>NC_092655.1:9353916-10553916 GCF_032118995.1 Asterias amurensis
TAGAATAATATATTTCCAAGAAGATTAGTTAAGTGCTTTGTGGACAATGAGCATCAGCTTGAAGATGATTCGTTGAGAGATAGGAAGCCAGTGTAGTTGTTTCAGAATGGGGGTGATGGAACAGGATTTCTTAGACATAGTCACAATGCGGGCATCAGTATTTTGGAGGCGTTGAAGACGGGAAATCTGGTTGTTAGGAAGACTGTAGAGAAGAGCATTGCCATGGTCAAGGCGAGAAGTAACAAATGCATGAATGACCTTTTCGGTGGCACTTTTGTCCAAGTACTTACGAACCTTACCAATATTCCTGATGTGGTATGATGACAGACGAACGATGTTGTTGATGTGTGGTTGAAGTGTCATCGATGAATCAAAAATAACCCCTAAGTTCCGAGCTTGCAGCGAGGGAGCTATCTGAGCATCACCGATGGAAACGTATGGCACTGAAACCTTTGTTAACTGTTGACGTGACCCAAATAGAAGGAACTCTGTCTTATCAACATTCAACTTCAGGAAGTTTTGTTGTGTCCAACGTCGAATCTCTTGGATGCATTTCTCAAGTCTTGCAATAGATGCATTGGCGTTTTCTTGAGAAGATTAAACGTGATGTATAGCTGAGTGTCGTCTGCATAGACATGGTAATTCAGATTAAATTTCAGGATGATGTCACGAATCGGTAAAGTGTACAGTGTAAACCACTGCGGGCCGAGTGCGGGCCGAGTACAGACCCCTGTGGCACAGAGTAGTTCAAAACAACAGGGTCGGATATCGCGGTGCCAATACATACATGCTGAGTTCTGTTGTAGAGATACGATTTGCACCATGCTAGGGCTGTGTCCTCTATGCCAAGGTGATTCTGGAGCCGAGAGAGAAGGATGTTGTGATCAACAGTGTCAAAAGCAGCACTCAAGTCTAGCAGGACTAGTGCTGTTAGGTTACCACTGTCCATTGCAGAAAGAATATCGTTGCTCACACGGACTAGTGCAGCTTCTGTCCCATGGAAAGGCTTATATGCTGACTGGAACACGTCGGACAGGTTGAAAGCATGAATGTGATCAGAAATGCGTGATGAGACTACTCGTTCGATGACTTTTCCCAGATATTTTAAGTTTGCAACTGGTCTGTAGTTTTTGAATACCTCCTTGTCCAGGTTTGGTTTTTTGATGAGCGGCCTGATGTAGGAAACTTTGAGGCTATCGGGGAAACAACCGGAACTGAGTGATGTAGGGTACAAATATATCAATGTTTTGCTTTATCGTGGATGTTGACACTGGATCCAGCTCGCAGGAGTTTGAAGGAGATTTCATAATAACCCTTTGAATCTCAGCAACAGTGGCAGTCTCAAACACAGATAGTCTACACTCTGGTTGAAGTTGTGGCAATGTCTGCGGCACGTTGTAAGGGACTGATGAAAATGATGAGCGGATGTCTGAAATCTTGGTGACAAAGAATTTCTGGAATTCATTTGCCAAGTCCTGATCATTGTATGTGGATGGAAGGACAGGGGTTTTGGGCTTGCGCAACAACTTACCTATTATCTTGAACAGCTTCTTTTGATCTCCTGAGAATTCTTGTACTTGAGATGAATAATGGGTGATCTTTGCCTGGTTGATTAAATTCCTGACTGCTTTACATTGGTTGCGATATTCTTGTCGTTGTATTTCCAGTTTGCCATTTTTCCGCCATTTCCGCTCCAGTTGACGACAGATCTTTCTTGCTGTACGAATGTCATCATTAAACCAGGAGACTTCAGTTCGGACCTTGACTGATCTTGTTTTCCAAGGTGCGTACTTATCCAAGATGTCACTGACAGTACTCTCATATTGGCTGACATAGGAATCCAAGCAGTCGTGATCGACATTTAGCTTTGCCAAATGAGTTTCTATGTCGCGGAACACTTCAGGAGAATTCACATGTTTCCACTGTCGTCTCTTTACAGTAATGGATGGGACTTTGGGCTTGCACAGACTCAAGTTACACATGACTGCATAGTGGCCTGATAATCCAGGTAGAATAACAAAGTTTGAGACAATAGGTGGGGTGATGTCACATGACAAGGTCCAGGCAATGACCGAGACCATGAGTCGGCTCCTTGATATGCTGGGTGAGACCAAAAGCCTGAAGTAGATGCTTAAACTGGTTTGCATTGTTGTTGTGGATGTCGTCAACATGAATGTTAAAGTCACCGGTGATGATGATTTCTGATGGATGAAGGAGATATTCCAAAATCAGATTCTCAAACTCCCTAAGAAAACTTGAGAAAGTCACATGTTGGCCGTTTGAATCCCTTTCAGGTCTGTACACAATGACAAGGCGAACAGATTTAGAGTTTCCGGAAACCTCAGCATGAAGTAATTCAAAAGTTGTGTATTGGACGCCATTACTTTTCACAGAGACAGATAAAGTACACTGACGACATGTAAAGTTGTCATCTGGTCTCAGCCATGTTTCTGAAACGGCAACAAGGTCAAGATCTTTTTCCAGAACAAAATCAGCAAAATCGTCATACTTGTAACAGATGAACACAAAGGCTAAGTTGAGATTTGGCTGGCGTCACTGGTGCTGGAACATATGGGAGTGTAACTTCGGGTATAGGGGGTTTATGAACAGTTCTACGGCGACCAGCTTTTTTACCACGATGTGTAGGTCGGTAAACAGTGCTGGGATTTACAAAAAGGCCAAGGTTCTGCAATGTTAACACACAGGAAGGCTGTAGTTTTTGAGAAATGAGTAAAACAATGTCATGAAAACACATTTTTACATGCTAAAATAATTTTCGTCTCATAATCACTGAGAAGAAAATTGTTTTCATGAAATTGTTTTATTTACTCATTCGTCAAAAACTACAGCACCTCAGCAAGTAATATTTTCAGGGAAGCTTTCTACTATCATTTTCTAAACTGCGAAGTGTAGTGTAAATCAAGTAGTTTTTAATGTTAAAATTTTGAGTAATGTTTTACCAAACGTGAAATGTGTCCATCAGTGCGTTAAGAATTGATACAGAGTTTACTGATTGTATATGCAAGCTGCCAGTTCACCGGGACAATAAAACAAGTTTTAATTTGTAGATCATGGTGTTTTTGTTAATTTTTGTGAACGTGTCACATTAATACTGCGAAAGCTATATTATGAGTTTTGACAAGAGGGATACCGTTTTACAGATGATTTAAATATTATTTGGGAAGGGTTGCTGGGGGTGGGGGCAGCTTTTGTCTAATGCCAGATCTGGGCCGGGGCAGGCGAACTCTTGGGCCAGGTCTAGCGAACCCTTGGGCCATGTCTGGCGGAGTGTTGAAGCCAGGGCTGGGTCAGCACTGGCCATGTTATCATCCAACTCTTGGCCCAGGGCTAACCCAGGACTGGCATGAACTGGCTCCATGATGCCAGTCCTGGGCCAGCTCTGCATGCCATCCCTGGGCCGGCTCTATTGCCAGCTGCTGCCAGGCCTGGCCCAAGTCTGGGCCAATGCAGGTGTGCTGGCTGGGGCTTATGTCAAAGGTCACACCATGACCTGCATTCCCAGGTATAAATAAAACGTTTTTCAAGTATGGCAGCTCTTTTGCACAGTGTGTGTATTATTGTATACCATCCCACGCGAAATACACCACAACTGGCTACGAGGATGTTTTTTAAACCTCATGATTAACAAGGAGTGTTTTTCTTCTTATTCATTGGTGCAAGATTGTGCTAAGGAGAACTTGTGAGAGTAAATTCTGCCAAATATTCTACGATGGTATGTACATAATACACATTGACTTTCCGTTGTTGTTTGCCAACTCGTGTAGCGTACACATACTGTCGTGTTATGTGACTGACCTTCCGATGAACTATGGCGTCTGTGAATTCAATCATCGGTGTGGGATCAACCCTTTTGACCGGTCCGAGGAGGACTGGCATGCATATGTACAGCGCTTAGATCAGTATTTTGAGGCCAATAACTTCAAGGACAAAAAGGTCCCTGCGTTTGTTAGTTTAATTGGGCCCAAAACTTATGGACTGTTGAAGAATCTTCTCGCTCCGGAAAAACCAAGCACCAACAAGTCATACAAAGAATTGGTTGACATTTTGGGGAAGCACCTTGCCCCCAAACCACTTGTCATTGCAGAAAGATTTCGCTTCCACAAGCGTGATCAGCGGGAAGTCGAGTCTGTCACTGCATACCTTGCAGAATTGAGGCGGTTGACTGAATATTGTGAATTTGGAGATTATCTTAACAATGCACTTCGTGATCGTCTTGTGTGTGGTCTGCGAGCCGGAAACATCACTAAACGTCTGCTTGCAGAGGCAAAGCTCACACTCAAGAAAGCCATTGACACTGCAACAGCTATGGAAGCTGCAGCAAAAGACGCAGTTGAATTTCAACAGCAATTTAAACCAGAGTAAACCATTCATAAATTTGCGTCAAAGAAACCAATGTCTTCCACTGCATGTTTTCGCTGTGGAAGGGCGGGACATTCCCCGAATCAGTGTCGTTTCAAGGATGCAATCCAGACGTGGCCCTCCAAAGCAAGGGAAGGGGAAACAAAAGTCAAAACCTATGAAATCAGTGGAAATGACAGAAAATGATGATGATGCTTCATCAATGTTTGTCGGGCGACTGGCCATTAACAAGTTGGATCAGAACAAAGATAGTACCATTCGGGTGACACTATCCATTAATGGTACACCCTTGCGCATAGAACTGGACACTGGATGAGCAGTATCAATCATCTCAAATGGAGATTATCTGCACAAATTCTCTGAGTTGGAACTGCATCCAACCCGCATGAAATTCAGATATACACTGGTGCAAAAATAACACCAGTTCGGTTGTTGCGTGTGAGTACTGCCTACCAAGGACAACAATTCTGTGGAGAGTTATACGTTGTCGTTGTCGACTGTGGAGGACCAGCGCTATTAGGACGCGACTGGCTCACACAGGTTAAGTTGGACTCGCCAAATATTTTGTCACTGTCTGTGGAAAATCATACTGACTCTACAGCTAAGCTGACAGCTTTACTTAAGGAGTATGATGAGCTCTTCAAAGAAGAAATTGGGGAACTTAAAGGTATCAAAGGTAACCTGATACTTAAAGAGAATGCTCAACTAGTTTTCCTGAAGGCTAGACAAGTGCTGTATGCACTTAGGCCTAAAATTGAAGCAGAACTTGTTAAGCTTCAATAGGAGAACATAATTACACCAGTGGAGACTAGTGAATGGGCAACACCCATTGTTTCCATCGCAAAGAAAAGTGGCGGAGTACGCATCTGCAGAGACTTTAAAGTGACTGTAAACGCTAATCTACGGACTGAAAATATCCCTTGCAAAGATTGAGGTTTTTTGCGACACTTGCTGGAGGTCAGTGATTCAGTAAGCTTGATTTGAGACAGGCTTATCTTCATATGGTAATGAATGAGGAGTCAAGTGATTTACTCACCTTGAACACTCACAAGGGACTGCAGAGATGCCAACATTTCAAATTCAAAAAGAGTAATTTGCCCTCGGACACATGGGCGTCAATCAGGGGGGAGGGGACTGGGGAACATGTCCCCCCCACCTTTTGGAGGGTGGGGGACACAATATCAAATGTCCCCCGCCTTTTTGACCACCTTTATCATGAAGCCCAAGTTTTGCACTGTGTAAGACGAAACCCTGTGTCTTTATATGGGCATTAATCCTATGGGCAAAGGATGACACAGTATCCCCCCTCAAAATTGGCCCTAGATTGCATCACAGAGCATCTAAAATGCAAAATTTTCCCGGGCCCTTAGTCGAGCCTGCACCCCGAGCCGTAAAGGCTTCTCACACGCATGCTCCATCGTTGACAGATTTGCACCTCCCCCTTGAAAGAGTGGAAGGGACGTGTACCCCACCCCACCCCACCCCAATTTCGAAGGGTGGGGGACACAGTATCAAATGTTCCCAGTGTCGTTTGACCACCTTTATCAAGAAAATCAGTTTTGCACTGTGAAACTGTGGAACACTGGAAGACGATATTCACACAGCTCATTGTTCTGTTTCGTTTGCCATTTGGCCGCTAAATGGCCTAAAGATTGCACCACAGAGCATCTAAAAATACAAAAAAATTCGGGCCCTTAAGCGGGCCCGGACCCATGTCGTAAAGGTTTCACACTCACGTGCTCACTCTTTGACAGTATTTCCCCCAAAAACTTGGTTCATAGATCTGCACTTGAAGATGCTGTCAACCCAAAAGGTTCTACTGCTGCTCACATTTTACAGATGTTCTGTTCCGTTCTGTATGCCTCTTATTGGCCTAAGATTGCACCACAGAGCATCTAGAATGCAAAATTTCCCGGGCTCTTAAGCGGGCCCTGACCCATGCCGTAAAGGTTTCGGACTCGTGAGCTCACTCTTCGACAGATTTTCCCCTCTAAAACTTGGTTCATAGATCTGCACTTGAAGATACTGTCAACCCAAAAGGTTCTACATGTACTGCTGCTCACATTTTACAGATGTTCTGTTCCATTCTGACAGATTTGCCCCATAAAACTGGTGTCTTGGGTCTGGTGATGATAGGGATGAATTGCCGTCTGAGCATTAGAATACAGAAACAATATGGATATAACGAAGCTATAATTGAGTTGCTTTTTAGGTACAATAACCATAATACTTATGCATGACGTTATAATTCTTACCCAAAATGAGGCTATGGGCGCACGTTCCCCATCACTTGCAGTGGCTGGGCCCATTGCCTCGTTTTGAGTTAGCATTGTGACGTACCTCATGCATAAATATTAAGATAGGCGTAAGGGACGGGATCATGGAGAACGGAGGCAGGCTTTAGAGCACGTGGGACGGGGAGAGGGAACGAGGGGGGGGGTGGGGCGAGGGGACTGCGCCTTTTATTTAATAAAATAATAATAACATGCATTTTTATAGCGCTTAATACCAGGTTTCTAACACTGAACAAGAAGTGTATGATAACAAAAAAAGACAATTAAAAGTGGGATGAAATAGCAGAAACTGAACAGACTAGATGGATTTAAATAAGTGTGTTTTTAGAGCGGATTTTTTATATTTTTTATTATTATTATTCTTCTTTCTTTCCTCAAAACCATATTGACTTAACACTTGACTTTTCAAATTATTAAAATGTCAAATTAAAATTATCAGAATGAGACAAAACATATACCATATTAAAGATTATGGCCTAACTTAAATTTAAAATTTATTTAGATTAAAATTTTTAATTAATTATTCATGTGACAGCCGTGTGAATATTTAATTAGGCAATATTGTTCCCATCATATCTCAATAATTAAACATCCAATCCAAATTTTTGTTCGGTTATGGACTTGTCTTGAAGTGTAGATAAGACTTCCAGCCTAACAATTTCAGTCACGTCATCATGACGTAATACGTTTGCACGTTTTGTTTTCTGTGTACAAAACATATTGAGCTAAAAGTGGAAACAATTTACAAGTCAAAAACACAATAACTGACAATAACTTCAAAATAATTTGTCTGTTCGTTTTCAATTTTTCATTATTTGTGTTGAAAAATGAACTAATTCTAATAAGAGTGGTTTCAGTCCATAAAGCAATCAAGGTACGTTTTTAATTAACGATTGATTTAAAATCTTGGCATCATGGGTACAACGTGATACTTCATATATCTCAAGAAGTATACGGCCCATTTCAATTTATTTTTCAGTAATAGACTCCTTAGGCATAGGAGATTTGCATTGGGTAATCGTGACCCCAATTTGACCTCTACTTCCGGGTCAACCGGAAGTGGGACCATATCCCAAGAGTTATACAACCGATTAAACATTTTTTTTTAGTTATAAACTCCTTAGGGTCTTAAAAATTGTTGGGGGAAAAACTGTGACCTCATTTTGACCACTTCTTCCGGGCCACCGGAAGTAGGACCATTTCTCAAGAACTACACAACCGATTTTCAAACTTTTTTTAGTTATAGACTCCTTAGGCATTAAATGTTAACTTTGAAAACCGTGACCCCATGTTAACCTTTACTTCCGGGTCAACCAGAAGTGGGACCATATCTCAAGAACTGCACAACCAATTTTTCAAACTTTTTCAGTTATAGACTCCTCAAAATCGAGCTTGCGTTACTGTGACCCAGTATTGACATTTTCCCACTTCCGGTTGCCCGGAAGTGGGACCATATCTCAAGAACTACACAACCGATTTTTGAACTTGGGTTAAATTTAATCAAAATAATGACCATTACGCTATGTTGACCTTTATTTATTGTTTTAAAGCTTTCGATTCAGTATCACATACAACACCAGGTAATCACATGTCATAAAGTCATAATGCGTATGTTTTATTGTAGCATAGAAAAAATTTAGTTACAAAACATTCAGGAACAGCTTTGTGATTGTTGACAATCACTATCTCTAGTTATTCTTGTTATTATCACGCAGCTCCATTTTTTCAGGACACATGCATCCGTCCTCAAGCAAACTGAATAGAACACGCTTTACATTAAAAGTTTACACATGGGGACATTAATTTTTATTTTAAAACTCGCGACATCTACACCTCTTTAGTTACCCCTCCCCCCTCCACAAACACACGACTTTTTGGGTAGTAAAACATGCCTTAAAAGTTTACGCGTTTTGGACATTCATTGCACATGACAAATTATTTTTAAGGTTGGTTATTACAAAATTAATTCGACTGACAAATAACAAAAAACGGGAAAAACAGGACGATAAAATAATGATCAGGCAAAGGACGAAAACAAAATTATGGGCCTGGGGAAATAATATGGGAAAGGAAAACAGAAAAGGGACTAATAAATGATACGGGACAGGAACAAAAATAAACTGAACGGAAAAAAACCCGAAACGAGTACAACCAAGGACAGGGTAATTGGTATTGTGACGTCACTCCTTGCTTAGCAATTAAGATTGATACAAAGTTAAGATCAATCTAAGTGCTTTGTGAGTTTGAAAAAGTGCGGAAATCTAGCAGGACCGGCGCGTAGAGTTGGTTTCCCGCTAGTATACATAAACTGACAAACCTGTAGAAGTTTGAGATTGATCGACCATCTGGGTCACGAGAGAATAGTGAAAAACCGATAACAAATTTTGCATTGCATCGATACCCTAACAAAAATGAATAAAACGCTCACTGAGCGATAAACTCCAAACGTGAAATTAGATTATTTATTTCTCATCAAATAAGAAATTTCAGACAGAAATATTTCAAGGGATGTTTTCTACTATCATCATCATCAGATCGTTGAAGTTTTATGTAAATCTGTGATCTTCACGATTTTTTTTTCTAACCAATTCTGTAACGTTCCTTTAAATGAATTAAATTTAATTTTTTTTTTTTACATGCACTCATGTTATCTATCTATCCACCCATTCATTTATTTATCCACTTAATCATATTTTAGAAAAATATAACTAAATATAGATGACAAAATGTGACGGCTCTGTGCAGGTCAGTGAAACAGCGCCCTCAAGAGTCCGGAGGCGACAGCGACAATGACGGCGGCGCGACCTGTCGTCTTTGAAACACAATATGCCAGAGCTTGATGAGAAAGGTTGAGCGTGACGGGTAACGGGTAAACCCGAAGATGAGGGCGGGCCCTCTAAGCAGGGTTTGCCGGGGGACTCCCACTCGGCTCCATGTAAACAATCCTTCAACCCATCACATTGCAAGCCCCCCACAGCCCATGACCCGAGTGCACCCAGTCGTGACCGGAATTGTCGGGCTGGATGAACGGGCCCAGTGGAGCAGAATTCTGAATGTCGGGCAAGACGGTCTTTCTTGGTCTTCTGTCTCTTGTGCGAAGATCGGTCCCGGGTCGAATCTGAGGCCCTCTCGGAGGAAATCTGAGTGACCGGGACGCCCGAGCAACGGGTAAAACCTGAAGAGGAGGGCAGGCCCTGTGAGCGGGGTATGCCAGGTAACTCCAAGCTACCCGGTTCCATGTCACCAATCGTTCTACCTATCGCAAATGCACCACAGCCTACTCATTTTATATAGAAGTTGTGATACACAAAGTGTGGGCCTTGGACACTACTATTTACCGAAAGTGTCCAATGGCTTTAATACCGTTTAACAACATAGCCACATTGCAGATTTGGTTTAGACTTCTGCCATATTCTGCCAGCGGTAGGCATACCTGTTGTGTGACTTGTGCCCTGTTTACTCTTCCCAAGGGCAGATCCAGACCAACATTTTAAGGAGGGGGGGGGGGGGCAAAATAGGTGAATGATGAAGCACTTGTGAGCGCAGAACCTGAAGCATATGGCTAGGGGTCTGGGGCCCGCTAAGGGGAAATTCACATTCTAGATGCTCTGTGGTGCAATCTAAGGCCAATCAGAGGCAAAAATGATGGAGGAACAGAACAAAAAGCCCTATTTGAGCTTAAGATTTTTGGACTTTGGTAGTACTTTTAAATTCGTAGTACAGTATCAGTTCAAGAATATGCAACACAGTGGTCAGCATTAATCTAATTTATTACACTACAGGAAAAAAGTGTTGAGTTTCATAACAATGAAGAGTTGGTCCGTTTGGAATATATTTTGTGTGTGATATTTTTGTCTTTAGTGCAGTATCTACTGTGCATTTATGCAAGCATTTTCATAAATATGTCGAAACTGGGGGAAAATGAGGGAAAAGAGTCTTTAGGTCGAAGTGTATGGAAACCTTGAGCAATAACAAAACCTGACACAGTATAACAAGGGTAAGTGAAGAACCTTTATTCTGATCTTCCTGAATGTCATAGTTTTTAATGATTGCGAAAATAAATCGGTGCTGATGTCCACATCAATGTGTGATAACCAGTTAAGAAATAAAAAAGGCTGGAGATGGCACATGCCTTTATAACATACACAAGTTCAAAAACAAATCTGGGAGGGGGGTACATTTGGTACCGTTTCCCCACCCTTCAAAAACCCCAGGATTTTGGTCTCACACAGTGCAGTAAAGTAGGTGGAACATGGGGCTTGGACAATCTACCCGCAACCCATGCATTAATAAGCCTATTTGCCCGGTTTTATCTGCAGTGTTTGGTGTGGTTTTTCATGCGTGACCTCGGTTTGAATATATAATTAGTCCAAAGGGCTCCTGAAATTCAGTCTTTTCGGCCTTATCTGAAAAGTATTGACAGAAATAATGTAGCAGTACATTGAAATGAAGAGCATATCTGTCGTTTTGTATGAACAAAATCGGTGCAACTCAAATTTTGAATTGAGAAATTTGTACGAAAAAATGGCTTCAAAAAAAAGAAGAAAACAAGTCACAAAAACACGGCAAATTTTCCCGTCATGAATGTCGGCAGCAGTCCCCAATTAATATGTATGGATAGTCTATTTCATATTCGTCCCGAAAATGTTATAAGCGAGAACGGATTGTAGCTAGTCCAGTCAGGATACAGCGATTTCCACCATTAATCCAAAACTCCCATTACGAAAAAATCAACTATTAGACAGCATGGTTTTCCTGCACGGTGATTGGCTGACGATGACATCATCGACTGATATGGCAGCATGCTGTTTTTGTGAGTATTGTGCCCCGACCACTAAGCCAGCATTAGTCAATAATAAAAGAGCCTGTCTACCATAAGCTGAATGAGCTGACCCTCATTCAGCTCATATATTATTATTATTATTATCATCATATATAGTAGACAGGCTCTTTTGTTATTGACTAACGTTGGCTTGGTGGTCGGGGAACCATACCCACGACATACAGCAAGCTGTCTTAATAATGGATGATGTCATCGTCAGCCAATCACCAGGCAGGAAAACCATGAGGTTTAATGTAACGGGAAGTTTTGGACGACTGGAGGAAAGTTTCAAGTCTCGTATTGGTCAAAACCCGGTCACGTGGGGGAGTGTTAACTGTCGGTATTGGTTGGTGCACAATACTCACGAAAAACAGCATGCTGCCATATCAGTCGATGATGTCATCGTCAGCCAAGCACCATGCAGGAAAACTATGCTGTCTAATAGTTGATTTTTTCGTAATGGGAGTTTTGGATCTGGACTAGCTACAATCTGGTCTTGCTTTTAACATTTTCGGGAAGAATATGAAATAATCTATCCATACACTAATTGGGGACTGTTGCTGACATTCATAATGGGAAAATTTGCCTTGTTTTTGTGACTTGTTTTCTTTTTTCTTGAAGCCATTTTTTACACACAATTTTCTCTTTTTGAAATTTGAGTTTTTCATACATTTATAACAACAGGTATGGTCGTTTCAATTTACTGGTACTATGTTTTGGTTGAGACTTTTCAGAAAAGGCCGAAAATGACCGAATTCCAGAAGCCCTTTTGACTAATTATCCCTTTTGACTAATTACATCACCCACAAAAAACGATATGCATATTCACAGACAAAAGAAAAAGAAATTGGGTGACCTGCGGGTAGACTGTGGAAATTTGATATTGTGTCCCCCACACTCGAGCAGTTTTTTGTTTGGGGGTGAGGGGGGCATGGGGGCAGGTCCCCTTGCCCCCCCCCCCATGATTGACGTCCATTATTGTATAAAGCTCTACAACTGTGTTTGAAGGGTCACGTTGCCTTGGATCAGGCGAGTTGGTCTATAAAAGACACTTGAAACTAGTTGTTATAAAATGCCTATGGTTAGAAAGATGTTTTTCTTTAAAAAGTAAAATGTAACAATCTGCACAAATATGCCTCGAATTGCATGGTTTTCCTTACGTTGTGAACTATCACGGCACGTCATTT
Source organism: Asterias amurensis (assembly GCF_032118995.1). Taxonomy (NCBI): domain Eukaryota; kingdom Metazoa; phylum Echinodermata; class Asteroidea; order Forcipulatida; family Asteriidae; genus Asterias; species Asterias amurensis. Next base: position 9,366,600 of record NC_092655.1, read on the forward strand.
TGTGGGGCCAAGTTTTTAATAATTATATTCTACATGTACTATTAAAACATCTTTCTAATCATATAGATTTTATAGCAAATGGTTTTAAACCCTTTTCATGGACCAACTCCACTGATCCAAGGCAACATGTCCTTTTATATTTCATTTTTTTGGAATCAACCAAAGATGAATCGCATTGAATTGAATTTAGTTAGAATGATGGCGGTCTACCAATACCATGCATATGTAAGGCATACTTACTTATACATTATTTCAACAGGAATTAAAAACATGTAGGCTTCATACTACCTTAACTAAGGGAATCAATGTGTGTTGAAGAGGTTTTCAACTAGTAGTTTAATCACAACAAGGCCTGGTTCTTGATAATTTTACAGAGACGAAGTCGAGGTAAATTATAAAGAACCAGGCCTCGGCAGGTTCAAACCACTAGTTGAAAACCGATTCAACGCACTTTGATTCCCATTCATAAATACCATTTGGGTCAAAAACATCATCACTTTTTGGTCAAAAAGTAAAATAAATGCAAAAATTATAATTGTTCAATGATTTCTTTCAACACAACACCCCTCCAGCTATGAAATGATAAAGCCCTCCACCGTCCTTGGGTAAACAACTCCTTATAAGGGAATGCTGTGCGCGTAGCACGTATCGCATGATGTGGCACAACTGTTTCAGCCGTTGCTCTCGACCAATAGGAATGAAGAAACTGTCTTATAAGAACAGGTGCAAGGTAGCGTGGTACGCCCATGAATTAACACTTTTTACCGGTCATAAACAAAGGTTTATACACACCCACGAGACGCACTCTCCACTAATAGGAATAGCGAACAGGTATTTATGAAAAAAAATTGTATTATTTTAATTGTACACGGGAACCTTTAAACATGTATAAATTTACACAGAGCATAGGTTTTAGAGAGTACACTGTACTTGACAATTTCCTAATGGTTGGAAGTACTTTACAGGTATTGGAAACGTTTGGTAATTGTCAAAGACCAGTATTCTCACCTTCTGTATCTAATATGCATAAAATAACAAACTTGTAAAAATTCAGGCTCAATTAGTTATCAAAGTTGCAAGAGAATTATGACAGAAAAAACACCATTGTTGCACAATATTGTCTGCTTTCAGATGCATAATAAAGGCTTCAGCTGAAGTCTTTTATTGTTTGAGTGGGAAAAAACAACTAATGTAACTTGTCCAGTGCCTTTAAAATAACTTTGCATTGCTCATTTTTATCAGTTTGGGATGTATTTCCAAAGCTTGACAACATTATCATCTCCAGCAGATGCTAATGTGTTACTTCCATCTGGATTCCATCTGACTGCATTGACATCACCAGCATGAGCACAGTTTGTACAACAAGTTGAAATGAACTCCTCGTTATTGCCTTCTTGAAAGATATGAATACTTTCATCTCCTGAACATGTAGCTAGCATCCCACTTTGCTTGCACCTGGGATGGTCAACAAAAATAGATCATTCTCAAAGAACATCAAGCTTCACATCAGGTCAAATCCAAACCAAGCTTGATGCTTTGTTGAGAAGCCAAGTACATTGGAGAACATAGAAATAATAAGTCATCAACGATACAAATTTTACCATAACTATTCTGAAAATGAGTGAATAGAAAGTTAAGAAAACATATATATTACTTTTTAAATTAGTGTGTTGGTGAGTTTTTAAGATTGAATTAAAGCCACTGGACACTATTGGTAATTGTCAAAGCCCAGTCTTCTCACTTGGTGTATCTCAACATATGCATAAACTAACAAACCTATGAAAGGAAAAACACCCCTGTGACACGAAGTTGTGTGCTTTCAGATGCTTGATTTCGCGACCTCAAATTCTAAATCTGAGGTCTTGAAATCAAATACGTGGAAAATTACTTATTTCTTGAAAAATATGTCACTTCAGAGGAGCAGTTTCTCACAATGTTTTATACTATCAACCTCTCCCTATTACTCGTAACCAAGTGAGGTTTTATGCTGATAATTATTTTGAGTATTTACAAATAGTGTCCACTGCCTTTAAAACATGCCATTTTTAGCAGGCATTGCCTGATTGTGCTAAACTGTAAAGCAAAGTTCTTTGTTTTCAAAATGTTAAAAATTTCCAACTGTCATTGGTTCACTCAGTATAATGTAAAAGCAGTATCCATTTATCATATTGCACAACAAAATACCCATACAGCTAGTGTAAAAAAAACGAGTTTTGGTGAGTTTTGCCCTCTTTGCTGCGCATCCTATTTAACCTTTGTTGTGGGGGACTTGTATTTTGTTTTGGTGGTTTTTCATTGCTAGAATTAGCTGCCCATATAGCTGACCAACCAGTTGACCTAAAGTCTGCTTTTTTCTAGGAAGGAATACTTACCAGTCAACATCATAAATAGTTCTTGTGTGATAACCAGACAAAGTACAAACACATTTCCATTGAAAATCGCTCACAAAAGAATCACCTGAGTTAGAAAAAAAGGAAAAAGAAATGCCATTAAACAAAATTAATTTTGAGGGGAAGTGAAGTTTCAGCAGACCATATATGAAATGCATACATACATGTCATTAAAGGGCGCTGTTCAGCTGCTGCCACCTCTTGTTAATATTGGCTCTTGTCTTTTTAATCAAGATTTTACACTTTGTGTGTCGTCATGCCTTTGCTGTATATGTTTTTTATAAGTATGGTAACATCCCAACTCTCTCTGGACTGGAGAAATGGACTTTGGTAAGCTGAAAAAGTAGAAAAAATCTGAAATAAATCCTGGTTTTTTTAACTTCTACTTGCCGATACATGTGAGCATGCACCGAGGCGTGTATTTTTGACACTTGTGATTTAGCCATTCTGTGTTGACAATTTGTGAGTACTGAAAATGGAAGTTAACGGCAGAGTTTGTTATAACAAGGCAGAAATACTTCGTCAAACCTTCAAACTTATCTATGGACAAATCAATGTATACATCGATCTCCAAATAGGGACTTTTAAAGCAACGTCGTGGAGGGAGCCACATCAATCGCAAAATTCCCGTTATTTTAATTGGAACTGAAAGAGAAAACGATGTCCAATATAGATCCTCACGCCGTGATTTGAGTAAAATTTGTGAAACAAAGCCCACGAACAGTGAACCTCCTTTACTACCATGAATTCTCCTCTCCAAAGCAGAGGAACTTGAATGAGGTGGACTTGGCTGTCGTCACAGAAACTTGGTTCACTGAAGCAAGTGAGTCTGCATTTAACATCTCAGATTTTAAGACTTTTAGCATATCTCGCCATGAAAAACGTGGCGGTGGTGTAGCAATCTTCGTCAAGAAGCATATTGTAACCTGTGAACTCACCAACCATGCCAACCAAAGGTGTTGCTATGAATGTTTGTGGCTAAAATTCAAGATTACGAGAAATACGCCAAAACGCTCTTCAATGAACTTGTACGTTGGAGCTATCTATTACCCTCCGAGCTCACCATACCAGAACAAGATCATCGAACACGTTTGTCACACTGTTGATAACATTCGTGCCTCGGACTATCATTATGATCATGGGAGACTTTAACAACCTCAACTGCACCCCTTTGTTGATGATTTGGGCATGACAAAGCTGATCTCATTCCCAACTCGCAGTGCCTCAACATTAGACAAAACATTCACCAATTGTCCTGGTTTGCTCTCAGTGAAGTCGCTCAGCATGGTGAACAGTCTAACATGCAAAATCACCTTGATGAACTATCAGATTGGTGTAAGAACAATGACGTTAAGCCAAATTCCTCACAATGCCATACCATGTCAATTTGCTTCATAGAGCGGGACATGGACATTCCATTGTCTTTAAATACCCTAGATGCAGTAGAGCTTGATTGTGTTACATCCATGAAATTACTGGGTGTTACTGTTCAGAACAACTTGAGAGGGACATTCACATTAAGGATATTGTCTCTAAGGCTTCCCGTAGACTGTATATGTGACGGTTATAAAGACACCCCACAGAGTTTTCTTACTTTTCCTTTAAAATGCACTATTTTCTTTTATTTCTAAACGTATTACTTACCTTACTTTTTATCCTTCCGCCAATTCAGCTCGTCTTAGAAACGTTTATTTATACAAATTAACCTGTTAACATTTGCGCCCTCATAAGCTTCACGTTCACTTTTCACTCACTTTCAAATCATGTTCACGAGAGACAGCACCACATTATAACGGACTCTCTCCTCTTTTTATTCACACCGTTTTTATATTATATTTGTTTCATTTAGTTATATTTTTTTAAAGTTAACAGAAGTTGCAGTTATTATTAAAGGTTTGCTGCTATTACTGTGTATTTTTGGAAGGATTTATGGTTTAAGGTGTGGCAGCATTGTTGCTGCCATTGTCATTATTTTGGCAGGAAAGCAATTGTTCAAGCCGACATTCAATAGTGCGTACCCGTAGTTCTTTTATTGTACAGTCAACTATTCATTTTCATTGTAAGATTTTCTTTAATAATTAATGTCAGAATTGTATGTTTTATATTAAATAATTACGAGTCCGAGAATGTATAAATTAAGACTCACTTTCAAATCATGTTCACGAGAGACAACACCACATTATAACGGACTCTCTCCTCTCCTAATTTCCTATTTTCCTATTTTAACGACAAAGCTATTCTCCTCAGTATCCCTTCTTATCGACTCTAATAACATCCTGGTCACATTTGGTGGAGAATCTGGGTACTGAGGAAACCAAAGAATAGCCCCTGTAAGACGAACTCGATGGTCAGCCCCGGCCCGGGCCCTGCCTTGCCTGCCGGACCAATTCAACCCGCCGAAGGACGCTCTGGACGTGCCCCCCGATGTTCAACGGAGACGTCACCACACCGCTGATTGGCTCCGTAGAGACACCGTACTATCCCGAAGAGAAGTCGGGTTCCGTGATGAACCACTTAGACGGATTGAACATTGTAGAGCATCGAATTCAAGTTCTGGTGCGTTTTCACCGGAGTGTGGGTTCGAACCCCGGTCGTAACACTTGTGTCCTTGAGCAAGATACTTTACTATAATTGCTTCTCTTCACCCAGGGGAATAAATGGGTACTTGCGAGGGTAGAGGTTGATATTGTAAATGAAAAAGCCTTTGGAGCGATATAAACTGTTGCCCAGGTTGTATACTCCCAAGGGAGCTGAGAAACATTAAAAAAGGGGATGTTATTGGCCCTATGACCAGGGCACTAATGTAAAGCACTTAGAGATTTAAGTGTTAGGCCCTATATAAATCGAAAGTTATTATATAACATTGTGAGGCGCCATATCGTTCAACTTGAGTGGGGGATCGAACCTTGTTTACAGTTTCAAGACTCACGCTGTTTTCGTTCGGTTTTGTTGTTGCATTTCGTCTGTGTTTTCTACTTAACTTTCATCTTGTGAGCCCTGAAATCTCCAGAAAAGACTAGGAGTGGCCTTGGAAGAACTGAGCGGTAATTATGTGAACTATTGATGCCAATTTTAACGTAAAGAAATCGGGTAAAGACAGGTCGACTTGTCCCTGTTTTTAACTGAACAGTGAACAGTATATATTGTGTGTGGTGCATACATCGTTTTCAACGCACTGCTGTGCACACACACGGCACAGAACTACCATGTCGATCGACGGGAAGAACAATCCTTAAAACTGTTATGGCATTTTCAAAAGGTAACATTGTGTTAATAACAGTGCTATTACTTAATTGTGCCATATTGCATAAAAGTCACAGATGTGTTTGAATTTTCTTTGCAAACCTGCTCAACAAGTGCTTAAGTTTTGGTTGAATTTTGAGAATTCTGCTACATGTGCTAAAGTCAATTTGATAGTTGAGTCAAACTCTTCACGTCACATCAATTAACGAGGGTGTTTTGATACAATTTCTGGTGTGCTAAATGATTTTTTGAGAGTTGCATTTTTGAGAGTTGCATTTTTGAGAATTGCAGTTTCTATAATGCATTTTTCATATTGCATTTTCGAAACGTCATTTTTTGAGGAGGTTTGCATTTCTGATACTTGCATTTTTGAGAATTGCACTTGAGAAAACTGCATTTTTGATGATTGCATTTTTGAGAATTGCATTTTTGAAAACTGCATTTTCGATAATTGCATTTTCGGTATTGCATTTTCGATATTGCATTTATGATGTTGCATTTTTGATAATTGTATTTCTGAGAATTGCAATTTGTTTTATATTTGCATTCATCTTCTGCTCTTGAATTATCTTGCTCTCAACAGTAGGCTATTTTTGTGTTAGACTTTGTGGTAAATTTTTATTGCCTGTTGGGAAAATATTATTTTGGGTTGATTGCATCATTTTTTGGGGATCACTTGCTCAGTGTAAGGCCTGACATCATTCAACAGTTGAGTATTTTATTAATGCTTGGTATTCTGTATTTTCTAGTAATTTTTTGCTATTATTAGACATTGCTATTGGTAGTGTACAGACCCCAAAGGTCATTCGACAAGAAATCCACATATCTGCTCTTCATGCAAGAATTCTCCACTTTGCTAGAAAATGTTACATGTGACCCTAATCATTTTTTGTTTGGACTCTGCCGGACTGAAACAATTAGTATCTGGTTCAACACATTGTGCCCGGCACACTCTCGACCTTCTTATCAAAAGACTAACTGCCAATTTTGTATCCACGGTTTGTACTACTCAATACTTGCCCTCTGATCATGCCGCTGTTACCTGCCAGTTAAATATTGGGCGACCTGGCACGGTTAAAGTGAATGTCCAGAAGCGTAATTTCTGTGACATTGACATTGAAGCTTTCCGTAATGACATGTTTGCAGAACTGTTTGCATCCCCCTCGTCCAGCCTGGAGGGTTTAGTTGGGCAATATGAGCAGACCCTGAAGGACATTCTCGATCGCCATGCACCGTTACTTCAGTGTACTGTAACAGCTTGCCCTCATGCACCCTGGTTCAACGACGATGTTCATAGTTTTAAACGGGAGCTAGGGCGTCATGAGCGACGCTGGAAGTCTTCCAAACTGGAGATTCACAACAGCTGTTTCAAATGGTGAATAGGATGAACTCATCTTCATCGAAAATCTTGCCTTCCGGTTCGAACTCGGCAGAGTTATGTTGTCAATTTGCTGACTCTTTTGCCTCAAAGATCCAGGCTCTAAGAGACGAACTTGACAGCTCACCTGTAAACATTGTTACTGATCCAGACCAGTTTCATCCCTTGTCTGAGTTCTCCGTCAAGAAACTCGTCATGGAGTCGCAACCCAAATCCTGTAAACCCGATCCAATACCAACTTGGCTGCTTAAATCCAGTATAAATGAACTCACTCCAACTATAACCAAGATCATCAACATGAGTTTCCAAATGGGTGTTTTCCCTGATGCACTTAAATCTGCTCATATTACGCCCCTGATCAAAAAAGAAAGTCTGCTGACCCCGACGTCCTCAGCAATTACAGGCCTATCGCTAACTTGAAGTTCTTAGCGAAAACCATCGAACGGGCAGTGGCTGCACAGGTTCGGAGTAACATGGCCACACATTCTCTGACTACCAAACTTCAATCGGCCTATCGCAAAGGTAGGAGTGTAGAGACTGCACTTCTTCGATTCTACATCAACTTGCTTCTCGCCGCCGATAACGGCGAGGAGTCAACTCTGATACTCCTCGACTATTCCGCAGCGTTTGACACTATCGATCACAATGTCATGCTCAATCGTCTGGAACAGAATTATGGCGTCACGGGTCTTGCATTGAAGATACTCTGGGAACACATCATTCAACACTATGGTTTCCTGGTCCGTGTCACTGAGACTCTGGAAGAAGTTCCTCAGTTCAGCCCCAGACCCAAGCGAGCTCGTAAACCAGTTGATCGGCTATCATAAGATTTCCTTGGCCAAACTAAGTGTCAACAGGCTCATCACACTTCATACGAATAGAAACTTGAAGTTGGGAGGCGGCTGTGGGAAAGATTGAAGGTACGTGTGTAAACACAGAATACTGTTCAAGTGTACAGAAGGTTGATGGAAACAGAGTTACTCAGTTGGGACACTATTAATAATGTTTTTTCAAAAAATCAAACAGAGTGTTGGTATTATACTACGTTGAATATTTTCGTGTGACTCTTTAGATACACTTCAAGTCTTGGCCAGTCAGTAAGTGTATTTGGTAGAGTGTGTCAACAATTTTTGGCAACATAGGAAACCATTTTGAGCTTTGAACATGTATATATTAGTAGTTGAATGTCGAAGACGACATATACATTATGCATTCTCAAAAAATCCAATGTGCTTATTTCAGATATGATTATTATATTCACATGTTACATTAGGCCTATCTTGGAGTATGCTTGCCAGGTCCGGCACAGTTCAATTACAGTCCAACAAGCGAATTCCATTGAGAGTATTCAGAAACGTACACTTCAACACTAGCTACACTTGGTATCCAATCCCTTAAAGCCAGGCGTGAAGACCTAGTGTACAAGTTTGGTGTGAAGTTACTTCACTCAGCTAGATTCAGGGACTTCCTACCACCATATCGAGAGAGTATCTCTAGGAGACAATTAAGGTCTAGTACCCTGTCTGGTCTTCTCATGCCCAAGTGTCGAACAGATAGATACAAAATGTCCACCATTCCTTACATCATTCGTAGTTTGCCATAAATTCGTAGTTTGCCATAGTTTGATTTGTTCCAGATGAGTACCATACTTATGCTGTGCATTAATGTTTTTTGTATTTAATCTTTTTAGTGCCTTTCTTCCGTAGCTTTCAAGCTTTTTGTAATTGCTTTTGTGGTTTTATTGTGGTTTGTAATCTTGTGGTTTTTCATGTAATTTTAATGTATTTTTATATATGTATAATTTTGTTCAATATGTACCAGTTTTACTTGTAATACGTTCTAATGGACTGCCTGGTCACCAGTGTCGATTCAAGCATTTAATGTGCGTTTTGGTTCTTCTTGCAATTAGTTTTAATTTCATATTTATATACATATATATAAGTTTTCCTTTACAGGTTTGTAAATAATTTACTGTGTTTACAGGTTCCTATTTTTAACCACGTTCTTTTTACAGGATTGTGTTAACCCCCATTTTTTCAACAGGTTTGTGTTAATCCATTTTTTTTCTTTCAGGTGTGTACATAATTTATTTCTTGCAGGTTTAACCCGCTCTTTTACAGGGTCTTATTAACCCCATTTATTCCCAGGTTTGTTATAACTTTTTCCTTTCAGGTCTGTAAATTAATAATCAATTTTGTACAGGATTTATAACACGTTCTCTCCATAGGTATGATTAAACATATTTCCCCTTGACTGTATTTCCCCTTATCCATTATGGCACTTGCCCTGACACCAAGTGCATTTTCCGCAAGCTTCGTAAGCTTAAAGTCACCTGGAAGTGGTATTTTTTCAAAATAAAGCTTTTGTCACTAATATATGTGTTTTGATGAGTGGAATGTGAATACACAGTTAACTAAGGTTTTAAAAAATCAGTTCTTATGTTATTTACAAATTTAAGAGTAGACCCCGACCCGAGAGGGCGCTGTTCGTGACGTATATCGAGGCAGAATTTGCCTGTAATGCGTAGAGTAAACAAAATTGCAAAGTACATGTACGGACCAAGTCGTGAGTTTGTACGTTTCAAAACAATTTTGTTTGGTTTTTTTCCGGCAATGCCGACCAGGTGTATTGCTGCTGAATGCAGAAAAACACTTTTTGAAATGTACCAACTCACGACTTGGACGTACATGTACTTTGCACGTGTGTTTACTATACGCATTGCAGGCAAAGTCTGCCTCGATTGACGTCACAAAAGGGGTAGGCGGAGTCAGCCCCCCAAACAACTTTATATATTTTTTAAACATATAAATCGTGACAAACAATTACTAAAAAAATTGTTTTATTGTTCGTAAGCATATACTATGTTTGAAAGAAAAAAAATTCTATTTCCAGGTGACTTTAAAGGATTTGGGTACTTTTTCAAAATGTCCATAGATTTACATTAAACTTACAGGGTTTGAAGATAATGATAGTGGAAAGCTTCACTTCAAACCTTACTTACTGAGGTGCTGTAGTTTCTGAGAAATGAGTAAAACAATTTGTGGCTAATGGCTAAAGGCTAATGGCTAATGGCTCGGTACGGTGCGGTTTTAAAATGTTTTACATGTGCAACTATAATCCAATAATGGAAACTAGTCGTCGTCGTCCCCCTCCCCCCCCCCCCCCCAAGCCTTGTGTTGGGGTTGGGTGGGGTAAATCCTTCCTCCCTCTTAAAAAAAAATATATAAAAAAATCACCCAAAACCAAAGGAAACAGTAAAAAACTAAAAAACATAAATATATAACTGCCCGTGATTAATTACAACACAAGTAACTTTTAAGGCGTTACTTTGAATAACAAAAAATGAATTTGTCAAGTGTTAATGTGTTTATCTATGGTACCGATGATGGAGAGTTAGTATGATCACCAGAGTAATTTCAGAAGCAAATTGGCAACAATCTTTGGATAGTTTTAGTCTATGATTTCAGTAACAAAAGACAAACAACATTTAAAGCGTCAAATAATTTCCTTTGTGAAAAGTACATTTTGTTATGCTCAAAATAAACATCGACTGTTGAAACAGGTACTTTTAAAGCCGACTCTTAAAAAAATTGTTAATATTGATAATATTGATAATATTGATAACATTATTAATATTGTATTAGTCTACCATATTAATCTACCGTACCGAAGAGGAAGGGTTGGGTACCATCACTAGAATAGTTTTATCGTCAACAAAGTAGTCTAAGTCATTATTGGAGGCGATATCTATACACAAATCAAGACTGGTCATATTGTAAAACACAACTTTCCAATTGGCTGTTAAATTCCCAATGTCATTTCAACTGGCAGGGGACCACCGAACCCAAAGAAAACCACAGAGACACCGCGCAACCCAGCGGCTTGTCTTTTGAGAGAAACAAAATGTATAACAAACTGGTGGTGGGGGGGGGGGGGTTAAGATAAGACATGATTGGATCTCGATAAGAGTGTCAATCATACTCACAGAAAATACGGACGCAAACTTTTTAAGTGTTCGTTTACGAGAAGACCATGCAAAATCTTGAAAAATCGACAAGGTGGGGGGTCAGCGATTTAAACTCAAATCTTGGCTATTTGATCCCCACCTGGGACCATAACACCTGGTGGAGCAGCTCGCTCAAAAATCTTACAGTGGCCGAGTACGGGCACCAACTGCAACTAGTTTCAGCGCAAAATTGACACTTTCGGGGAGTTTATTTGTAGTGTTTCTGGCGTACTGTTAGAGCCCCGTTAATTCCATTAAACTGTATCAATTTTTGTTGACTTATACATCATAAGAAAGAGCTCATCGTCCTCTTCACGATGAAATAATAAAAAAAATGTGTGAAAATTTTAACTTTAGATATCTAGGCATTAGGAAAACACTTGACAGTTCTACTAAGGAAATAAGCCATCTACGCAGTTAACCATAACTTAATTAGTGCAGGGCTGAGTGTCAACAAATTTGGTGAAAATATAGTTCAGATATCCAACTACAATAATAAAAAATAAAAACATTGCCAGCTCTTCTTGATTTTGATTGCCAAGGGTCAACAAAGATGGAAAAGTTCATAAGTATCTGTATCAAACCTACATACAGTCCTGAGTAAAGTATTGCTTGCCTTTAATTCACGTCTGGAATAGGATGTTATTATAACATTAAACAAATACATCAACAAAGATGATGATAATGGAAGTGATAATGGAAGTGGAACGTCCAGAACCGCCCACCAGTTAGCGCGACGTACCGCAAGAGGGCGCCCCACATTGCATTGCAACCCCCCCCCCTCCCCAGTCGCGAGCGATGTCCACATGTCAGCCATGGATATGGCGGCTGTATCGCTGCAGTGTGATTTTTATAATCTTGAGTATTGCAAAGACATCGAGTGTGGTGTATATCCCTCTTATCCGCGAGAGAGCAATACCGTGCATCTTCGTCAATGCACAAAAAACATACGGAGCCATTTGCAGAAGTGGAAAGTTGCTGCACATGATGTGAATGTCGAGTGGAAGTTGATCCTCCTGCGATGTGGGTTATTCGACGTTGATGCTTACAACAGTGATAAGAGGATATGCCCGGCACATCGGTACAAGTTAGGGTTGAGTTGGACATCAACAAGGAAATAATGTCCATGTCATCCACTCCATGAAGGGAAAGGCAAACCATATCATGGTGCGAATAAAACAACTAGTCGTGAGGTGTTTGTTCGATGGGGTACCCTGAACTGATACCAGTCGGAACAGGTAAGAAAAAAAATTAATTAAATAAATCAAACCCAATGCTTTCCTTTGCATTTCTGTTATTCTGTATGCATAAAGTTAGATCTGATCAGCCTTTTTTATTCCTTTCTGGGTAATTTATGTACTTGAACGTTGAACATTGATTACATCCCTTATAGACCGGCAGCCCAGAGCACTTTGGTTAAAGGAACGAGGTACCAATATTTGAGTACAGGAACATTTAGTGGATAACCTGACATAGTCAGATATGGATGTCTGCCAGGGACCCCCCTCTGCGTGTAGCGCATGGACCCCCAGCAAAGAGGCAAAATAATGGGCTGGATCAAACATTCTAGGTACCACATGAAACCAAGTGGAAATGGTCATCACCATGATACTAAGTAAAAAATATTCTGCCAGACAAATTTTCTGCTGCATTAGGCCTGCCAGACACCCCCTCCCCCAAATATTTAGTGTACAAACCTATGGGTTGAAATTGACCAGTTGTCAAATTAGCTCAGATTTACATGTACATGAAACTTTGTCTAACTGTTCCACTATGGCTAAAATGAACACAAACCAAAAATTAAATCCATACTCCGTACTGTTTCCGAGATACAGCCTCTTAAAATATGCTAAAATCTCCCCCTTTTGGAGCTCCGCCCCCGGTCGACACCGCGCGTCGTGGTGGTATTCTTTCAAACGTTAAGAGCCCGTAATTTAATAACGACCCCAGCTGTTTGGCTGAAAGGTGTATGCTATTTAAGATGTGGCCAGACAAAAAATGTTTTGCTTCATTGGGCGCGGCCTGACAGACACCATCCCTCCCCGGGTTAAACATCAAAGGAACCACCTGAAACCAAGTTGAAATAACCAATAACAATATTCTTAATACCAGTTTCAACTGCCAGACAAAAGTTTTGCTGCATTGGGCCCGACAGACACCTCCCCTCCCCCAGGTTAAACATCAGAGGAACCACCTGAAACCAAGTTGAAATGACCAATAACACTATTCGTAATACCAGTACCAACCGCCAGACAAAAGTTTTGCTGCATAGGGACCGGCAGACACCTCCCCAACCCCGGGGTTAAACTTAGTATGAAAGACCTAAAACCAAGTTGAAATGGCCAATATGCCTATAATACACTATTCTTTATACCAGATCAGCCGCTAGGTAGACACAAGTTTTGCTGCATTGGGCCCGGCAGATACCAGCCCCCCCCCCCCCCCCCCCATGCCCCCCGGGTTAAACACAGAGGAACCACCTGGAACCAAGTTGAAATGACCAACAACACTGTTCTTCAACTGCCAGACGAAAGTTATGCTGTAAGAGGCCTGGCAGACACCTCCCCTCTCCCGGGTTAAACAACAGAGGAATCCCCTGAAATCAAGTTAAAATGAACAATTTACACTATTCTTAATACAAGTATCACATGCCAGACAAAAAATTGCTGCATTGGGCACGCCAGACACCCCACCCCCTGGGTTTAAGAATATTGTTATTGGTCATTTCAACTGGGTTTCAGGTGGTTCCTCTGAAACCCAGGGCAGGGGAGGTGTCTGCCGGGCCCAATGCAGCAAAACTTTTGTCTAGCAGTTGATACTTGTAATTGTATCAAGAATATTGTTATTGGTCGCTTCAACTTGGTTTCAGGTGGTTCCTCTGATGTTTAACCCGGGGAGGGGAGGTGTCTGCCGGGCCCAATGCAGCAAAACTTTTGTCTGGCAGTTGATACTAACTGTATTAAAAACATTGTCATTGGTCATTTCAACTTGGTTGGTTTCAGGTGGTTCCTCTGAAACCCCGGGGGAGGGGAGGTGTCTGCCAGGCCCAATGCAGCAACTTCCGTCTGATGATTGATACTGGTATTAAGAATAGTGTTATTGATCATTTCAACTTGGTTTCATGTGGGGTAGGTGTCTGTCGGGCCGCGCCCAATGCAGCAAAACATTTGTCTGGCGGCTGATATTGTCTTGTGTTAAGAATAGTGCATTAGGCCTATTGGTAATTTCAACTTGGTTTTAGGTCGTTCCTCCGATGTTTAACCCCGGGGTGGGGGTGTTTGGCAGGCCCAGTGCAGCCAAATTATGAATCAAGGGCCACATCTTAAATAGCATACACCTTTCAGCCAAACAGCTGGGGTCGTTATTAAATTACGGGCTCTTAATTTTTGAAAGAATACCACCACGACGTGCGGTGTCGGCCGGGGGCGGAGCTCCAAAAGGGGGAGATTAATTTAGCATATTTTAAGAGGCTGTATCTCGAAAACGGTACGGAGTATGGATTTAATTTTTGGTTTGTGTTCATTTTAGCCATAGTGGAACAGTTAGACAAAGTTTCATGTAAATCTGAGCTAATTTGACAACTGGTCAATTTCAATCCATAGGTTTATACACTAAATATTTGGGGGAGGGGTGTCTGGCAGGCCTAATGCAGCAGAAAATTTGTCTGGCGGTTGATATTTTTTACTTAGTATCATGGTGATGACCATTTCCACTTGGTTTCATGTGGTACTTAGAATGTTTGATCCAGCCCATTATTTTGCCTCTTTGTTGGGGGTCCATGTCCTACACGCAACGGGGGGTCCCCGGCAGACATCCATATCTGACTATGTCAGGTTATCCACTAAATGTTCATGTACTCAAATATAGGTACCTCGTTCCTTTAACCAAAGTGCTCTGGGCTGCCGGTCTATTAACATCAGTCGACTTGGTATCATTTATATTTCATATTGTCTGAAAGGGTTATTATAATACATTGTACTGCTGATTGCAGTTAAGTTGAGACAGCCCTGGATCACAGTTAATTCTCACTATTTATTCGGATATAAAATGTAACTGTTCACCTTTGCTTTTGATTGTTGCAGGCTTTTCAGCTTTGTGGGTAGATGAGCTCAAAACTAGGTTCCGAACAGTTCGCCAGTACCTCAAACTCCATGTTAAGGAAAACAATTCCTGTCCTGATCACTGTTGGACTTATGCACTGAGTTCTAAAGATTCTTGCAACCATCCTCATGACGTCCACTGTGAGATATGTGACGACCTACGTCTTCTGCTAAATGAAGTTGAGTTCTCCATATCAAGTGTCAACACAAAGTACAAGTAAGTTTCTTAGAATGGGTTATGGAACCTCTCCAACATCAATTCTTAGAGAGTACAATTTGTGTGCACAATGGTTCATATTCATGACATTGATTTTATTGTGATGATATATGTTTTATTCCAGGTACCCATCACAGAAGGACGAAGTAGCTTATGATTTTGAGTCCGCCAAGGACCGTATCATTGGTCTAAAAAATCATCTTGTGCGTACAATGGCTCAGGAAAAGTGCAAAGAGGATATTCTTTCAAACCTTACCTCTTCCCAAGCACTTTTGACTATGGATTGGGCAATGAAGTATTTGCCGAGACGATTTAGAGAAGCTCAACAAGACTGGTGTGGCAAGAAAGGGATATCCTGGCATGTGACGGTTGCTGTGATGAAATCTGGCAGTGAATTTGAGGTAAAAAGTTTGCTCATGATACAAATCACTGAAAAGCCATAATTTGTCATTCACATTTTCATTTTATTTGTTTAATGAATCAGCAGATTTAACAAATAAAATACACAAAGACCTGTGTGAAAGAAGCAATAAGAACTTTTCAAGCACTCATGATGAATTGTGAATAATAACTTTGTATAACCATGTGTTATCCTTGGTTCATCACTTGCAGGGAATGATACTTTTATATTTGAGATTTACTCATTTTTACCCTTAAACAGATGTGTGGTAAGCAACACATATACTTGGTGTTTTTTATGAGTTGAAAAAGAAAAAGAAAAAAGCAACAACACATGCGTGTCACATGGGACTCATATTGTTCAAAAACCACCCACTTGACTGCATTTATTTTTCACACATCGGTATACATGTATTTAACGGGGTACAACAAAAATTAGAAATACTTTATCTTGATGCAAATCTTACATCATTAAAATAAGATTCATGTCTTTCTTGTTATCTTCAGATTTTGTGCTTCGTCCATCTAATCCAGCCATGTGTCGAGAATTGGTGGAGCGTACTGTTAGTACTAGAAGCCTCGTTGCTTGAGCTGAAACGAAGGCGTCCAAACATCACCGAAGTCTCTCTTAGGTCTGATAATACATGATGTTACCACTGTGCACCTCTTATCCTTGCTAAAAAAGTGGACATCATCATTTCAAGGTATGATATCTCCCAGGTACAGGCAGGTATAGCCCTATATACATGTAGGACTCTTTCTCTGTACACAGGAACAGAGTCCTAACTATTGAGGCCCGTTTCTGGGGCGGAAAAATTTCACAGCTTCATAACTTAAATCTTACCAGCAACAAGCCACTAATTTCAACAGATTCACATTCCATGGCGGCATACATTTTTCTGCGGTGGGTTTTGGTCCTCATATTTTCCTCACAAATCCGTCATTTTTGTGAAATAATGCAGCTTCCAACGTTAAAAAATTCCCGTTTCGATCGTTTTCTCACAGTGTTGTCTGTTGTCGTGCGTACGCGTATACATTCGCGTGCAAGACGCATAATGCAAGCTTAGACGCATGAATTCTTGCTCACCGTATCTTGACTGCACAGCGTTAACAACACAATTCAAAATTTGCGCGTCGTGCGTCTTGCGTACACACGGCAGACTGTGAGAGTACGAACTAAAATGGGAATTCCTTAACGTTGGGAGCTGCATTGTTTCATGAAAATTACGGATTTGTGAAGAATATATGACGATCAAAACCCACCGCAGAAAAACATATGCTGCCATGGAATGTGAATCTGTTGAAATTGGTGCTTTCTTGCAGGTAAGATTTGAGTTATGAAGCTGTGAAAATTTTCCGCCCCAGAAATGTACCCTGATGTCCAGGACGTCACTGTAGTACAAAACGAAAGTGTAAGGCCGCCAGGGCTAAGGCAGGTAAAGACATATGTGATCGTAAGATAGCACCGATGAAGGCCCATATCGAGCGGTACGTCAATGAAGGCAACCACGTACTCACTGCTGATGACATGCACACTGCCTTAGAGTCATACAATGGTGTGAGAGGATGCTATGCATCTGTTCTTAAGATTGGAGACATGCCCACTTCTGGTGAAACTCTGAAATGGCCAGGTGTCGCCAACTTTACCAATTTCTCCTTTGAGGAAGGTGGTGTGCGCTCCTGGCTCGCTTACAGCATTGGCAACCAATTCCATCCCTACGCAAAATTGGTCAAGCAACCACCTGGACCACTGATCACCACTTACACTGTTGGACATTATACTGAGCCCAAAGTCTTGACGGGAGCAATTCGTCAACAAAGGGATGATGTTCAGTTTTCCTGTACAGAATCAAACTGTGTCAAAACTTTCCCCACCGATGAGCTCCTCACACATCATTTGGCAGCTGGACGACATATGTTTCGTCCCCTTAAGGAATCTCGTCTTGACAAGATTGCACGTCAGTGGGCTGAAAAGATTGGCGAGATGCAAGCTGGCCCTTCTTGTTCCAGTACAGGTGTTGAGACTGTCAGTTCGGGAGCAGCTTCGGCCTCTATGGCCCAGGCAATCCTTCCTGGCTGGGCTCGCAAGATTTCCAAGGCAAGGAAGAGGTTTTCACAGCAAGTGAAGGACTTTTTGCTTGCTCAGTTCATGATTGGCGCCAATACAGGAAAAAAGGAAAACCCAGAAACTGTGTCGCGGCGATTGAAAAGTCACTTTCACAGAGATGACTGGTTGACTACCCAACAGATAGCCAGCTATTTTTCACGTCTTGCTCTCCTACAAAAATCTGGGAACTGCCATCAAAGAGCTGGACTGATGTGCAAAATAATGCTGTAGAATTGGTAGAATTGGTAGAAAGACAGGTTCTCGTGGATGCTGTACAGAACCAGTGTGAGCTTTGAGGCATTTAAATGCATGATGCCATCGGACGCTTATCAAGTGTTCGTTTTTGATTAAACAGTCAGTACTACTCTTCCATTTTTTATTTTTGTTAATCTCAAAATGTTGATGTTCCCAAACTACACCTAGCCAATTAGCTTTCCAATTGTCTCGTTACCATCAGGGCTGATTTTCACACCCCAAAAAATCCATCACTCAATGGCCAGTACTGCTTTCAACTGTGATGCCGTTTGAGTATTATCTATGGTGTATTACTTGTACCACTCTATCTTGACTGTATAGTCAGTGAATACCACACACAGGTAGTGTGAAGGTAAAAACTAAAACATTTTGAGCTGTTGCACTCATGATGTCAAAAAATAAAACCATTGACACTTATTGTGTTATTCTCTAAACTATAATACAGTCCTGGTGTGTTTATTTTGTTATCTAATTAGGTGTTCGGGCCAACAGCCCGGAACACCTCTAATTTTTGTTCGGTTTTTAGGTGTTCGGGCAACAGCCCGAACAACTCTTTGATTTTGTTCGTTTTTTTTTGGTTTTTTTTTGTTTTTTTTTTTGGTTTTTCTTCTTCTTCTTCTCGTCGATTGTCCGCAAGAAAAAGCATAGATGCGAAGCTTGCATTAAGTTGAAACTTTGCACACAGGTAGACGATAACCAGTAGATGATACAAAGTTGTTACGTCACGATGACGTCATCAGTTGATGAGATACACTCATTCAAAGTTTATTATTTCAAAAAATCATAACTTTAGATCTACATGAGGGATTTTTACAATCAATACATCATCGGAAAGGGCATTAAAAACTCCGTAAACGTCTCACAGACATGACCCCATTTTGATTTTGTCTTCCGGCTCAAAAGAGAGGTTGAAAATTTCAAAATTCATGTATAAAGAACTACAAAATTCCCCATTGATTGCGCGTAAAGATTTTACGATTACATGTACACGTACTTTGTCACCACGTGTAAGCATGCGGTGCATTGCGGTCACCACGTGTAAGTATGCGGTGCATTGAGGAGCATAACCACGCTCTGCACCACGTGTTGATCGTTTTAGTCTGCGTTCGAGGCGTTCTCAACACAATGTCAATTTTCTTCAAAAGTAATTACTTGGTTTTATCTACGACTATACTGCGTTGATAACACCAGTTCTCGTCCGGTCACTGAGGTTAAGCAAAATCGGGCCCAGTCAGTATTTCGATAGGAGACCACGTGGTGACCAAAATTTGTACTATTTATTTTGTATTTAATTTTTTTTTTCTCCTATAAATAGCCTCGATTTAAGTCTGTTTTCAAGGCGTTTTCAACATACATTTCCCTTCCTGTTAGTTAGGCTCTTCTCCAGTCGTCATTATGCATTAAGCTCCTATATCCTCAACCACAAAAGCTAATTTGACAATCTATACATCATATAAAAGGGCTTTACGTATGTAGTCTGTTTTCAAGGTGTTTTCAACAAACATTTCCCTTCCGGTTAGTCTCTTCTCCAGTCGTCATTATGCATAGTTCCTATGTCCTAAACCACAAAAGCTATTTTGACAATCTGTACATGAAATGAAAGGGCTCTACGTACGTAGTCTGTTTTCAAGGCTTTTTAACAAACATTTCCCTTCCGGTTAGTTAGTCTCTTCTCCAGTCGTCATTACTCATCAGTTCACATTTCCTCAACCACAAAAGCTATTTTGACAATCTATACATCATATGAAAGGGCTTTACGTACCTAGTCTGTTTTCAAGGCGTTTTCAACAAACACTTCCCTTCTGGTTAGTTAGTCTCTTCTCCAGTCGCCATTATTCATCAGTTCACGTTTCCTCAAATACAAAAGCTATTTTGACAATCTATACATCATATGAAAGGCCTCACGTATTCCACAAAAATGGGTATGTTGGTGACCTTCTCTTGACTTTTTGACCTTTTTAAACTGGAAGAGCCTGTAAAATGCTTTGAAAAGGCAGTATTTAAAGGCTTTTAGGTTGAAATGTACACTTTTTGATGCTTTTTCCATAAAATTATTACACATCGAGAAAACTGTTTGGTTTTGATTTCTTTGTAATTTGACGAGCTATTAACAATACTTGTTTCATTTATTCAAACACTGACCCAACAATAGCCGAACACCTAGTGTTTGTTTCTACAAACACTATATCTAGTTTTTTCTTTTTAGGTGTTCGGGTATTGAACCCGAACACCTCTTATTTTTGTTCGGTTTTTTAAAATTCTTCTTCTTCTTCTCAGCGTCCCTTGTCCGCTAACAAAAGCGCCTTTCCCAAATTCGTATGAACTTGAAACTTCACACATAGTTAGCGATTTATTAGGAGAAGAAACCGTGTGAGTTACGTCATGATGACGTCATCAATTCTTGAGTTATGAATATTCAAAGTTTATTAATTCAAAAAATCATAACTTTTGATCTACATGAGGGATTCTTACAATCGAAACATCATCTGAATCGTCATTGAAAACTCCGTAAACGCCCCACAGACATGACCCCATTTTGATGTTGTCTTCCAGCTCAAAAGAGAGGTTGAAAATTTCAAAATTCACGTCTAAAGAACAACGTAAATCCCCATTGGTATGTGCATAAACATTGCACATAGGCATACACACAACGTGTAGTGTATTAGCGGTGCAGCAGAGCACGCTCCAGTGATCATCCATTCTGCTTATTAGCGGCGATTGTCCGCTAAAAAAATCGCACTTCCCAAGCACATATAAAGTTGAAACTTCACACATAGTTAGATATGTATAAGGAGAAGAAACCGTTTGAGTTATGTCACGATGACGTCATCAATTCTTGAGTTACGAATTTTCAAAGTTTATTATTTCAAAAAATCATAACTTTTGATCTACATGATGGGTTGTTACAATCGACACATCATCGGAAAGTTCGTTAAAAACTCCGTAAATGCCTCGCAGACGTGATCCCATTTTGATCTCGTCTTCTGGTTCAAAATCGAGTTTGAAAATTCACAATTTCTTGTATAAAGAACTACGAAATTTCCCCATTGGTTGTGCGTAACACTTGTGGCGTACACGTGTAGTGTATTAGGCAAAATTTATTTGGTGGCATGCTGCCAAGTTTGTTGTATTCTGTGCCATAGCGTGATATGCATAGAGCTATATAGCTATGCAGAACGCTGCGAAAACGATGTCATTTCAATCTTCAGCGTCAAATTGTTCAAATGTTACCCTTCTGATGGCTTAGTGGTCAATGTGGAATTGAAGACGAAGTTTCGCTGAGATGGCCACCTACTTCAGTGATTCATGGGACTTTTAATTATGTGAGAAAACAACAGTACAAAATGACGAACATTGGTCATGTTTTGGTTAAACACCGAGAAGAATAGATACGTTACATCGATCGACCACTCCCCCCCGGGTGAAGGGCGTTTTGGGCCCACGGAATTCACGTCAGTATTACGATATCTATTACTTCTTGAACTTAGCATAATCATCAATTGTTTTGATTATTTGTTAAAACAACTATCCAAGTTATTTTGAGTTAAATATTTTGAAGAAAAAAAATCTCTGAAATAACATAAGCCCTTTCAAACTTTCTCTAGTAGGAAAGGACGTTACGTAACCTAATCTATTTCTACCTCCATGCACAGACATGGATGTTACAATACAAAACATTCAAAGAAAACAGAATGGTTAAAGCATAAGGCCCAAGCAATTAGGAGTGGTCTTGCTAAAATAAACTGCCGGATTAAACAAAACTTTAGTACAAACAAATCAATAAAACAATCCAGATTTTCATCTTCTTCTTCTCTTCGTCCCTTGTCCTCGAACAAAAGCACACTCGTATGTACTTGAAACTTCGCACATAGGTAGATATGCATTAGGAGTGGAATAATGTGTTAGTTAGGTCATGATGACGTCATCCATTCTTGAGTAATAAAAATTCAAATTATTATTTCAAAAAATCATTATTTTTGATCCACGTTTTTTTTTTTTTACTTCTTTTTAAAAATATTATCAATAGAGCGCGAAAAAGCTTCATGAAGAATAGTCTTCGTTCAAGGCGGTTAAAACATACATGCCCCTTACAGTCTTTTCTTCAGTCGTCAGTTAATATTTCCTAAGTTCATATTTCCTAAACTACATAAGCTATTTTGACAATCTGTACATCATATGAAAGGGCTTTACGTACTTGACAGAGATGGATATGTTGGTGAACTTTCGTTGACCTTTTGACCTGTTTAAACGGGAAGTGACTGTGAAATGATTTGAAAGGGCGTGGTTTATTGTCTTTTAGGTCGAAATAAACATCCTTTGATGCTTTACCATCACACCATACAAGTCTGGCAAAGGTCTGGTTTAAAACAAATATTACCGATGACGTCACCAAACATACACTTTTACTAGATGACGTAATCATGTGGTTTTGACAGTTTTTGTAATTTGAACCATTTATTACAAATCTTGAGAACAAAGCAAGGTGTAATATTTGTTTTTGAATCCAGGCTTTTACTCCCGGAAACCGAACACCTTGAGTTTGTTCACAAACTCTCAATCTCTAGTTCTTCTTACTTCTTCTTCTTCTTCTGACCGTCCCTTGTCCGCTAACAAAAGCCCCTTTCCCAAACTCGTATGAACTTGAAACTTCACACATAGTTAGCGATTTATTAGGAGAAGAAACCGTGTGAGTTACGCCATGATGATGTCATCAATTCTTGAGTTATGAATATTCAAAGTTTATTAATTCAAAAAATCATAACTTTTGATCTACATAAGGGATTCTTACAATCGAAACATCATCGGAATCGTCATTGAAATGACCCCATTTTGATGTTGTCTTCCGGCTCAAAAGAGAGGTTGAAAATTTCAAAATTCACGTCTAAAGAACAACGTAAATCCCCATTGGTATGTGCATAAACATTGCACGTAGGCATACACACAACGTGTAGTGTATTAGCGGTGCAGCAGAGTCACGCTCCAGTGATCATCCATAGAGCGCGAAAAAGCTTCATGAAGAATAGTCTTCGTTCAAGGCGGTTAAAACATACATGCCCCTAACAGTCTTTTCTACAGTCGTCAATATTTCCTAAGTTCATATAACCTAAACTACATAAGCTATTTTGACAATCTATACATCATATGAAAGGGCGTTACTTACTTTACATAAATGGATATGTTGGTGAACTTTCGTTGACCATTTGACCTGTTTAAACCGGATGTGACTGTGAAATGATTTGAAAGGGCGTTGTTTATTGCCTTTAGGTTGAAATATACATCCTTTGATGCTTTACCATCACAGCACACAAGTCTGGCAAAGGTCTGGTTTAAAACAAACATTACAGATTACGTCACCAAACATACACTTTTACTAGATGACGTAATCATGTTGTTTTGACAGTTTTTGCAATTTGAATCATTTATTACAAATCTTATGAGTTGTGTAATATTTGTTTTTTTATCCAGGCTTTTACTCCCAGAAATGAACACCTTGAGTTTGTTCACAAACTCTCAATCTCTAGTTTTAAGATTGCTTTAGTCAACTGATTAAGTGATTCTATTGACTGTGGGTGTAAGTAGTGATAATTCCAATATACCCACTGAATGTTGTACATAATTGTAAATAATTTTGATTGTAAACATAAGTTATCTAAGTTCAACATGGTCTCATGCATCATCCTTTCTTCAGTCAACTATTAATTAGTTTTACTTGGGGTCACCACTGCATTAATTTTATATACATAATAATTGTTGAAACTGGTGACAGCGGGTAAAAACCTTGTCTTGAACAGTACTTACATGTATCCGCTGGTTGTCCTAAACTTATTTTGACGTGGTCTCTAATAAGGCATGTAAATTGTTGGCCTACCATCATGACCATGTATATATTTTTTAGAAATCGTAAAAACCCATTTAACTGCATACATGTACGTGTCAGGTCTTGTTCACTTATTACGGAGTTCATGGATTAATGGAGCAGTTTTCTGTAACCCTAAACCACCTTCAGATCACTGGGACCCTACATTCATTAGATGATGAATAGCTGGAAAAGAATTATAAGCAGGCTGAAAGAACAGAACCTACTTTTATAGATTTAGTTATCTATTAAAATAACAAATTCATTTTATACTACCTTGTTTATTGTTGAATTCCTGCCAGATCTTCACAGTGTTATCATCACTACATGATGCTAGTCTGGTTCCTGTTTTGTCAAAGGTTATTCCCCAGACTGTAGACTCATGTCCACTTAAGGTACACATACAGCTCCAATCATCATCATCCTCTTGGAATAACTTTATGGTGTTGTCATAACTGCAAGACGCCAAAATCTGGAAAATTAAATAGCCTCAAAAGTAATTTGCCACTTAAAAAAAACCAGCTACACAAGTAACTGTGTCACAACATTGTCTAGTTCCATGGAGTGCAGTTTCTCACGGAGCAGCTTGTGCACATTTAAAAACCATTATTTGTAACACTTCAGCACCCCATTCTCAAGTATGAGTCCTGTCATCCACCTCAATGTCCTGTCCAAAGTTCTTAGCCAGGATTTGAGAAATTGGAAGTGCCCTAAATAAAAGTGGGAGTGCAACTAGTAACCTGTATTTTCTACGCACAATTAATATCACAGCATTTCCGTTTCCGGCCCTATCATGGCACGTCTCTTTTGTAAGACCTGTCAGAGTACGCTGTTCCTGTGATGTCAGGAGGTTTTACTCAACATTAGTGCCAAGTATTTGAAGGCACACAAAAGCGAGCATGTAGAATTATTTTACAGTACAGCCCCATAATTGCCATCGAGGCACGCAGGGGAAATGAGGGCTGTAACGAGGGTGTCATTACCCCTATCGAGTGCACACGCCTCGTAGCGAGCGAGTGAAAAGGGGCTCGTTAGGACCATCTTTTCGAGACGAGGTCTTCGTGTTTGCTGAAGCAGATCAATAAGCCCTTGTTACACACAGAACAAAGATTAAGCCACGCGAGGCTGTTTCTGGGATGATCTCAGATAGGGATATAACAAAAAAACACTTGGACAGACGGACATGATATTAAAGAATGCAACCAAAAATTCAGACCGCCCGCTTCCATTGGTGTCGGTGTCGTCATGAATTTCATTCATAATGGAGGAGTTAAACTCTTAGGGGAATGACGTTGCAAAGTTGTAAACCATGGGAAGGGATAAGAAATAGAAGACTAAAACTCTTCATTTAGAAACTTGTAAAGTCAGAGTCTGACAATATTTATTTGATTTGTTTTTCCGTTTTTTTTTCTTGTGTGTATCAACAAAATTCCACGCCTGACTCTCTTTCAAAATTAAATAAACCCATGGATGTGGTTTTGTGTGGTGTTGAAGTTGTTCTGTTGTCAAAAAATACCCACAGATTTCTAGAGTTTGTCCCTGCAGTCTGGCTGACAGATTTTGTCGTCCAATGAAACGCCATCTTCTTTCAAAATTGCCGTTGGAGACGTTGTAGTAGTGGAAAACTTTTTTTTTTCATGGTAGCCGAAGATTGTCCAAACTCCGTCTGTTTAATAAATTGCCGTTCAATATTTGTGTTCACTTATTAATGATAAGAATGTCCGACCCACCTGTTGAACTTAAATTCCCATTTTGACATGGGAGTATTGGAAATCAATCAAGAGTTTCCGCCCCGTCTGTTAAATAAATTGCCATTTTGAGACGTTGGGAGTATTGGAGAAAACAAAACGTTTCTGAAATGTAAAAAATGTCCAACCCGTCTGTATCAAATTGCCGTTGTGTAACGTTCGAGTAGGCCTATTGGGGGGAAAAATGTTTAAATGGTAAGATTGTCCAAACTCCGTTTGTTTGGTAAATTGCCGTTTTGTAACTTCGAGTATAGGAAAAGAATGCCCGGACGTTCGAGTATTGAAAAAGTTTTTTTTTTTAAATGGTAAGATTGTCCAAACTCTGTCTCTGTTTAATAAATTGACGTTTTGTAACAATCGAGTATTGGAAAACAAATTGTTTAAATGTAAGAATGTCCCGACCGGTCTGTTTAATAAAGTGCCATTTTGAGACGTTTTATTTCTGGAAAAAAACTTGTTTTAAACGGCAAGATTGCCAAAACTCCGTCTGTTTAGTAAATTGCCGGTTTGTAAAGTTCCAGTATTGTAAAACATTATTGTTTAAATATTAAGAATGTCCGACCCGTCTGTTAAATAAATTGCCGTTGTGTATCAGTTGGAGTATTGGGGAAAAATGTTTATTTGGTAAGATTGTCCAAACTCTGTCTGTTGAATAAATTGACGTTCGAGTATTGGAAAACATTTTTGTTTAAATGTTAAGGTTGTCCAAACTCCATCTGCATAATAGATTGCCGTTTTGTAACATTCGAGTATTGGAAAAAAAATTTGTTTAATATAAGAATGTCTGACGTCCGATGTCTAATAAATTGCCCTTGTGTAACATTCGAGTTTTGGGGGAAAATTGCCGTTGTTTGGGGAAAACAAGTTTTATGGAAAAGTTGCCGAGTTTTTGGGAATAAGTTTAAATGGTAATATTGTCCAAACTCCGCCTGTTTAAATAATTAATCACTGTTAACTTCAATTATTGGAAAACATTATTTTATAATGGTTAGAATGTCAGGAACTCCGTCTGTTATTGCCGTTGGGACATTAAACATTCAAGTATTTGAGATAAAAAAAATATTTTCCCGCAACGGCTGAAAACATCGAGCTGGGACTGACATTTTCTTCTCCACTACTCCGAAGACACAAAACAGAAATTTTATTGAGATGGACCTTTTTACCATTACACAATTGTCCAATATGCTAATGTGCCACAATGGCAATTATTATTAAAAGGTGATGTTAACAGTGATGTTAGATGTTCATTTTGATTCAGTTTAGGACGTAAAACAAATTCAAATATGTTCGGTTGAACAACCATGTGTGAATTAGAACATATTGGTTTTTTTCACGGTGCATGGGCACGCATTAAGGCTGAGGGCGCACTATGGAATGCGAGGCATTGTGTTAAGGGTGTGGCATTAAAAAGGTCACTTCACGTTGGTTCGGCAAAGTGTTCACAGCTACTATTTAAAATCTGATGAGCACCCGGCCACGAAGGATGACATAAAGGCCATGCTAGCAGAGTTTTCCCATGCTTTCGAGCAGAAGCTAAATAATACAAAAGCAGAGGTTTTGGAACTACATTCTAAGACCACTTCATCACTGGCTCAGAAGCTTAAGGACGCAAAGACAACAAAGTGGCGTTGAGAAGGCAATCAGAGGCAGTTCGAGTTCAACTTGCAAGTGACAGCTAAGTTTTTACAAAATTATGTTACTATTTTTTTTTTTGTGCTTAACAATAATTGCTCAATAATTCAAAGCACCGGTAAGATTACTCAATCAATCAATCAATCAAACGTAATTTGTATAGCGCCTAAATGAAAAGTTTGCACAAAGGCGCTGAGGCACAGAAGAAATAAAAAGTCATTGATGGTAGGCCTCCTGAAACAAGTGGGCTTTCAGAAGTGCCTTCAGAGGGCGCCTGGTTTTAGACAGGCAGCCGCAGTGCCACAATAAACCAACACAAACCCAAGTATGGTGTATATGTATGTTATTAATGGTGTCCTAATAGGGAAGAAATTCAAGTATGTTCGGTTGAACAACCATGTGTGAATTAGAACATATTGGTTTTCTTCACGGTGCATGGGCACGCATTAAGGCTGAGGGCACACTATGGAATGCGAGGCATTGTGTTAAGGGTGTGGCGTTAAAAAGGTCACTTCACGTTGGTTCGGCAAAGTGTTCACAGCTACTATTTATTTAAAAAAAAATAAAAAATAAAAAAAATCTTACAATTGTACATCTTCAATTATTTTTTTCTAGGGAAGTAAGAGACCTGATAAAAGCTGCATTGGGGAAGGCAGAAGACTGCACCGAAGCGGCCCAACAAGAGTTAAAGGACAGCTTAAAGAAGGCATTGGAAACTATTGACAAGCGGCAGAAGCTGATACGCCTCGCCGACTCCAGTTCCTACGGTTGGGCAACCGTCAGCGAATATGAGGCACATCAGTTGGCGGATGACGAGAATGATGACAACAAGATTACCAGAGCAGAGAACCGGGCTGGAAGGAAAATCAAACAGAAGAAAGCGGCAGCAGCTACCCAACAACAGCCGAAGAAATTCAAGTGGGGTAACCGTGGAGCCAGTGAGCCTAACAACCCCCACGTATCGAACAGTATTGCCCCTGCAACCTCGGACATTAAAAACCAAAAGTCCATGTATCCCATGCAGACGAAAGTTTTCTGCGACATAGCATCCTAACGAAAAGCTAGCGTTTGTGTATCACCACGGAACGGAGTAGCAGTAGCACAGCCAGTCAGTCCGAGATAAAACTTCAAGAACCACACACCAATAAAATCAAAGTGTGGACTGCCGATAAAGTGCCTCAGAATCCATCCTCCCGGAGCCCGACAGCCCCCAACATTGCTGACAAGGACTGAGATTTCCCCCCTTGTGAGCAACAGTGATTCTTTGAGCCGACCCAAACTACGACGACTGCGAAAGCCTACCCCCTTCCCCCGACCATCCGACCGAAAGCTGCCCAGAGACAACCCAGGGACCACGTCCAGAGTTCGTCAATTTGCCATCCAACCTCGGAAAGTGGAACTGACAAAATAGTATACACAGTGCGGATATTAACTGTACAGATAAATTTGAAAATTATGCTATGCATTTTGTCATAAAAATAATTATCATTTTCACGATTATTATTTTGTGTAGGAGCCGAATGGTTTATATTTAATCCTGTCCGCACTACTTTTCATCTAATGACTGTGCACTATAAATATACAATCCACGACTGTTTTTCTCCAAGTTGACCTTTGACCGTAACACTCCGCCATGGGAAAGAGAGCCGAAACTTAAAAGAACGTCACGTATAATAATAATAATAATAATAATAATAATAATAATAATAATAAGACTTGTAATGCGCACATATCCACCCTGCTGGGTGTTCAAGGCGTATGTGGACTGACCTGGGAATTTGGAAAGCAACAACGCATCACTCGTCAAGAATAAATAACCGCCCACATTGGACGCACGCAAACCGAACGGAAAAGCTGAAACCATTATAACTCAACAATCTGATCTCAGAACTGAACATGTATTGAACTCTGTTTAACAATACATATATTGCATTGTCTAGTTGTATTATAATTTAAAACTAAGTCACATATTATCACAATTAATACTGCATATGATATAACATATCTTTATCAAATTGTACTGCATTTTGTTGAAGTTTACCATGGCTAAATTTCCAGAAGTAAATTGGACTGCTAGTGATATTTCTGATGAGTTTAAAATTTTCAGGCAGAGGATGAAGTTATGCTTGATGGATAAGGGCATAACAGATCCTCAAAAATCTGCCATCAAGATTCAGATTGCTGTCGGCAGGGAGGGGTTAAAGAAAATCAATTTCTCTAGCCTAACCCCAGAAGAACAACTGGACCCAGCCAAACTTTGTGATCTTTTCGAGAAAAAAAAACATCCAGGTCAACTTCAGGATCCACAGACTGGAGTTGATGCGATATCGCCAACAGGAAGATGAAGCCCTCGATGATTTCTTCAACAGGTGTAGAACAAAAGCACATGAGTGTAACTTAAGCGCCGAAGAATGCACTGAGCGAATCACCGAGCTTGTATCGCGTCAACTACTTTAGACTCCTTCCAGAAGGACCTCCTCGACAAGGCTGTTGGATACAGCTTAGAAGGCATGCTGCAGGAAGGCCGAAAATATGAGGCCATTACAGCTGGGAGAAGGTGCCTGCAGACAATGGACACAAGTGCATCCTTCAACGCACTCAGAGGCCAAAGAACATGTGGCAACTGCGGACTATCCCACCAACCGAAACGATGCCCAGCATACCAAGACACCCCGATTTGCATGTATGCAAATCTTGCGGGTCGAAGGGCCACTGGGCCAAATGCTGCAGAAAGTCGAGAGAAAAAAACAATGGCCGTCGCAACGAATCCCCAAACAGATACAGGCCTAGACGCAACTCCACGAAAAACAAAGAGCCCCGGCAATGGAGATCTAAGGGTCGTCAGCACCCTAATAATGACACAGCGGATGGGCAAAGGCCGATCCATTCAACAGATTACGCCGAAGAAGAGGAAGAGGAAGTTGAGACAGTATTCCATGGAGTCACAATGTCTAACCTCTGCATGAATTCAGTCACCTACAACAATAAAAATGAGGTGTACACAACGATTGACATCATCTGTCCAATCTCAACGACACACATAAATTGCGGATGAAAGTTGACGCTGGGGCTGGTGAAAACATACTTCCACTGCGGATCATCAAGCAAATCTACGGCAACCGATGGAAGTCTTTTGTTACGCCAGTCAAAGTAAAGCTGACAGCATACAACAACACAGAAATACCATGTCTTGGTTGTATTGATCTAATGTGCCGATACAAGACTCCACGATGGAGCAAGAATAGATTCTACGTCGTAGATGTATCTGGACCAATCTTAGCTGGACTTCCCATATGCCACTATGACAACCTTCTCCGTTAAAGTTGCACTTTCTCCGTTGTTTCACCGTCCGGAAAATTCAGGCCAAATCGCCTCCGTTAATTTAACGACTTGCCTCTCCGTTGAATTTCTCATTGGGTGTTTTAACGGAGCCGATCTGTGTTTCAACGGAGCCGTTCCCCGGCACAGGTTTCTTTTGTCATACCCGTTGTTCAGACCAACAATTGCAGTTATAGCAGGTCGTGGATTCAACGGAGCACCCCAGCCCACGGTCTCCAAAGCAGCTAAAGGGATTATGATTTTATAGGTTGCTATTGCTAGACATGTACCGTTATATTAGCTCTTTGGCACTGAGTGACGTCTTGGGTATAAAATGGAGCTCCCTTCCTCAACAATAAATTAGTGCAAACAAAACTACAGTAACAAAAAAAAACACCGAGCTGTTTTCACCAAATTTACCAGATTTATAAAGCTGGCACTGCAGTCCGTTCATAAATTCCAGGTTAAAATCTACTTCTTAAATATCTTAGAGGAAAATCTTGCGTTTACGTTCAGTTAAAAAAATGGTAGGCCTACTGGACGAAAAATGAGAACGTACACACTGCCGTCTTTTTAATACATGGTCTTACGATTCAATGGGTGCGTTCGTTTAGCCTCCCTGGGTCGACCCCGGTATATGGCGGGTTTTTTTCTAGGACGAACGTGGGTAATTATCTGCACACGTTCGTCCTGGAAAAAAGCAAATGCCACACACCGGGGTCGACACAGGGAAGCTAAACGAACGCACCCATAATGTATTTTCCGTGTGAAGTTAGATGTCGCATCACTGCAGATTGCAGACTGTTGTATACACGTGCGCGATATGGCAATGGGCGGTTCCATGGTTAGTCGCATTACACTTTTTAGTGTCATTTCTTGATCTTGGTGCTAGTAGTTTTATGTGAGATGTTATTTCCACTAAGTTTATAGACTGATTTGTACTTGACACCCAAGGCTTTGAAGTGATAATATTAAAAATGTTGTGGGCGTTGTACTCTGGATGTTATAGCTTTGTAAAAAGCGGTTAGTCGCATTACACAAAAAGGAAATGATAAAAAATACACTTGTCTCAATTCAAAAGTTTCCTCAAATTAAAAAACTCGCAAAGGTTTTACTACATTTAGCACACATCTCTAATACATTAGTGTCCAACAGGATACTTATAAACAGTCAGCAACTTGAACTTTTAGGTTTACGTGGCAAAACCATGGTTAGTCGCATTACGGTTAGTCGCATTACAGTTTGTCCGGCCACTTAAGCCAAGCCCAATGGAGCCCAAACTGAGTTCTTGTTTGGCAAAATTGGGTTTATTCCTTATCAACAAACAAAATAAATTAATTTCACTTGTTTTTACTAAAATAATAACGCCTTTTCTCTTAAAAATCATAGAAACAAGGCTGAAATGTGTATTTTTAGAAAGGCAAACTTACATTTTTCGGAAATGTTATTATTTCCCATTTTACTGACCACCTTTATTTTCAGAGTTGTGCATTCAACATAAAATGTTAAATATCTTGCCGAGTATGTAGGAATTGAACAAAAATAAAATCGCAGATTTAAAGTGACTAACATACATGTAACCATGTCCCTGAAAAATCAAAGTTTGGGTTATTGTTTAAAAGTGGACTGTGAATTTAAAATGGCCTTGTTGGTTATCACAGGTTCCTCAATGCAACAAACAATTTGTTTTGTGTCGAAAAAGTGTATAAAACAAAACAAAAAACCTTCTTGATCACCCCATCTCCTCGACTTTACCTGGATACATTTCACTGCATGTTACACCACACACCACTGACCATGCATTGCTACCCTTGCATCACTACCCTGGTTTGTAAGGCAGCATTTTGTAGTTATCATGCTTCTTCTTTCTGGAGGAAAATGGTGGCAAGAGGACATCAGCTTTTTGCTTTTGTTTGCTCTTTTGGGAGATTTTTCTGTGCTCTCCTTGAATTCCTTGTATTTTAACATCATTCTGCTTTTTCAGCCTAGGCAATGGTACAACATGTACATATGTCCACAATTTGTGGAGTAAATTAGTTCCATTACTTCACTTTTCTACTAAAAATTCTCAGAAATGTTGCTTTTCTTTATTTTGTTTCATATGTTAATGATGAAACTAAACTGCGCCAATAAAGTATCTAAACACTCGCAAATTGTCAGATATATCGGAACCTGAAATAGTATGCCAAAAAATAACTATTCATTTCGAGTCACCGTTAATTTCTGCACATTTTGACACATCTTGTGTTGCGCTACGATGTTGTTTAGTGGATTTATGGACACTTGAGTGGCTTAAGGTCGAATTTCAAAAGTTGTAAAAGCCCCTATTCAAGCTAAATCGTTGTATTGTGACGAGTAAGATCAGCGTTTCTTTTGCCCACCTTTTATAAACGATTTTTGTCAGATATATCGGAACCTGAAATAGTATGCCAAAAAATAACTATTCATTTCGAGTCACCGTTAATTTCTGCACATTTTGACACATCTTGTGTTGCGCTACGATGTTGTTTAGTGGATTTATGGACACTTGAGTGGCTTAAGGTCGAATTTCAAAAGTTGTAAAAGCCCCTATTCAAGCTAAATCGTTGTATTGTGACGAGTAAGATCAGCGTTTCTTTTGCCCACCTTTTATAAACGATTTTTTTGGTCGCTTGTTTGATAAATCGGTTGTGATGAACATCAGCAATAATTGTCAGTAACCAAGCAAAGGGGTCAAAGATGGGAGGCATACAACAATATGGGTTAAGAGCCAGAATCCCTGATTATGATGAGATAGGGTAAAGGTGAGATCGGTAAAGGTGGTTCAAGATAACAGGAAAGATGGCTCAAATGACCAAACAGGAAAGAGGACAGATCGTTGGTTTGATAGAAGCCGGTACGTCGATGCGAGCTGCAGCTCATGGTTACAACGTCACCAGCGACGGTCAGTAAATGATGAAATGGCTACAGTGTACCAAGCTCAGGGAAATGGGGACGACCTGTCAAGGAGTGGCCGTCCGAGGGCGACTTCTGCAGCAGAAGAAAGTGAACAAGTCCATAAAGCCTGACACCACTCTCGAGGGATTGCGACGCATCCTGATCAGGAAATGGCAGGGGATTGACCAGGTACAGATCAGAGTTTTCATTGGGAGTATGAGAAGACGACTCCTTGGCGTTCAGGACAGTGATGGAGGACACACTAAGAACTGAGGACAGGATATCAGCAGTTTTAAAGTTAAAGATACGGCAATAAATTTCATGGTCAAGTAAACGAAACGAGTTTGTGTCTTTTGATTTTGTCTGTGTGTGGTGCTTGTGCGAGTTCCCTTCTGGAATTGGGGTGAATAGGGGCTTTTGCAACTTTTGAAATTCGACCTTAAGCCACTCAAGTGCCCATAGATCCACCCAACAACATCGTAGCGCAACACAAGATGTGTCAAAATGTGCAGAAGTTAACGGTGAATAGAAATGAATAATTATTTTTGTTTATACTATTTCAGGTTCCGATAAATCTGACCATTTGTAAGTGTTTAGATACTTTATTGGCGCAGTTTAGATTGGAGTGGCACATGTACAACACATGTTATAGTTTTCGGCATGGAAAAATACATTGTGGGTAGGGCATGAGTGGCATCTGCAGAGCCCCAGATCTCTTAATTCATGTAGATATCCAGCTTTGCTGACCTTTTAGCGTCCTCCTCTTGAAAAAAGATTTGGTTACTCGCATTACATTGCATGGTTAGTCGCATTACCGGTTAGTCGCATTACACTTTTTGATGACTCGCTATTAATATACACCAACTAGAGTGTTGATTTCTTTACTCATTTCAGACTTGGTAATAAGGGTAGAAGCATATTTTGAATTGCCATGAAGATAGTCAGTGGATTTTTCGTGCAATT
The DNA here is from genome assembly GCF_032118995.1 of Asterias amurensis. Taxonomy (NCBI): domain Eukaryota; kingdom Metazoa; phylum Echinodermata; class Asteroidea; order Forcipulatida; family Asteriidae; genus Asterias; species Asterias amurensis. The sequence goes on from NC_092655.1 coordinate 9,401,129, forward strand.
GAAATAACTTCATCTCTCGGTTAGTCGCATTACGCCCTGTTGAAGCTCCCACAAGTACACTCACATATTGCTTAAATGAGAAACACAAATTAAAATTCATTCTGGATTTTAAATAGTTGTACCTGCTGCTAATCACAACTATTAAAGTTTTGCTGGAATAACCTTTGTGGGGGACAATATTTAACTTTGAAGAAATCACCTTAATGTGCTCACTTTTTAGGGTCTGTTCACAGCTTGTGCAAACATGAGCTGAATTTGTACAAAATGGTACAGAGTGTGTAAAAAAAGTTAATGTCTGTTTCCTTTCATATGTTAGCTATAACCTATACGTGGAAAGAAAGTTGTTACACAATTTTTATTTTTTGGTGTCATGTCCATGTTTGCTTGCAATCGCCCCAATGCATTAGTCGATATTCAACCTGGGGAAATTCGTTATGATTTATTCCCCTTTTTTTACTGTCGTGCCCCAACAATGCGTGGAAAATAGTTGCGGTGCGCATGAGGCGAGAAGAAGTAAATGAGACTATATTATATAATAACTAGATAGGCCCCATTGGACGACGCGAGACATACCCCATTATGTTTTGTATGGGTGTGCTTGAGTGTCTAGCATATTATGAAAAAGCGCTACATCAAAACTTAATAGGCCTACTATTATATTATGGCTAGACTTGTTTAGGTCTGCAAACAATATTAAAATTATTTCTTCCTCCATGGTGTTACAAACTACGTGCTGCAAAATACGCTAAACGGGGCACGCTCAGATCGCCCAGAAAAAAGATGTTTTGTCAAGAAAATCACAATTTTAAACGGGTTGAGAATTAATTTTAACATTATATCTTCAAAAAATACTTAAGTGTAACGGCCAAAATATAAACCTGGTAGTTCATAGTTGGCAAGCCTCGCTCTCTGCTGACTGGAGACCAGGATGGTACTGTGCAATACGGTCAGACAAACACTCTTGCGTGTTGGTCCAATCCACTCCGTCTCCAGGTGTCGTTATAAAAATCATTCGATTTGTGAGTCGGGTTCCCCTACCCACTTAACAATAATGGTGCGATCAATTGCTACAATTGAAGGAACCCGAATAATTATGAGATCGCGTAAAGGCAGGCGCGATTCGAAAACGATCAATCAGAGAAATTCAAACTCAAAACTCACTTGATTTTAACCCAAAACGTGTGATGTTGGTTTTAACAAATCCAGCCGTAGGGCTATCTACAACTTCAGAAGCATTAGATCTGCTGCATATCGTCGCAGATTTGTCAAAAAAGCGAAAGATTGTGATACAAAACGTGCTGGGGCCAAGGATACGGAGGAGACTGTTGGACCATTGACGCCGAGCATGGAAAATGGGAATTTCACAACTTTCCTACAATCTATTCTGGGACAGTTTTTGAGCACCTACCACAATCAAACATGGCAGATAGTATAAATAAACCTTTCTTAACATGAATCTGAAATCAGAAAGGCCAAAATAGTAAGCACTTTCTTTATATTTTTAATAAACGTGTCGTTGATGGCCTGCGTACATTCGTAAGTACTTGGTTGATCCATGTTGATTGCTGTTGCAAACGTGCCAGAGTGTAGTAATCTGTCAATCACAGTTAATCTTATTAAACTCGTAAAGAACACTCGGCAAGTTCTTTTCACTAACAATCTATAAAACCATAATCCCTTTAGCCGTTTGGAGACCGTTAGTTCTAGAGCACTCCGTTGAATCCACGACCTGCTAAAACTGCTATTGTTGGTCTGAACAATGGGTATACATTACACATGACAAAGGGATTGAAGCCTCCGTTGAAACCACGGTGAGCACTTCGTGCATTTTAGCTGAGGTTAAATCAACGGAGCCAACTCCATTAAATTGAAACAACGGTAAAAGGGTAATTTTAACAGAGGAGGTTTTCATAGTGTGCTGTGACCTCGAAGTGGTTACCATCCACTCAGCTGAAACATCCCGTCAAGGATTGGACCAACCCAAAACAGTAAACCAACAAATTGAACGAGCACAGATGACCACCATATCTCGTCACGAGTCAAATTGCATCCGTTGATGACCTCAAGAGACTCTACCCTGACCAGTTTGACACCATCAGAAATTTCAAAGCCAAAGCCAAAATTCTTCTGAAAGAGGGTGCTGAACCAAGCATTGATGCGCCGAGAAAATGCAGTGTACATCTGAAGCCGAAGCTAAAGGCTGAGCTGGACCAGATGGAACAGCAAGGGGTAATCAGAAAGGTCACATATCATACTGATTGGTGCAGTTCACTGACGACTAGCGAGAAACAAAATGGATCACTAAGGGTGTGCCTAGACCCAAAGCGCCTCAACCAAAGCCTGAAGAGATGCCCCCACAAAATACCGACGCTTGGCCGACGAAGCAGATAACATCAGAGCCCTCCTCAAGAAGAATGTACCCTTCATCTGGCAGGATGACCATCAAGCAGAATTTGATGCCTTGAAACATTCTATCACTATAGAGGCAAGCCTGCAATACTATAATCCTGAGATACACACCGTGCTTGAAGTTGATGTGTCTCAGAAGGGTCTAGGAGCATGTCTGCTACAAAACAACAAGCCGGTTGCGTTTGCCTCAAAAAGTCTATCCCCTGCACAGAAAAACTACTCCAACATAGAAAGAGAGACCCTGGCCCTAGTATTCGGAATACTGAGGTTCCACAGCTACCTTTTTGGAAAGGAGTTCACCGTCCACACTGACCACAAGCCGCTTGAGATGATTTGGAGGAAACCACTGGCAAGTGCACCACCCGACTGCAATGTCTGCTTATCAAAGTGCAAGGTTACAACTTTGACGTAATATACAAGCCAGGAAGCACAATGATCTTGATCTTAACCAACCACACGTCAACATCCAGAAATCCGAAGACATCAGAGAACAGCTGGAGACAAGACGTCTGAAGATGAAAAACGATCATGATACCAAACACACTTGAAAGGAGCTTCCTCCACTCTACATTGGTCAAAAAGTGAGAATCCTTGACAACCCCAGTAACACCTGGATTCCAGGAGAAATCACAAATGTCTTCAAGGAACCAAGATCATACGAAGTCAAAACTGCGACGCAATCAATCACATCTTAGAGAGATGCCGCTCCCGACACTTCAAATAGTTACACCAAAACATGTCAGATTTTACGATGATCTACCTTCTGTTACACCTACCAAAACACAGTCAAATGAACAAACAAAGACACAGAAGAAACATGATCAGAAAGCTCAAACCAGTCAGAATGTGGAAAACAACAAACAAACAGATACACTGTACACAGCAGAACATGACAAACAAAACACGATCAGGTCGCATAATAAGAAGACCAGACAGATATAACCACTGAATCATAATTATCTCCTCTCCTGTTTAGAATATAAAATTCTGATTTTATTGATTATTACCAATGTGAAGTTGTTAAAGTTGTTATGATTACGTAAATTGCTAATCAGTTGAGTATTTCAAGTTGAAGTGTAGAGAAAGTTTGCTTTAATCATTTTTTTATTAATGTTTTGAGAATTGTCTAGTGTTACAACTGTTTTGCTGAGTTACAAACGTTTTGCCAGTTGAAAAGTTAGCAAGTTGAAAAGTTTTGTCAGTTGAACAATATACTCTCTACTACAATTAACAGTTTTCCCACAAAGTTCATATCTTTACAGTAAATTCCACATTGCCTACACGTTGCTCATCAGTCAAGTTTGTAATTGTAATTTTTAAAAGGGGAGGGATGTTGTAATATGTATATGGGTCTACTTTATGGGCGGAGGTACATGTATATGTTGTTTAACCTCCACTCTTGCTTGTGGCTGATGTGAGAATAATAAAAGCAGCCTTCGTGTTGTCAGAAGAATCCAGAATATTCGTAGTCTGCATCTCTATTTGAGTCCATACATACTCATACTTCAAGTGAAAGTTGTGACATGTGTTGCTAAAGTCACTATACGCAGTTGCTGGGGTCAACGGTGTTGGCATTGTCAATGGGCTCCACAAACTGACCTGGTAGTCGTACAGTAGTGCCATACATGTTTACCATATCAGCAGGGGAACAACCAATGTCTGGTTTTGTAGTGGCACGAATACCAAGACATGTTATTGGATGTCACAAAGTGAATTGGTTTATAGAAATTACTATTTGTACAAATTTAAGTTTGTGTTTAAGAGTAACAAGTTTTTTGGTTTTTATGGCCAAAGAGCCTATAAAGTTCGTAGACTTCATCCTAAAGTCACCTGGAAGGAGAAATTGTTTTCTTGAAACATTAGAGTATATGTTTATGAACAATAAAATAATTTATTGAGTAACTGTTTGTAACAATTTATATCTTAAAAAAAAATAGATAAATTTGTTTGGGGGGTGACTCCGCCTACCCCTTGTGACTAATTGAGGCAGACTTTGCCTCGATCAAACATCGAACACACGTACGTGCAGGTACATAAGGGTCCTAGTCGTGAGTTTGTACGTTTAAAAAAAAGAAGGTTTTTGTTCTTGCATTTTTCCGGCAATGTTGACCAGGTGTATTGCTGCTGGATGCAACAACTTAAGATGGGGTCAGTTTGCAAAGTGGTCCGGTCCGACGTCTTTTCCAGCGCTGTGCCGCAAACACTTTGAGAATCCGGAATACACTACTCTTTTTGACATGAACAGATGAAGAAAAAAGTTCCATCAAAAAGACACCATCCCAACAACTTTTCCAGCTAGTGGGAAGTCGAAAAAGATACCTGAAAGACGTGACGAACCTGAAGGAACATTTGCCTAATGTGAAAATAATCATGTATTATTTCAACTTTGAGGGCATGTTTTTAGCTTGCACCAAGCATCACTATCTTGTGTTGCACTGCATGTGGCGATTAACTGCGCTGGGTAATCCGAGTGGACCGTCCGCACAGCAGCCATACAGTGCGTGCAGACTGCTCCGTGACCACAGTTCTGTTCGTAGGCATCGTACCAATCAGGTATCGAGATGTAGTGTACAGGGCCATAGACTTGTGGCTTGTGGTCTGTTTAGATGCAATTAACAGTCGTCCTTCAAGCATGTCCGTAATGTCGAATAGTGAGGTATATCGGCAACAGTTCTAGCCAAACTTACTGTGTCGTGTCTCGGCTGGCACAAGTTTCTTCGAGAAGAAGGCGATCGGTTGCCACTCTAGTGCAGTGCAATGTTGTAAAACACCCCCCGACAGCATGGTCGGATGCATCCACCATGATACTGAGCGGGGCATTGACATCTGGATGGACTAACAGCGTGGCATTGGATAGGGCTGTCATGATGATGGAGAAGGCCTTTGTCACACTCTGGAGTCCAAACAATGGGCTGACGTGACGTTTTTTCCCTGTGAAGCAAGGAGGTCATTGAGCTGGTAGAGAATTTCTGCACAGCCCAGGGGTGAAACTCCTGCAGAATTTAACAAGCCCAAGGAAACCTCTTAACTTCTTGAGTGAGTTAGGCTGTGGGTAGTCCTGAATCACAGTGACGTTCTTTCAGAGTGGGCTGATACCAGTATGGTTGAAGTGGTGTCCCAAGAACGGTAACTCAGGTACACCGAACACACATTTTACTTGGGTTGTGTTCTTCATGTTGCTCCGGTGATTCACTGCCAATGAGAATGTCGTTGATGTAGGCATAGACAAATGGTAAACCAAGGATTATTTGGTCCACAAACCGCTCGAATGTCTGTGCAGAATTTTGCAGTCCAAAAGACATTCGGACAAATACATATAGCCCAAAAGGTGTTGTTATATGCCAGACTTGTCAATATCCATAGGTTTCTTTGGGATCTAATGATATGCGCATACGAGGTCCATCTTACTAAAAACCCGGTGAGGTTGGAAGCAAAATCATGAAGAGATGCTATTGGGTAGCGGTCAGGTACATTATGTACAGTGATGCCGTTAAGAGCTCTATATGTATAATCCCCGCAGGGGCGCCAATCCCCAGGTGTCTTCTTTGGCACTAGATGAAGTGGTGAGGACCAATTACTGTCCGAGGGTTGAATGATTCCCAAATCCATCATTTGGTTGAACTCTTCCTTTACGATGAACAGGCGGTCGGGAGGCGACCGTGGGAGCGACTGTGCAAAAACAGGTTGCACCGTCGGGACAATGCAGTGAGTAACATCATGGGTGACTAGAGCTTTCTTATACAGTGGCTGCGTTATTTGAGAAAACTCACCAAGGAGTGTGTCATACTTGGTGGATTGTGTAGGGATGAGTAAGACTGGACTAACCGGTAAGCCTGGTGCCTCAACCCCCGAGATGGAGAGATGAGTTGTGGTATCGATGAACCGATGCCTAGCCACATCAACAAGGTATTTGTAGTGATGTAAAAAATCTGCACCGAGAATTAGAGTAGGCGTGTCAGCCATAAAGAAAATCCATCGACAAGTTCGCCGCAGTCTGATGTTGAAAGTCACTGACTGCATCTGCAGGTAGGGATCCCTGTGCCGTTGGCAGCCTGCAATGAAAAAGTGCTTACATGTTTCCTTTCTGCTAGCGAGGGGGAAACACACCAACGGCAGCACCAGTGTCTACCAAAAATTCGCCTCGGCCTGGGCGAACCAGACAATAGGATCTGCAGGGCAAGTTTGATCGTAACGACGCCAATGTGTGATATATCCTCCACCAGTACTGGCGTATCCTCGCTACGGCCATAGTTGTGCGTCAAGAAGTGAAGTAAAAGACAATGGAACACAATGAACTAACGATACAAAAATGATTGCCCCAATATCGTCAATAGTGTCTGACGTAGAAGAATGGTACTCTCACTGAGCATCGATGTTTTACATACACAAAAATCCCTGCTTCGATCAGGTCTGGGTCACCAATGTAGGCTGAATACACATGTATAATTGATTGTTACACTCACTGTTATCAGTACAGCTGAATGCTCATTCTGGATGGCCGATCTGGAACGATGGTGTTCTTTGATCCAAAAGATCTTTATAGTAATAGTTCACTCACACTCCATAGATTGTGACAAAAAGATGGCGTAGCATAAAAAGTTGTAAACAAGCAGCACCCTCATGTGTTGATAAAAGTTAAGGGTGAAATAAAAGATGCTACAGTTACAAATTTCTCATCCCTACTGTATGCACAAGACACTACACTCTGACTCCCATACTGTAGCGCCAAAAGTCAGTACTCACCATGAGAATTAACCTAACTGCATGTAACAATATTTTTTCTCTTTATCATGAAAGAGTTCGTCAGGCTGGTAAATGAATTTTCTATAAAACACAGACAAATTACATAGTTTTGTTTATGTTTTGACTAGTTTCACTAGTAAAAGTTATTTTTTCTTCACCAACAAATAATATTTTGTTGTTAGTACAGATGTGCACCCAATGAACGTTGCTATGTGTGGCCTCAATAAATACTGTATTAACACCATCACACATGTTACACAAATGTATGTGTCAGACAACATTATGACACAATGCTTACCTCTTTATGTGGATGCCAACTTACATTCTTTACATCCTGAGTGTGAACGCTCACAACACCAACGCACTGGTAATCATCATCTTCATGATCAACTGTTGAGGATAAAGTTATAACAAACACTTTCTTACAAATGTAGGCTTGATCATACAATGTATCAGCAGAACGTCTTGGCTGGTCAAGCCAGTCAGATTTCTATGTCTAATTTCATTAGACCAGCTTAAAAAGAGAAAAAAATATTTTATTCTAACAGAAGAAATGAAACTCGTCTTATAATTTTTGGCGAGCTGCAGAGCAGTGTGAGCCGATGTAATACCAATTTCGGTCCGGCGTATGTCCGTCTGGGTTAATGTTTTTGGAAATGTTTAAGTTTTTGGTTTAAGTTTAAGTCTTTGAGTTGAGTTGTTTTTTGTATATACAAGCCAAAGGGAGATTGTTATACACATTTGCCAGTAATTTTCATTAATATTCAGCTATGTTTTCAAACATTGTTGAAGTTTTTTTAATAAAAAAAATGTTCAAGTTTTTTGGAATAAAAAAAAATGTAGTTGTTTTTTTCAGGTTCAAACATTGACATCTGGATTTAAAAGAAACAAGCTCAAATTAAAATCTTAAAGTTTTAAAATAATTTGTTGAAATAGAAATCAAACTCTCTGTCACTGGTTCCAGTTGAATGAGTTGAAACAATGAGAAACATAAATGGTCATAACTCCTGATTGCAACAATGTTCTGACTTGAAACTTACAGGCAGTGAACACTATTGGTAATTGTCAAAGACTAGCCTTCAAAGTTGGTGTATCTTAACATACATGTACGCATAAAATAACAAACCTGTGAAAGTTTGAGCTCAATCAGTCATCGAACTTGCGAGATATTAATTAAAGAAAAAAACACCCTTGTCACACAAAGTTGTGTCTGTATAGATGGTTGATTTCGAGACCTCAAGTTCTAAATCTGAGGTCTCGAAATCAAATTTGTGGGAAAATTACTACTTTCTCGAAAACTATGGCACTTCAGAGGGAGCCGTTACTTACAATGTTTTATACCATCAACCTCTCCAAATTACTCGTTATCAAGAAAGGTTTTATGCTAATAATCAGGCCTGGAATTACAACTTTTTTAGGGCAAGGCCACTTTGGCCTTGGATATAGGCAAATTTTGAAGGGCACCAAGGCCAAAGTTAAATTTCTTGCATTTGGGGGCATCGTTCTCAAATTCATCTTTTACATCTTCCTCCAAACGCTCTTTTTGCGTCTTTATTTTGGCAAATTCCTTCGTAAACATTTCCAAGAGTCATTTCATTCACCAACAATTATTTCGCCCGTTCACAAACGGAGGATACCATATATGGGCATTTTAACAACAGCGCCCTCTGTTGATCAATGGATTGTGTTAGACTGGTTCCTTGTGAAATCGGGACGTCAGATAAACGAGCGTGTGGATTATATGCGATGCAGGTTAGCGCTAGCGTGTGCGATGACTCGGGAGTGGAATCTCAGTTGCGCTTGTAACGTTGAATACCATGACTGCTATAGAGTTCCCTGGATTAATATTGTCGGCGGTAAGTAGTCGGCCGAAAACAAATGTTTGTGTCAATAATAAAATCTTGGGCTTGGGTAAAAAAAGGGCACGACGGCCAACGGGAAAAAAGAGTACGGCAGTTTTGGCCGTGAAAATGGTATTTTTTCGAGGGGCATCACGGCCAGTTGGAAGGGCATCGACGGCCATGGCCGTCGTGGCCGCCGTGTAATTCCAGGCCTGAATAATTACTTTGAGTAATTACCAATAGTGTCCACTGCCTTTAAAGGCAGTGGACACTAATGGTAATCACTTGTGTCATACTCATAGCTTTTGTTTGAAACACTGGTTCAAAAATTTTTGTTCTCTCGATTTCTGAGTTTTTCCAAAGAATTGTCAAACAAATCGGCAAAATTTAATATCGAAGGACGTTGTTTTCTGCATTTCATCTGTCGCTGTATAATTTCGGCTTTTTGCCCAGTTTCTTGGCTGATTTTGGGAGTTTTATTGATGCGACTTTGTGTTTGGCCTCTGGAGATCGAGACGCCACTACTTTGCTTTATAGCTTGTGGCTGAATGAATGGGACGCCGGCGGACGGCTAGTACTAGCAGGAGAGAGACCAACATTGTCTAAAGGGAGACCGTGTCAAGTCGGCGGGTTTTTTCTTTGAACAGTGTTTCGTCACTTGAACTTTTCTTGCTTCGTCTTCGTCTAAACTTTTACGTTGTTTTTATTGTTTTCGTCTGCACATTTGTTAAGCCTACTTCGTTTCGCTGAACTTGGACTAATAATACCACATTATCACATTTGGCCTACTGCGGGTATTTAACTTTTGTCTACACCCGCCACTTCAAAAATGTATCAATATAAACCACAAGGGAAACTCACTGGGTAAATTTGTAAATGAATTTTGGGGTTGAACAAAGAATTGACTAGAGTGGGATTCGAACCAACGACCTCCATTTACAAATTTGCCCAGTCAGTTTCCCTTGTGGTTTATATTGATATCTGAAACAAAAAGTCGCATCCCCTGTAGGTGATCCGTAACAGTAACTGCAACCCAGCATAATCGGCGGATAGACAGCATTGATAAGTGGCAGTCTGCCTTTCATGTTTTTATGGCAATTTACCTGGCCAAACACAATGGTAGGGCAGCAGAACTGCTCAAGTATGCCGAAACCATCCGGTTGGCATCTGTGCAATTCTCAGGGTTTGGTTAGTGGCTTATGACGAGCAGTTCAGGCTACGTCGAGTTGCCGACCCGACTAGTAGTTGGGGGCAGGTGGATGTTGAGCTGTGGGTCACGGTTGCCGCCACTGCCCTTATGGGTCCTGGTTCTTGTCAGCCTATCTCGGGATATAATACGAATTACTATAGGGGTAGTCATGGTAGTTATAGGAGTGGGAATGGCCAGGTTAACGTGGTTAATTCTACGGGTAACCGCTCTCCTGTCGAAACTTGTTTTTTGTTCAATAAGCCACAGGGGTGCCACTTTCCGCACTGCAAATTTTTACATAAGTGCAACGCTTGCTCGCGCTTTGGGCGTAGCGCCCCATCTTGCTGTGGTGGCAGTCACAGCAGGCTGGTTATGAGCATGCGCCGTGGTTGGCTGGTGACCGCGCGCAGGCAGCGAGTCAGAGCACCAATCGGTGGGTACCAGCAGCTCATAGCGGCGCAGTAGCTGTAGCTCGTCAGCCACAACAACAGCAGTTGACGGCTGCTGGGCGACAGCAGGGCAATTTGTTAGTGACGTCAATCGAGGTGCGATGAACTGCATGCAGTGCCAACACAAGATAGTGAAATAATACTTGTAAATATTTTTTCATGTTAGGCAAATGCTCCTTTAGGTTCGTTACGTCTTTCAGGTACCTTCTTCAACTTCCCCACTAGCTGGAAAAGTTGTTGGGATGGAGTCATGTTTAAGAAAAGAACTTTTCTCTTCATGTCAAAAAGTGTAGTGTATTCCGGATTCTCAAAGTGTTTGCGGCACAGCGCTGGAAAAGACGTCGGACCGGACCACTTTGCAAACTGACCCCATCTTAAGTTGTTGCATCCAGCAGCAATACACCTGGTCGACATTGCCGGAAAAATGCAAGAACAAAAACCTTCTTCGAAACGTACAAACTCACAACTAGCATGTACTTGCACGAACGTGTGTTCGATGTTCGATCGATTGACGTCACAAAAGGGGAAGGCGGAGTCACCCCCCACACAACTTTATTTATTTTTTTAAACATATAAATCGTCAAAAACAGTTACTCAAAACAATTATTTTATTGTTCAGAAACATATACTCTAATGTTTGAAAAAAGAAATTCTATTTCCAGGTGACTTTTTGGCGATAATTATTTTTTTCAATTTTTATGCTCTCCTGGGCACCCAACAGTTGTTTTACTTTGTCTTCTTAAATATTTTGAATGTGTACATGTTCTTGTTAATGCATTTGCCCGAATACATATATATTATTATTATTATTATTAATTGTCTCAAGGTGAATTGTTTGAGTCACAGCCTTCGCAACTGCTGCACCATGCTTGGAACTCGCTACCAACAAGTCTATGAGAAGCTGCTTCATTGGCTGTGTTTAAATGCCTCCTCGAGACACCTTTGTTCCTAGAACCACCGTAATTTGCTCCTCAGTTCTTTTCAGAAATGAGAAGTCTCCCGAACCCCCGAACATCTACTCCGCGGTAGTAGAATAAAGCAAGACAGTTCTTAAGAACAAACTCTACCTGGCAAGTAGATACGCACATGGTGTTACCGCAAACCAAATATACATTGATATTATTATTATTAAACGAGAAATTAGTTTTAAGTTCTCATCAGATATGACATAATTATTTCAAGGGTTGATTTTCTACTATCATCACCATTAGACCAGTTTTATGTAAATCTGTGATCTTAGATGATTTTTTTTCTTACCAATTCTGTAATGTTCCTTTAACTTTTTGGCTCAAAATCCCCCCCCCCCCACAGAGGTGTGGGCGGGGTCTACGAGGGAATACTTACCTGTAGAGCACAATACTATTTTTGCATATTTCCCTATACCAGCAGATCATATCGCTAAGAATTAAATAGCGCCCTCTATTGGCCGCCCCATAGCGCCCGGCGGGGCCTCACGTGATCTTCCTCTTTTCTCGTGCACCAATCAAGGAACCCCGAGACATTGAGAACCGTGGGGACGGAGGGAGGGAGGGAGGGATGCTCTACAGGTAAGTATTCCCTCGTAGACCCCGCCCACACTTCTGTGGGGGGGAGTCTACTTCACTCATACTTCACTTGAACCAACACCGCCTGGCCAACTACCACCCTCCGGAAACACTCGAGAGCGTAGGTCACTGCTAGCAGCTCGAGTACATTGATGTGGGCCGAGCCGTGCTCGGGGCCCCAACACCCGGCCACCTGGCGTTGGCCCAGGGTAGCCCCCCCGCCCGACAGAGACGCATCCGTTGTGACAGTCAATGACAGTCGAGGCTTGCGGAAAGCTTGACACCCCAAGAGGTTTGCGTCATCGAGCCACCACCGGAGGTGTGGGTCCAGCCATGCCGAAGTCGGCACCAAATGACTAATGGTGTTGCGACTGGGTCGGTAAAAGGAAAGGAGTTGTATCGGCCTCATACGAAGCCTACAAAAGTTTATGACGTCCACCATGCTGGCCATTAGCCCCAACAGCCGGAGCCAAGCCGGAGCCGGGGCCCCCCCAAGTTGCCAAAAAGAGGGAAACGCATTGATTGAGGTTCACAAAGACTGGCCCGAAGGTCGAGTGACGCCCCTAGAAAAGTCGAGCACTGGGATTTCTCGGTGTTTAGGAGAAACCCCAGCTCGGCTACCAGACGCCACGTTAGCGTGAGAGCCGCTTCCGTGGAGGCCCAGGATTGACCCACGATCAACCAGTCGTCGAGGTAGGTAAACACCGACATGCCCCGCCTGCGCAGGGCCGCCCCTACCACCTTCACTAATCGGGTGAAGACCCGAGGGGAGGTGGAGAGGCCGAACGGGAGCACTGAGAATTCATATGGGACATTTTTGTATTGAAACCAAAGGAGTTTCAAGTGCTCTAGGCAGACAGGAACGTGAAGGTAAGCGTCCTTCAAGTCCAGACTTGCCGCCCACGCTGGCGTTCGGATGGACTCTAATGTAATTTTGAGAGTATCCATCCGAAACCGCTGGGGCGAATAAATCTTATCAGAGGCTTGAGGTTTAGGATTGGACGCCAAGTGCCGGCCTCCTTCTTTGGGACCAAGAAGAAAGTCAACATAAACCCCAACCCTATTTCGCCCGATGGAACATGAACCGCCCTTTTCTTGATGAGGGATGTTATCTCCCCTTCAAGAGAAAGGCGTTGTTTCGGGTTGGTCGGGATCGACATCGGCCGAACCAACATTTCCGACGGAGGGGCACTAGTGAAGTCGATCGCATAGCCGCGATCGACTGTACTGAGCACCCATCGGTTGGAGGTCACCTGAGCCCAGGACCCTTGCAAAGTCGCGGAGGCGGCCCCCCACGGGTCTGACGATGGGAGGCCGCCGCGAGCCTGACAGTCACTTCCGCCAGCCCCCGGGGTAGCGGGGACAATTGCAAGGACAACATTAACTGTAAATCTCCAGAATAAGAAAAGCTGGGAAGGTGCTGAGAAAATCGTCTCAACATGTGCTGTGCTGTGCCAAACGTCATTTTTGTAAAGAAAATATGGATTTGTAAGAGTGGAAATAAAGACACAAGACACAGGTGTGGTATTTTATTTAGTCTTAATAGTGAAATATACCGTTGAATTTTTTTTAGTGAGGTGTGTACTCCATGGAATAAACCTCCAAACGAATGGCAGCATTATGTTTCATGGGTATACAGCACTCGCTGTTGTTCAACACAACAGCTTTATGCATCAGTGATTGCCAAACAAAGGCCCCCGTGGAGCCCACAAAGCCGTTTGCGGGTTGCGGGAGCCATTTGCGAGGCCCCGCAAATCTCTTGCGTGGTCCCCGTTAATTTTCTCGTGGGCCCCCTCAACCCCGCGGGTATTTTGCGGGGATCCCCGCCACGTACTCGTTGCCCCTCACGGGTTACCCTCGGGGGCTTGGAATTACTTGCGGCTGGTGCTGTAGTACCATATCCCGCTGTACCAAGCGCAACTCTGTCTCCGTTATGGATAACCGTTGCAGCTGTGCCACCTCGTCCTCCCCAGCCGAATCGCTGGAGCGAGACGCGTGGGTCGACACCGGGGATCGGGAGCCGTGTGAACTCGTTGGAGCGGCGTCCCGGCCCTGCACATGAGGCCCCCCCCTAGGTCGAAAAAGCCGACGATGGGTGGATGCTCAACGCCGGCTGGGAGACCGGAGCACGGCTAACCGTGTGTGGTACCGCCCCCAACCAACTATGGCCAATGACCGATGGTTGGGGGGGTTGAGTAATCTCAATCGGCGGCCCAAACCCGACTGGCATCTGCCGGGGGCAGGGAGGCCAGTCAGGGAAGCCGTAAAGGACTGAAATGCTTGGAAGAGATCAGCCCTTGTCATCAAATCTTCCCCCTTACGGCGTTTGCCGTGGGTAGATTGATCCGAACTCGAGCTACTCGAGGAAGAGCGGCGCGCACACCGCGACTTCTTATTCTTTCCGCCCCTGAGTGACGTATTGTCTTGAGTAACCAAAGACACGTCAGATGGCTGAGGAACGGGCACCCCCGAACACCGGAAAACCGATGCCGTGGAGCGCCCGTCAGAGCATGACCCGCTCAGGGGCAACAGCCCGCCTAGCCCTCCCCCGGCCCGCGGCGCCCCAACACCCATCTGGTTGGCGGGCGCTGCGCGGTCCGAGAACCCGGTTAGTCACCCGTGCTGTATTGCACTGTGCCAGGGGAGTCCGAGCAGCCAGAACCCATTGAGCAATGACAGCTAGCCACAATGGGCTGCCCGGTACTCTGGGTTTGGTCAGTGGCAAGCATCAGACCCGGTACAACGTCTTGCTTACCAACTCGACCCTTCTTAGGCTTAAGTTCCTGCCGCTAAGAGAAAAGAGGAAGATCACGTGAGGCGCCGCCGGGAGCTATGGGGCGGCCAATAGAGGGCGCTATTTAATTCTTAGCGATATTACCTGCCGGTCACGAAACAAAAGGCTTCTGGGGAATCCCTAAAATATTCCACAAACCAAGTTTGGAAGTAATACACCAAGTCCTTTTCGAGTTATTGCCCGGACAACATTTCTTTAGTTTTAGCCATATTGAGCTTAATATTTATAGTAGACCAGCCAAACTTTAAAAAGTGCTGTAGAAAAAATAACCACGGCATAGTTTGTTAATGGCTGGCATCCATGCTAGATGTGTGGATCATGGGCTCGGGAAGACGATTAGGGTGGATGCCCAGCTTGATTTTGAATTTTAAGGTCATTTTGGGGTAAAAAGGTCAAAAAAGGTCAAAAATCAATATTTTCAAAATTTGTGTCAAATTTATTCACATTTGATAGATCTATCCATAAAATGTATTTTTAACTTTATGTTGATACTACAAACCTATGTAATTAACGTATAAACTTTGACCTTGTGCACAAATGTATAGCAAAACAAAGTGTAAAAGTGTGATTATCTTGAAAAGGGTACATTTTGAGTACACCAAATGTTTTTGCACTCCCCTTCCTCATTGGTGCATATATTGGTTTCAAACAACTTTTTTTGAAAGGTAAATATACCCAGGCAGTTTTTGAGAAAAAAAATAAATTCAAATACCACCTTCAAGTGGGGGTCTTAACGACTCATTTTAAGGTCAAAATTTCAAATAAGGCAATTTTTGAAATTTTCACAAAATTTGACCCCAAGTGATTGATCTATCAATAAAATGTATTTTTACGTTAATGTTGATATGACAAATGTATGTAATGAACGGATAAACTTTGACCTTGTACACAAACGTATAGAAAAGCAAAACGTAAAAGTGTGATTATCTTGAAAAGTGTACATTTTTAGTATACCAGCATTTTTTGCACTCCCCAGCTCATTGGTGCATATATATGTTTCAAACAACTTTTTTTTGACCTTTTTACCCCAAAATTACCTTACAATTCAAAATCAAGCTGGGCATCCACCCTAAACGTCTTCCCGAGCCCATGATCCATACATCTAGCATGGATGCCAGCCATTAACAAACTATGCCATCCAAAGTGTAATTTCACACTTTGGCTGGCCTACTATTATCTGAGGGGCCAAAAACAAAAGGCTTTTGGGGGATCCCATGACTAATCCACAAACCAAGTTTGTAGTTGATATGCCAAGTCTTTTTTGAGTTTGTTTCAAGTCCTTTTTAAGTTTGTTTTAGCCATAATAGTCTGGTATATACGGGACCCCCCATACATACCCCCAGAACTTAACCACACCAATGTTTTTTGGGTGCCTTTTAGGGTCATTAATCACAATTGGGATGTTAACAGTGTTTTCTGTATGTTTTTTACCATCCCACTTCCATTTCTGGTATCAAATTTTTGCTATTATGCTTCAAATCCAAGATGGCGGCCAATGGCGGCCAATGGCAGCCAATGGCGGCCATTTTGGCTGCCAAAATTAGTAAAGATTGAGAAATGTAATATATCAGCCAAATAACAGAATAAAAACAATGTTTGTTATGTTTTTTACCATCCCACTTCCATTTCTGGCATCCCAATTTTGCTATTGTGCTTCAAATCTAAAATGGCGGCTAATGGTGGCCAATTTGGCCGCCAAAAGTGGTAAAATTTACCAAAAAGTTGTATATCAGCCCAAAATTGTGGAACAGCCATTTAAGTGAAATGAATAGATACATTTTTGTTTAACCATCTAACACTTTGTTTTGCTACCTTGCACCAAAATCCAGACAGCCAACAAATGGCCACCATAATGGCTTCTAAAATGGCTGCCAAAATTTGTCAAATTTTAAGAAAAAAGTCAAAACTTAAGATTTGTTTTATGTTCTGCTCGTATTGTGTATTGTGGTAAATAATGCTTCAAGTATAACCAGTAAGCAGTTTGTATGTCTTCCACTTAGATCCATCAAGACCGCAACAGCCCAATTCAATTCATCACTGCAGATTCTTGAGCTTGGTCACTTTTATGTCATACCCAGCTGATAACGATCCAGAATGGGTGATACTTTCCATTGGCCAGGACAGTTGCAGGGCTGTTACAAAATGTAAAATGGAAGCTTCACTCTCCAATATGTCTTCCAAAGAAGACAGCTCAATACACTCCTCTGCACTTTATGGCCATGCTTAGTGCCTTCTTTGTTGGGATGTTGTCATTAAGGCCGGTAATGAACTACGAGGTCAATGGTGGCAAGCTTGGTTTATTGTGCAACCTCTGCATTCGTATTGTGGTCGTACCAATGGATGGCCAGTATGGTCCTTTGGCAACGGTGGTGGAAGGGTTCTAGTCTTCTCTGGTAAATCTGGAGGAGTGTCCATGTGTCAGAACCATACAGAAGAGGAGGAATGATGCAGGTTTCTTGTCATTCTGAACTCATCATTAAGGCCAACGTCACTACCTCCTGGTGTCTGAAAGGAGTTCTCAATGAAAAAGCCAACAGCAATTCTCTCCAGTGCCTCAATATACAAGTAGTAGGTGAAGCATGAGAATGGCCACTTCTTGCAGCCATTGCTCATAGAGCCTAATCTACTCGCAGCACAACAAACTCCCCGCTGTTGTTGCTCTCGTAAGACTATAAGCAATGCAAGATATCTTGAAGAAGCACTACTGGCTGACGCCATTCTATGCAGTAGGGAAATTAAGAAGTAAACTCTCTTTTCTGCTACATTGCCTGCCTAATATTGACAACATCTCAGCAAAGAAGGCACTAAACACGGCCGTAAAATGCAGAGGCAGAATCCCACCGGCACCTGGTTTGTCAAGACCTAGAGAGGCTGCCCGAGGACATCTTGGATTGAGCAACTGGTACCACCAAGCAAGGTTGACATCCTGTATCCTACAATTTCGGCCATCTCGTTGGGCCCCACTGCCCCCTTTCAATGTTGGCACTCATAGCATGGTATTTTATGTTCCCATCAACATTAAACGGGGGGAGAGGGATGGGGAGAGAATGTTTATTGTCGGGGGAAGTGGACAGGGAATGTTTATTGTAACCGGGAACAGGTGGCCCAAGCATTTTGGCTGGGGTTGTAGCTACAAAGCATGGACAGGGGAGATCAGCACAACGGATCCCAGCTGTCTAGATGCAGAATCCAACCGGCACCTGGTCTCCCAAAACCTAGAAGCCGCCAAAAACATCTTTGATTGATGAACTGGTCCACCAAACAAGGTTGACATACTCTGGAACCTAGCTACGATGCGTGGACATAGGATATCACAATAGACCCCAGCTGTCTAGATGAAGTAGAGTAAGTTACAAGTGAGTAATATCGCTCGTGCACTTTTGGCACAATTTGAAGTCGACCGGGTACTTGTTGATGGTATCATCCTGTAGTGCTTTACTGTTAAAATGTGGTAAGCTGACAACCGAGGAGGTGTGTTCAGTTTGACAGCCCATTCTTTGGTTCTGGGGATTGGAGTGAGAGTGATGTGTTGTATCAGTAGGATTTCATCAGATTTGTTAGCTTCTTGTCAGCTTCATACCAGCTGCAGCACTGAAGGCAGGCCCAATGAAGTCCAGTGTGACGGTGGATGTTCAAAATTGTACAACTTAGAATGCAAAAACAAAATCCCTGGTGATTTTACAATTTGACGATCTTAGTTGTAGATTGCCAGATTGTCTAGATGACCTAGTCTGTTAAGGAGTGTAAATCAGTCTTCCTTGGAAGATATGTCTAAGAGTTATAATGAGCCGCAGGATGTGTTTCAGAAGCTTCCATTTGACAGTGTGTAACAGCCCTGCAACTGTCATGGCCAATGGAAAATATCACCCATTCTAGCTGGTTATAGATGCAGCTGTACGACATAACATGACCAAGCTCAAGAATCTGACATTGATGGGAGATTGAATTGGACTGTTGCGATCTTGACAACTACGACACCAAGTAATGATTGATGGATCAAAGTGGAAGACATGCAAACTGCTTATTGATAGTACTTAATGCATTGTTTACCACAATACACAATACAGGAAGAGCATATATTTCTTAAGTTTTGACTTTTTGTCTTAAAATTTGACAAATTTTGGCAGCCATCTTAGTGGTCATTTTTGGCAGCCATTTGTTGGCCTTCTGGATTTCGATGCAAGGTAGCAAAATAAAGTTTTAGAGGGTTAAACAAAAATGTATCTATTCATTTCACTTAAATGCGTGTATCACAGTTTTGGGCTGGTATACACATTTTTTTGTATTTTTAACACTTTTGGCGGCCAAATTGGCCACCAATAGCCACCATCTTAGATTTGAAGCAGGATAGCAAAAATGGGATGCCAGAAATGGAAGTGGGATGGTAACATACATATAACAAACATTTTAAATCGTGTTTTTATTGTTATTTGGCTGATATCATGACACTTCTCAATCTTTACTAATTTTGGCCATCTTTTGGGTCCTCGTACATACCCCCCTCCAAAAACAATAAGCTTCTGAGGGATCCCATGACCAATCCACAAACAAAAGTTTGGAGTTAATACACCAAGTCCTTCTTGAGATATAGGTTGAAAAAAGATGATGTGCACACACACACACACGCAGGTATTTTTATGGTGTAGACCGAGGAATTTTATTTGTTCTCCATTTGTTTGGACATTGGTATTGTACACAAAATCTACTGAGGACTGTCCCCGCTCTTGACTTTTTCCCGGATCCCTTTTGTTAAAGTCCTCGGTTATCAATAGTAGACATGACCTCACACACACGCACACACACGGAAGGACAAGGCAAACACTGTATAGTCTTCTTGCATTAGACAGTCTTCTTCACTTGATTTATTTAAATCTAAGTTAAAAACCCATTTGTTTACTTCACCCGTTTAATTCATTCTTGCTCTGTTTGTGTATTTGTTTTTTTCATTTTTTCTCTGCATTTTTTGTGTACCTTGTAATGCACAGTACAGTATATTTATATAGGTAACTGCGCAATATAAATGTCCGTTTTATTATTATCTATTATTATAGAGTATGCCGTATGCCCCTTCGGCTTCGCTGCGGGGCATAACAAATGAACTTGCAGTTCATCAAGAACAATCATGTATACACACCTTCCCATATCCACACACTCTTGTCTCTGCTGCATGTTGCAAGTAATGATCCTGATGGAGCCCATGTAACACTTTTCACTTCATTTTCATGTCCTTCCAATGTAGTTACACATTCAAAGTCTCCATTCTTTCGGTTCCATATACTTGTAGTGCCATCAAAACTTGCTGATGCTAGCAAATTGCCACATGGAGACCAGCTGACTCGTCGAACTGTACGGGAATGACCGTCTTGAAGCACTGCCTTGCACACCCAATTAGTGCCTACATCTTCTGCAAATGAATAGGACAATAAAACAGTTGGTGAAGTGTACTCATGTACAGTTACAGGCTAATAAGTAGAAATGCATGACTGACCAATCCAGATCGAACCAACCAACAAACCCATTGATCTTTTATTATATTAACCCTCCTTACATACACTGTACCTTACACATTGTTTTTTTTTGGTAGCACACACAGTGGTTGTCAAAGACCTGAGCCCAATTTCATAGAGCTGCTTAACGGTCGATTTCGTGCTTAATTGGCGCACCTAGCAAATTTGTCATTTCATAGCCTTGGTTAAGCAATGTTATTTGCTTATAGCGGCAAGCAAGCAAGCAAAAAGGGTCCTTAAAGTCCCATTTCTGTTTAAGCGCAGGGCCCAATTTCCACATAGAGCTGCCGTAACGGTCGATTTTGTGCTTATTGGGCGCACCTACATGTAGCACATTTTTCATTTCATGGCCTTGCTTTAAAAGCAAGGTGTTTTGCTTAAAGCGGTAAGCAAACAAAAAAGGTCCTTAAAGCCTCTATTTTGCTAAGCAACCTATTCACACAGCGCATAGTGCAACATCATTGCATAATGTTGTTGGTGTGCCGGTGCAGCGGTGTACGTGTGTATTGACATGTGTTTGTATGGTAGGTGTAGCGAAGCAAACGAGTGTCTAAAATGCTTCAGAAATGTTCAAATAATGTATTATCTTCTTGTTTACTGTCAGGTTAGTGTGTAAACCTTTCGAGGGGCACTTTGAACCATTACACATAATACATATCAGACACAGAAGGATATGACTTTTTTTTTATCGCCACTCCGCATTTATTTCGCCCGCCATGTTGTCACCACCTTCTTCCTTTTTGCATTTTTGCTGCAGCAAACGATCTAAAATGTTGCGCGCGCAGTTTGTTTACGTGCTTAAGCTAGCAACCGCTCGTGAAATAGGTTTACGCTTAAGCAGTTTTTGTTGCTACGTTGAGCAAACAAATGTGCTTACCGTTAAGCAGCCCTATTCAATTGGCTCCTTCACACAGTGCACAGTGTGACATAACTGCAATACGTTGTTAGTGTGGCGCGCAGCGGTGTGTATTTTACGTGTGTTTGTATGGTAGGTGTAGCGAAGTAAACGAGTCTCTAAAATGCCTCAGTAATGTTGTACGATATGTATTATCTTCTTATTTACTCTCTAGTTAGTGTGTAAATCTTTCAAGGGGTGCTTTGAATCATTACAAATAGCACATGTAAGACAGAGAAGGCAATGATTTTTTTTTATCGCCACTCTGCATTTATATCGCATGCCATTTTGTCAGTAGGGGGCATACCTTATTCTTTTTTTTTTGCTTAAGCAAGCGATCTAAAATCTTGTGCACGCAGTTTGTTTACATGCTTAAGCTCGTGAAATAGGTGTACAATCCTCCATGGTTTAAGCAATTATTTTTGCTACGTTAAGCAAAAAAATGTGCTTACCGTTAAGGGCAATTCCATGGAAAGTTGACATTGGCCTAAAATTTCAAATCAATAATTATAAGCCATCATCCATAAAATATTGTAGCATATAGTTCAAAGTTTATGAAACAACTTTACTTTATCATATTGTCTTCGATACACTTGAAGAAAATGTCCTCTGAAGTGGATAAATGGTTCTGAACTAAAAAGTTCTGTTAAGATGGTACTTTTGCTTTTTTGTCCATTTTATTGACTTTTAAGTGATAATCTGGTTTATTATTTATTTCCTATAGTTCATCCTGGCACTAATATTCAGATTTGAAAGAAAAAATTGTTTCACAATTTTCATGCGGAATTTATGAATGAATATTGAAAGCACTTGTGGGTAGTGTAACGTGAGTAACCAAAATATGATCTTTTTTTCCTAGTGAATGTTTTTCTTAGTTTTAAAACTTGCCACTTAATAATTTTTAATAATTCTTTTGGTGATCTCAAATGTAAAAATAGGGTTCTTTATGATGTATCCACTAACACCGCTACAGGGTGAGGTGATGAAAAGTGTAACGTGAGTAACTATGTAACGTGAGTAACCACAAATGTAACGTGAGTAACCATGATAAACAAGTTAAGGAGACTGTTGGCTCTAGTATTATGTATGAGTGCACAAATATGCCTTATTTACAAAAGGGTATGCAAATAACCCCTTTTAAAAACTGATGAGAGCAACATAATATTACCCATGATGCATTGCACACCGTTTGAAGAGCAATACATGGGAATTATCACGCGCATACTAACTGTTGTCAAACTTCGACCTGGCAGAAGTTGTGAAGTTGTGAGTATTAAATGTTTTTATTTACAAATACTGTAGGTTTTATTAGTAAGATTGTTTTGTTCATTTCTCAATAAGAAATAGAGCAATTTTTAAGTCATTCATAGGACCTACCATTTTTCATTATTGTAACATTATACATGGACATGTACAGGAACATACGGTATGTTTGTTTGGGTCTGCATTTCACACTCTGATGTACATCTAGGCTACAAGACATTAAACCTTAAAGACAGCCAGTAATGACTGTTCCATAATACTATTAGCTGAACTGAACTTCCACTGCGTAATTAAATAATTTATATTTAACAAAATATTATTATTACTATTGTTTTCAGAGAAATGCCACTCTAAAATGCTGAGAAACATAGGTGCTTTGAAGCTAAACTGAAAGAAACTGGGAGATATGTTGCCGACAAGGAAAGACACATGGCACATAATGTAGAAATATGAAGAGAGAAAAAGGGCAAATGAAGCTTTGCTTCCTGTGCTATGCTTCCTGTAAGAAGCAAAAGGATCTGCGAGAAGATGCGACCGGCTGGAAATTGTACTACACGTGGCCAATCCCACAAAATTAGATCTACTTTCAATAAAAGCTAGTTGCGAAACTGGATGCGCCTGTAGTTCAGAGGCCACTTCAAGTTTTCAGTAAAGCTGTCAGTTTGCCATGTACAGTACCTTTATTTATTATTAACTGCAACATTTTCAATGATGTGTGTACCCAATCCTATAGAAGAACTTTTTGATTTGTTGTAGTGCTCAATAAAACAAATCGCATTGGCATAGCAGGCTCGAAAGTTCAATTTTGTGAGAAAAGTAAAAGAAAGAACAAATTAAGAAGTAGGGATCTTGTTATTGTTAGCAGAACTAATTATCTGCTCTATTGTTAACACAAGACTGTCAAAATTTGGTAAGATAACTTTGCTGGTTCTTGCCCTTTCAGTGTTTTATGCTGTGTAACGTGAGTAACCGTAACGTGAGTAACCATGTTTTTCATGGATTCCTAGAAAATTAAAGATTCTTTGAGATTTGTTTTACTCCTACTATTTGTGCCTCATGGCAAGGTCTTTTAACAAGTTAAAAGAAATTTCCACACATTGCTTGTATGAGGAGACTTTTTGATTAAAGCACGTTTATTTTTTATGCATGTCAGGAAATGTAACGTGAGTAACCGATTTTGTGTGTCTTTTAAATCATACTTAACAACATTTTCTGGAAGTCATCTTTGGTTCTTAAGTAGGTCTAGGTATACTCTAACTACCATTGGGATAACAGTTAATGAGCCTTTTCAGTAAAGCAATTACAGCATAAGGAAACTCAAAAGTACATCAAAAACGTAACGTGAGTAACCGTGGAATTGCCCTTAAGCAACTCTATGAAATTGGGCCCTGGAGCCACTGCTTACCCATTGGCCTACATGTACATGTATGATTTGAACTGCCTCAAGCCATCAGGCTACATTTACAAACGAGTTCGAATCCCAACCAATTAGTGATTTACTTTGGATTTGTTCACAAAACTTGGAAAAGTACCGAGTAGGCCTATATAATGCTAAACACACTGCAAGGGTAAACAATATATTTTCTTTATCCTTGATGCAAAACTAAGATCTTATAAATCGTTGCAGGTCTACTGCAAACACATGGAACTCGAACTACGTACAAAGTACACTGTACCTACATGTACATGTAGCCATCGGGCTAATTCGGTGGTCTAGTGGTAAGACAGATCTGCTCTAGCAATACAACACCTCATACAAGTAACTCAGTGCGCCTATATAAGATCCCATCAAATAAACAAGTTCGCATGAACTTAAAACAATTTTAAGTGCAAAGTCATAAAGTGGGTGGGATCTTAACATAATATTGTACAAGGTTGACTTTTAAAAAAAAAATTAAACAAGAATGAGGCAGTCCAGAAACAAAAGGCTTCATGGGGATGCCTAGACCAATTCACAATTTTGAAGTTGGTAGACCCAGTCCTTTCTTGGGTTATTGCTCAGACAACATTTCTTGTTTTTTAGCCATCATGACCTTAATGTTTACCTAAGGGGGTTAAAAAAAAAGGCTTCTGGGGAATCCCTAGATCAATCCACAAACCAAGTTTGGAGTTGATATACCAAGTCCTTCTTGAGTTATCATTCGGACAATGATTACGCACACAAAACTGACAACACACCCACACACACACCAAAGTGTGTAAACACCTGCAATCGGGACCCTCCTTTGTTCAACTCTTTGTGATAGCAACCCGGGACCACAATGGTTTCCATTGTGATAGCAACCGTGCACCCATTGTCTGTTTTGTTAAGGTCCCCGGTTGGAATGTTGATACAGACCCATGCACACACGGAAGGACAAGGCAAGCACTATGCCCCTTTGGCTAGCTTCGCCGTCGGGGCATAAAAAGTAAACCAAATCTTTGTATATATTTACTTGGCCCTTTAAAAGTACCCATTAATATTATTATTATTATTATTATTATTAGTATTACTAGGTGTTCAGCTTATTGGCCGAAAATACCCCCCCCCCCCAGTTGTGTGGATGGGGTCTGCAGACGAATACTTACCGGTAGAGTGGAATTAGTAATTTGCATATTCCCTATGCTGCCAGGCAATATTGCTAAGACTTTATACACAAAAGCGCCCTCCACCGTCCTACCCACAATGCCCCACTGACATGCTTGCCACAAAGTCGTCCTCTTTTCTATGAGCCCTACGGTCGGACATTCTTGATATTTAAACAAAATTTTTTACAATAATTCAACGTCTGAAACGGCAATTTTAAAAGAAGACAGAGTAAACGTCCTTACCCCACTGCGCGAATTTTTCAGCCAGACTGCAGGGACAAACTCTAGAAATCTGTGGGTATTTTTTGACAACAGAAAACTTCAACACACCACACAAAACCACAGCCCTAGCTTATTTAGTAATATTGAACAAGAGTCATATGCACCTACAATTCACTGCCTATTTTCAAGAAAGCACTTCAAAAACATCTTTTTCCTTAGTTTCTGTTTATTGCTTTATTGCTCATTTGTTGTATTATTTGCATTGCTATTGTTTGTCTAAAAGCGCTGTGGTCTAAATGAAATGGCCTCAAGACAGTCCAACCCTTCGTACCAAACATAAACACTGGTGTTAAATAACTTACCATTACCCTCCATTTTACTACAGCTGAAGAATTTATTTGTTGTATATTTATTCTGTAAATAAAGTGTAAAAGGACGAAATTTTTCGGTCAATAAGTTTTTATATTAGGCCTATATTGGTTACAAAAACTGTCTCCATTTGCAGTGGTATGTGGTTACCCGTTTTCTCCACAGCCCCCCCTACCTATTTTAAAACATGCTACCTTTGATCTTTTTGTTCTTTATTTGTCCATTAGTTGCATCATGCAAATTGCTCTCTAATCCAACCCTGCATTGTTATACATACAATGCATCATTACACGCCACTTTTATGGTCCAGTAATCCATTCTTTCATAATGACCAATCCTGTTCCTCATACATTGTACTCCTATTGGGGTTCGTAGCATAGTGCCTGCCCCTACTACAGACATGATCTTTGGTTCATAGCCACCGGGGCAAAATTTCATAGAGCTGCTAAGCACAAAAATTTTGCTTGGCAAAAAATTTCTTCCTTGATAAAAGAGGATTAGGCCTACCAACAAAATATCCACGTCGTGCTCAAGAAAGGCAAGCAACAGCTGAATACCAGTAACAAGCAATATGCAACTGCGGTTGGTAATCTTTTTTTTATCAAGGAAGAAATTTAATGCTAAGCAAATTTTTGTGCCTAACAGCTCTATGAAATTGGGCCCAGTGGTTTTTTAAATAGAAACTTTAATTGGCTATAATTTTCCTGTTTTTTTTATGGATCCTTCCCTTAATCCATTTCCCCCCTTAATCATGGTTAGCGCAGCCAAATTTCATTAAAGGAAATGTGTTTTTTCGTACATGCAGTTATTTGGATATAATTATTGGACAACTTTCATTATATAGGGCAACGAAAGCGTTCTTTCAAATGTACATAGTGTATATAAAAGTAAAATAGTGGAATAATAATGATTTATATGTGAATAATATCGATAAATAATAAGTTTACACTTATACGACATACGTCCCATCATACAACACAACTTGCAGACAACATGCAGCTTTAGATTTTGCATCCACAAAGTCGACTGACACGTGACTACATCTTGCTGAGGTTTTGCGCATGCGTCAAGTCGTCACCAATGTTGTCTGCACGAGTCGAGGACCCCAAAACTATGGTTTTGACGTTCGTTCGGAAAAACCACAGCTGTGCTCGAGATGAATGGATGGATTATTAGCAGGCACAGTTCCAGGGGGAGGGGTGCAAAATAAACCACAGCTGTGCTGGACATGAATGGATGGATTATTAGCAGGCACAGTTCCAGGGGGAGGGGTGCAAAATCAACTACATACATGTATTTTTTATTGAAAGAACTATTCATAAATACTCCAGACAGTTTCGCTACTCCTATTGGTGGAGAGCGCGTCACGTGGGAGTATTTAAATGGTTCTTAATGACCAGCTGGAGCTGTTTATAACCGACTGGCTTACGTGTGTCGGGCGCCGCGTACGCCAATATCATCACGCGGAATGCGCAATTCATAGCTATTAGTAACAGTGCGTAATCTATTTCTAAGAGCGCACTCTTAATCTATTTCTAAGCGCGAGCGCGTACTCTATTTCTAAGCATACACACAACCCATGCACATCAAACAGATTCTTCACAAAGTTTTTGCAAAAAATACTTTTTAAAAACCTTGAGATTTCAATTGTCAAAGTGTCTATAAGTTTATTTTTTTTTTACATTTTTAGCAAAAGGGCATTTATAAATGGGAATAAAAGTATAGTGACTCATTCTTAAGAGTCAGTTCAGGTAAATAATTGACATACATGCTCACGGTCAAAAAATTAATTTTTTTTATACTTTGTGGGTGGAAGGGCCTTGGGGTGCAAGTAAACAAAATTGCATTTTCAATTCTATATATAGCCCGTTGCCATGGTTACGGCTCATTTTGTTTTTTGGCAATTTTAGGCCGATTTTGGGGTCTGAAAAACTGGTTTTTAGCTCATATTTACAACTCAACCCCACCAAAATGCAACATTATTTCAAAAAACTTTTTAAATCACTACAAAGTATCATCTTTGGCCTTCATTGAGAAAAAAAAAAATTGCATTAAATATCAACCTTGTGCTATTTTTGCATCATGCATTACAGTATGTTTTTAAAACTTGCAAAATCGACATTTTTACCCTATTTTTGGACCCCAAAATGTCAACTTGCCAGGGGTCTCAGAAAATTTTCCTTTCGGCTGTGATGAGGGCCAACATTGGTCTTTCCATATCTAGTGTCAAAAACTTGGGCAATTGTATCCTGTTGTGACAGTACTGCCTCAAAACTAGACTTTTTTCCCAAAAACGTGAAAAATTCCTTTTTAAGGGTCTTTCCACATAATATCGACATACGTGTCCACGGTAAAACAAATAAAGGAATATTTTTCTTATACTTTGTGGATGGTAGGGACTTGGGGTCCAAATAAACAACATTTACATTTCAAATCATAATATAACACGTTGCCATGGTAACAGTTCATTTGTGTTTAGGCCACTTTGGGCCGATTTTGGGGTCTGAAAAACTGTTTTTTCAGTTAATATTTACAACTCCACCCCACCAAAAAACAAAAACATTTCATAAAACCTTTTACATCACTACAAATTATCATCCTTCGCTTTACTTGAGACAAAAAAATATTGCTATAAGTCTCACCCTTGTGCTATTTTAAGAACGTGCATTAGAGTATGTTTTTAGAACTTGCAAAATCAACATTTTTACCATATTTTTGCCCTCAAAATTTCATTTTTTCAGGGGGCTCAGAATATTTTCCTTTCGGTTTTGATCAGGGCCAAAATTTGTCTTTTTATTTCTGGTAAGAAAAACTCGGGCAGTTGTATCCTGATGTAACAGAACTGTCTCAAAAACAGACCCTTATCCCCGAAAACATAGAGAAATGCATTTTGAAATATTTGTTTCATTTTGAATTTATAACATTAAGAAGTTAGTAATAATTCCATCAATCTGGCAGCTTTTCATAAGCACTCTGTAGGCTTAGTGCATTACCAAACATTGATCAGGACTTTTTGATGACCTAAATCTTAGAATTTGCCCCGCCCCGGCCCCGGCCCCGGCCAATCATATTTCTTGACATTGCATAAAAAAAAAAAAAGTTTTGTGAACAGCCCCTCTTTTTTGAAAGTCACATTTTTTAATTCCCCTTGCACATCAAGAAAGTTTGTACCGTCTTAATTTTTTATTGGTTTTCAGAATATTTCCCTTTTGGTTGTGCTTGGGCTATCATTATGGTTTGCATGTCTGCTGGGGAGAAACACTTTGGTTTATTGTATCCTGTCATCCTGTTGTGACACTTCTGCCTCAAACATGGTAATTTTTCCAAAAACAATAAAAATGCATTTTGAAGTTATCCCCCTTAGTTTGAATTGATAAAAAACAAAAACCAGCATGCTTGTTTAAAAAATATGGCACTGTTTCCATGCTCTTTAAGTAACAAATAAAAAGTTTATAACCATGCTTTGCCACTGAGAGTTCTTGTTTTGTCATGACTACTTTACCTAGTTGTACAGGTATGATTCACATTGCAAGAAGAGAAGTAGTGCGATGAGCATTCTTTACTATTCTTGTCTATACATGGCCTTATAACAGTCTTCTTGGTCCCCTGCCTGCTACCAAACTAAACATTTTCAGAACAAAGAGGCTCTAAAAGTGAGCAAGTACTGTGTCCAAAGTATCTAAATGGCAATTCACCTGCTTTGGCCTTCTGTAAGCAGTTCCCCCATCCATGGTGGGGTTCCTTTCAATTGTACTGTTGCAAACAATAAAAGAGTTGGTTTATTTAACGTGATAAACAATTCAGCAGGTAATGTTTGACAATGTTTTTTGTTGATCGTTCTCAGAGACATAAATAATAATTATGAATTAGTAAGATAGTGAATGGAAAAAATAATCAAACGAATAAACTTTTGTCACTGCAAATGCATCTTACTTATTTATGTTGAGCAGGTGCAAGTATTTACAACTTCTTTCAATGTTGTTTCATTAAAGGAACACGTTGCCTTGGATCGATCGAGTTGGTCTTTGAAAAGCGTTTGTAAACGTTTACTACAAAATGCATATGATTAGAAAGATATTTTAAAAGTAGAATATAATGATCCACACAAGTATCACTCAAAAACATCTTTCTAACCACGCATTTTATAACAAACGCATTTCAAAGACCAACTTGACCGATCCCAGGCAACGTGTTCCTTTTAAATGATCTCTTACGCTCATCTTGCAAATCGTTAGTATCATTGTTTTTAATAAGATCTTGGCAAACTTTTCCAACACTTTTAAGCAGGCTTTTTAATTTCCCACATTTGTGTTGGACATGATTGGATGCTCCAAACCATCTGCCTCAAGCACAGAAACTACATTGTTTATGATCTCTATCTCTATGAAAAGTTTTACATTTGGTAGCAGGCAGGGACCAAGGAGAGTAGGCCCTGTATTAAAGACAACTTGTAAAGAATGCTCATCGCACTCTACTTGCAATGGGAATCATACCTGTACAATAGGTAAAGTAGCCAAATCAAAAACTCTCAGTGGCAAAGCATTGGTTATGGTTTGGTTGGATACCATTATGTTTAAATAAAAACTTTGTATTCATTACTCAAAGGGCATGGAAACAGTGCCAGATTTTTAACAAGCATGCATTGTTTTGGGAAAAATTACTATACTTAAGGCATGATCAGTCACAACAAGATACAATAAACACAGTGTTTCTACCCAGAAGACATGAAAACACCAATAACAACCGAAAGGGAACACTTTCAAAAAAAGAGGCGCTATTCACAAAACATTGTTTTATACAATGTCAAGAAATATGATTGGGGCTGGGCCGGGCAAATTCCAAAATAAAGGTCATCAACAGTTCCTGATCAATGTTGGGTAATCCACTAGTGCTTAGGAAAAGCTGCAAGATTGATAGAATTACTACTTTTTAATGTTAGAAATTCAATATGAAGAAAAAAACATTTCAAAATGCATTTTTCTGTTTGGGGAAAAAAGTCTGTTTTTGAGACAGTACTGTTAACATCAGGATACACTTGCCCAAGTTTTTCTTACCAGAAATGGAAAGACAAATTTTGGCCCTGATCAAAACCGAAAGGAAAATATTCTGAGACCCCTGAAAAAATGAAATTTTGAGGGCAAAAAATATGGTAAAAATGCAGGTTCTAAAAACATACTCTACTGCACGTTTTAAAAATAGCACAAGGGTGAAATTTATAGCAATATTTTTTTGTCTCAAGTAAAGCCAAGGATGATAATTTGTAGTGATGTAAAAGGTTTATGAAATATTTGTGTTTTTTGGTGGGGTGGAGTTGTAAATATTAACTAAAACAAAAATTTTTCATACCCCAAAATCGGCCTAAAGTGGCCTAAACACAAATGAACTGTTACCATGGCAACGTGTTGTATTATGATTTGAAATGTAAATGTTGTTTATTTGGACCCCGAGTCCCTACCATCCACAAAGTATAAGTAAAATATTCCTCTCTTTTTTACCGTGGACACTAACGTCTGTCGATATATCGAAAATACTCAAAAACTCGATATTTTTTTGACATCGAAATCGCCGATATCACTTTTATAATCATATCGTAATATTGGACTTTCGATATATCGAAAATTTTGATGTTTTGAAAAATTCGATGTTCCTAAATGATATCGAAAATACCAAAAGAGTGTCCGATTATTTAAAAGAAATCTGTGTTTCAGTATTAGAAAAGCCGTCGTCGTTATGTAGTTTCATCATTTTGAGTTGCCCTATTAAATAAAATACGTTTTACAACCAAGTATGACTGCTTGTTCTTTGTGTTTTCGCCATCAGCCGCTGGCCCGCCGCAGAAGTTCACGACCCCGCGGCGAGCGCACGGTAAAACCTCAAAAGAAACCACCGCTGCTTTGCAAAAATACCCCGCAAAAACTTCCCCGAATCAACAAGACATAACAAAACAAGGAAGAAAACAATCTAACGTTATACAGTAAAATAATCTTTCTATCAATCCAAGGTTTCGTAATGGCGTCATTTTGGTCAAATAAAGCCTACACATTGTGTTGTTTTCGTAAACAAGCTAACATTTCCGAGGAACTATATGCTTCGCAAACCACGCTGTCGGCGGCTATTGCGTGCGTACCAGCGAAGACTATGCTGTTGTACGGTTTAAGCGTGTGTGGTTATTGCAATTCGGGGGGAAAACCCGTTTGCCCGAGCATGCACAGACATGTGCAGTCTTTTGTCAAGGCGGTATCGCGTGATGCACTGCGTTATTTCGAACTATAAAGGGCGTTCTAGCATTCAATGTTTCATGCCTTTATTATAGAATGCTACTTTATTGGAGACTATGTGACTGCATGCTGCTTGCGTTGTATACTGTGATCGCGGAGTGGTAGGTCCGTGTTTTGCGGGACTTTCAAGTGATTTTTTTTCGATGATTATCTCAACCATTTTCAACCGTAAAGGTAGTGTTACATACCAGCGGACATTTATTATGTATCTAACAATATTGCCATGAGTTGTCGTTATTTTGGAGGGCATTAGACTCTGAAAACGTTTAGTAACTATAGAACAGCGGGCCTGTCGCACCAATTTTTTTTTTTCCACATCGTACCAAAGATCTCAACTCAAAGCCGCCCGCCCGCGCGCCCGTCGGACAACTTGATTACACACTTCTACGTCAATGCATCGGCAACTGACACCTTAATGTCGGCGGACTCACAAAGGCTCTGTGTCATTTTGAGACGGCCAATCATGGCCAATCACGAATCGAGAATTGTGGTGAGCGTTCACCAATTGGCCAAGCCAGCGGTAGCGGCGATCATACTTTGTTGTAAAACCAGAAATAATCGGGGCGCGGGACTACGCAATTTGAAAATTTTGAACTACAAACAAGTTCGGGGGATCAGACAAAAACAGGTTTAAATGTAACCCTATTGAACTGTCCGTCTACGGTATATATATTTCTACTCTCCATGAGTATACCAAGTGCTGTTTTTAGGCTTCATCTTGCGCGCGGGAAATACTCGATGTATCGAGTGTACTCGATATTAAATTTTTGATATATCGGTTATGGGAAAAAAACGATATCGACGGACGTTAATCATGACATCATTTCACAATTCACAAGAACTTGCCAATATCTAACAACCTACTATGTTTCAACATGATTGCATTATTACTTCGGGAGTTATTAGAGTTCAAAAAGTGCACCTTTAAGGCCACGTCACGTGACCTCTGGTGACGTCATCAATAATAAACAATTTTCAATTGGTGTTTTCTTGTACCTGTCCAAGGCTTTCGACACTGTTAACCATGACATTCTTTTTAGTAAATTAGAGAATATTGGTGTTCGTGGGTTGGCCCTGGAATGGTTTAAGAGCTACTAAACACACAGAAAGCAATTTGTTTCGTATAATTCTAGACAATCATCCGATAAATATATTTCTTGTGGAGTTCCTCAAGGTTCCGTATTAGGTCCTCTATTGTTCATTATCTATATAAATGATATTTGTGATTCATCTAGTTTGATCTCATTCTGTATGTTTGCAGATGACACAAGCCTTTTATATAATCACCATAATGTTGACGTAGCTATACAAAACCTTAACGTAGAGCTTGTTAAAATAAGTAACTGGCTTCTAGCAAATAAACTGTCAATTAATGTTCTTAAAACAAACTATATAATTGTTTGTGCCAGGCAAAGAAAATATGTGTGCCATGTACCCCTCTGTTTAAATGGCAGTGCTCTCAGCAAAACAAAGAGTTGTAAATTCTTAGGTATTAATATTGATGAGAGCTTGTCCTGGAAAAAACACATGTTTTAACCACCAAAATCTCAAAAAATGTTGGTATTATGATTAGATTGAAATATTTTCTACCGCAAAAGATTTTGTTAACTTTATACAATGCATTCATTCTTTCATATTTAAAGCCATTATACACTTTCAGTAAACAGTATTGTCCAAGTCCCACACTTCGTGTATCACAACTTATATATAAAATAACAATCCTGTGGAAATTTAGGCTCAATCGGACATCGGAGTCGGGAGAAAATAACGGGAAAACCCACTCCTGTTATCGCGCGTTTCGCCGTGTCATGACATGTGTTTATAACAAATCCGTAATTCTCGTTAACGAGAATTTATATTGTTTTACCGTTTTCTCAAAAAGTAAAGCATTTCATGGACTAATATTTCAAGAGAAGTCTTTCACCATTACCTTCTGTAAACCCTGTAAATTATTTGTAAATCTGTGAACTTTTTTTTTTTTTTCTGTACCGAAAGGGTCCAATGGCTTTAAATAACGCAATATTATCCTGGGGTCACGGAAAGGCACTATGTAACAAACTTGTACTATTGCAAAAGAAAGCCGTTAGAAGTATTACAAAAGCCAATTCTCTGTCTCATTCAGCTCCTATATTTGCCGAACTTAAAGTGCTCAAATTTAATGACCTGTATCGTCTGAACTTGGGTAAATTCATGTTCAAGAACAAATACCGCCTGTTACCTAATAGCTTTAATGAAATGTTTACTTTAGCTTCATCGATACATTCCTATGGTACTCGTAAAGCATTGAAGGGGGATCTGTATGTCAATCACAATAGAACTTCAATTCATAAAAATAGCGTTGTGCAACGAGGAGTAGAATATTGGAATAGTCTTCCCATACATTTTAAGCAACCTTCTACAATCAGTACATTTTCAAGAAAACTTAAACACTACTTGCTAGATACTTATCTGTAATGCCATTAAAATCTAATGTTATTCTTTTTAATCGTTTGCTTTGTTTGGTCTCGGCTGTCAGCTTGTGTATACCTGTGTGTCTGTTTTGTCTCTCAAATAGGGATACTTTGGTACACTTTTGGTAGTAATCGGTGTCTTACTTCACGAAAGCATGATGTAGTTTTTTTTGGTCATACTGTTGCATTATTTTGCTCTCTGATTTTTATCATCATTGAAATTAGGCAAATTTATGTACAATTTAATCGGCAATCACTCTACCTTTCAAGAAAAAAAACTACAATAACTACTACTCAAATGCATATTCCTTATAACCTTATATTTCATGACTTTAATAGTACAAGTTCATTTAATGGTGACTCGCCTTTGTGTTGTTTGTAGGCCTACACCTATCGTCTGACCATGTTGTCCCTTGTCTTTGTCTTTGTTTGTGTTCCTTGGTATCATGTTTGTCTGTCAAAGTACTCGGGAAAGTACTGAGTATACAGTGCTAACACACATCGGTGTATGGGTAAAAACCAAAATTAATATTCTTTATCCCCGATGCAAATTTAACATCTCTTATACCGCTGCCAAAACATAGGATTCGAACTGCGTCTAGCTGATGGTTTGTCGTTACAAATCAAATCTGTTTGGCTTGTTCACTGGCCTGCCTATCGGGTCACTGTCGGCGTTCCTGAGGGGCGGTTAGAAAGCGGTTTGCTCTCGGGTTGTGAAGGAGCATTGTGAACAGGGGTTGGTTTGGTAGAGGAGCTGGTCACAGATGAATCCTGTAACGTCTGAGCTGACTTCCACTTTCCGTTTCCACATTGTAGGATCGAGGAGTAGTTGATTTGCTCATAACTCTAACCTTGGCTCCATGTTTTGTTAATCGGATTTTGGATGTAGAGGGGTTGGTCATTGAGAAATTCTTGGATAGGGGTACTGGTAGAGCGTCTGTTGTAGTATTGCGTTTGCGAAGACTGGTCTGCCTGCAGTATATCTAGCACATCTTCTCGATCTAGTGGAGGGTGCTGTACTGAAGGTAGTGTCATCTTGTATTTCCTTCTGTTCAGTAGCTCAGCAGGGGATGCAAGGTTTGCCTTGAGTGGAGTTGCATGGAGAGTTAGGAGGGCTAAGTTGGGATCGTCCCCCGACTCTCGACATTTGGTGAGGACTCTCTTCACTGTTTGGATATGTCTTTCAATGAATCCATGACCTCTGGGGTAGAACAGTGAGGAAGTTTGGATCCAAAATCCGTACTGCTGTGCTAGGGCTCGGAATTGGGAAAAGGTGAACTGCGTGCCATTGTCACATACGATAACCTCTGGGATGCCTTGTTCGGCAAAAAGCACACGTGAAACTCTTGTGATGGTGCTTGCGGTGAGGTTTCAAGTTTGCGGAAAAACAGAAATTCGAAGTAATAATTCGCGATGATCAGGTACCAGACCTTGTCGTGGTGGAAGAGGTCTGCTCCCAGGGTGTGCCTTGGAAGTGGTGGGACTTCCATACTGATCATTGGTTTACGCTATTGAGAACGCTGGTATTTCTGGCATGCATGGCAATTTGTCACCATATTGTCAATGTCTTTGCATATACCTGGCCAGTAGACACAAATTGTGCACGAAGCTTGCACTTGTCGATACCCTGGTGACCGCTGTGGCTCTGTTGTAAAATGTTCTGTCGCAGAGAATTTGGAATCACGATTCTACTGCCAACCAGGGCCCAATTTCATAGAGCTGCTAAGCACAAAAATTTGCTTAGCATGAAAATTCTTTCTTGATAAAAACAGGATTACCAACAAAATTTCTATTTGTTGCATATTGCTTGTTACTAGTAATCAGCTGTTGTTTGCTTATCCTGAAAATCACAAGGAAATTTGGTTGGTAATCCTGTTGTTATCGAGAAAGAAATTTCATGCTAAGCAAATTTTCGTGCTTAGAAGCTCTATGAAATTGGGCCAAGGACTGTGCCGTCTTCTATGGCTACGTCATCTCCGACTGACCAGTATGGTCTGATGGAGCATTGGATTTTCTTGATGCTGTCAGGCCAGCCGTCTGTGACTTGTTGTTTCAGCAGCTGGAGTGTCATGTCTGTGGCTGTTTCTTACATGTATCAGCTCCAACTTTGTTGGTGTCACGCTCACGACATGGTGTATACGGACTTTCATCTCTGGTATCTCATGCTTTTCCACAGGGGAGTGTTGAGAGTGCATCCGCAATGACCATTTCTTTACCAGGCTTGTAGCGTAGTTCTATATCGTAAGCCTGTAGACGCAGAAGCATGCACTGTAGTCGTGGTGGGGCCTGCAATTGCATTAAGTTTTTCTTGTGGATATGCTGGAGTGGGCGGTGGTCACTTTCCACAATGAATCGTCTGCCGTACAGGTAAGTATGAAACTTCTCACATCCGTACAGGACTGCTAGTAATTCTCGCTCTATGTTTGCATATCGTGTCTCTGCTGATGTAAGAGCTTTTGATGCAAATGCTATCGGACGACCTTTTTGTACCAGGGTTGCTCCTAGTCCTCTGGTTGATGCATCAACTTGCAGTATTACAGGCTGCTTCTGGTCGTAGTAAGCGAGAGTGGTGTCTGATGCTATCAGAGCTTTGATGGAGTTGAACACTTTTGTGTGTGATGGAGACCAGATGTACTCAACATCCTCACGAAGGAGTGTCCGCAGTGATGCAGAGAAGGTTCGCAGTTGTTTTCTGTCACCTGGGGGCTGCATCATTTCAACCGCCTTTACTTTATCTGGGTTGGGCTAACTCCATCGGGTGAGTATGGAAAAAAAACTACATTCAGTCGTTTTGATGATGCATTTTTCGGCATTCAACTTGATCCCCGCACGTCTGGTGCTTTCCATAGCTTCATGAAGGTGAAAGTCATGGTCTCTTGCGCTTTTGCCGAATACTTGGATATCGTCAGCGATGCCCACAGTGCCTTCACAGCCACGATAGGTTTCGTCTATCTTTTGTTGAAATACATCCTGACTCATCCTGAGACCAAAAGGCATTCTCAAGAATTGGTATCGGCCAAAAGGGGTGTTGAATGTGGTCAAATACGTAGATTGTTCATCTAACTCATCGTTCCAATAGCCGTTTCTGGTTTCTGGCATCAAGCTTGCTAAACATTTTGGCATCGGATAGCTTTAGTATGATTTCTTCGAGAGTAGGCACAGGGTAGTGATCTCTTTTGATGGCCCGGTTGAGGTCCTTGGGATCTAGACATAGGCGCAGTCGGCCGTTGGCTTTAATCACCCAGGCCCGCGAGAGCACTTTTTTCCAAGGGGTGCTGGATTTTCCAAATCCATCGATTCGCGGTATGCGAATCCAAAACGGCGTGGGGTCCGGGGCCCGCTTAAGGGCCCTGGAAGTTAATGTTTTAAAAGAATTTACATTGTTTTTTTAAACCTGTTATCTTGAATAAGTTGAAGAGAACTGCAGCTGGCTAAGAGTCATACACAAGTCTCACAGGACAATAGTCATAACAGATGTTTCTTCCACGTATGGCTTAACTGGGACACCACACTTTCGTGTGATATAATAGATAAATAATATGAAAATTATAGAATAGCAGGATTTAGGCTATACAGAAAAATTTGTGTAAATATGACATTAAGGGAGGTCGGCCGCTCAACCGTCGACTTGTCTTAGCCATCCGTCGAGTTGTCTCAAAGTCGAGTTGTCTGAACCATCAAGTTGTCCGAACGTTCGAGCTGTTGGAACCATCGAGTTGTTCAAACGGACGACTTGTCCGATGGACGAGTTGTCTACCATTCGTATGAGTTGTCTACCATTCGTACTAAGAACCGGCGGCAGTGCACAGACTTCACAACATCGCGATCGACATACACACAGCTAGACGTCTCCCTCCCTCTTCACGCATGGCATTAGACATATAATGTGTTTTTAAAAGCAGTTCTATCCTATCCTTGCTGCATGATTTTAGCGTAGCTGCGCCGGCTAGTGGGAGCTAAAAATTGATTTGTTATAAACTGTTACCCTTTTTTTCACTCAGGGGTTTTAGGGGCGAGTTAAAAATAGTTATTATGTTACAACCATTAACGTTCGAAAAGTAGGGGTGCTTTGGCATACTCCAGCACCCCCTTCATTTTTGGTAGGGGTACTGCAGCACCCACAGCACCCCCCGCTCTCGCGGGCCTGGTATCACCAGTGAGTTAACCCAGTCTATTGGCTTGGAAACTTTCATGATAATCGTCTTGGATTCCGTCTCATCTTACTCTCCCATGAGTTTATCTCTGATCTCCAAGGGGACCCTACGTGGTGGGTGTATAACCTGTCTAGCTTCCGGATCGAGAGTGATGTGGTATTTAAAGTTCTCAAAGCAGCCAACAGTGCCATCGAAGCAATCGGGATACATTTTGAGGTCAGATTTACTCCAAATATTCGGCCTCTCGAGCAGTGGTGTTTTTCTGTGGATGTATTTTGGAGAACGTAGTGTTGGTGATTCCGATGTCATCACCAATGGGTCAGCGAAGTGGACGCATTGATTGCTACATGTGTCTGTCATGAGCTTTTCCTGTTGATGTTGGACAGGATTATTTTTCTGCCCATTCTCCACCACAGTTGTTGTTTCCACTGCACAGTGAAGTGTGATCAAGTGAAGGGCTTGGCATGTCTTTGTACATGCATGGAATTTTCACTGTGCCCAATTGCTTGATCTTGGATCCGCCGTATGCAGCGAGTGCCATCTTGCTACATAGTTTCCAGAGTGCTGGGCTCTGGATTCCTGTTACTGTCCAATTTCTCTGGAAAAATAATGCGGAAAAGATGGACGGGTAAAAGATTGCTCTGTGCACCAGTGTTTACTTTGCACCGGAGCATGATTGGTTTTCTGCCTTTCTGGTTTATGCGTAACTTTGCATTTACTGCATCTCTCGTCTCATCGGACGAGCCAATACTGCTGACTTCTATGGTGCCAATGGTGAGGTATTCATCAACAATTTCATCCTCGTTAAGGTAATGCACTCGTCTGCGTGGAGATTTGTGGCGAGGTTTGCCTTTTGGGGGTTTCCTACATCTGCATACTGATTGCCAGTGGTTGTCTTTCCCACAGTTTCGGCATGTGCTGCCATAGGCGGGGCAGTTGCTCTTTAGTAGCTTCTGCACTCGGCCGCAATTGTAGCATGTAGGCAGTTTGTTCCTGGCTGTTTTGATCTGGTTGTGCGTGATGCATTTATGGACTTTTTAGTCGTGCCGGCTTGTTTCTGGTAGGGACTTGAGTTGATTGATAGTTGCTTCATGGCTTTGAGCAACATCGATGGCATCATTTAGTGTTAGTTTCTCATCCCTTCCTATCAGCAGTTTCTGTACGTCTTTGTGTGACGAACCCCAGACATTGCCAGATCAATTGGTCAACAAGACGATCTTCCATTTTTTTGTCGTCTCTGTATTTGCATTTGACAGCTATGGCTTTCATCTTTGTCACAAAATCATCAGCTGCCTCATTGACATTTTGTCTCATGTCTTGCAATTTGTATCGGTAGATTCGCTCTTTTGACCTTGGTTCCAAGTGTTGCTGGAAGCGGGACAGTAGCTTATCTGGCTTTTTTTCTGTCTTCCTCTTCTTCAAAGGTCCAGCTATTGTATTTATCTAAACCTTGTTCTCCTACCCATAGGAAGAGATAACTTGCTCTCTCTTCATCATTTGCAGATTTTAGTACGCTGGAAAACATGAGTTCACATTTTTTTTTTAACCTGGAGAACGTTGCTACAACATCTGGCGCTTCCCAGTCCATCTGGGGAGCTGAGACTGCAGAGCTGAACGCCATTATAATGTGTTGTATTACACAGTATAGTATAATTTATAGTTCTCAGTTCTGTTTTTAACGTTTTGATTTAACGTGAGTGAAAACGGCGAGAAAATCACACATTTATATCATGACTTTGTTTTGCTACTCACATAAGTCTCCAGTTTACCGCTGCCACCATGTAATGCCTCCTGCTGGCATTTAGACAGAGGGACTCAGCTTGTATCATGAACTTTGGTAGTTTTACTCACGTTAACACTTGGCATACATGTTCAGGGAAAGGTACATGAGTGAGGGGTTAGACTCTAGAGGGCGCTAGTCCTGTACATGTATGTATGCATGTGTGAATGTGACATGCACCTCTATTGATAAGTGGTCAAGGGGACCCGACAAATAAAAGCGAAATAATGTTAATATCAAAGGTGCTGGGGCCAATGATACGGAGTGAATTGGACCAATTTATGGGGCTTTATTCAAACACACACGATTGTTCACTCATTCATTTGACTGTAAACTAACATTAGGCCTATTTGTCACCAAAGCGAAATCAAAATGGCCGGCGATCTGTACACGATCACGTGATCTAATGCAACAACGGCTGTTAGTTTACATTTTTATAACATATTGGTAATTGTATTGATCAG
Organism: Asterias amurensis; assembly: GCF_032118995.1. NCBI lineage: Eukaryota > Metazoa > Echinodermata > Asteroidea > Forcipulatida > Asteriidae > Asterias > Asterias amurensis. The sequence goes on from NC_092655.1 coordinate 9,442,048, forward strand.
TGCACTGAAAATAATGTAGGCCTGTTGCAAAATAAATATCAACTAAAACAAATCGATCGGCCGCGGATGGGAAAGCTAATTTTTTGCTTCTGTGAATTTCTCCTTGATTGTATTTTTTTCAAAAAATTTCTTTTGGTAAACCTGACTTTAAATAAGGGAATCAATGTGTGGTGAAGAGGTTTCCAACTAGTGGTTTAATCCCAACGAGGCCTGGTTCTTGATCATTTTACCGAGACGAAGTCGAGGTAAATTATAAAGAACCACGCCTCGGCAGGTTTAAACCACTAGTTGAAAACTTCTGCACCACACATTGATTCCCTTATTCAGAAGTCAGTAGGTCATCTCAATGAAAAAATATGTTCATAATCTCTCTCTCTGCATCTGTTTACAATCCTTTATTAGGTGTTCGGGGCAACAGCCCGGAACACCTCTTATTAGGTGTTCGGGGCAACGGCCCGAAACACCTCTTATTTTTGTTCAGGTTTTTTTTCTTCTTTTTCTTCACACTTCTTCTTCTTCTTCTTCTTCTCAGCATCCCTTGTCCGCTAACAGAAAAAAAATTCCCAAACTCGTATAAACTTGAAACTTCGCACATAGTTAGATATTTATTAAGAGAAGAAAAATGTGTAGTTACGTCATGATGACTTCATCCATTCTTGAGTTATGAAAATTCAAAGTTTATTATTTCAAAAAATCATAACTTTTGATCCACCTGATGGATTCCTACAATCGACACATCATCGGAAAGGTCGTTAAAAACTCCGTAAACGCCTCGCAGACATGACCCCATTTTGATCTTGTCTTCCGGTTCAAAATCGAGGTTGAACAATCTAAAATTCATGTATAAAGGACTACAACATTCCCCCATGGATTACGCGTAAAGATTTTACAATTACATGTTGTACTTTGTCACCACGTGTAATTATGCGGTGCATTGCGGTCACCCTGTGTAAGTATGCGGTGCATTGAGGAGCATAGTCACGCTCTACGCCACGTGTTGATCGTTTTAGTATGCATTCGAGGCGTTTTCAACATAATGTCAGGTACATTTGCCTTTCGATTAGTTAGTCTATTCTACAGTCGTAAATTTTTCGTTTGTTCATATTTCCTCAACCACATCAGCCATTTTGACAATCTATACATTTACATCATATGAAAGGGCTTTACGTACTTAACAAAAATGGACATGTTGGTAAATTTTTCTTGACCTTTTGACCTTTTCAAACCGGAAATGACTGTAAAAATGATTTGAAAGGGCGTTATTTACGGGCTTTTAGGTTGAAATATACATCCTTTCTTGCTTTACCATCACAGCAAACAAGTCTGGCAAAGGTCTGGTTTAAAAAAACACTACTGATGACGTCACCAAAATTAAGTGCGCCCTCTAGCGGCAGATTATAAACATCTAAAAATAACCCTTTACTAGATGTTTGTGTCAGAGTTTATGACAATTGTTTCAAAATTGGTATACATAATCTCCTTCATAATGGCAACGTATCCGTGCAGTCTTAGCTTGATGAGGTCATCATGTGTCAGGTGGTATTGCTTTAAAGGTGTACTTTTCAAAGCTGTGTGTATGCCAAACCAATGTTCGACTGAGGTGAAACTTGAGTACAAATCTTGAGAACAAAGCAAGGTGGAATATTTTTTTACACCAGGTTTTTACTCCCGGAAACCGAACACCTAGAGTTTGTTTTAAAACAAACTCTAAATTTCTAGTTTTTGTTCGTGGTGTACAGTTCGTGCTCAGAGTGCGAGATAATTAGCATATTTTCCAGGTTTCATTTGCAGTCGCGCGGCGCACTCGGACCCTTCAAGATTTCGCGTGACAGCGCGAGAACTCGGAGACGATGTGCAAAATTGGCTGCAGGTCCAAGCAAGAGGGCAGTGTTGGGTCAAGCATTGAGTGGTAAGTTTCTTGAACATTTTCCTCGTAAAACAAACCCATTTTTACCGGATTTTCGAGACCAAATACATGTGAATCTTCGTCTGAAATGTGGTTCAAGTTTGACACTTTTTGTTGATAAGCTTTACACTTAGAGTGCCCCCGACTGTTTCGAGCACGATTGAGACAAACCGAGTCCATATTCTGATAGACGAAGGATTGTTCTTTCGTTTGATACCACATACACTTCTGCAGGTTTGGCCGTTGATAATTTCTTTCAGTGCCAAAAATGTGCAAAAATCATTGTTTGTGTCGCTTCGTTTTAGCTTACGTGACGTCATCATGTAAGAAAAAGGCCGTGTGTTGTGTACACGGGCGCAACACAGCGCTCTTTTTATGTTTGTTGACGATCGTTGTGAAAAAATCAAACAAAATTAAATAATGAAGAAATAAAATTTTCTCATGAAAAAAGAAGAAGATAATATCAAAAATTATTTCCATAAAGAATAACAAAACATGGTAGTTTGATGCAGGATTGGAATATGGAATTGTTATGGGTTTTCTTTGTGGTGGTCAGCTGGTGGTGGTACTGTATTGTTAAGACTCTGTGAAATGTGTAGAGTAAGATCTAGTAGGTCTTCTATTTCTATGATTCGAATCTAAGTTCTATTTTACATGTATTTTACTAATAATTCAAAATATAATATTTTTTTAATTACCTGAAAGTATGTTCAATATTTGTTGACACGTTGTTGAGAAAATAAATAAAACAATAATTATTGATTGAGTTTCAATTTGATCAGGACTGGTGATCAATACCTTTTGCTAGTTCATACTGAGTTAAATCATAATGATTTAAGACAGTCTTGGTTAACTCTTATTCTTAATCAAAAAGGGAATGGTCAAACATGTCTACCTTTAATTTCACACAGATATTTCACTGGGGATTGCAATTTATTGGTACTATTGTAGTACATGTCAGTTTTCTGCTCTGTGTAAAGTGTTTCTGAAACATTTTGGTCTTCTTTAGCATGTTTTTAACTCTATTTGCTTTCTTTGTATTCCTTTTACAGTCTCAGCTCTCTGAAAATCTTCTACGGTTTAAAGTGACGGGGAGACTCAAGCCTGGACGACTACATTAGTCAAGTTGCAACTAACATTTTTCAACTACTCGTGCCACCGCATAGTCGTAACTACACGTACCTGCTTGTGAACCAATAGCACTCCGCACTAAATGCTAAAACCAAGTTTAGTACATGGATCTCAGACAAACGTACAAAATTTTACTAACAACATATGCACACATTATGTTTACTTGCGTTACTACTATACATACAAGTGCCATATGGCACGTTTGGCGTGATCGCTAAATTAGTGGAATGTTTGTCTGACAGCGGGGTATTTTAAACAAAAGTGATGTCATAAGTGCAGAGTGCTATTGTATCGCTTGTGACCATTCACAACAGCCAAAGGCCCTTTGCGAGACCACGGCTTCGAATTTGGATTCGGCTCAGGCTAGCTTGGCCCCGTGGTTGTTTTACTAATTGCGCATGCTTCGCATATGCCTCGGTGGGTGTCAGACATGACAGAGCCTGGAGCCGAATCCAATGCCGAAGCCGCGGTTTTGAAAAGGGTGTTAATTTACTTTACGGAACACAATCTGATTGTTTTTCACCACAGTTATAACACAATCTTTCAATCCATTCAGCGTTAACTTTAATACATTGCGCCTGTGCCAAACAATATGCCGTAAAGGCATCTTGGGTATCGAAAACTAGTGTAAAAGTTGCGACTCCGAGGCCCGACTAGTCGAGTAATAAATTTCACTAGTCACCTAGGAGACTCCCTCACAAGATATTTTTGTAAACTGAACAAAACTGATATTTCTGTTTATTTTATTTTAATATACCAAGGTACTTTCCCCAGTAATTTTTAATTTGTATTTTGCAGTGGTCACTCAAATTTTTTCAACTTGTTGTGTGTGAAGAAACGCAATAAATGTATATTGTCGTTGTTATTTTACATGTATGTAAGCAGCTGAAAGGGACTTTAAAATAAATGCTTTGTAAAATTAACGAAGTTAAAAGAAGATTTGTCATCTGGTTTATTATTGTGTGTTGTACATTGAATATATTTAGTTTGAAGCTGACCAAACTTTCCAGCTTTTAGTTGAGATTTCACAGTTAATAAATAGGGAGAAGGCCAGGGTCAGGAATTGAACATTTCATTGGTTACAAGAAAACAACAAATGAGTTTTGAAAAACTTTTTTACTTTATTTTAATCAATATAATAAATTAATACAAAGAAGGATTTCTTTTTAAAACTCAATTCATAGGATTGGATTGGAAGGCCATCATATTTTGGCACAGAATAGCAATTATCCGTTGCGTTTATGCTAGTTTTGGTTTCGTAGACGTAAAGATACAGATCAGATAATAACTGAAGCAAAACCCGGCCAAACACCACACTAACGAATAATAGTCGGGCACCGCTTTGTTGTCAAAACAAGCCCCCGTGATTGCATGACATGAGCAAGGAATCGTGCCAAACCAAAGGTGCCTTGCGTTTTGTTACGTAAAAGCTGATTAGTCAGTTGGCACGCTTGATGCAAATTCTGACCAATCACGTTCGGGCTCACATTATACCATTGAGTAATGGCGGATTTTTTTACCGAGAAAGTTCGCGCTGACGGCAACGGATACTTAGGGTGCCCCCGACTGTTTCGAGTGGATTCAGAAACAACGACAGTAGCGGTTGAGTAGATGAATAATGTACCTGAACACACATGACCAAAAGTTTGACTGAGGTGAAACTTGGTGTATTGTTAGTTAAGAACATTAACTTCTTGAACTCAAAATGACGTCATGATGACGTCATCATGTTGTTTTGACAATTTTTGCAATTTGGATCATCTATTACAAATCTTGAGAACAAAGCAAGGTGCAATATTTGTTTTTTACAGCAGGCTTTTACTCCCGGAAACCGAACACCTAGAGTTTGTTCACAAACTCTGAATTTCTAGTTATTATTATTTTTTAAATCATGGCTAATGGTTTATTGGGTACTTACATGCGCATACAGCAACAAAAATCCCTGCTCACTCGTGGAATAATGCTTAACGTAGCGCTGAATTCACTGCTTCCGCAAGCGCCAGGTTCTTTGCTTACGTATGGTAAGCAGAGCCATGATCTGGCCCTGCGCATGCCTGGCGGCAATTTTTTCCAATTCGTTTTAAGGATTCCTGTTTTTTTAAACCGATTTAGAAGAAACAACTTTCCCATTGAAAGCACTACGACACTGGCAATTTCATAGTAAGCCTATTACAGAAAAAATTGCTGCCTGGGGATGGCGGGGTCATTCATTCTGGGGAAAAAAATCACGCCCCTCCCCTTACTTCTAGAAACTATGCTCCCCCATGAGGGAGCCTTAAAGTTTCTAGAAGTACCCTGGATCCGCCCCTGATTAGCATGGAGGAAGAAATCCTCCAATGGTGCTGGAACCGAACTGTTCCGCCCCAACTTGATAATCGTCCCAACTATAGTTGGTCCCAACTTAAGTGTTAAAGTTAGGGCGTCTCAACTATAGTTGGGACAGTAATGCAGGGTACCAGCGCATTGCAGGGTACCAGGGTTGTTTTCTGCTGCTGTGTGGGGATGGTCAGTGTGGGGATGGTCCAAAAATATGGTAGACTGCCTCCTCATGGTGTGAGCTAGTCTTGAATTCAAGTCAGTAATTGTTTAGCAGTGTAGTTTAAAGGATGGTACTTTTGTGGCTGGAGCGTGGCGGTGCGTAGTAGAAGGGTTTGAGTGGGTAAACTAATTATTCTCAAGAAATTCTTAATATAGTTTTATGTTGAAAATTACAGTGTAGACAACTTGAACAAGCGAAGTCAAGTAATTTGACTATCCCAACTATAGTTGAGACCATCTCTACCAAATAAAATATTATAAAATAAATTTGGTCTATCCCCACTACAGTTGGGACAGTAATTACTACAGTTGGGACTGGGGGTCCCAACTAGAGTAACGACTGTCCCAACTGTACCAATGACTGTTCCAACTAAGCTTGGGCGATATCACGATATTATCGAATATCGCGATATTAATTTGGAAACGATTTCGATATCGGATGGATTTGGTTTTAATCGAAATATCGATATATCGCGATATATCGCGATAATCGCGATATATCGCAATAAAAAATATCGCACTATATTTGCTAGCTGAGACATCTTGCACCCCATAGGAGTAAAACCAGAAGAATAGGTCATTAGAACACCTCTCTTAAGCTATGACTGTCTCTTCTACAACTTTCACTTGGAGTTTGAAGACTGATGTCAAATTTCATTAATCGCGATTATATCGAATATCGCGATATATTGTCAGCGATATATCGTGAATAAAATAAATCGATATCGCCCAAGCTTAGTTCCAACTATAGTTGAGACAGTCTCTACCAGCTAAAATATTATAAAATAAATTTGGCCTATCCCCACTACAGTTGGGACAGTCATTACTACAGTTGGGACTGGGGGTCCCAACTACAGTAACGACTGTCCTATCTGTGCCAATGACTGTCCCAACTATAGTTGAGACCATCTCTACCAAATAAAATATAAAATAAATTTGGTCTATCCCACTACAGTTGGGACAGTCATTACTACAGTTGGGACTGGGGGTCCCAACTAGAGTAACGACTGTCCTAACTGTACCAATGACTGTCCGGACTATAGTTGAGACAATCTCTACCAGATAAATAAATTTGGTCTATCCCCACTACAGTTGGGACTGTCATTACTACAGTTGGGACTGGAGGTCCCAACTAGAGTAACGACTGTCCTAACTGTACCAATGACTGTCCCAACTATAGTTGAGACCATCTCTACCAAATAAAATATTATAAAATAAATTTGGTCTATCCCCACTAAAGTTGGGACAGTCATTACTACAGTTGGGACTGGGGGTCCCAACTAGAGTAACGACTGTCCCATCTTCTATGAGGAGACCATCCCTACCACTCAACCCGGGCCTATCCCACAGACTGCACTAAGTTGGGACAGTCAACCCATTGGACAGTTTGGGACAGCAGTCAATTCTGTGTGGCTGATGCAGAGAAATAACCGCAGTCTCAGACTTGAAATCAAGTCTACACAGTCTGGTCCCGACAGTACAGTAATCCACGCACGGTACTGTTGAGCTCTACGTCAAATCCCAACTACAGTTGGGACGCCCCAACTTAAACACTCAAGTTGGGACCAGTACATAGAGCTATATAATAAGACCTAGAGGGCGCACTCGGCTGTATGCTGTGCCGACAAGGACGTCGTGTCGACATTTGGAAACCGGGCATAAAATTCAATCGCGTGTGTTTTGCCCGTATCTGTTGTGCATGTAAACCATTGATTGAACGTAGGAAAGCCACTCATTTTTTCCGCACAGTCTAACAAATCGTTAGTAAAATGCCTGAAAGTTGTGCAGCTTATGACTGCACCAACCGTCGAGTCATGGGAGGTGTTCTCTCATTTAATAAGTGAGTATTTCAAGGTACTTTTCACACTAATTTATTTTAATAAGAATAACATATGAACGTTTTTTTTCCCGTGTCCGAAAACTGGACAGAATTGCCGTAATGAAAATGTACTAGGCCTATCATGACTATATGTAACTTTCTTGTTGAGAAAGTTCGCGGATGATGGGTCCTTCCTCCATGGTTAAACATTACATATTTTCACTAGAGTTATAAACTATGTGGTACATTCTTAACGTTTTGGGCTAAGTTTAACTGTTGATGGCAAGCAGTGGCAAGTTCTATTCAAATCGATTCTGAAGTGCTGAACAATGTTGTAGGCTACAGAAACAGATAAACATGTACACTGTAGATCCTTCGCACGGAAATCATGGCCAATGCATGCATATGGGGAGGACTAAAGACAAATTATGTTGACAAATCCTGCCTTGGTTGGTCGTTTTTATTTATCCGAGTTCATATACTCATCATACAAATAAAATCAAACAAGAAAAAGGATTTTGTCAAATTTAATTGAATAGCGTTTTCTAGACCAAAAACCTATCTGCAATCTCAGGATCTGACTGGGTGCTACTTTTCGTGAATGTTGTCTCCAACTTCCAAGTTAAGTAATATTGGGTCTTGCCAGGTGGGTATACACGTGACGTCAACATTACATGTGACGTCAACAATGGGTAAAATTATTCCATTTCATCATTGACAACTAGTTTTTTAGCACAAAATTTGTATGTCCAATCACAAAAGGGGTTTATGGAATTCATGCCTGCAGTAAGATGCAATCTATCCCAGGATTATAAGATGCCTTCATTAAAACATGGTTAATTTATTATGGGATTTTCTTTTTAATTCAGATTTCCTCTTGGAAAGCAGGCTATACTCACTAAAGTGGGTGACGGCAATCAGGTTGTGCAGTGAGCACTTCAAGAAGGATGACTACATGAGAGGTTTGTATTTACTTGTACTTATTTAATTTACAGGGTCATTCCTTGTCAACTTAACATGCTTTGGAATCTGACTATCCCCAAACTAAAATATTACAATGAAAAAGAACACATGTTACAATTGTGGTTTTGTTTTAACAAATGAAGGCTATTTCAAGAGCTTTAAAATTATGTTTAAAGGCAGTGTACACTATAGGTAATAGTACTCAAATTATATATTAGCATAAAACCTTTCTTGATTACGAGTAATGGGGAGAATTGATAGTATAAAACATTGTGAGAAACAGCTCCCCCTGAAGTGACGTAGTTTTCGAGACAGAAGTAATTTTCCACCAATTCCACGAATTTGATTTTGAGACCTCAGATTTTGAATTTGAGGTCTAAGCACACAACTTTGTGTGACCAGGGTGCGACAAGAGTGTTTTTTTCTTTTCATTAATATCTCGCAACTTCGTCGACCGATTGAGCTCAAATTTTCACAGGTTGCTATTTTATGCATACGTTGAGATACACCAAGTGTGAAGACTAGTCTTTATAGTGTCCAGTGTCTTTAAATGTATATCTGATTTGCTTTCGGAGATATGGATGTTCGAATGCGGCAGGTCATGCTGGTTAGTCAAAAGTTCTTGGAGTTTCTTTAGGGAGTCCAAGATCCACATCAGAATGTTGATCAGGTTACAAAGCGTGATTTGACGGTCATGTTACAAAGGTTGAATTGACTCGGAATGACCCTACAGAAGTGTTGTTGGCCATACCTACTGTGATTTACAAAAATAAATCAATTGAAAGCAAGAATTTGCTATATTTTTTCAAAACCTATAAAATATGTTATAAACAACCAAGTTTACATTTACAGGTAATCATCCCAGAGATGACCGAGAAAATATTCAACATGGAATCATGAGTCTGCTGTACCCTCCATCTTTCCAGCTTACCCACCACATAAACAACAGAAGCAAGTGAGTAAGAGGCCTCCACCTAAAAGAAAAATGCTGACAGCTGATCCTGGCTCACAACCTCCTCCGTTAAAAACTGTTAATGTTGCAGAAGAGCACATGTATGCAAAGATCAAAAAATGATAAACCAGGGACAGTTGAAGGTGTTGAAGCTGAACTTCGGACCGAATACTTTCACGCTGATTGAAAATGAGCTGAAGTCAATGGAGAAAGACAAACATGGTCACATGTTCTCTGAGGAAATCAAGCAGTTCGCGTCACACTACATGTCTATAGTGCCCAGGGTATGATTTTGTTAGACAGTATTTACATCTCCCACAAGGATGTCATTATGACATCATCACCTGTCCTGTGACATCATCTTAAAGGTGTTTTATTTTAAATATTTGAAAATCTGTATAAAATCAGCCACAAGAGACCGTAGGTTTTTGTTTGCAGGATTGGGTAGGGATAAATTAGGTCTTCATTTTATTTCGTGTGCGTGACCTCTCATCTAAAAATGGCAAAAGTTATGAAGTGACTTTCAACGATGTTAGTGCCTGGCAAGGGTGAGCAGTCAAAAACAAATATCAATGACGTCACAAAGTGCAACTCTAGCGACAGGTTGAAAACTCAGTGGCGAAGTTTTGTGTAATCACCTCAAAATGTACACACGTTGATTGCTGGCAGTCATTATGTGTGAAGTTTCAGATCGATGACGTCACCAGAGGTCACGTGATGTCGTTACCAGAGGTCACAAGACGTGGCATTAAAGGTGCATTTTTTGAAAACGTATATCTTCCGAAGAAATTATGCGATTAATTTGAAACTTGGTGGAATGTTAGATACATGGCAAGTTCTTGTAAATTCTCTATTTGTGCACAAATGACATTGTGTGTAGTTTGTCATTATTATCATAATTATTATTATTTTTTTTTTTTGGGGGGGGGGGCAGGAATACTCTTTTTTTTCTTTGGGTCAGGCTTTCAATGGTTGATGTAGATCTGTACAATATATTATCTGCAAACACATTGAATTATTTCAAATTTTTAGTTGAATGCAGGGACCAGTCTTCAGATTTGAAAAAGTGGAAAGTTTGTGTTGCATGTTGTTGATTTACATATAAGAACAGGTTTTTTTCTGTTGGATTTACCAAGTTTTATTTTAATTAACTTTCATATAACATTTTGTTTATGTTTGAATAAGGTTTTTTGTTTAACCTAATAAAATAATTGGAAATATAAATTCCATAGCGTTTGTTGTGTTATGCTTTCGTTTTCTTGCAATATCAAGTCCCTTCAAACGAATGTCAGGGTGCTAATTGATAAGCCCAAAGGATGTACATGTTTACCACCGGGTGGGTAAGATTGAAAGTCTCTTCAAGAAAGTTCACAAAATTTGACTTTTACATGTAGGCCTAAACAAAAAGTATACATGGAGTTGTGGTTATCACATTCCCGTACATGTAGTTTTTTCTTCTAACCCTACAACCAAATTTTTTTCGTCGCCAAAGTTCATTTGGATTGTGGTAGAGCAAAATGTTATTGGATGCATTCAGTCCTAGATTTCGTATCCTTAAGCCCTCTCGTGTGACCCTGTTGCCACACGTTTTCTGTTTGTAACTTTCAAGTTTGATCCTAAAAATTCCAAAATGGGTACGACACTACAAAGTCTAAACGCCGAAACAATGTAGATGAGCATTTCCAAGACCTGACAGAGGAAGACGATCACGGCACACAACTTGTCAAGAAAATCAGTGGCTTGCCGCTGTTCATAAGAACTGTCCTGCATCACCGTGACAATGGAATACTGTTTACCGAGCGGTTAGAGACATCGACTTACAAAAAACATCTTGTTTTTAGGCCAGTAACTGGACTTTCCCTGATCAACCTCTTCAATCTGTTCTGTGGATTATCTATTCCTCTTCACAAAGGTATTGTAAATATCCTTTCAGTAAAAGCCTGGTCAAAAACTATTAATTTTCCGTTCAGAATCAATCGCACAGATCGGGAACTTCGCCCGTCAATTTGTTTTGTTTACGTTTTGTGTATACCTAGCGTTATAACATCCGGGTACTTTCCGCGCTGTTTGCCCGGTCTCACCATGCCCGACGGTGCTCCGTGTGCGCACAGCGGTAAAGCGTTGCTGCCAATGGCCAGTGCGCCCTCTAGTTCTTTTATATAGCTCTATGGACCAGTACCAACTATAGTTGGGACGATTATCAAGAAATCCTCCAATGGTGCTGGGACGGAACAGTGCTACCTTACCTACCTAGCAAGATTTTTCTGTCCATGAAGGAGCCTCACTGTTCTGTCCTCTGGCTGGTCTACTTCTGAAACTTAACTATAGTTTCTAGAAGCACCTAGTCCTATATCCTTAAAATAACCAAAGTTACAGATACAGGCTTGAATTTAAAGACATCGGGACCATTTTTTACTTTAGTGTTAGTATATAATTAATTCTGCTTACCACCAGTGCCAGTACCACTAACTCCAGTGACACTGTGATGTTCTTGGTCATGTTGCTTTTTACCCCAAATTCGGACAGTTTTATCACCCCCACAGCTAGCAAGAAGTGAACCACTTGGATTCCAAGCAACATGCCAGACACGATCTAAATGGCCATCTAATGTAGCAACGTTCTCCATGTACCCACTCATAATAATTATGTTGCTCTTTTGTCGACAAAAAAGTGTGATGTGTTTCTTTTCCCGAAAGATACGCCACTTTTCAACTAGTGCTGCATGCAGTAGTAGTGAAGAAATATCGCTACTGACTGTATGTTTTGTGATGGCACACGTGTGTGCGCATTGCGCACACAACCATTAATTGACTAGTCTTGGTTCAAGAGTCTCCTGGATTTGTCACAAGAGGGCGAGCGAATACCGGACACTTCGGCACCTCGCAAAGTCGGCACCAGCAAAGTCGGCACCTTGCAAACTCGGCACCTTGCACACTCGGCACCCACTCGGCACCAAGAATGTCGGTACCAAACAAACTCGGCACCGGCCTTTTTTTTACTAACAAACTCGGCACCAAGCGAAAAATTAATATCACCTCGAGAGTCAAGTGGTTACCAGTAAAGTAACGTGCGTATACTTACACAATAAACAATGGTTTGGTAGTTTTAATAGTAGCTTTGTAAACTGTGTTAAATCACTAATTCTATGGGTGATGAAAATTCCGAACTTTCGAGAACATTTGTTTGGGCCCCCGGAAGTTTACCGTCCGGCCCGCATGTGCCGTGCATGGTTTAGTCGTAGGCTGCATGTCGGTGAAAGTGCGGTGCCATTTTCTTATGATTTTGGCCTTGAACAATTTTAATTAGGATTGTTTTAGTTAGGTTAATAATTTTCATTGGATTTTTGCTTCTTAACAACAGAGCGTGATTTGCCGAAAGGCACTGGCCGGATAATTTCCCGAGGGCTCCGTTTTGTGCGTGATACAGACGGCACGCACACGCCTGATCGTTAGTGGTGTGCACACTCCGTCCAGTGCAATTTTTGTGTGTTTGTTTTTACGATAATCATATTCCAATAATATTTGCAATGTTTTTACTAATAACTTTATAATAGAATCAAGCTTTTTATGGGACTATGATGGTGGTACTGATATAACACCACACAGTGTGAAAATCGAACTTTTTCAACTGAGTGCCGAGTTTGTATTTGTACATGTGCCGAGTTTGTGGGTGCCGAGTTTGCAAGGTGCCGAGGTTGTGGGTGCCGAGTTTGCAAGGTGCCGAGTTTGCAGGTGCCGAGTTTGCAAGGTGCCGAAGTGACCGGTACTCGGGCGAGCTATCACCCCGCCGACGCGTCGCGCCGCGCTATCGACCACGAACTGCGGCAGCTAGCTATCCCCCTGAGAGAACCGTTACATCCTTGCTTGGGCGTCAATCGGTGGTGGTGGGGGGGGGGGGGGGGGGGAGATGTCCCCCACCAACTTTAAGATATCAAATGTAGTAATGTACCCCCCATCTTTTTGACCACCTTTATCATGAAGCCAACTACCAAACCCTGTATCACGCCATGGGCATTAAAGGAACACGTTTCCTTGGATCGGTCGAGTTGGTCTTTAAAAAGCGTTTGTAAACGTTTGTTGTAAAATGAATAATATGGTTAGAAAGATGTGTTAAAAGTAGAATACAATGATCCACACACATTTGCCTCGAAATTGCGTGGTTTTCCTTTTACTTTGCGAACTAACACGGTCGGCCATTTATGGGAGTCACAAAATAAATAAATGGCCGACCGTGTTTGTCGACGAGGTAAAAGGAAAAAAAACACGCAATTTCGAGTGATACTTGCGTGGATCATATCTACTTTTAAAATATCTTTCTAAACATTTGCATTCTATAACAAACGGTTACATGCGCTTTATAATTAAGCGCGCGGGCCCGGACCCCACCCCGTATATAAAGGCTTCACACTCGCACTCCCTCTTTGACAGATTTACTCCCTAAAACTCGCGTCATAGATCCTTAACCAAAAAGCTTCTACTGCTGCTTACATTTTAAAGGCTTCATGTTCTGTTCCCGTCTTTATGCCTTTTATTATGGGCCTAAGATATTGCACCACAGAGCATCTAGAATGCAACCTGGGCCCTTAAAGCGCGCGGGCCGGGCCCGGACCCTACGCCGTAAATTAGGCTTCACATCACTCGCATGCTCACTCTTTGACACATTTTTTTATTTTGCTCCCTAAAACCTGCGTCATAGACCCGCACTTGAAGATGCTGTTAACCCAAAAGGTTCTACAACTGCTCACAATTTAAAGGCTTTGTGTTCTGTTCCATTCGTAATGCCTCTTATTGGCCTAAGACTGCACCACAGACATGGGCGTCAATCAGGGGTGGGACAGGGGGACATGTCCCCCCCCCCCCACCTTTTTGAGGGTGGGGAACACAATATCAAATGTCCCCCCCCCCCCCCACCTTTTTGACCACCTTTATCATGAAGCCCAAGTTTTGCCCTGTGTAAGACGAAACCCGGTGTCCCTATATGGGCTATAATCCTGTTGGCAAAGGATGACACAATTTTTTGAAGGGTGGGGGACACTATATCAAATGTCCCCCCTCAAAATTGGCCCTAGATTGCATCACAGAGCATCTAAAATGCAAAATTTCCCCGGGCCCTTAATCGGGCCCGCACCTCACGACGTAAAGGCTTCCCACACGCATGGTCCATCGTTGACAGATTTGCACCTCCCCCCTGAAAGAGTGGAAGGAACGTGAACCCCCATCCCATTTTCGAAGGGTGGGGGACACAGTATCAACTGTTCCCCGTGTCTTTTGACCACCTTTATCATGAAACTCATGTTTTGCACTGTGGAACTGTGGAGCACTGGAACACAATATTCCCATTGTTCTGTTTCGTTTGCCATTTGGCCGCTTAATGGCCTAAAGATTGCACCACAGAGCATCTAAAAATGCAAAATTTTCTCGGGCCCTTAAGTGGGCCCGGACCCATGCCGTAAAGGTTTCGCATGTGCGTGCTCACTCTTTGGCAGACTTGTCCCCTAAAATTCGTGTCATAGACCAACACCTGAACATCTAGAATGCAAAATTTTCCCGGGCCCTTAAGCGGCCCGGACCCATGCCGTAAGGTTTCGCACTTACGTGCTCACTCTTTGACAGTATTCCCTCCCCCTAACACTTGGTTCAAAGACACGCACTTGAAGATGCTGTCAACCCAAAAATGCTCACATTTTACAGATGTTCTGTTCCATTCTGTAAGCCTCTTATTGGCCTAAATATTGCACCACAGAGCATCTAGGATGCACAATTTTCCCGGGCCCTTAAGCGGGCCCGGACCCATGCCGTAAAGGTTTCACACTCATGTGCTCAGTCTCTCACAGATTTCCCCCCTAAAACTTGGTTCATAGATCCGAACTTGAAGATGCTGTTAACTCAAAAGGTTCTACTGCTGCTCACATTTTACAATGTTCTGTGCCATTCTGTATACCTCTTATTGGCCTTAGATTGCACCTCAGAGCATCTAGAATGCAAAATTTTCCCGAGCCCTTAGGCCCGGACCCAAGGCCGTAAAAGGCTTCGCGTTCAGCTTTATAGCAGGCTCCATCTTTAATACCCACCAGGGATGAACTGCCGTCTGAGCATTATAATGCAGAAACAAAATGGATATTACGAAGCCATACAGTGAGTTGTTTTTTAGGTACAACAACCATGATAGCAAAAATAGGTGCATCATAGCTTGAAATAGGCATTAAATCTGAGAGGGGGGAACATCACCCCTCAGACTCCATAGATTGCACCAGAGAGCATCTACGGACAAAAAAAAAACCCTGCCCCACGCCGTAAATGTTATGTCCCCCCCCCCACCTTTCAAGACGGATTGACGCCCCTGACCACAGAGCATACACTCATGCAAAACATTTCCCTGACCACGCCGTGAAAGGCTTCACACTCGCATCCTCACACTCTTTGACAGATTAGCCCCCTTAAAGACACTGGACAGTTTTGGTAATTGGTGGGTTTGAAAAAAACATCAACAATACTGTCCGAATGTTGACGACAACACGTTCGGAACATTTCGGATAACTTCGAAAAAGGAGAAATTCCTCCATTTTGGTCACGTCATTTTGGGTGACACAGGACCCTAAATTCGACAGAGCCTAGTCGGAGATTTTTGGGTCTGGGAACCAGACTAATGACAGCTACGAGAGTAGACTTGTGGACAAGTCGTTTATTATCCCACGCGGTGAGATAGTCGAGTTGCAGCGAACTGCTGGTTGCGCGACTACACTACGAGCTGCCTGGAGTAGGGCAGCGCAGTAGTTGCGCAACCAGCAGTTCGCACGCGGAGAGCACCGCTGCAACTCGGCTATCTCACCGCGTGGGACAATAAACGACTTGTCCCTAAGTCTACTACGAGAGTGTACTCGGCGGCAGGTGTGGCGGTTTCAACTTTCCGCTGTGTTCAGTTTTCCGAATGACCAAACACGGTAGCATTACGTCATGCGATGCCTGCGCACAGCAAGCGAAAGTAGTCCATTTTTAGTGCCGTATTGAGTTATCCGTTACCCTCCGGTAGCCGTCATGGCGGCGTCCACGAGTCGAGTGCAACTAGCGGCAAACGCGTGGATCGTATGAGTTGTTTTTTATGCAAGCAGAGTGTGACCTGCCTGAAGTTGTTCCCATGAATACATGTAAAGATAGGACAAGAGATTATGTGACTACACAGAAAAGAATCGTAATATAAACAATGTGGGGTCACTGCTGAGAAAACTACATTACTCGCCAGGGTACTCGCGGCGGTATCTGAGAGGTCACCCGGAAAACTGAACACGCCGGAAAGCTAAAACCGTTCGAACAACGTGCAGATATGACCGACTACGTCACCCGGAAAACTGAACACGGCGGAAGACTGAAACCGCCACACCGGCACGGCGCTAGAATCGACTACTTTCGCTTGGTGGTGTGCGCAGGCACGGCATGACGTAATACTACCGTATTTGGTAATCTGGAGCTCTGAGTACGCCGGAGCTCTGAGACCGCCACACCGGTACACACGCGTTCAGTGGGCTCTGTGCTTTTTCTGCGTTTTGAGGGGTGAAACATCAAGCCTCCATGTGCTCAAAACAGAGAAATTTACACACTCATTTTGAAAATCAGATCTATATAAATCTTCTAGATTTACTGGAAACAGCTGTTTGCGTTTTGAGGGGTGAAAGCATACCTCCATGTGCTTCAAACAGAGAAATTGACACACTCTTATAAAACGAAAATTTCTTGCTGCTCTCTATCTACGTGACGTGTGTAGCGTTAATGTAGTGGCCTAATACGGTTTTGTTTTGCAAACTAAAACACGGAGAACGTCTTGTAGGCCCATAGCCTTGAAGTGTGACGTCAGATGTTCAAGCTGAACGTCTTGATCGCTCGGCCCCTCACAGTCTGGCCCCTCAGCGCTTTGATGAGGGGGCCGAGCAACAACGTCTTGCACCAAGACTAGAACGCTGGAGGAGATTGGTTCAAAAGAGGGCGCTGTTATTAATTTGTCTGTGCAAAAGAAGCAGGTCAATTAGAGGTCAACAATTCTCCGTGCCATCTGTTTCTGTCCAAAATACAACTTAACAGTTTAGTTTGGCAAGAAGTAAAAATGAATTCTTCTCCCATGCAGATTGATTGTCTTATTCCAACAGTTCTAGTAATCATTGCTGTGTTGGTTGGAGCAATTTTATTTTTCGTGAGTAAGCTTAAGAAGTCTGCTGGTGGTGGTAAGTAATTAATATTTATTAAAAATAAGTGAGAGAGACTCCCCAACCATATCCTCCCTTACCATTTTTCACGCTATTATGCCTTTTTCTTTGAATTGGGAAAAAATAATGATGCCTTATATCAACCGATGCCCTAATTACCTTCTTTTGTTAATATGAAGTATGCAAACATATATTAAAACTTGATGGACATTGAAATGTTCACACTACGCACCGATCTTCGATGACTTCAACTGGCCCCATTTGTTTTGAGTTTTTCCTGTTTTCACGGCAAACAAGAAAGCATGGTTTTCCGGTGAGGCCATACAATAACATGGAAGAAACATCTACAGTGACTACAAGTGTTCTTTGAGACTCTGTGTATGAATCTATAGCCAGCTGTTTGTCTTCGTTTTATTAAAAAAAAAAATTAATGAGGTTTTAAAATTACCATGGTAATTTGCAAAAAATAACAAAAATAAATAATTAAATAAAAAGTGTGAATAATCATTGGCTTTCAAATCTAATTTTTATTTATTTTTCCCCCTTTTTTCTCTTAAAATTTATAATTAAGCGTATAAATAAACAGTGATAATTGAATCAACAAGCTGATCGTTTAAATTTTAATATAAATAATAATATTGATCGGAGGGTTAAAAAACAAAACCTCCAAAAATATTAGAAAATGATATAAGGCACATGGCTTCTTTAAGCCTCTGTATTTTTTTTCCAGAATGCTCAGTAAAATATTCAGTCACATGAGTTGATCATCATGAATTGTGAATTGAAATAGTGTTTGATGAAACTTTTTCGGTGGGCAAATATTTTTATATGGCCTCAACATTATGACATACTTTTGTACCTTGTAGAAATGCCTAAAATACCAAACTTTTTGCATTTACAATTGCAAATATCCAGTGGAGCCTTACGTGTTTCTAAGTTTATACACACTAGAACAAAGAAGACTAAGAGGTGACCTTATTGAAACATTTAAGCTGCTCAAGGGACTGGAGAAAGTCGACTGCAAGAAATTCTTTAATACAGCTAGAAACACCAGTATGAGGGGTCACTCTCTTAAATTGTACAAGCCGACTCTCAACAAAAACATTGCGTGCAGAAGGAACTTCTTTTCACAGCGAATAATTAATGATTGGAACAGTCTCCCACACAAAGTAGTAAATGCCAAAACAGTGTCAACATTCAAGAAAGAGCTCGATGCCTATTGGAAGGAATCAATGATAGGATATGGGGTCACAAAGGCATAAGCCTAAATAATTTCTCTCATCAACCGTAAGTAAGTAAGTAAGTAAGTAAGTAAGTAAGTAAGTAAGTTTTGGTCAAGGGAGAGGAGACTCTTTGCTTGGCAAATAAAACCACACAATTTTTATCTTGGGACTGTTTACATCGCGCACAGAGAGGTAAAAGATTTGCCACGATTTTAGGGACACCTCGAAAACAGGACCTCCTACGTATATCCTCCTCTTACCAGTTTTCACGGTATTATGCCTTTTTCTTTGAATTGGGAAACAAATAATGATGCGATATATCAACCGATGCCCTAATTATCTTAATTTGTTTATATTAAGTATGCAAACATAAATTAAAACTTGATGGACATTGAAATGTTCACACCACACACCGATCTTCAATGACCTCAACTGGTCCCATTTGTTTTGAGTTTTTCCTGTTTTCACGGCAAACGAGAAAGTATGGTTTCCCGGTGAACCCATACATGGAAGAAACATCTGCAGTGACTACAAGTGTTCTTTGAGACTCTGTATGACTATATAGCCAGCAGTTGTCTTCATTTTATTCACAATATTTTTTTATTAAATTTTAAAAATTAATATGGTAACTTGCACAAAAAATAAAAAAATAATAATAATAAAAAGTGTGAATAATTACTGGCTTTCAAATCTGATTTATTATTTTTATTTTTTTTATTTTTATCTTAATATTTATATAAAAAAACGTATAATAAAACAGTGATAATTGAATCAACAAGCTGATGTTTAAATTTTAATATTAATAATAATATTGATATATAAGGGTTAAAAAATAAAAATCTCCAAAAATATTAGAAAATGATATAAGGCACATGGCTGCTATAAGCCTCTGTATTTTTTTCCAGAATGCTCAGCAAAATATTCAGTCACATGATTTGATCATCATGAATTGTGAATTGAAACAGTGTTTGATGAAACTTTTTCAGTGGGCAAATATTTTCATTATGGCCTCAACATTGTGACATATTTTTGTACCTGGTAGAATCGCCTAAAATACCAAACTTTTTGCATTTACAAGTGCAAATAACCAATGTTTCTAAGTTTTGGTCAAGGGAGAGGAGACTCTTTGCTTGGCAAATAAAACCACAACATTTTTATCTAGGGACTGTTTACATCGCGCACAGAGAGGTAAAAGATTTTCCACGATTTTAGGGACACCTCGAAAACAGGACCTCCTACGATATAGTATACCATGCCAACGCCGATGATGAACGCACACCTTACTACATTAGCCGCTTTTTGTGACCATGTTGTGACCATTATGTCTGTTCTACATCATCAAGAATGATTTGATCATCATGAATTGTGAATTGAAATAGTGTTTGATGAAACTTTTTCGGTGGGCAAATATTTTTATATGGCCTCAACATTATGACATATTTTTGTACCTTGCTAAAATACCAAACTTTTTGCATTAACAAGTGCAAATAACCAGTGGAGCCTTACTGTTTCAAAGTTGTGGTCAAGGGAGAGGAGACTCTTTGCTTGGCAAATAAAACCACAACATTTTTATCTAGGGACTGTTTACATCGCGCACAGATTTGCCACGATTTTAATTTAGGGACACCTCGAAAACAGGACCTCCTCTGATATCATAAAAGACATGATCATGCCCTGCAAAGTATCCTGGTGTCATGTGTTTTCAGTAGGATAACAGGAAAATTGTTCACAATCAAAAACTGAATGTGTTTTTTTTTCAAATCATCTATCAAATTTTTTAACAATAACACTTACACTTCATGGTGTGTTGAAATTTTTAAAGTTTTGGTTTTACGTTGCGAGAGACAGTCCGCCATTAACAGTGCTTATGCATGCACGACATTGGAGTAACGTCATATTTTTCACACCTTTCATTGGTTGTATTTTAGTGAATATTCAGAAGCTAGTATGGGGTGCAAAATAAATCAAAAATATTGTTCAATTACTACTTAACAAATTTAATTACATTTTTGTCCTTTAAGGCATTATGGCTACTATGTTAGAATCCAGAGATATCATAAGGCATGAAAGTAAAACACCCCACCCCCTTGAAGCACACACACTTCATAACAATCCGTTTTCCCCCATTTCAGACCAGTAATGTTTGGTTTCAGGAGATAAGAAACCAATCTATTATATTTTCTCTTTAATGTAGACTTAATATATATTACGCTTATTGGAATTTATTACAGTATGCAGTTAATCAAAAAAAAAAATTCCCCATATTTTTCACTTAAATAATTTAAATTGTTCCCCATATTGGCACACCATAGTTTCCCAAAAAGTAACCACCTCACGTGATCCATCTAGTGACTAAAGCAGAATGAAACTCAATCTTGCAGATAGTAATTTTGTTTTGAACTTTCGATGTTTCTTTGACTCATTTGAATGTTGGCATAATAATGCGCTAGTGATTTGTACCAAAAATCAATCATTTTATAAATGTTTGAGCATAACCAACGACAGGAAACTTTATTCTCAGCATGATTAAGCCTGATGAAAATACAAACCGTGAGTAAACTGCATAGCTTCTGTCACCGGTGCAGCTTGCTCAATCTCGCGGTAAACAGGAATCAAAGTTGGGGTTCGAAAACATATGAGGGTCGATAACATATGACGCTACGATACAACAATGCATACTCTCTCTCTGCTGGCTGGGGCTGTGTAAAGTCATTTAAGTCACGGTATTTTATTGATTGATGGTCTACCATGACTGTCTTGGTCTAGGACTCTCTTAGACCCAGTAACTGTACTCCTTTTTCGAAATTTTGACATTCTCTGTCGTACTAGCTCGACCGAGAATATCAAAATTTTGAAAAAAAGGAGTACAGCGCCCCAGTTACTGGGTCTAGGACTCTCTGGTAGAATAAAGAATGCTAGATCCCAATAAAACCGTCTGGTTCTGGTTGATAACCAATGCGCACTATGGTTGAGACCCAATTCAAAAATGCAAATGTCAAAATTGTTTGAAATTAGTACAGAGCCCCAGTTCCGAATCCTGGGTCTAGGTGGAAGCTACTGGCTGCAGTGGTGGGTACTCCTACCTAGTCCTACTCCTAGAACTACATGATGATAAGGTTCATTCCGCTATATTGTAGCAGAACGAACCTCTAGCTAGTTCTAGGACTCTCAAGTACATGTAGTACTTTTACTCGTGATAACTTTCCTCACAGCGCCGCCATTTTTTAACTAATTTTTACAAAAAGGGATATCTCATTCATTGAGGTAAATTAGATACCATATTATTTCATATCAAATGAAAAAGATGTGGCGCCATACAGAACTTTTCCCTACTACGTACATGTTGTACATGTAGGACTAGTACTACTTTACCATACTAGTATTAGGACTCTGTATGAGGAGTATGTAGTCCTACCCTAGAACGACTATGAAGTTTGTCGTCTCCACAAACCTCATATTAACACCAGGGCCTATTTTTATGGCTCTTCCCGGTCCCCTCTTACCATAAGTAAGAAAAGATTCAGCGCTTATGGAAGCTGGGAATCATGTGCCTATATGGCAATATTTCACGGGTTGGGGGAGATTTTGGCTTGTGCTCCACGTATACATTACTACACGCATTCTACGCTTATAGTTACACAGCTACACTGTAGCACAGAAATTTGGCGCTTGTACAATTTGCAGAGAATGGTGATGGTAAGCGCAGAATTCAGCAGTAACCAGAGCCATGAAAATGGGCCTGGATGTATGGTGTAGCCATACATGTACATGTAGTGACATACATGTAGGTGAGCATGTAAAAAATGCTATTCAAATATTTTTGCCCCTAAAGTTTTTAAACTTATTAAGAACCTGGAATTCTTTTTTGAAACTGGATCTTTCCAAAATTAGGCTCTACACTAGACCCTGTAAACTGGGGCACTGTGTTTTTCAAAAATTTTCATTTAATCGGTCATAGTATCATGTAATACTCTTTTCCCCCGAAATTTGTCATCATCGGAGTATGTCAGATTTAAAAAAAGACAAGGAAGTCCCAAAACCAGATTCCTTTAGTTGTCTTCTTCACTTTTAACTGTACAAGTTTTATTTAATATTCAAAATTATTTTTAGGCATTTTCTGTTGTCCTAACAACTATGTAGCATAATCAGTTGTATTATTTATAGCCAGACACCTACATGTAAGCAAATTGATGTGCATTCGTTGTTTGAGTTCAAGAAGCTTCCTTATGAAATAACGGTTTTCTGAGTACTCCATTTCTTTTATAACTGAAGTGTACTTTCACATTCAATTTTAACAAGCACAAATCATTTTACAATCCGGTCCATAAGTGGACATGCATTACCAAACACTTTTATCTTCTTGCACTATCACTTCAAAGCATTGGCTGTCTTTCAGACAGTAATCAGTTTTGGTGTATCTTCCACCTTAGTTAAAAGTAACAAATCAATTGGCGAAAAAAATTAAAACAAACTGATACTGGTGCTTGGCCGTCACTGTCAGCTTGGTTGAGGATGCTCTGTCCCTCTAGTCTCTTAATACTCTGGCCCTTCCGACGTTTCCCCATCTTCTATCTCTTTTCTCTGGAACCCGTCTACAGCCCTTCAACATCACTCATCAATATCTCAATGTTCAGTTTAAACTTCAATTCTTACTCAAGACCATCTATTAATAAAAACAGTGTAACCAAAACTATCGAAACATGGGATAGTTTTACATAACTTTCTTGTCATAGATCTGCAACAACACCAAATTGGTTTTTTTTTTAGTCCCAACTTGGTTTAAGAGAATTAAATAACTAACGGCAAACTTTGAGGGGTGTTATTTCCACACAGTTTGCAAGTTTATTGAAAACAAAACTCTCCTTCAATACTTTCACTTTAAAATTTTAAAGGAAGAATGGTCTTATATGAAATAAAATCACAATGGATTTAGTCAGCAAACTTCTACTTCTTGATTTGACAATGTTCAGTTTTTAGTTAACAGTAATTACAACTTACGGTTTTCAAATGCGTCGTACTCTTGGATTATGCTGGTTGGAACTGCTTGCCCCTGCTTGCCCTCATACATGTGTTGGCTGGCTGGCGGCAATGCCGCGATCAAGTTTTAAATGATTTGCCTCAGTGGCTGAGTCCACTGAGCTTCGACTTTGGCATAAAAATTGTATGCCAACTGCTGCACAAATCTGCCTCAGGAACATGCACTGGTTGGTGGCTAGAGCAGAACCTCACACACCTTCTTACTCTCAGGTTTTGATGTCAACTGACTTCTCACAGTATTTGCACAAAGTTCTTTCTCACTCACTTTTGTTGTATTCAGCCACACCCTAACTAATTGTAGCTGTTTCGTAGCGCAGCGCAGCAAACGAAACACCTCTTGTTTTCATTTAAGTTTTTTTATTTTTTTTTATTTGTCTGTTTCAGAACCAAAATGTTCTTCGCGTTGTTTTGTACTTTTCCCATTAAGCGATTGCATTGAAACTTTCAGAGAGGAAAGGTATTCATGCAATGGTCAACATGTTGTAATGATGACGTCATCACCTGTCACGTCATGTCACCTTAAATTTGTCTATATAAAATATTTGAAAATCTATAACAAATCACCCACAAGTGACCGTAGGTTTCTGTTTATGGGATTGGGTTGGAATAAAAAAAATTTTTGTTTTGTTTTTGTAACCCATATATACGATGATGTGTGTAGCACTGTATACTCAGTACTTTCCCGTGTCATGTGAAAAAAATCACAGGCATATTACTCAGATGGGAATCGAACCCCTGACCTTTGCAATTCTAGAGCAGTGTCATACCAACTAGACCACCGAAATTGCGCGGTAGCTAGAGGCAGTTCAAATCCTACGTTTTAGCAGCGGGTACTGCAAACGATTTAATGGTAAACTTGCATCGGGGATAAAGAATATTAATTTTGGTTTTACCCCAATACACCGATGTGTGTAGCACTGTATACTTAGTACTTTCCTGCGTCCTGTGAAAAATTAATATTCTTCATCCCCGATGCAAATTTACTATCTGTTAAATCGATTGCAGTACCCGCTGCTAAAACATAGGATTAGAACTGCCTCTAGCTACCGGGCAATCTCGGTGGTTTACATGTAGTTGGTATGACACTGCTCTAGAATTGCAAAAGTCGTGGGTTCGAAACCCACCCGAGTAATATGCCTATGATTTTTTTTTTTTATATTCTTTATCCCCGATGCAAATTTACCATTTAATAAAACAAATCTTCATTTTATTTTGTGTGCATGACCCACATGACCTCTACTTCTGGTCGAAACCGGAAGTGCCTTTTAAATAATTCAAAAGTGGCAAAAGTTATTAAGTTGCTTTCATCAATGTTAGTGTCTGGCAAGGGCAGGGTGGGCAGTTAACAAATATATCGATGACGTCACATAACGCAACAGGGCAGTTCCACAGTCTGACGGTGTTGGACATACATTTCGGACACTTTTACAGAGTGTAATATTAAAGTGATATAAATAACAGGAAGTTCTATTCTGATTGAGATTAAAGGTAGTAGTTATTTTTTCAAAAAATTATTCATCCACAGCTTTGGATATGTAGAAGCCATTCGCTCAAGACACCATGATGTGGGACGTACTCAGAGAAACGCCTTTTTATGGAAACCAATATTTGTAGTTCAAACTCTGTGATGAACTTTGATGCATTTTTTTCTTATTTATGAATTCATCAGACCTCTGTTAATACACTTCACAATAAGACATTTGTTTTTTAAATTTGAATTTTAAGAAACGGCGATTAATATATTGGTGTCGGACGTACATTTCATAGTGTCGAACGTACCTGTCTGAAATTGCATCCAAAAATAGCCTATACAATCAGTTCAACTTTTCACTCTGGTTGTAAAATAATGATTAATACTGCCATTTTGGTGTTGTAAGATCAGATTAAATCATTATTTGTTGAAAAAAAATGGTTTAATTGTCAAATTGTACCACGTTATAAGATCAATAGAAACAATGTACACGTACATGTAATGCAACTTGTACATGATATGAATATCCTTCTGCATTGCTGTGGCAACCGAAAATATGCAAAAAACCCCAGTTTCAAAATGTTGAGAAAGAGATCCATGCAAAACAACATTTGGTCAAATATACATTGTACATTAGATTGGACTTGTAATTGTTAAAGTTTAAAGTTGGTGGGTAACTGTTGCCAAGGTCAAAGGTCACAACAAATGTTGAGTGAAATCTGTTTTGATATTTTCTGTCAAGATAAGCTTGGGCGATTTCAATTTATTTTATTCACGATATATCGCCGACAATATATCGCGATATTCGATATAATCGCGATTAATGAAATTTGACATCATCAGTCTTAAAACTCCAAGTGAAAGTTGTAGAAGAGACAGTCCTAGTATAAGAGAGGTGTTCTAATGACCTATTCTTCTGGTTTTACTCCAAATCTATGGGGTATCAGCTAGCAAATACATCGCGATATTTAATCGATATATCGATATATCGCAATTATCGCGATAATATCGCGATATATCGATATTTCGATTAAAACCAAATTCATCCGATATCGAAATCGTGTCCAAATTAATATCGCGATATTCGATAATATCGCCCAAGCTTATGTCAAGAACCAACTTTGAAACCTTGCCAACATTTTACTAAATGAATAAGAGCTCTATCCTTACTTATGTAACCACATGTACAGTATTTACCAAAATAGTGCAAAATCAAGCTTTTCTGATATTAATTATACGTACCAGTGGGTTTTGGAAATGGAAATTAAATTTTTCTGCAGACTAAAATTATTGTGTAGAAAAAAAGGAATGAGATACAGGTGTTTTGAGGCAAGATTTGATGCTTTGTATGTTTTTTTAAAGGCCTTCAAAAAGGTGTTTCTCATTTATTTCGGAGGTGTCGGATACGTACATGTACTGGTGTCGGACGTACAAACAAAACGTACGTCCGACACCAGGATTTTGTACAATTAAGAAGATTTAAAAAAATATATATCTCTATGTATAGATAGAGGGTATCAGTTGTGCTTTGTAATGGAAATTTAAAAAATTTCTGCCAACGGTTGAAATAGGGAGATTAAAATTCACTAGTTTGGTGTCGGACTCACATCGTAAAAGTAAGTTTCCTAAATTATTGAACATCATAAAGTTTTAAAGAAAATTTTAGGTTTTTTTCCCATCATTGTGTTGTTACTAAAGCAAACTTCAAACAGGTACAAAATCAAAACAAACACTATTCAATCAGGATAAAAACATGGATTAGTTCGGCAAAATATTATTTTTGAGCCAATTTCACTATTTTTCAGTATTTCAGTGTTTTTTCAGTGAAACCCTAGTTAAAGGTTTAAAGAAACATTCCACCATATGAACAAAGTTACTAATGGTATCCAGCAAAAAATACTGTGTGTGTGCAACAAAAGCTTATTTCAACAAAAGGAACATACATGTACCACATGGTTAACACTGGTGCATCCGACAAAACCACAGCCTGAGTACGTGTACCTGGTGATCTAAACTAGTTTGAGTAATGCTAATAAGACTGTTCCATTAAATTGTTTTTAAAGGTCAGTTAAAATAAGGACTGATTCATTTTATCTACACGTAAGTAACAAAATAAAGGCACAATTTAAACTACATTGTGACAGAGTACAGAGCCCCGGTTACAGGGTCTAGCTCCACTTAGTAAGTTCGTCCAAACTTAGAGTATGCCACAGCAGCCTGGGCCCAACATAGTAAAAAGAACTGTCAAGCCACGGCAGCCTGGGACCTACATAGTCAAAAGAACTGTCAAGCCACATCAGTCTTAAACCAACATAGTCAAAAGAACTGTCAAGCCACAGCAGTTTTAGACCAACATAGTCAAAAGAACTGTCAAGCCACAGCAGTCTCAGACCAACACAGTCAAAAGAACTGTCAAGCCAAAGCAGTCTTAGACCAACATAGTCAAAAGAACTGTCAAGCCACATCAGTCTTAGACCAACATAGTAAAAAGAACTGTCGAGCCACGGCAGCCTGGGACCTACATAGTCAAAAGAACTGACAAGCCACATCAGTGTTAGACCAACATAGTAAAAAGAACTGTCAAGCCACATCAGCCTTAGACCAACATAGTCAAAAGAACTGTCAAGCCACGGCAGCCTGGGACCTACATAGTCAAAAGAACTGTCAAGCCACATCAGTCTTAGACCAACATAGTCAAAAGAACTGTCAAGCCACAGCAGCCTGGGACCTACATAGTAAAAAGAACTGTCAAGCCACAGCAGTCTTAGACCAACATAGTCAAAAGAACTGTCAAGCCACAGCAGCCTGGGACCTACATAGTAAAAAGAACTGTCAAGCCACAGCAGTCTTAGACCAACATAGTCAAAAGAACTGTCAAGCCACAGCAGCCTGGGACCTACATAGTAAAAAGAACTGTCAAGCCACATCAGTCTTAGACCAACATAGTCAAAAGAACTGTCAAGCCACAGCAGCCTGGGACCTACATAGTAAAAAGAACTGTCAAGCCACAGCAGTCTTAGACCAACATAGTCAAAAGAACTGTCAAGCCACAGCAGTTTTAGACCAACATAGTCAAAAGAACTGTCAAGCCACGGCAGCCTGGGACCTACATAGTAAAAAGAACTGTCAAGCCACATCAGTCTTAGACCAACATAGTATTAAAAAGAACTGTCAAGCCACATCAGCCTTAGACCAACATAGTATTAAAAAAGAACTGTCAAGCCACGGTAGCCTGGGACCTACATGTACATAGTAAAAAGAACTGTCAAGCCACATCAGTCTTAGACCAACATATTCAAAAAACCTGTCAAGCCACAGCAGTCTTAGACCAACATAGTCAAACGAACTGTCAAGCCACGGCAGTCTTAGACCATCGTAGTCAAAAGAACTGTCAAGCCACAGCAGTGTTAGACCAACATAGTCAAAAGAACTGTCAAGCCACATCAGTTTTAGACCAACATAGTCAAAAGAACTGTCAAGCCACATCAGTCTTAGACCAACATAGTCAAAACAACTGTCAAGTCACGGCAGTCTTAGACCAAAATAGTCAAACGAACTGTCAAGCCACAGCAGTCTTAGACCAACATAGTCAAAAGAACTGTCAAGCCACAGCAGTCTTAGACCAACATAGTCAAAAAACAATCGAACAATCTATTTACATATTGCCAGTAAGCCTTACGGGTGGATTTCTGAACATTGTTACGAACAGATTTGTACAAGTTCCAATCGAGGGAATGACCAAATTTGCGAGCTAAATTGAAAAGTTTATGTTTTTTGTTGATCAAGTTGTTAAGTTCAGGAGTGATCCAGGGCGTGTGACGGGACTTGCGTTTGGTAACCTGTGGAATAGAGTCTCTGATAGCGGCATCGAGTAAGTCTTGAAAGTTCTCAGCTGACTGGTTGATATCATCGTCGATGAAAGCTGACCAAGGGACGAGGTGGACTAATTGTTGCAGGTGGTCAAAATCACCGCGATGAGTTTGTAAGAACGAACGAAGAACTGCAGGGCGAGGAGCTGGTCGGATGGAGCGAAAGATTATCTGTACAGCAAAATGATCGGAGCCACAGCAGCCTTAGACCAACATAGTCAAAAGAACTGTTAAGCCCTGGAAGGATTCAAAGACAAGCAGCTTGCTTCACCACAAATAACTACAACAGAACCTTGGGTACAGCCACCAGTATACTCAACTGAACTCGGCTGGAAACCACTTCATATTAATAGAAGGACAGCTAGAAGACTAGCCATGTTCTACAAACTTGTCAATTATTTACTTGAAATCCCTCTTAAAGATTTTGCACAACATTCCACTCAACCCTAAAGAAAACACAATCTTCAATTCCAAGAAATTTGTCACACAACCAAAATTTATGGCAACAGATTTTTTCCCGCCACCATCAAGGACTGGATAGAATGCCTTACACTGTAGTGTGATTTCTAGCAACTCATAGACATCATCAAAGGCACTCGTTCTAAACACTTCACAAATGAAGCCATCCCATCCACACAATGCGCATAAATAAGCATGTGTGATGTGTCTTTAGACATTTTTGACGGCTCAGCAACACATCAGTATGATCAGTGCATAAACATTCATCAACAGTTCATAACATGTTCATCACGGCTGTTCATGAACGGTTCATCCTTTTAATTAAAGGCAGTGAACACTATTGGTAAATACTCAAAAATAATTATTATTATAAAACCTTACTTGTTAATGAGTAATGGGGAGCTGTTGATTGTATAAAACATTAATGTGAGAAACAGCTCCCTCTGAAGTACATGTAATGTAGTTTTCGAGACAGAAGTAAATTTCCACGAATTTGATTTCGAGACCTCAGAATTAGATTTTGAGGTCTCAAAATCAAGCATCTGAAAGCACACAACTGGGTGTTTTTTCTTTTATTATTATGATATCTCGCAACTCCGACGACCAATTGAGCTCAAATTTTCACAGGTTTGTCATTTTGTGCATACAGTATGTTCAGATACACCAAGTGAAAAGTCTGGTCTTTGACAATTACCAATAGTGTCCAGTGCCTTTAATGAACATTTATTTGACTTTTTTGAACTATTGTCCATACTCCTTGGACTTCCGCTCAATTTAATTTTGGGAGTCATGAATTTTCATGAAAGTCCATCTAAACATTCTTTGCAGCTTATGAACTTTAAAGGAAATAATAATGACTCCCCAAATTAAATTGAGCAGAAGTTCAAGGAGTATGGACAACTTTCTGTAAAAAGCTGTGAGACTTCACTACAATAAAAATGGATTTTAGATGCTCATTGAAGAATCCAGGATTCTTGCAATTTTCGGGAATGGATTCTTTTTTATGGGAATGGATTCTTTATACTTTCAAGTATATTTGCAATGAATGTAATGTTGGAAAATAAAGCATCCAATGAACTTGAATAGAAACTGCATCTTTCAATTGGTCAAAAGTTGTTGATGCTTGACTAGCCTCAATCCAAGGCTACATGTATGTGTAGCACACATATTTTTATGTAAACCGCAGCCGTGTGCCACATTTGTGCATCAATTCTTTACCCAGCTCGTAAGTGTACCGATTTGGAGTCTAGCCTGAAGCTTTTAAATGAATTTATAATTATCCACATGCTAATCATGGTAGGCGGAATATTGGTTAGGTTGGACACAATGTGTTTGGTGTCCATTGGTTGGTGGGGCCCTTAGATACTCACTACACAGAGCACCCTTTGGTCATGTACATGTACATGTACATGTTTTTACATCTGAAATTAACTCTCTCGATCGAGGCCACATCAACAAATATCAAGACTTTTATTGAGTTTTTGGTATTATTATTGAAATTGAGTCTTCAGGAAAAGTAGAAAAGATACATGTATTGTAACGGATCAACCCTGCATCCGCCAGATAGGGAGGGGAACCACCTGCTAAACTCAGAGACAAAATAACAACTCAAAAATGGAAACAGATATGCAGGTACTCGCTCATCTTGTAACTCTCCCCAACGGGGACATGAACAAAATAATACATATAATAAAGTCAATTAATAATAAGGCAAAACGTAGCAACTGGCTGAGTTGGGGGAATTTAAGGACACTCCTCACTTAACTAATAAATAAATAAATACAACATTACCTGAACATTATGAACCAGGCCGGACGACGTGCAGATAATAAACTATACAGAAATAAATACATAGGCTGACCACTATCTGTGCTAGTACTTTTGTAAATTGTACTGAGAGCCTTCAGTTTACACATAGAAAGTATAGAGCCGCCGTCCAACCACCCTGATGTCCCAAGCCACAGTTCTAAAATGCCACACCTAGATTTGGTGCCTTGGTTTTATACCCAATAGGAAACTCTTTGTTATTTTAAATGTACTAGTAATCATTAAAGCTAAATTGAGGGGAAATAATGATACTAACAATGTGAACACATTCCTTGCAGGCCAATGGTGGCTGGCAAGGGAAT
Source organism: Asterias amurensis (assembly GCF_032118995.1). Lineage (NCBI taxonomy): Eukaryota > Metazoa > Echinodermata > Asteroidea > Forcipulatida > Asteriidae > Asterias > Asterias amurensis. The sequence goes on from NC_092655.1 coordinate 9,473,739, forward strand.
GATAAATAAATGACTACATTGTACCCCTCTTCTGGCACAACAATACACATTCATTGCAGACCAATACAGAGCCAGAACATGTGTTTAAACACTATAACAAAAGGAGCTTGAAATGCATCACAAAGCATGTTCATTACAGTATGTTGACCCAAATAATAAATGTAAATTTTGATTTTTCCTCTGCTGAATGCTGGCAATGCCAGGCAAATCTACATAACCAATACATGTAGCTAACTTTAGACAGAGCTTGCATAAAATTATCAGGCCTACAGTAATACATGTATGTACAAATAACAGCTGTGAAAATTTGTGCATTACAGGTTTTTTTAATCATTTGCTCAAGTGACAATTGACGTAAAGAAAGGGCAATTGTTACTTCAGTACATGCCAAAAGTACACCATGTACAATGTACCATGTCTACACTATAGACCTATAATTGTTGCACGCTGTGACGGGATCCATGTCGTTTTGTACATCCAAGGGGATAAATGGCACCTGAGGCAAAGCCAAGGGTGCCATTTGCCCCCGAGGTGGTACAAAACCTAGGGACCACCGTCACAGCGTGCAACAATTGTTTTCTTATACCTTGGTAACATGATTATTCCTCTTCTCAAAGTTCTGGGGTCATCTTCAAACATTATTTACGACAAAGCAGATAAAGTGTTCAAAACAGAAACAGCTATTCACTGTTCCCTCAAACCGGCGGCCTATTCATACTAAGCGCTCGAAATCAACCAACGCTGGAAACGATCAAGGTAATGCACACAGGTTGACAAAACTCATGTTTCCCACTGCGCCATTTTTGCTCCACGTAAAGTGATTGGTTCTCGACCAATCAAACTTCACAATTTGTTACCGAGGTATAACAATGAAACATCTCTTATGTGTACAGGTAGAGGAGGCAGTGATGGAGATGTACGTCATGTTGAGAGAGATATTGATGAAGCTCAAGTCAGGGTACCTCTACCTGCTCGTCGTAGAGGAAGGGCTGCCAGGGATAGAATGATCAGGCAACCCGAAGAGCAAGGTTGGTTCCAGGCAGAAACGTAATTAATTAGCCTTGTCTACAATATTTTCCCAAACCTGCATTATTCTAAACATAAACAATGGGAGGCAGTTACCTTTTTCACAGCTTTATTACTTGTATAGTACACATATGCACTATGCAGTCAGTAATAAATGCTTGTAATTTAAAATGACACAACAATACACTGTAAAATAGGGACTGTGGTTTCCCGTCTACATTTTATGTTCTAGGCCTGGGCGAATAATTTGAATATCCGGTTAATGGCAAATAGTTTTTCCCAACCCTAATCGTGAGTACCGTTTTAAACCTAACCGGATATCCACAAGGGGCGCGGATACCTTGTAATAAACTGGATAGTCCTCTAAATACAACCAAGAAACCGGACTCCTATTATCCCTGATCATGGGGTCGTCGACCGATAGGAATGTTTTGTCGGAATCCTTATGACACTTCTATCAAGACAGCACAAAACAGCATAAAATAAGTATTTAACTATCCCCCTTCCATAAAGAGTTAAAACAATGACATTTCCAACGCTTTTGTTTGAAAGATAATCGAAAGTTTTCCTTCTACACTTAGAGTCAATCAAGATATCAAGAGAAAAAGCGAATCGCTATCTTGAAATTAAATCTAAATTAAATTTTTATGAATGAATCGAGTGACACTGTCTAAAACTAATATGTAAATCTGCCCATACAATGAACGACCAAAAAGGAACAGCGCCTCTTGCGGCAACCCCCCCCCCAAACAAAACAAACAAACACAAAAACACATTGCCTTCTAGCGATCGTGGCGCTCACTATTAAGCAAGTAAGTACTGGGGACAAAATGATTGAATATTGGGTTAATTTCGGATAGTGGCCAGCGGTTAACCGAATACCAAATTTCACTATTCGCCCAGCACTTATTATAACATTATTGGACTATTACCAGGAATCTTCTTGAATGCCACTTATTGCATCAGATGAAGTACATTGTACATGTAGCCTACCTGTAGCCTACACATGGGTGTGTATAAACCTTTGTTTATGACCGGTATAAAGTGTTGAAACATGTGCGTGACACGCGCGCTTGCACCTGTGCTTATAGACAGTTTCTTCATTCCTATTGGTCGAGAGCAACGGCCGGGACAGTTGTGCCACATCACGTTATACGCGCGACGCCCACAGCATTCCCTTATAAGGAGTTGTTTACCCAAGGGCGGCGGAGGGCCTTACCGTTGCATAGCTGGAGGGGTGTTGTGTTGAAAGAAACCATTGAACAATTATAATTGTTGCATTTATTTTACTTTTTGACCAAAAGTGTTGATGTTTTTTTACCGAAAAGGTATTTATGAATGGGAATCAAAGTGTGTTGAATCGGTTTTCAACTAGTGGTTTAACACAAAACCCGTCAAGGCCTGGTTCTTGATAATTTACCTCGACTTCGTCTCGGTAAAATTATCAAGAACCAGGCCTCGTTGGGATTAAACCACTAGTTGAAAACCTCTTCACCACACATTAATTCCCTTATTTAAAAAGTGAATCAATTTTTGGCATAGCACTAATTGTACACTGGACTTCCATTGTCTTCATAAGGATACTTTTGGAGACCTTCTTACTTGAACGATTGAGGTTGGAAGCCAGGGAATCGGTCTTACTGGCCCAGATCATGTTCCGATAAAGGTCCCAGAGCTGGAGCCTAAGAGCAAAAGAATAATTTGCATAATAGACCCCTTGAACTGAGGCCACACACTGCTGCTGTCTGTTTCATGCTTAATCATGCTTGTGGGCAATTCCAAGCAAACACGAACATGACATAAAAAAAATCTAATTTTGACAAATAAGAACTCAGCTTGGGCTCCATACATGTACATGTACATGTACATAACTGTAATGCAACTGACTGAATGTGACTGACCATGGTTTTGACATATTGTACATGTATATGTACCTAAAAGTTCATGTTGCTGACCATTTATAGGTATCCTGTTGGATAATCATGTACATGTATTAAGAGTTGTGTGTTACATGTAGTCAAATGTAGTAAAACTTTCGCAAGTTTTTTTAGTAAGAGGAAACTTTTGAATTGTGACTTCTGTATTTTTTTACGTCCTTTTTATGTAATAATGCGACTGACCGTTTTTGTTTTACAATATTTTCACATCCAGAGCACACAGCCCACAACATTTCTAATATCATCAACTCATAGTCTTGGGTATCAAGTACAAATCAGTCTATAAACTTAGTGGAAAGAGTATCTCACATGTACTAGCACCAATATAAAGAAAAAGACACAGAAAAGTGTAATGAGACTGACCATGGAACTGCCCACATGGTTCCTCCACAGTCACAATAGATACTCCAATTTCTCATTTTGATGTACATCAACCATTATCCATTCTGTTCACGGCTCACCTTATTGTCCAATACTGGTGTGCACCTGGTGCTCAAGACTTCTTTAATAATAATAATATTTGAGTTTATATAGCGCTTTTTCACTCCCGAATGGGTGTCTCAAAGCGCTTCAAATTATTACCCCTGGTCACTGGGCCTTAATTCACTCCTTAAACCATCTCAGCTCCCTGGGGAGTATACAGCCTCGTGCAACAAATGCGCTACTCGGCTAAATCAATCACAAGAATCATCTCTGCCCTCACAGGTCCCCATTTACCCCTGGGTGGAGAGAAGCAATAATAGTTAAGTGTCTTGCTCAGGGACACAAGTGTCACGACCGGGATTCGATCCCACACACTGCTGAACAGAATCAGCAGAGCTTGAATTTGGTGCTCTTAACCGCTCGGCCTCGACACCCCAATGGTTTCAGGCTCATTCCCACTTCTGATGGTACTGTCTGATGTTAAATCTTTCCTTACAAGTCCTACTGTCATTCTGGTCGTTTCATGTGCACTGTTTATAATATAAGGGGATGAATATTTCTAAGGAAGTATGAGAAAAGACGGGTTGAGGGGTTTACTCTATAGGGGTCCATGTAGCATGCCTTTTGTCATTTTCTTTGCGAGATTTCTCGTTTTGACTTGCTATCATCCTCTCTGTTGGGGTGCTATTCCTGCTGGTAGAAATCTCTCTCCATTTCATGGTTTCAGGTAGCCTGTGATTATCCGCCATGTTTTGTTTAAAAGATTTGCCTGAGCGCCTAACAGCGGCCACTCAAATCAGCTCTGTATTTGTTTGCTAATTTCTTAGTATATTGCTCAGTTTGTGTTCTTATTCTTATAAACTGGATTTGTTACTACACGTGGAATCTACAGGACTTTTTCTGTGTGTCCTGGAGTCATCTGAATTGTAAAAATATGATTTTGTGTTGCAATTTTTGTTGAAAATTCTGGTTTACAAAAAGCTACATGTATCTCACTCTTTGGTGGCTGCCTGTGTAGTCATCCACCTAGTCCATTGACATTGTTCACCCATCTGGGGACAATGGAGGTAAGTATCATTTTGATTCTCTCCCTACTTGCTAGACCATTGTACTGTACTGACTCATCTGTGGTCAGCTTTGTTCCATCAGCATCAATTGTGCTTGGTGCTTGCATTCTACCAAAGACATAGCTGAGGCCGTGTCCGAAACGACGACTTTGAAACGAACATTGCACATGCGCAGTTTATTAGTCAAAACGTGCGTGTCTGCTTTTGTGTGAACAAAGACATAGCTGAGGCCGTGTCCGAAACGACGACTTTGAAACGAACATTGCACATGCGCAGTTTATTAGTCAAAACGTGCGTGTCTGCTTTTGTGTGAACTTTCCACCATGAGTATGGGTAGTGCAAGTTTAATAGAGATGAATGTACTGGTTGTCAACTCACTGAGTTCCTAAACCCACTCACCCCGCATAGAACTGCCTAACGCTCACGGATGATTGCCACCTGAAAAAATAAATAAAAATAAACTCGGGACCCCGCCGAAATCTTCATTGATAACATACATTTATACTGCGCTTACAACATTTAAACTGCGCTTACTGAAAAGTGCTGTAAAAATTAAAGTCTTGTGGCTTCATTTGGATTTACATGATGTCTTTAAATTGAAGTTTGGTAGTATAATTATGTTTGTTCATGTATGTACATTAAAAAAAGAGAACAAATTCTGTTGGGTTGAAACAAGATTTTAGTTAACAATGAGTCATTGACCTGATGGTGGTTTTCACAACATTTCAGTATACAAGTTTCTGTATTGCTTACAAAATCTCTGTAAAGTAGTATAATTTGTGTTTTTTTTTTAGTCCTTTAGCCGGCCCAAACCAAAAGCATACGTTGAGTTGAGCACACAGTACATGTAGATGCAATAGCTCTGTGGTACAATGTACATGATAGCTGAAAATTTTCCCAAAAAATTTGGACCTCCTGTTTTTCAATCAAGTCAAATTTGGACACCATATTTTCAAATCCTCGCTAAAAGCTTGACTGTCAGTGACATCTTGGATAAGTGTGCGCCTTGGAAAACAAGATCAGTCAAGGTCCGAACTGAAGTCTCCTGGTTTAATGATGACATTCGTACAGCAAGAAAGATCTGTCATCAACTGGAGCGGAAATGGCGGAAAAATTGCAAACAGGAAATACAATGACAAGAATATTGCAACCAATGTAAAGTAGTCAGGAATTTGATCAACCAGGCAAAGATCACCCATTATTCATCTCAAGTACAAGATTCCTCAGGAGATCAAAAGAAGCTCTTCAAGATAATAGGTAAGTTGTTGCTCAAACCCAAAACCCCTGTCCTTCCGTCCACTTACAATGATCAGGACTTGGCAAATGAATTCCAGAAATTCTTTGTCACTAAGATTTCAGACACCCGCTCATCATTTTCATCAGTCCCTTACAACGTGCCGCAGACATTTCCACAACTTCAACCAGAGTGTAGACTATCTGTGTTTTAGCCTGCCACTGTTGCTGAGATTCAAAGGGTTATTATGAAATCTCCTTCAAAATCCTGTGAGCTGGATCCAATGTCAACATCCATGATGAAGCAAAACATTGACTTACTTGTACCCTACATCACTAATCTTGTCAACGAATCTCTCAGTTCCGGTTGTTTCCCCGATAGCCTCAAAGTTTCCTACATCAGGCCGCTCATCAAAAACCAAACCTGGACATGGAGGTATTCAAACTTCATGTACAGAACAGTTGCAAACGAAAAACGATGCACACGGCTTGATGCAATTCGTCCTAACATCCAAGTCCGTGTTGTTGACAGCAAGCAGTTCTCGCAGAAGGTGAACCATGATAAACATACCAAACCGCGAACCTTCAATATCAACGACTCAGTGTCTGCCGAAAACTACGCTACTGGACCATGTTTGATTGCCGGTTTGATTTCGGGACGAGTTGGAAGCTGTATGTTTACAGTTCAGCTTGATGATGGACGTGTCTGGAGAAGACATGTGGATCATGTTGCTTGTTACACCCCCTGTCAATGATCCTATTGCACCAGTCCCTATTTTTCCACGAAGGGAGGAGGAAGATGACAGGAGCAAGTCTAGTTCCTGTGCGGACAACCAACCTGAACAGCCAACGGATCAAAGCCAATCTATGAACAACGATATTCTCTCTGCAATGGACAATGGTAACCTTACAGCACTAGTCCTGCTAGACTTGAGTGCTGCTTTTGACACTGTTGATCACAACATCCTTCTCTCTCAGCTCCAGAATCACCTTGGCATAAAGGACACAGCCCTAGCTTGGTGCAAATCGTATCTCTTCAATAGAACTCAGCATGTATGTATTGGCACCGCGATATCAGACCCTGTTGTTGTGAACAACTCTGTGCCAATGCATCTATTGCAAGACTTGAGAAATGCATCCAAGAGATTCGACGTTGGACACAACAAAACTTCCTGAAGTTAAAAGATGATAAGACAAAGTTCCTTCTATATGGGTCACGTCAACAGGTACAGTTGACAAAGGTTTCAGTGCCATACATTTCCATCGGTGATGCTTCAGATACATGTGTGTAGCTCCCTCGCTGCAAGCTCAGAACTTAGGGGTTATTTTTGATACATTGATGACACTTCAACACATCAACAACATCGTTCGTCTGTCATCATACCACATCAGGAATATTGGTAAGATTCGTAAGTACTTGGACAAAAGTGCCACTGAAAAGGCCATTCATGCAGTTGTTACTTCTCGCCTTGACAATGGCAATGTACTTCTCTACAGTCTTCCTATAAAACAACCAGATTTCCCGTCTTCAATGCCTCCAAAATACTGCTGCTCGCATTTATTGTGACAATGTTTAAGAAATCCTGTTCCATCACCCCCATTCTGAAACAACTACACTGGCTCCCTATCTCTCAACGAATCATCTTCAAGCTGATGCTCATTGTCCACAAAGCACTTAATGGCAAGGCTCCCCACTATATTTCTGAACTTCTTAAAGTTTACACTCCATCAAGAAATCTTCGACCAAGTTCCATGCCTCTCCTCATTGAACCCAAGTCTCAACACTCATTGGGTGACAGGTTCTTTTCTTCAGCTGCGCCACGCATCTGGAACTCTTTACCACTTAATCTTAGATCTTGTCTTTGTACCACAACATTCAAATCTCTTCTCAAAACTTATCTTATGTCACAGGTTTTCAAGTACTAATTTTGTTGTGTCTGTTTTTGTTTGTTTTGTTTTTGTTTTTGTTTTTGTTTGTTTTTTTGTTGGTTTTTACTGCGCCTTGAACACCCAGCAGGGTGGATATGTGCGCATTACAAGTCTTATTATTATTGTTATTATTATTATTATTATTATTATTATTATTATTATTATTATTATTATTATTATTATTATTATTATTATTATTATTATTATTATTATTATTATTATTATTATACGTTTTGTACTTGTGGCCTAACACGCTTTGATCATCACAAATACCAAAACTCGCTAATTTCAAAATCCATTGCAAGGTAGCATTGGATTTTGGATAACGATCCAGGTGTCTTGGCAGAGCAAGGACATCCAAACAATGGAAGAAAATTTTTATTGTATTAACTCCAACTTGTAACTTACCTTGTGCTTTTTATACAGATGTCATTGAGCAGCAAGAGGAGGAATTTAATTACGATACTGGTAACACAAGAAGGATAGGAGCTAAGAAAGCAAGGAAGCTTGAAATGAAAGAAGAAAAACGGGCACAAAGAGAGGTACACCAAAAATTTGAAGCTTTGTTTGATGGTAATTTGATATTGGGCATGTTGTATTTCACACGGCTCATGTACTGTAATTTCCTGCAAGACATGTCTTATCTGACTATCAGAGGTCTTTCTGATTTCAATTGAGTTCATTGTGATGATCACTGTGCGATATTTTACATACTACTATAAAGGAATACCTTTATTTCGTCCAGGGTACAATGTAACTCTACTCGGAATAATTAAGACCTGCATCGTTCACATTGTGAAGTTTTAGAAAACAAGCCATGCTGCTGCCCACAATAGTAATATGCCTGCGTGAATAAAAATAATACCAAATCTTATAGTTTAACAAGTAACATCCAATGCTGCACAAAGCACACTGCTACAGTGTCAAGTCATTTTTTGTATGTAATCATGGAATAATGCATGGTAAATTTGCCAACAGAGGGTGTACATTAGTGCTGGACGAATAGTGAAATTTTGTTATTCGGATACCGCTGGCCAACTATCCGAAATTAACCGGACATTCGAATAGTTTTTTCGCCGCTAGAGGGCGCTATTTAAAAAAAAAAAAAATATTAAAAATATTTTTTTTTGCCACTAGAGGGCGCTGTTCGTTTGTGAATGAGATCTTATGGGCGGATTGATATTAGTTTTAGACTGTCACTCGGTTCATTCATAAAAATGACCGGATCTAATTTAAAGATGGCGATTTGCTTTTTCTTTTGATCGTGATTGACTCTACGTGAAGGAAAACTTTTGTAATCTTTGAACAAATTACGCCAGAAATGTCATTGTTTTAACTCTTCACGGAGGTGAGCATAGTTAAATACTTAATTTATGCTGTTTTATGCTGTCTTAATAGAAGTTTCATAAGGATTCAGACAAAACATTCATATCAGTTGTCGCCCGACGTCCGTGGATATTCGGATAGTTAAAGAATATCCGGTTACTCGGTTGTAATTACAGAATTATCCGGTTTGTAAATAGGTATTTGCGCCCTATGCGGATATCCGGTTAAGAAAAAAAAGGCATTCGCGGTTACGGATAGGAAAACCTATTCGCCATTAACCGGATATTCGAATAATTCGCCCAGGCCTAGTGTACATGTACACAGTTCTTTTGCCATCAGAGAGTAACCTTCTTTTGCCAACAGAGGGTAAACCTTCTGTTGCCAACAGAGGGTAAACATTCTTTTGCCAACAGAGGGTAAACCTTCTTTTGCAATCAGAGGGTAAACCTTCTTTTGCCATCAGAGGGTAAACATTCTTTTGCCAACAGAGGGTAAACATTCTTTTGCCAACAGAGGGTTAACATTCTTTTGCCAACAGAGGGTAAACCTTCTTTTGCCATCAGAGGGTAAACCTTCTTTTACCAACAGAGGGTAAACCTTCTTTTGCCAACAGAGGGTAAACATTCTTTTGCCAACAGAGGGTAAACCTTCTTTTGCCATCAGAGGGTAAACCTTCTTTTGCCATCAGAGGGTAAACCTTCTTTTGCCATCAGAGGGTAAACCTTCTTTTGCCATCAGAGGGTAAACCTTCTTTTGCCATCAGAGGGGCAACCTTTATTTGCCATCAGAGGGTAAACGTTCTTTTGCCATCAGAGGGTAAACCTTCTTTTGCCAACAGAGGGTAAACATTCGTTTGTCAACAGAGGGTAAACCTTTTGCCATCAGAGGGTAAACCTTCTTTTGCCATCAGAGGGTAAACATTCTTTTGCAACAGAGGGTAAACATTCTTTTGCCAACAGAGGGTAAACCTTCTTTTGCCATCAGAGGGTAAACCTTCTTTTGCCATCAGAGGGTAAACCTTCTTTTGCCATCAGAGGGTAAACGTTCTTTTGCCAACGGAGGGTAAAAATTCTTTTGCCAACAGAGGGTAAACCTTCTTTTGCCATCAGAGGGTAAACCTTCTTTTGCCAACAGAGGGTAAACCTTCTTTTGCCATCAGAGGGTAAACCTTCTTTTGCCATCAGAGGGTAAACCTTCTTTTGCCAACAGAGGGTAAACCTTCTTTTGCCAACAGAGGGTAAACGTTCTTATTGTATAAAGCAGTATTTTAAGCGGTTCTACCGTCGCTGTATTGTGCATTCAAAAAAGGGAGATAATTAAAAAGGAGTAGTCCATTCATGGGGAAAATGTTTGGAAACATTAGTGTGTCGCGCTCCTTGTGTAACAAGATCAACCATAAATCTATGTTTCTAGAAGAACATTTTTACACAAATTTTAAAGCCATTATACACTTTCGGTAAACAGTAGTGTCCAAGTCCCACACTTTGTGTATCACAACTTATATATAACATAACAAACCTGTGAAAATTTAGGCTCAATCGGTCATCGGAGTCGGGAGAAAATAATGGGAAAACTCACTCTTGTTTCCGCGCGTTTCGCCGTGTCATGACATGTGTTTAAAATAAAGCTGTGATTCTTGCGAACGAGAAATTATATTGTTTTAATGTTTTCTCAAAAAGTAAAGCATTTCATGGAACAATATTTCAAGAGAAGTCTTTCACCATTACCTTCTGTAAACCCTGTAAATTATTTGTAAATCTGTGAATTTTTTTATATTTTTCTGTACCCAAAGTGTATAATGGCTTTAAAACGAAAAATCCAAACAACAGGAGCAATGGTACAAAAAAGCTATGATCTCTTACTGTTACAATGGTAAGTATTCTTACACTATTACAATGACCCTCATAATGACAAATTTGTGACAGTAATAAAAATAAACAATATGAAAACACAAGAAAATATATCGTACAGTGTGTACAGTGTTCATAACCAGTGAAATGCAGTTTTAATAATCCATTCATAAATACCTACGTAAGTTTCGCTATTCCTATTGGTGGAGAGCGCATCGCGTGGGGGTGTTTAAACCTTTGATAATGACCAGTAAAAAGTGTTGAAACATGGGCGTGACACGCGAACTTGCACCTGTGCTTATAAGACAGTTTCTTCATTCCTATTGGTCAAGAGCAACGACCGGGACAGTTGTGCCACATCACGCGACACGCGCGACACGCACAGCAATCTCCTTATAAGGAGTTGTTTACCCTAGGGCCTTACCATTTCATAGCTAGAGGGGTGTTGTGTTGAAAGAAATTATTGAACAATTAAAATGTTTGCATTTATTTTACTTTTTGAACAAAAAGTGTTGATGTTTTTTGACCAAAAAGGTATTTATGAATGGGATTGTGTGTTGAATCGGTTCTTGATAATTTACCTAAACTTCGTCTTGGTAAAATTATCAAGAACCAGGCTTCGGCGGGTTTAAACCACTAGTTGAAAACCTCTTCACCACACATTGATTCCCTTATTTGGTAACCTTGTTGTTACTAAAAAGGCATGTGAAATACCCCAAAACATAGCGTTTCTGTGTACCATATCCAACAAGGTTGAAGGCTGAATTGGATGTGGAAGACAGTTGTGCTACACAGGGTGCACATATGTTAGTAAAAATTGACTCACTGTCTGAGATATGGGCACTGTACTTCTATTTGTTGCACTAGTCTGCAGAGTGCTGGTGAGCTTGTTAAAACTAACATGTGTTAAAGAATTTTGTTAATAAGCAGTTACTCTTGAATGTACATTTGTACAACTCTGGTACAAGTATCTGGAGAAAAAACAAACTAACTCGAAAACTGTTTAAACAGTACCAATGTACTTGTATCTTTCTAATTAACAGCAAGATCTAGCGGACAGGGAAGAGAGCAAGAGACGTCAAGAGATTATTGAGGAACAGAGAATAAAGGATGCAGAAAAAGAACAACTAGCACAACATCAAATCGTAATGTTTCACTTTTTCACTTCTTTTTTAAAACTATTTTAATTGGTATTATTTGTTCCAACTCACTGGATTCAAACTGCCTCACTGGGCTAGTGGTAAGACGTCTGCTCTAGCAGAGGTAGTGCTTTCTGCTCTACCGGCCAGGCTTCGAATTTGACTCCCATAAATGGCCGACCGTGTTAGTTTGCAGGGTAAAAGGAAAACCACGCAATTTCGAGGCAAATTTGTGTGGATCATTGTATTCTACTTTTTAAACATCTTCCAACCATATACATTTTTATAAAAAAACAGTTAGGAACGCTTTTTATAGACCAACTCGTCCGATCCAAGGCAACGTGTTCCTTTTAAGTTTCACTTTCCAAGGAGTCATTAGTGCAAATTATACTTGTGTACAAGATGATATGTACCGCCCCTGCAACCGCCTTCAAAGTTTGACAAGTTTTATTTTGAGCTCTAAACATGCGATAAAAACAGCACAAATGGTTGCAACCTTCAAAGGTCGGAAGTCCTTTCCACAAAGCATGTAGGAGTAGGTACTTTTTCTCTGTGTGGTTGGGACCATACATACATGTACATGTACAATGTATCGTGCGCGCATGTACATGTACACAGAAATGGCTAACTTTCGCTGCGCTTAGAGGCTTTTTGCATTGAGTGTCTGGAGGGCTTTACAAATATCTTTATTATTATTATTTGTGTTCTTACATGGAATACCAAGGGATTTAGGTACAGAAGTTATCTGTTGTTAACAGTGGTATTTTAAAAGGTTGTGATTATTTTGATAAGTCATGTGACCTTCGTTTTTATTTTAATGTTCAAAAGTAGCCAAATTTGATAATTTGTATAGGAACTGTTCTTCATTCCTGTAAAACATTTGTAGTCATGTTTTGGTCTATTTCGTAGCCAAACACAGCCTATTTGTCCCTTTAATTAGTGTCACATCCTGCAATAACAAAAAAAAGCATAATGATGATGACGCTTTTTTGTGGTTCCTAAATGTGTGGTCCATGTAGGAAGAAGAAGAAAAGAAGAAGAAGGAAGAACAGGAACAAAAAGAACTTGAAGAATATTGTGCACTCAAGGAAAGCTTTGAGGTCCATGAGGAAGGATTTGAGAAAGTACTCGATGAATCTGAGGTAAGTTCAACTCACTGCTCTTTGTCTTATATCTTTGTGCATGTTTGTTTGGGGCTAGTGTCAAATAATATATTAGCTGAAGATCTCAAGAGCTCCTTTGGATGGTCCAGGGCTCTGTCTAGAAATTCACACTGGTGTATCAGGGGTTTTATCATCTAAAACACCTTGCCAAAAGGTCTGGATGACCAGTCAAAAATATCCGCAGCGGTACTACAGAAATATGAATTTTTTTTTGTTATTTTAAGGTTCGAATAAAACAGAAAAAAAACATTCACTCGAGGTTTGGATAAATTGTAAAGAATTCACTCAAATGTACGACCACGGAACGCTGGCAAACTTCCGATCACGTACACAGCTCAAGATCCCATCATGCAACACACAGGCTTGTAGACTTTATAACTTCAGGTGTGACAATAACTGTCAGAAACAATGAATGCTAGAGGGCGTTTCAGAACATTGCGATAGCGTGAGAATAAACGCCCTCTATTGGTGAAATTACGCTTGCATACAAAACTAGTTTCAACCGCCTTGGCAAGCAAAACACGCACAATCTGTCAACAGCCTGGTCAACGGAGCAGAGTTCCATAGGAATAAAGTTTAGCGTACAGATACAGAGTATTTTGTGTACCAGGTGTCTCAAAAAAAACTATACACTTTTGAAATGGCTGTCGAATAAAAAATGTATGATTCTAGGGCAATAGTTTTATGTGTATGGATAGCTAATGGTCTCAACTTTTATATGACACCAAAAAGTCTGGGGAATAATTCATGCCTGGGTGAGCATTGCTCACTTTGTGAAGGGTATGAAAATAGGCTGCGCAGCAATTAGCCTTCCTTCATAAGTTCATGATGATCAAATGCGATCAGTTTGGGTTTGCTGAGTGAATTTGATGGTACACTCAGTGGTGTGATCACGGGAGTCAGGATGGGGTGATGGTACATGTTGCAACTTCCATGTTACAAACTGTGGGTTTTTTTCACATCTGTGACTTTGAATAAAAACCTTCACCCCACATTTCAGTTATTGTAAGATGAGTTGAACATTCCGTTTTTGTTTTTTTTAATGACCAGATGGGGATTAAGTAGATTGATTATTATAATTTGGGGGGCTAATCATCCTTACTCGCAGCTAAGAGCTGAATTGCGAAGGACGCGGCTACAACATGTTCGAGAAGCAGGCATGCAAGGGCGCATTCAGCTGCTAGCCACATCAACCCATTATGACCACGGAGCACAGACAAGATCGAAAGTGTTTGATTTTTTCCTGAGGGAGGAAAACCGGATAGTCTGGAAAACCCTCGTGGCACAGCAGAGAACCAACGCACAACTCAACTCACATTCGGCTTATTCAAATACGGCTTGTTGAAAACAGGAATGTCACAGATGTTGGCTACTTATTCTTCAGGTTTCCCATTGACCTGAAGTAGCAGAAACCTTGGATTGAATTTTGTAAGCTACAAAGGACTACCTCTCACAAAGGGAAGGCTAATTCCTGCGCAGCCTAATTCCTGCGCAGCCTAACTTTCAACCCTTCAAAAAAGTGAACAGTGTTCACCCAATCATCAATTACTGTCGAACTTATTGATGTCATACATATGAAAGTTGAGACCATAAGCTATCCATACACCTAAACATTTTCCTCCAGAATCATATACTTTTTATTCGGCAGCCATTTCAAAAGTGTACATATGTTTTTTTGAGACACATGGTGTAATGTAAGATTCTTCTGTCCCAAGTTTGTTTTATTTTGTTTTAATTTGGGTTTTGGGTTTTTTGCGGGGTGATTGCGGGAAGTTTAAATGCTTGTTGTTTTTGCTGCATTTTGAAACATTTTTTTTTTACAGAATTTTGGAGGGCAACCCCTTCTGTATGCCCAAGGCCAGTGACTATAGTATTGAGCTAGAGAATGTTTTTCAGTAACTTCTCCATTTAGTGCTTTTTCAAATAAAAAACAAGATTTTCCCATACCCAACTCACTATGCAAATTTTGAGAATTTCTTTGGCTCATTAACTCTTATCGCTGTTTCATTCCTCACTGCGCTGAAATCATCCAGCCACTCACTGACCTTCTCAAGAGCAAGACCAAGAACAAAACAATCAAACTTGATAGTGCAGCGTTAGCGGCATTCAGCGAAGTCAAAAACTGCCTTGGCTTCAGCGATTCTTCTAATTCACCCCAGCCAACCTCACGGTAAAAGCAGGCATTGGTAGTTGTGTTGCAGAACAGCCATTTAATTACCAGGACAATTTGTAGCACCTGGTTTGAGCACTACTGACTTGGATCCTAGTAACTACGTTCAATGTCTCAACCAACACATGATGCATCTTCATTTCACCTCTAGTCAGCCACAGCACAAAACCATGCATGTCTCTCCTGAATTGGGGTTAGGAAGAAAACTCTTCTTTTCTACCTGGAGTCATTACCCCATCTTAAGAGGTTTCATTAGCAGTATTTGCCATACCATCCTACCACCCTCCTCCTCTGACAACCCACAGTCTACTGACACGACATGAGGTTTTGGCACAAAATGGGCAACCCACACAATAGCCCTAAGCCTGCCAATCACAGGTCTCCTTTCTGGAGAACCAATCAGAGCGTTGATTGACTCTACACTGAATCCTCTGAACCCAAAATAGGCCCACTTCTCTCATATCTCTTCAGTCTCCTGACGATGAATAGAGAAACCTAGTCAAAGCATTGAGACCAGTTTAAAAGCTCACTTTGCGGTAGTGCAGTAAATAACGATCCTATATTCGAACAATCCAATAAATCTACTCTGTGGTAGTAAAATATACAGTTTTCTAAAGATCAAATTCTCCCTTGCAAGTAGATACACACAAGGTTATGGCGTGTCAAACGTTGTATTATTCGATAATGTACAATGTATGTGCGATGTTTCTCATATATATGCGATAATTGTCACATATGTGCGATATTCATTTGATGTATGCAATAAATGTAATATATATGCAATAAATGTAATATATATGCAATAAATGTAATATATATGCAATAAATTGTAATATATGTGCGATAACGTGTAATATATGTGCGATAAATTGTAATATATGTGCGATAAATTGTAATATAAGGCGATAAATTGTAATATATGTGCGTTAATTTGCAATATATGTGCGATAATTTGCAATATATGTGCGATAATTTGCAATATATGTGCGATAATTTTGTAGTATATTATATTATGCGATCATTTGTATGCGATGTTTTGTGACGATATACATATGCGATAATTTAATATACATGTGCGATGTTCGTTCTTATTGTGCAAAAACGGAATTGTGGGATATAGTATGGCTTCCTGTCCACTTGATCCCCGTATCCGTAATGTTTTAGATCGGGCCAGACTATACCGTGGACTGTATAGTATGGTTCCTATGGTTCAATGAGATGGGCGTAGCGTATTCGGATAATAGAACACATACAGTACAGGGAGGTGACAAAATGTTGCATTTTGCTCAAATCTGAAGGTGAAGATCTGTTTTATTCGAACGAATTCTGCAATATTAGCATAATTTAGAATTGTTAATTGATAATATGTCAATTTCATAGCTTTACATGATTAAAAAATAATTTATAAAAAGTGAAAAACATTAACAAAACGTCAAAAAATGACCCGCAAACAAAAAGGCAAGATTTTTTATTTTGCATTTTTTGCATTTTTTAATATGTCAAAAAATCATCACTGTTTAAATACAAAACCATAACTTTAAAAGAATTTATACCCTTCGTTAAAACAAAACATTTAATTTGTAATCCAGAACTTTCAAGACTAATATAGTGGGCGTAACAAATTTTGGAGCTGGCTAAATTTGGTTCACTAACTAGTGGTTAATTAACCACAGTTATTCTGACGCCATTGTCAATGTACATTCCGCCCAATTACATAGACGGTGGACTTAAACAAAATTTGAAAAGAATTTGAACCCTTCGTTAAGACAAAAAGTTGCTTACTTGTTCCAGAATCTTGAAGGAAGATAGAATGGACGTATCAATTTTTGAGCTGGCTAAATTGATCAACTATTATTGATTCTGCAATAAAAAGAAAATGTTTGTCTTAACGAAGGGTGTCACCACCTTTTGCTCGCGGCTGACATAACTATAAATGTGGTGACTAAGATTCCAAAAATTTGAAAAATGATTTTGCAAACAAGACACAGTTGAATTTTTACAGCACAACTTTTAAATTTTATTGACAACAATTAAAGATAATCAATCATGAGTGTTTCAGATATAGCTCGGTAATTTACTAACTTTAACTGTTCTACAATTTAAACACTGGCTTGCATGAAATACTATTTGTCCATACACTTTTTGGTATCGTTTTGACTTCAATCCTAACCTCAAATCAGCTGTTAAAATTACTCACTGAAAGTAATATTCAAATTAATTTTTCCTTCGCTTGAGTGTTTGTTCACTCAACTCTTTCAACGTTTAACACTAAGTTAAATGCGCAATTCAATGTAGATACAATTATAATTATCAATGTTCCGCCAGTTATATTAACTTTCCTCTATATCCTGGAGGTTTCTCTCATTGACAAATCTTGCTTCGGGTACCCTTCCGTATAAGGGGCCAAGAAAAGGTTTTCCAGACTGCCCGGTCAACATGGGTTGCCACTCTAAATGCTCTCTCTTAACACGCACCCGGTTCTAGTGCTGGTGTACTTCATCGGGTTGTCTCGCGGACTGTTACCCGGTCTCTGCGGCAATCTATTAGATGGCCGTAGAGACCGGGTAAAAAGCATATGAAATAATAACCAAAACTATGCCAATATACATGTACATATAATCTTAACTTCTGCCACAAAATATTACGTTGAATCAGTTTGCTAACCATCAACCTAATTCAATTATAAATACAGAGTTAAAAAAACCAAAGCACTGAGCAAATTGTAAATTCCACGTTCTACTTGGTGGTTAAGAGAAAACAATCTCTTTCTTGAACATGTAGGCTCTTATCATGTTAAGACAGTGAACTTACGGCCATTAGCTGGAGACGTACTCTGGAGGCTAAGCGTTGCAAACGGAGGTGTCTTCAAAAGACCGTTGGATATTAATTGCAGGCGGAATTTTGGCACTGTAATTTGCAAACTAGAAAATCTTGGGATAACATTTCACCCAAAGATAGCCTACTGCTACTGGTCTGTCTGATATTTTCAATCATGTAAAGCTATGAAATTGACACATTATCAATTAACAATTTCTAAGTTATGCTAATACATGTGTTTCAGAATTCATTCGAATAAGACAGATCTTCACGAGCAAAACGCAACTTTTGTCACCACCCTGTACTGTATGTGTTCTATTTTCCAATAATACGCGGCTGGCTATTTCGGAAATACGCGGCTCGAGTCTCGTACCCTGACCATAAACCCTACGCCCATCTCATTGAACCATAGGAACCATACCATACCGTCCACAGTATAGTCTGGCCCGATCCAAAACATTACGGATACGGGGATCAAGTGGACAGGAAGCCATACTATATCCCACAATTCCGTTTTCGCACATATAAGAACGAACATCGCACATGTATATATTAAATTATCGCATATGTATATCGTCACAAAACATTGCATACAAATGATCGCATATAATATACTACAAAATTATCAAACATATATTAAAAATTATCGCATATATATTGCAAATTATCGCACATATATTGCAAATTATCGCACATATATTGCAAATTATCGCACATATATTACAATTTATCGCACATATATTACAATTTATCGCACATATATTACAATTTATCGCACATATATTACAATTTATCGCACATATATTACAATTTATCGCACATATATTACAATTTATCGCACATATATTACAATTTATCGCACATATACTACAATTTATCGCACATATATTACAATTTATCGCATATATATTACATTTATTGCATATATATTACATTTATTGCATATATATTACATTTATTGCATACATCAAATGAATATCGCACATATGTGACAATTATCGCATATATATGAGAAACATCGCACATACATTGTACATTATCGAATAATGCAACGTTTGACACGCCATACAAGGTGTTACCGCAAACTATACATTGATACCTCACCATGCAATATCTCAAATCCTAAGTTAAAAAAAAGTCTAACTCTTTATTTAAATTGGAGCCATTTGATACATAACTTTTTCTTTTATTTTTGTCTCCTTTTAGTCTCATAATTTACTACAGGAATTTATAAGCTACATAAAGATGAAGAAAGTTGTACTTCTAGAGGACCTTGGTGCAGAGTTTAACATGAAAACACAGGTAAGGTACTTTCAACCTTTTTTGTTGAGGGTTTCCCATTACTGTCCACTCAAGGTGTGAGATAAAAAGGGACTACATGTACCTGCCTGACACTTCACGGAGGCAACGGAGGTATGCCTCTGTTGCCCCTTGCCATTGGCTTGGTGCCCTTGAAATGCTCCAGTAGAAATTTACAATTTCCTCATAGGGTGCCCTTTGCCAAAGAGAAAATGCCTTGGTGCCCTTGCCCTTTCAAAAACGAAGCATACAGGCCCGGGAGTAATACATGTAGTAATTACATAAACTTATTTAAAAAGTGCAATATTGCCGCAAAACAACCTCAAACTGCTTTGTAAACACAGGGGGACCACAGCTGACTTGTTGACAATTGTGCGCCATCCAATACGTTCCTCCGCTAATCTCTGCGAGGTGCTGAATGTCAAGCCCGTCCACTCCTGGATGTTGCCTTCCCATCATTTCCTTTGCCTTCCTTGTTTTCTTTTCCCAGGGACTGTGCTTTATAGTGTGGTCTTTGAGAGTCCTGTTGACTGGGCGATGTGACCATCACCTTGGTTTCCTCTTCTCTGTTGTTGCAATGAGCTCCACGTATGGTCCTATGGCTTGATGAATCCTATTTCGTACTTTGTCATTGGTGATGTGGTCTGTATATGAGATTTGTAGGACCTTTTGGAAACATCTCATTTACATAGCCTGGATTCTTTGTGGAGGTCTGCGTAAGGGTCCACGTCTCACAGGCATTTAGAAATATTGATGTTACCAGGGAGCGCATTAGTCTGATTTTGGAGCTCAGACCAGTGTGTCTGTCTTTCCATATGACTTTCAGTCTTTTAAGTGCTTTTGTTGCCTGTGCGGTTCTAAACAAGATTTCTGATTTGAACCCTTTGTCTGCTCGCACCAAGGTAATTGAAGCCGTTGACAGATTTGAGATCTGGTCCATCTTGAAGTTTTTGGATGAAATGCCACTCCCATGGTTTTTGTTTGTTCCTACAGTGTAACTGACTCTATGTCTATCATACAATTCTCGAGACACTTGATGGCAGTTGTGATGTCCAAGGGCTTGAAGATAAGAAATAATTGGAAGTCATTGGTGTAAATGATGTCATTGATGGAGTGCCTTTTCAATGATATTGCTGATACATGTACGTAGGAGCTGGGTGTAGAGATGAACAAAGATGCTCCACACACATAGCCTTGAGGTTCACCCTAGTAGGGCATATGATGATGCGATATCACTGATGATCACAGATTGAGAATGACCACAGAGGTAAATGTATACTGTATGACCAAAACCATGTTAGTGCAGTCACAGATATACCATAACGATGTTCAAGACAGTTGAGCAAGAAAGCGCTGTCTATTGTTATCAAAGGCGGGGCTCAAGTTCAATAGAATTGCCTCCTGGTGGTACCTATCAATAGCATAAAGAGCATCACTGTGTATACGCAATAGAGCTGTCTCAGTTGAATGTCGGGTTGGTATGCTGATTGAGCTCTCCAATACAGATTTCCTTGATTTGCTGCATACAACGTCTTTTAAGAAGTTTTGACATGAAAATGATAATTGACACAGGTCTTTAGTTCCCCAGAAGGTTTGGATCAAGCTTTAGCATCTTAAATCAAAGGAAGGACACTGTTAGTTTTTAAAATGAGTTGTGAGAGATGAGTTTACAACATCTGTCAAGACCGATAGTTGCTGCAGCTTTTGAGAAGTTGGTTGGTCTTGGATTGAGCGGTCCAATGCTTCTTGAAGATTTGAAGAGGCCCTGTATTGTGTATATCCTCAAAGTAGTCTTAAAACTCATCATCAAGACTCTGTGGTGAATCATGAGAAGGTACATGTAGTCTGGTAGCTGCCTTGCTGCATTTGGATTAGCTAAGGAATTAACAATCTGAAATAACTCCTTGCTGTCACAATTGGTAATCTGTGAGCTGTGGTAATTGCGTTTAGATGACATTTGTTGTAGATCCTGCAGTACTACCGGTAAGTATAAATCTGTTTTGCAACCTCAAGGCCAGAGCTTTTGTAATCATCCTCAGTGGTCTCTAATGTTATTTCAGAGAGCGAGCTCATCCGAGTACCATGGGCAGTTTGGCCCGAAAGGGATGGTTTTGGTCACCATTGGAGCATGGTTATCAAGGTGTTGATGCAGTGTTGAGTCAATGTTAATTTGTTCAGGTCAGAGGTACGTGCATTACCCGGTATACGTTTGGAGGACCTTAGAGATGAGTGATATCAGCCATGAAGCTTCCAAGGTCAATATCACTCAGCTTCCTTCAATACCGTAGGGTCTTCCTCACAGCAAAAGGACGTTGAAGCTTGAGATGGCACTTTAGGTCGGGTCGTGAGAAGGGAGACAGCAGATTCTTTTGTAATACAAAAATTACAGTGGATTCCTTGCATGTGAATTAGATCAAGTGTGTGATCAGATCGATGTGTGATCATGCTGCTCTGTAAGATGAAAGAGGTCAGAAGCTTTGCTATCATTGGGTATGTTCACATGCAGATGGAAGTCCCCAAACAAAACAATTTTGCCAGGAACAATAACAGCTGATTCCAGTAGTGTTGAACGTTCATCTAACAACAATGCTGACGGTAGATGCAGGTGGTCTATACATGTAGATATTAAATAACCTAAGGCTGGACAAACTTCTGGAACCTGTTACATTCATGTATTTTATTGATTTGAAAGACTTGGATTTTTTGTTGGATGCGGGTTGGTGGCCGGTTTGGTATTTTGTTTATTAACAAGACATACACGGATCAAGATCGTTTACAACGTTGGATAGAGTTATTTTACCATTTTTTTCAAAACAGAAAGAAAAACAAAATTCCTTTTTTAAATAATTAAAACTGTTTTGAAAAGTTATACATGGTGGTCCTGTTGACATTGTGAATTACATGTAATGTCAACCAACCTTGCTTTTAAGGAGTATGAACAGTTTGTGAACGATACAACACAGCACCACACAGGACATTGTGAGTCCCACCCCCCCCCCCCCCACCCTGCAAGATTTGTTTTCAACCAAATCACGCCCTCGAGCAGGCAGGAACTACATGTTAATTAGCCTTCATCCGATTTGTGAGTTGTATTCACAAACTTAAGTACATTCAGACATCTTTACCTTTTTAGGACTAATTGTATTATTCCCAAAATAGTTGAAACCATCATGTGTTTCTACATGTAGCTGATGAATCAGCTCGAAGTAACAAGGGAACAATTTCAAGATGTAGGCCTAGGGTAAGATTTGTGCATTCAAAAGTGAAATGGATACTTGCCAAGTCTAACAGCTGAATTATGTTTAGAAGCATCGCATAAGTTCAACAACAATTAAAAAACAGGAAGATGTTTTCAAAAGAAATAAAGCATCTGAAGATATGTACACAGAGGCCAGATTCATAAGCAGCAGAAATCCATTATAATTCAACCAATGAGACTTCTGTTAAAGGAAGTGATCGGACTGTCTTTAGACCTTGTAATGAAGTTCTACATGACACTTGAATGGGTGATGTGTCTTTTTGCATTTCTGAAATTATTGTTTGAATTGGTTTGCAATTTAGCAGATCAAGTGGTTTATTAAATCTGAATGAATAAGAAAACATGTATGTGTATTTATTATTGCACAGTGATGTATTAAAGTCCTCTTGCTGGTCCCTATATATCCTACCTCAGAATTTCCAATGTTTACTTGAGCATTACACATGTTTGTGAATAAAGGTAGAACATACTGTGGGTGATCATTACATAAATACATATGACATGTTACGTAATGAATACAATGTTTTCACTACAGGATGCAATTCAAAGGGTGCAGGAGCTTCAAGATCAAGACTTGATTACTGGAGTTATTGATGATCGTGGAAAGTACATTTTCATTTCCCAGGATGAGCTGGAGGGAGTGGCTAGATTTATGCGCCAGAGGGGCAGAGTGTCCATCAGTGAACTTGCAGAAGCTAGTAATACATTAATTTTATTTAATACGGGAACAAAATCCACTTTAAAAGAAACACTTGTAGCATGAGTTCAAATTGCAGAATTGAATGATTCTCAACCAACTTTTACAGAGAAACTAAATCTGAGTAGAATAACACACTGTATGTTTAAAACAAACTAATGTTTCATGGTGTTTGTATTAAATTTAGTGATCAAGTTAAAGACGCTCGACACCATTGGTAATTGTCAAAGACTAGTCTTCACAGTTGTGTATCTCAACATATACATAATATAACAAACCTGTGAAGCTCAATCGATCGTCAAAGCAGCGAGATATTAATGCAAGAAAAGACATCCCAGTGGCACCATGGTCACTTGAAGTTGTGTGCTTTCAGGTGCTTAATTTCAAGACCTCAAAAGCCGTGTTCGCAGTCGCACTTGATTAATATTTTGGGTAACTTATAACCATGACGCTGGGTAACATTCCGACGGGTTAACTTTCCCACCGTCCGCACTTGGATTTATTTCACTCAGGTAAACTTACCAAAACCACTTTTTGGTTTTTGGCTCGATCTTTCGCAACTATTGTTAATCTAAACAATTCATTATCAAATTCACCGCTCCGCTTTTTTTTTTACAACTTCCACTTGCTAGCATTGAGGCCATGAGTCATGGTCTGACACAAAGGTCCCATTATGTGGCTAGGAAAACCTGCTACACTATTTTCTGCACAGTCTGGCTCTGTTGTGTTTTTATTGCTTGTTGTATAGGGGGTGCGGTGCATAAGGACATAAAGGGACCAATACTCGGCTAGCTTTAGTACACACAATCTAGCGGTTGTTGACTGCATTTCCCTAGTACTGCTGTACAAATCGCCGTCATATTGAAACTTTTGATCGCAACTTCTGAATGGGTCAATTCTCGAACTTATAAACCCGTGTACGGGAAAATTATTCCGTGTTTTTCTGCTTTAGAGTTGCATTCCTGATTTTTGCTACATTGAATGGGTCAATTCTCGAACTTATAAACCCGTGTACGGGAAAATTATTCCGTGTTTTTCTGCTTTAGAGTTGCATTCCTGATTTTTGCTACATTGAATAGTTCAATAATCAGGAACTACTAATGACAAAACATGTTGGCTTTTTCGGGTCATTGACGAAATAGGAGATTTAACCGAGGCGTTGCATCCGCATTGGACTTTCTGGCTCGGTTAAACCATGGAGGAATTAATTTATTCCTCCATGATTAAACTGACCTAGTCAATCTTCCTGGGCACCTTTGGCTAGGTTAAACTACCCATTGGGTCGGGTAAGCTACCTGGGAGGAAAACTTCCTGGGATGTTCGCATTGGACTTAAAATGGGTAAGTTACCCTTTGGCTCGGTTAGTTTACCCAAATTAAGTCAAATGCGAACAGGGCTTAATTCTAAATCTGAGGTCTCGAAATCAAGTTCGTGGAAAACTACTTCTTTCTCGAAAACTACGTCACTTCAGAGGGAGCTGTTTCTCACAATGTTTAATACTATCAACCTCTCCCCATTACTCGTAATCAAGAAAGGTTTTATGATAAAAATTATTTTGAGTAATTACCAATAGTGTCCACTGCCTTTAAAGGAACACGTTGCCTTGGATCGGACGAGTTGGTCTATAAAAAAGCGATTGTAACTGTTTGTTATAAAATGCATATGGTTGGAAAGATAATTTAAAAGTAGAATACAATGATCCACACAAGTTTGCCTCGAAATTGCGTGGTTTTCCTTTTACTGTGCGAACGAACACGGTCGGCCATTTATGGGAGTCAAAAATTTGACTCCCATAAATGGCCGACCGTGTTAGCCGACGAGGTAAAAGGAAAACCGTGCAATTTCGAGGCATGTTTGTGTGGATCATTGTATACTACTTTTACAGCATCTTTCTACCCATATGCATATTATAACAAACGCTTTTCAATGACCAACTCGACCGATCCAAGGCAACGTGTTCCTTTAAGGCCACTTTAACACACTAATGGTAATTATTCAAAATAATTGTTAGCATAAAATCTTTATTTTTTGAGCATTTAAGTGGAGAGCTGTTGATAGTATAAAACATTTTGAGAAACGACTCCCTCTGAAGTAATGTAGGTTTTGAGAAAGAAGTAATTTCTCACTAAAATATTTGAAGTTGAGTTTGAGACCTCAGCTGAGGTCTTGAAACCAAGCATCTGAAAGCACACAACTTGTGCGACAAAGGCGCCCTTTTCCCCGTTACTCCCTCTCAACTTCGACAACCAAGTGATCACAAATTTTCACAGGTTTGTTATTTTATGCATAAATTGAGATACACCAAGTGACACCAAGACTGGCCTTTGACAATCACCAAAGGTGTCCAGCCATCGATTTCACAAAGAGTTAGGACTCGTCTTATCTCAAGTTAGAACGAGTAACTCGTCCTAACTTAGGATTTTATCTTAAGGTCTTCATGCTACAGTGCAGGGTTGGGACTCGTCCTAAGTCATAAGATTGATCCTTAGTTAGGAAGAGTTTTTTTAAATCGATGGCAGTGCCTATAAAGTCTGTAGTCCTAACTATGTAGCATTATCAGTTGTATATTATTTATAGCCAGACACCTAAGCAAATTGATATGCATTTTCAATGCTTCCTTTTAAGTGAAATCTGACTAGGTGTCAGATGGTAGCCGTGTTTGAAAATGGTGCAAGAACCAAGCAAGAAAAGCAACTTTATCATTGATTTTAATTGGCAGGCATGACACATGGCTCTGCGAACCAGGAAGTTTACAAAAGTCATCCTACTTTTGTATGTGCCTTCCTATTTTGATTTGATGCAACATGATTAGGTTGAGGGTCACTCACTGCGGAGTTCCCATTTATAACAAACCCTGTTTTTATGAATCTAAAGGTATTATGCTGGTCAGTGACCTGCTTCTTGAAGATAGAAGAATTTATCTATTTGGTACATGGGTATATAGAGGGGTGTCAACAAAACGTTTTGAAATGGGGAGTATTTATCCCAGCTTGGAAATAATGCTTTTACTGGGAAATGTACACTGCACATGGTCTTTCTGGGCTTGCTACATGGAACAAACCCAACTGATAAAAGGGCAAGTTCTTTTTGGCTTTGAACTACTCGGTACTTTCCCGAGTTCTGTGGGGAAAAAATCATTGCAGTACCCGCTGCTTTAAATAACCACACTTGGTCCAAGCTTTATATTAAACATTTGGAAGACCTTTCTAAACGCCCGGGAAGGGCAAATGCTCCCTGAATGTTCTTTCCAACGGTGTTGGCGATTGTTAATTTTTAGATAGAATTGTTTGCATGATATCGGTGGCCGCTGTTTAAATAGGATTCAAACTGCCTCTAGCTACCAGGCAATCTTAGTGGTCTAGTTGGCAAAGATCAATTCGAATCCCACCTTATAAGTACTGAATATACAGTGATTTCACACATCTGTGTATGCTAAGGGTATATATAACCCAAAAAATATTATTTATCCGGATGCAAATTTACCCTTAACTAAACTTGTTTTTGAATATTATAATGTGGCGAAATGAGAATTCTTCTCAAATGCTCCACTTTTTTCTTTTCTTTTTTAATGGCCCAAATACATATTAACAGTGAGTAACACAGAGCCTATTTTGTTTTCTCATGAACTTAGGTCTATAATAAGGAATACATTTTCCACTGGTTGGTTTTCTGGTGTTTATATTGGGATCTATATTTGACATGCAAGATTAACATTGTATTTGTATAACATGTATCCTATAAGCAGTTAAGAATACCACGACTGTCACAAACATGAAGGCTGTTTTCAAGGATGAGAAAGGTTTAAAGTCCATTAAGACAAAGTACAAGCTTGAGGAAAGCATGTTTTAATCTCAAACTTCATAATTTGAATTCATAATTCAAGATTTGTTTAAATCGTACAAATCTTCCGGGAAAATATCTGGCAAATTTAAAATAGTTATATAGAATTAGCCGAACCCCAAAATCACCATTATCTGGTGCAGTCCCTTCAAATAAGAGAATAATGAAATTTCAAAAATTCTGACAGAATATGATGTGCGTTTTTTTCCATTTCCCTGCCCCCCATTTTTTTTTTCATAAATGAGATTACCAAAGTTACGAAATGTTCAGAAATATGTAAATGAATATGTGAAAGGGTGTAAAATACCTAAAAACCAATACATCTTTAAACATGATCAAAACACAGCAAGGGATTTTTTCATCACATCCAACAACCATACACATTCCATTTCAAAAGTAGTCTTAAGTAGGTCTTTTAAATGAAGTTGATGATCCAAACCAAATAAATGAACCCGATTTAATGTAATTCTGTTTTGCCGCAGGTATACGCACTTGATGGTATATGGGATCGTAATCGAAAATAAATTGGTTTTATGCCGAACTGCATACATGTCCTCTATGATACGCCTCTGCTTAATTGGATAATGCATGAATCAATCTGGACAGGCGTGCCCAAGATTTTACTGTACTAAAGTGCACAAATCTCGACTAGCCCTTGGGGAAAATACTTGCACAAATAGTCGCCTTTATTGTGTCAGTTATTCCCTTTCCCACCCTAATTGAAAAATATGTCCCCGGGCGTAAAACTCAAGCGAAGAAACGATTAAAAAAAAATCAAGATTGATGTTGAGACAGACTGCTTTTCCCCAACAAGGATACATACATAAGCAAGGCGAACAAGCAAAGCGTTTTTAAAGCTGAAATGCACATAGCCCCAGGCCCTGTCATTTCTCTTTGATTCAGCGAACCAATTTGGTAGCTCTATTGAGATTCCTTTACTTTAAACCATCTTCCTTTAATTGGCCAATCTAGGCCGGGGAACTTTAACTAATTGCCCGATCGTTCACCTGCGGACAAAAATAAATTTGGAATTAAATGAAACAAAAAGGCACACTGGTTTACTTTTTCAATCTACCAAAACCTCAACGACTTGTGTGTATTTGGAGAAAGGCATACTGAATTAAAACACACACAAAAACAATACCCTAATCCAGTTATGATTTTATTTTGTAAGAATTTTTTTCCTTTATTCGAAACATTGAAAGGCTGCCATCTTTTCACTCTCGGAAAATAAATGCACACAGACTTTGTGTGTAACATTCTCGCACGTCAAACAAGAATACCCGTCAAACGAAGAATTTTGTTCTGAACTAAATCTTTGTTTAAAAAACCGCCGATATACGGTAGACAGTCACGTGAAATTGAGCCCAGTTCCCTTTTTATCTTGTTCGATTTTGTGACTTGAGTACATTAGTGCAGTTTAGGCTGACCTTGCAAAAACATGTCGTATTTTAAGTGAATAGACCCTTGCGGTGACAGCAATGGGTACACATTTTATTACCCCCAAACTGGTGTTGTATAGTTCACGAACTAAAAGGAAAATCACACAATTAATATATTCGTGCGACTAATTATATGATACTTTCAAAATATCTTTTCGATCCTATTAAAGACCAGTGTGTGCCAGCTTAATGATCGTGCCCCCCCCCCCCCCCCCCATACGGCAAACTGTATACAAGCTTCTTCTGATAGCGCCCCCTTTTTAATCAATCTCCCTCAGCCCACGTTAATTTCCCATATGGAGGACTAGGGACAGATTTATTTAGCACTGACAACGTGTCCCGTCCATTCTTGAACACATTCTGCAACTACCACAGTAGGACTTATTTACAATATGTAATATACTTGGATAAAAATATCCAATACATTTTAAAATTTCAAAGTAAAACTTCCAGGGTTACGATCGAGCAAGGTAATCCAGGAAAGAAAAGAGTGCCTTGGCGAGAGTCGTAGACCACTGGGAACGAGTTTACGCCTGTAGGCATCGGTGTCTATTCGCTGAAGACACTTCAGTTTGACGATTCCCAAGGCGCGACCAACCATCAAATCGGATTTTCACAGCTGTATAAAGCGCCCTAGCTCGTCGTAGTGGATGCCGTAATACAATCTTAATAAAGACAAATATCCACATGGGTGTTATACAAAACCAATATTAACTGTTTGGCATTCATGCAGTGGAGATAATTTTTTCATTCGTTGAAATATTTGATGTTCTATACAAAAACTGTGCTTCGTCTCGTTGAATAGAACACCCACACTTCAACTTATGAAAATACTCTCTCCATTGCACCCATAAACATTCATCATTCGTTTACTATAGGTCTTCCGGGCCAATTTCAGAAATTTCAAACTGGGTTATCTGTTTTGCTATTTTAATGCATGATCCAATTTCGTTTTCGAGAACACATTGTTTCTTTCTTCTCATTCAGATTCGTTTCAGTCATTCGATTTTGTTAGTAGGCATTCACGAGTACACTTTGACCAGAATCTAAACTTGAATTTCTACTACCTTTTTACAATTCATGAAATCAAATTAAATCATCGAATCGCACATGAATTTGTAGTTTTTGTTTTCTTTTTCGTTTAATAATGGACAATGAAATTCAACTTCTGTGCGTTCAAAATAAACGTGAGCCATACCCCGAAACTTTTGATTGGCACTTGAGTTATTCTTCGTAAGATGCGTTTCAGTGTTTTTTTACATTTCATTTACATTCTGTATGTAAGCCTATTGTTTTTAATTTCGCAATACTTGCTCCTTTTGATTTGTTACCGTATAGTTTTGAAAGCCTGTAGCCGATACACACTCGATAGAAGACTGTCAAGTTTAATTTATTTTAACAAGTTAATAACGGTCATAATTTTGAATTGAAAAGAAAAGAAAAAAACTTTTCGCAGGTTGTTCACTATTCTAAACTGACCATGAGGCAGCCATCTTTTCATTCAAAATCGCGTAGGAGATAATACATGAGACAGGAATCTCATCCTAATCGGCACATCTGTCTAGACACACGATACATGGGCGTCAATCTGTCTTGAAAGATGGGGGAGGGGGCATCGTTCGTCATTGAGCATTTATGAAGTTGGGTCCGAGGCCCGCTTTAGGGCTCGGAATTTCGTTAGGTCGTAGATGCTCTCTGGTGCAATTTAGCATGTTCAGAGGAATCTTTTGACCCTTTAAATTCATCTGAAATGATTTAAAAGTAAACAAATAATGCAGTACAAATTCGTCCACAAATTATTGTCGGGCCCTTTTGGATGCCGAGTCTGAGTGGGTGGTTTGGCTCCCTCAGATGTTTGATTTTCGGGACTTTAAGGTCATTGTAATCCAATTGGTGCACCATTTTGTTAAAGGCAGTGGACACTATATGTATTTGTCAAAGACTAGCCTTCACAGTTGGTGTATCTCAACATAATGCAAATAACAAATCCATGAAAGTTTTAGCTCAATCGGATAGCTTGCGAGATAATAATGAAAGAAAAAAAACACCCTTGTCACACGAAGTTGTGTGCGTTTGGATGGTTGGTTTCGAGACCTCAAGTTCTAAATTTAGAACTTGAGGTCTAGAAATCAAATTACTTCTTTCTCGAAAACTACGTCACTTCAGGGAGCCGTTTCTCACAATGTTTACCATCAACATCTCCCCATTACTCGTCACCAAGAAAGGTTTTATGCTAATAATTATTTTGAGTAATAACCAATAGTGTCCACTGCCTAGATGGAGCATTGTGTGGAATTTGAAGCCTTATACGGTGTGGGGTCTGGGGCCCGCTTAAGGGCCGGGAAACATTTTGCATTCTGTAATGCTCTGTGGGGAGGGGCAAGTCTGTCAACGACGCGTCGCGACGGAGCACGCAAGCGTCCTTTACGGCGTGAATCCGGGCCCGCGTAAGGGGGACACTTTTGCATTGTAGATGCTCTGTGGTGCAGTCTTAGGCAAGTGAGATCCATGATATCGATGAATGACAGGGGCGTAAATCCGTCTTGAAAGGTGGGGGGAACATAACATTTACGGCGTGGGGTCAGGGGCCCGCTTTAGGGCCCGGGAATTTTGTTTAGCCCGTAGATGCCCTCTTGTGCAGTCTAGTGAACCTGAGGGGTGATGTTCCCCCCTCTCAGAAGTTGGAATTTAATGCCTTTTTCAAGCTATGATGCACCTATTCTTGCTATCATGGTTATTGTACCTAAAAAGCAACTCAATTATAGCTTCGTTATATCAATATTGTTTCTGCATTCTAATGCTCAGGCGGCGGTTCATCCCTATCATCACTCGACCTAAGACACAAGTTTTATGGGGCAAATCTGTCAGAATGGAACAGAACATCTGTAATGTGAGCAGCAGTAGAACCTTTTGGGTTGACAGCATCTTCAAGTGCGGATCTATGAACCAAGTTTTTTGGGGGAAATCTGTCGAAGAGTGAAATCACGAGTGCGAAACCTTTACGGCATGGGTCCGGGGCCGCTTAAGGGCCCGGAAAAATTTTGCATTGTAGATGCTCTGTGGTGCAATCTTAGGCCAATAAGAGGCATACAGAACGGAACAGAACATCTGTAAAATGTGAGCAGCAGTAGAACCTTTTGGGTTAACAGCATTTTCAAGTGCGGATCCATGAACCAAGTTTTAAGGGGAAATACTGTCAAAAAGTGAGCACGTGAGTGTGAAACCTTTACGACATGGGTCCGTGCTCTGTGGTGCAATCTTTAGGCCATTTAGCGGCCAAAATGGCAAACGAAACAGAACAATAAGCTGTGTGAATATTGTGTTCAAGAGTGCTCCACAGTTCCACAGTGCAAAACACGATTTTCATGATAAAGGTGGAACGACACGGGGAATATTTGATACTGTGCCCCCACCCTTCGAAAATGGGGTGGGGTTGGGGGGGGGGTACACGTCCCTTCCGCTCTTTCAAGGGGGAGTTGCAAATCTGTCAACGATGGAGCATGCGTGTGAGAAGCCTTTACGGCTCGGGGTGCGGGCCCGATGAAGGACCCGGGAAAATTTTGCATTTTAGATGTTCTGTGATGCAATATAGGGCCAATTTTGAGGGGGATATTGTGTCATCCTTTGCCCACGGGATTCATGCCCATATAGGGACACAGGGTTTCATGATAAAGGTGGTCAAAAAGGTGGGGGACATTTGATATTGTGTCCCACACCCTCCAAAAGGTGGGGGACATGTCCAGATATAGGTTGTGTATCGCTAAGCGATAACGTCTATGAAGTGCAAAACAAGATAAAACAACTGATGCAGGTACAACCCGATGAACAACTTGTGTAGTTCATGAGACAGTGTGAGTTCTTGCTAAGGCTCGTTCAACCATATCTGGCAGCAGTCTGACGTCCACAGAAATGACATGAGAATTGCCGTATCCCTGTCGTGGTGTTAGAGATGGCACTTCGTCCATGTCGGCATTCCCGAGCAGCTTCTCCAGCATCATCTTTGTGCCACTGGTCACTGCTGCATGCTGCTGCATGCTGCAGCATGCTGCCATTTGGCAAGATCTCCAAAATTTTCAGTGAGTGTCGATGTTTGTGCGTTTAGTAGCGCAGCTAAGGCCGCCAGACATCTCGGTGTCCACAAGCTATCTGCCATACCCCTCCCCCCGTACGTACGGACTTGGGCAGTTACTTATCCCCTATATACTTTATGTACAGAATATATACAACATATAAGTTCTTAGGCCGAAGTGAAGTGGAAGGTAATGAGAAGTTATTTAACACCAGTGTTTATGTTAAGTCCAAAGGGTTTGACTGTCTTGAGTTGGTGAATCCAGTGTGATTCTCTACTCTTGCGGTGTGTGTCATCACCATTGCAAGCTTCAATCACCAGAAGTTCAACATCACTGACACTATGATTGGGGCTGTTGAAGTGGATAGAGACTGGGTACGGTTTCTTAGTCTTTATGGAAGAGACATGATTCGCAAAGCGAAGACTAAGTTTGGTCTTAGTCTCTCCCACATATTGTAGCCCACATCTCTTACATGATATGACATAGACTACATTAGATGTGCTACATTCAGAGTCGGTCTTGATGTTGTATGAAGAGCCAGTGGTATGACTCTTCACCTTAAATGAGGGCTTAATGTGCAGACACGTTCTGCATTTGGAACGGGTACATTTATGACAGCCCAGTATATCTGTCGGGGGTTGTGTTTGGACTGTACCTGGGGGAAGTTTGGCCCTGACTAGTATGTCACCAAGGTTCTTAGGGCGGCGGAATGCAACCATGGGAACCTTAGGGATTGCTGAGTGTAACCTGCTGGAGGAGTGAAGTATAGGCATGTTATTATTGAGAATTGAGGGAAGTTTGGGTAGTTTGGGGTGGAAGGTGGTGACCAAAGCAACTCTATTGGTCGGAGCTTTTTTAGCTCCCGTGTTAGTCAACAGAGTATGACGAGGTACGTTGAGAGCCCTGTTGATAGCAAGTTGGACCCTACGTTCGCTGTGTCCCCTAGATACAAGGTGTTTCCTTAGCTCTGATGAGCGCCTCTTGTACAGAGTATCTGTGGAACAGATACGCCTGATACGTAAGGCCTGACTGTAAGCAATGGCCTTCTTACAGTGACTAGGGTGACAGCTATTGGAGAGAAGGTACTGGTGGGTGTCGGTGGGTTTACTGTAAACATCTGTGACAAGGCCATTAAGAGACTTGGTTATTGTCACATCTAGAAAGTTCACACTGGTGAGAGATTGTTCGGTAGTGAACTTTATGGTGGGGTGAAATGAGTTGATATGGTTAATAAACTCATCCAAGCTGTCTTGGTCCCCACCCCAGATGGGGAAAATATCATCAATAAATCTCCACCAAACTAGTGGTCGGTTGGGGGCGGAGGAAAGGAGTCTGTCCTCCAACTGAGACATGAATAGGTTGGCATATGAGGGTGCCATCTTGGTACCCATGGCAGTACCCTGTACCTGTAGAAAATGCCTGTCAGAAAATGTGAAATTATTCTTCATTAGAATGTGGCTCATGAGTTCCTTAATATGACTCACTGAGGGGCGGGACTGATTACTAGCATTGAGGGCAGAGACACATGCACTCATGCCTTCATGATGGGGTATGTTAGTCAGTGGCGTAACCAGAGGGGGGGGGGGGGGCAGGGGGGGGCCGGCGCCCCCCCGCTCGGAACCCTTGCCCCCCCCCCTCTTGCCCCCCCATATGAAATCAGAGATAAGTATATTCTTATAGGCCTTATATATAAATCGTTTAAGGCTGCATAAAATGCTGCCGTAAAACGGAAAACTTTTATTCATTATCAGTAGGCCCTATGTGGACTATAACATGAAAAATGCGTGGAAACGCGCGCGCGATCGTATTGGCGGTAAATGTTTGTTGTGGTTTTGCGGTTACAGAGAGTGCAGGATGTGACAAAGTTCTGTTAAATACGTGGTGGTCTGAACGCAGACCAATAGCTCCGTAAACACAAAGTCAGATCATGGAGGTAGAAATTTCTACCGTCAGATCATGGAGGTAGAAATTTCTACCTCCATGGTCAGATGCACTACAGAGAAATTTACTACAGCAAAAAAATGGCCAGCGAAAAAGGTTGCTTAGACCATTTCTTCTCCTTTGAAGCAAGCGGTGCAATTGAGAGGTAAGCCTATTATTTTTAAATATCCGTTTCGTAACTAAAATGTGATAAGAACACCCACAATTTCGATCCTGTATTTTTGGCTTACACTTGTTACAATAAGGCCGAGTAAAAAAAAAAACATGTTTAGTGTCTGGGTTTCTCAAAAATAAGGAAGGAGGAGGGGCTTTTTATTTTTTATTTCAAGGTGGTCGCCATGAATGTCAAATATCAACTGTTTTTTTTTCTGCTGCTGAAATACACAAAACATTAATGAAACAGTTTAGTCAAGGTATTCAGACAAGACATTCAGTATTATTTTTTTTTTTTCTGAGATCATTTAAAATAACCCTTTTTCAAAAAGAAAAAGAAAAAAAAATGTGCATAAAAAAACTTAAGAAAAAAAAGAGGTGTCCTGTAAAAAGGAAGCGGGCGGGGACGCTAAACATTTCTATTTTTCTATTTTTACTTGGCCTAATATTATTATGTTTTGGGTATTTACACACCCACAAAGCCTAGTTGAGAATACCGTGTACAACTCTAAATTGGTACTTGCTGACCACAGTTGGTAAGTTAATCCTTTTATACAGTCAAAAAGTTTTATCTTATACAAAATGACATGTTCTCTAAGATTTTGTTGTTTTCGCAATCTTTTGTTACATGCTGACTATAGACTGTTTTAGAACTGCATTGGTGTGTATCAACTATATATCAGTTAACATATTTAATACTAATCTTGCACTTCTTTGGCCCCCCCAAATTTAATCTTTGCCCCCACTTGCCCCACCAAATGAAAATGTCTAGTTACGCCACTGATGTTAGTATACAGTGATGAAACATCAAAAGTAACCAAAATGGCAGAGTCAGGTATTTGGTGCTTGACCTCATCTAGTTTGTGGAGAAAGTCTTTGGTATCCTTGATGAAGGAAGGAATACGGCAGACTAAGGGTTTGAGGAAGCTATCGACAAACTCAGAAATGCGCTCTGTGGGGCTACCATTCCCAGATACAATAGGTCTCCCCGGGTTATTGGGCTTATGTATCTTAGGTAGAAGGTAGAACCTTGCTGTACGGG
This sequence comes from Asterias amurensis, assembly GCF_032118995.1. Classification (NCBI taxonomy): domain Eukaryota; kingdom Metazoa; phylum Echinodermata; class Asteroidea; order Forcipulatida; family Asteriidae; genus Asterias; species Asterias amurensis. The sequence continues at coordinate 9,509,562 of NC_092655.1, forward strand.
GGTCATGTGGGAGAAGATAGTTAAATGTATCTTTCTCAATACCACTATATATATTTATAGAGAACTCTATAGCTTGTACGTGTATTCTGTCCCGTATAAATTATGATAAAAGTTAATTTGTATTTTTTTGTACTTTTTGTAAACTTTGATGAAAAGGCCGAAATAAATTTCCCATCAGGGATAATTAAGTGAATTGCATTGAATAAAGCTGTCTGTTAAGCAGGATGCTCTTAATGCTGAGGCTGTTGTTGGTTCGTGCCAGCACTTCATTGTTGGTTGTGTGGTAGGTTGATTTTGATGCCAATGAGCATGGGCGTCAAACAGAGGGACATGTACCCCCCCCCCCCATCTTTTGGAGGGTGGGGACTCAATATTAAATGTCCCCCACCTTTTTGACCACCTTTATCATGAAGCCCAAGTTTTGCACTGTGTAAGACCAAACTCTGTGTCCCGCCATGGGCATTAATCCTGGGGGCAAAGGATGAAACCACTTGTTGATGGGTGGGGGGGGGGGGGGGGGGCAATATATCAAAATCATGTCTCCCTACAAAATTGGCCCAAGATTGCACCACAGAGCATCTAAAATGCTAAAAAAAAATTAAGGGTGGGGGACACAATATCATTAATGTTCCCTGTGCCTTTGACCACCTTTATCGTGAAACTCAAATATTGCACTGTGTGAGACCAAACCCTGTGTCCCAACCCCTGTGTCCCGTCATTGACATAAATCGTAGTACTTACTTTTACTTGAAAATTTCAAGTATTTACTACCATCCATATGAATAAAAGGAAGTAAAAACTGTTAATTAAAAGTGTTTACTAAAATGCTAAAAGTATCTACTTTTACCAAAAAGTAACTTCTTTTAATTTTAGCACTTACTTACTTCCATATGAATAAAACGGAGAATATACTACAAAATGCAAGTAAGTACTAGTGATTTTTCAAGTTACCTTGGGCACAGAAGTAAAGGGCTCGTCCGAAGAAATGACAGTGTTTATGAGTGTTCCTCACAGGATAAATTTTTTAGTCCAAAGGAAAGACATCACTGAAATATTAAATAGACACATACACAGTGGGTCGTATGAATAAAAAGTAGTACTTACTTTTACTTGAAAATTTCAAGTATTTACTACCATCCATATGAATAAAAGGAAGTAAAAACTGTTACTTAAAAGTATTTACTAAAATGCTAAAAGTATCTACTTTTACCAAAAAGTAAATGCTTTTAATTTTAGCACTTACTTACTTCCATATGAATAAAACGGAGAATATACTACAAAACGCAAGTAAGTACTAGTGATTTTTCAAGGTAGCTCCAGAGCTACCTTGGGCACAGAAGTAAAAGGCTCGTCCGAAGAAATGACAGTGTTTATGAATGTTCCTCACAGGATAAATTTTTTAGTCCAAAGGAAAGACATCACTGAAATATTAAATAGACACATACACAGTGTTTCACAACAGAAACAATACACACAAACTCAAACTGCTTTTAATCAAACTTGTTTATATATGCTGAGGATAAAATAAAACCGTTTGTAAAAAAACGTTTTGTATCATTACAGTAAGCTTTTTAAAAAGATATAAAGAATTTTTTCAACTCAGAAATGAATGCCTCGATCATTAAGGCTTATTAATATTGTTCATAAAATCAGAAGAAGTAATTTTTTAAACAATTAAATGCATTTCAATAGAATGTTGTTCGTGTTATTATTAAAGTTTAAATTAAATAGCTATACCCAGCTCTCATCTTCTCTATCCAGCGCTGTCATGCTCCACTCCAAGTTTCAAAAGCTTAACAAAAACGTTTTGATTCTGTGTGTCCATGAGTCGTCTTCATCAAAATGTTGTCAGAATAAAAACCTCATGGCTGACTTGAAGATTTCTATGTTTCTGTTAAATCAAATGCTGCTTATGTGTGTGTGAGTGCATACGTAGACGTGAATGGGAGTTGTAATACAAAGGAAACCTTTTGTTAAGAGCCATTCAGCCATGGTATATCAGAAGTATTTACTCCAAAGCATTAAAGGAACACGTTGCCTTGGATCGGTCGAGTTGGTCGTTTTTTGACCGTTTATTATAAAATGCATATGGTTAGAAAGATGATGTAAAAGTAGAATACAATGATCTACACAAATATGCCTCGAAATTGCGTGGTTTTCTTTTTACCTCGTCCAATAACACGGTCGGCCATTTATGGGAGTCAAAATTTTGACCCCCATAAATGGCCGACCGTGATAGTTCGCGATGTAAAAAGAAAACCGTGCAATTTTGAGAGATACTTGTGTGGATCATTATATTCTACTTTTAAAACATCTTTCTAACCATATACATTTCATAACAAACGGTTTCAAACGCTTTTTATAGACCAACTTCTCCGATCCAAGGCAACGTGTTCATTTAAGTGAACACTTTGCAGTAAAAGAATAGGTTTATTCATACGGAATTTAGAAGATGCTTTTACTGAATGCTTTTACTTTTTGCTAGTACTTGTCAGTAAATACTACTTTTTATTCATACGACCCAGTGTTTCACAACAGAAACAATACACACAAACTCAAACTGCTTTTAATCAAACTTGTTTATAAATGCTGAGGATAAAATAAAACCGTTTGTAAAAAACCGTTTTGTATCATTACAGTAAGCTTTTTAAAAAGATATAAAGAATTTTTCAACTCAGAAATGAATGCCTCGATCATTAAGGCTTATTAATATTGTTCATAAAATCAGAAGAAGTAATTTTTTAAACAATTAAATGCATTTCAATAGAATGTTGTTCGTGTTATTATTAAAGTTTAAATTAAATAGCTATACCCAGCTCTCATCTTCTCTATCCAGCGCTGTCATGCTCCACTCCAAGTTTCAAAAGCTTAACAAAAACGTTTTGATTCTGTGTGTCCATGAGTCGTCTTCATCAAAATGTTGTCAGAATAAAAACCTCATGGCTGACTTGAAGATTTCTATGTTTCTGTTAAATCAAATGCTGCTTATGTGTGTGTGAGTGCATACGTAGACGTGAATGGGAGTTGTAATACAAAGGAAACCTTTTGTTAAGAGCCATTCAGCCATGGTATATCAGAAGTATTTACTCCAAAGCATTAAGTGAATACTTTGCAGTAAAAGAATAGGTTTATTCATACGGAATTCAGAAGATGCTTTTACTGAATGCTTCTACTTGGAAGTTTATGCTTTTACTTTTTGCTAGTACTTGTCAGTAAATACTACTTTTTATTCATACGACCCAATGTCCCCAGTTTTTGTTAACTCGTGTGTCTTATTACGTATGTGCGTGCCGCCTCCATACTTTTTGGTTCTCTTGTAGTTACCGTAAATGTTTACTTTACGGTGACGCGCTGTCTCTGTCTGTCATTGTCGTTCTGTGGCCTCTATGGCGAGCAATATTGGTAATGTTTATCTTTGGTTTCACCCAGGTAACTCCGCACCCAAGGCTGTTATGAGTTCTGTTCCATTTTACACGATATTCAATTGAGACGTTTCTGAGATTGTTTTCTTTTTCTGCAAACCTTGCGTACAAACATTGCAAAACTGTCCTGTGCCCTTAAGCGGGCCCGGACCCATGCCGTAAAGGTTTCACACTCGCGTGCTCACTCTTTGACAGATTTGTCCGCCAATACTTGTGTCATAGATCTGCACGTGGAGATGCTGTTAACTCAAAAGGTTCTACTGCTGGTCACATTTTAAAGGCTTATGTTCTGTCCCATTCTTTTTGCCTCTTATTGGCCTAAGATTGCACCACAGAGCACCTAGAATTCAAAATTTTCCCGGGCACTTTGGCGGGCCCGGACCCCAGGCCGTAAAAGGCTTCGCGTTCCGCTTTATACCATGCTCCATCTTTAACAGGTTTGCCTGGCCGGTAGAGCAGAAAGCACTACCTCTCAACTTTTAGGTAGCAAGTGTCACGACCGGGATTCGAACCCACACCCTGCTGATCGAACGCCACAGCTTGAACCCGATGCCCTTGACCGCTCGGCCATGACACGCCAAGGATAGATCGTTTGATGTCGCACCTGTCCATCGTATATGCTTTGGCTGAGTTGAGTAGCGAGGTAGCTTGGTAAACACTCGTAAATCGTTCACTTACGTGGCTCTTAGTAAGACTTTAGTAAGTAAGGAGAAAGGCCGTTGTCCCGCAACGCGAGGATGAGGCGAAGACCGGAAGGCGAATTTCTCGCCATTGAGATAGTGAAGTTAGTTGACATTGTTGCATTTAATTAATCGGTGCTTAACAACAAATTTTTGGATGTCGTAACGCTGAAAAGAAAGGCCGACACCAACATGCAATGAGAGTACAAAATGTAGCTGGTTACCGCTGAACTATCGGGTTGTTGCTGTTACTAATCACTACTACCAGTAACATTTTATTGAAACACAAATTATGGCAAGTAAAATAATTGTATTAACAGAAACTACCCTAAACAACTTTAAAACCCCGCATAACCAAACAAGAACAGAAACACCAACCAAACGAACTAAATTAAAACCAACATAGTAATAAACAATACACAACTAAATTAAAATAAGAAAGTACAAAATAATAGAAGTAACAAATAACCATCACAACAAATAGTCATAATAAATACAAAATAAAATAAACGAATAAAAAAGTAAAGAAATAAATAAAAACTAAATATAAAATGATGAAATAAAATAATATAAATCAAGAAAAAATTATTTGAAAATAGATAAAAAATAGGTTGCACCTTCTCAAAAATGTCGCAATGTTTGAGAAAACTTCGCAAGGATTGTAGAACATATTAAAAGTTGTTGTCCTTCACATAAAGCTCAATTTGCCCGAAAATGTCGACCAGGAATGTTGAAAAAGGGCTTAAGAAAACCCTACGAACCCGAAAACACCCCACGTAGCACTAGTAAGGACTTACGCACTCGATTGAAGTTACGAGTGCTTCGTGAATATTACGCAACTCGCTAAGAACGAACTAGTAACACGAAAATGCTTACTAAGGCCTAAGAAGGCTTCATGAATAAGGTCCCAGATACCTTGCCTGTTCCAAAGGCAGCCCATGCAGATGGGTACGAGTGGCAAGCTTGGCATCTAGGGTGATGTCACGAGACATGGTGGACCCAATTTAGGTAGATGAAGTGTTACACCAAATGATCAAAAGGATTTCCATTGATCGTTGTGGTTGGCGGGGAATAGGTACACACCCGGGTTCTGGCTGGTACATGACCTTTGCTTTCTTGATATTGACGTGGAGACCAATTGATCTAACATCAGCTGTATGTTTTTGAAGCTGATATCTGAATATGCAACTAATCACGTTTCATCAGCTTACATAAGGTCTCTCACCAAGATCTTGGGTATCTTTTTCTTCTCCTTAAGCCTCACATCTAAACGCGACACAATAACCTGAGAGGAACATATGGCCCAAAGACCTTACACAAACAATTTATAGAGGAAATGAACTCATGTCCTGTAAAAAACAAGGAGTGGAACATTCAAAAGAATATGTAATAACTCCCAGCAGCAATCAACCCGATAGACACCTGAAGAAGACTTGTCTAGAGATGAGACGCAGTGCCGAATTTGATTCTATACCAAGAGATCTCAGGTACTTTCAGGAAAATGAGAACGGAGAGGATTAAATAATAGCACTAGCCCAAGTTTATGGGCGAGGAAGAACAATCACATCTACCTTATTCAACAAAATCGTTTCAGAAGATTGAAGAAATTCCTTCCCAGTGATTTGAGTCCAAAGTCATGCTCCTAATCAGGAAAAGGGACACACAAAACTAGCAAACTTTAGTTCTATTACCGTAACCGATATGCAATCTTTTAACCTGAGTGATGTATGTTCGCTAAAGCAACTTGACGGCAACCCAGCAAGAGAGCAGGTAGGTTTTGGATCAAGTTACAACATCTGACCTCTTACAAGCACTAACAAACTCGATTGAGAAGTCAAACGAATATCATACCGACCTTTGCCTGTTAGATTTTTAAAGACACTGGACACTACTGGTAATTGTCAAGGACCAGTCTTTTCACTTGGTGTATCTCAACATTTGCATAAAATAACCAATCTGTGAAAGTTGAGCTCAACTGGTCATCGAAGTTGCGAGATAACAATGAAGAAGAAAAAAACCTGTCCCACGAAGTTGTGTGCTTTCTGATGCTTGATTTCGAGAGCTCGAATTCTAATTCTGAGGTCTCGAAATCAAATTCGTGGAAAAGTACTTCTTTCTCGAAAACTACGTTACTTCAGAGGGAGCCGTTTCTCACAATGTTTTATACTCACGGACCAACTCACAACTACGACAGACCACTTCACAACTACGACAGACCAACTCACAACTACGACGGACCAACTCACAACTACGACGGACCAACTCACAAATACGACGGACCAACTCACAACTACGACGGACCAACTCCAACTACGACGGACCAACTCATAACTATGACGGACCAACTCACACATACGACGGTCCAACTCACAACTACGACGGACCAACTAACAACTTCAACGGACCAACTCACAACTACAACAGACCAACTCACAACTACGACAGACCAACCACAAATACGACGTACCAACTCACAACTACGACGGACCAACTCACAACTACGACGAACCAATTCATAACTACGACGGACCAACTCATAACTTTGACGGACCAACTCACACAAACGACGATCCAACTCACAACTACGACGGACCAACTCACAACTACGACGGACCAACTCACAACTATGACGGACCAACTCACACATTGGACGGTCCAACTCACAACTACGACGGACCAACTCACAACTACGACGGACCAACTCACAACTACGACAGACCAACTCACATATACGACGGACCAACTCACAACTATGACGGACCAACTCACACATACGACGGTCGAACTCACAACTAGGACGGACCAACTCACAATTCAACGGACCAACTCACAACTACGACAGACCAACTCACAACTACGACGGACCAACTCCCAACTATGACGGACCAACTCACACATACGACGGTCGAATTCACAACTAGGACGGACCAACTCACAACTTCAACGGACCAACTCACAACTATGACGGACCAACCACAAATACGACGTACCAACTCACAACTACGACGGACCAACTCACAACTACGACGGACCAACTCACAACTACGACGAACCAATTCATAACTACGACGGACCAACTCATAACTTTGACGGACCAACTCACACATACGACGGTCCAACTCACAACTACGACGGACCAACTCACAACTATGACAGACCAACTCACACATTGGACGGTCCAACTCACAACTACGACGGACCAACTCACAACTACGACGGACCAACTCACAACTACGACAGACCAACTCACATATACGACGGATCAACTCACAACTATGACGGACCAACTCACACATACGACGGTCGAACTCACAACTAGGACGGACCAACTAACAACTTCAACGGACCAACTCACAACTACGACAGACAAACTAACAACTACGACGGACCAACCACAACTTTGACGTACCAACTCACAACTACGACGGACCAATTCATAACTACGACAGACCAACTCACAACTATGACGGACCAACTAACAACTTCAACGGACCAACTCACAACTACGACAGACCAACTAACAACTACGACGGACCAACCACAACTTTGACAGACCAACTCCAATTACGACAGACCAATTCATAACTACGACGGACCAACTCACAACTACGACAGACCAACTCACAAATACGACGGACCAACTCACAACTACGACGGACCAACTAACAACTTCAACAGACCAACTCACAACTACGACAGACCAACTCACAACTACGACGGACCAACTCACAACTACGATGGATCAAACTCACATCTACGACAGACCAACTAACAACTACGACAGACCAATTCATAACTACGACGGATCAACTCACAACTACGACAGACCAACCACAACTACGACAGACCAACCCACACTTACGACGGACCAACTCGCACTTACGACGGACCAACTCACAACTACGACGGATCAACTCACAACTACGACAGACCAACTCACAAATACGACGGACCAACTCACAACTATGATGGACCAACTCACACAAACGACGGTCCAACTCACTACGACGGACCAACTCACAACTACGATGGACCAACTCACACATACGACGGTCCAACTCACAACTACGACGGACCAACTCACAACTACGACGGACCAACTCACAACTATGACGGACCAACTAACAACTTCAACGGACCAACTCACAACTACGACAGACCAACTAACAACTGCTACGGACCAACCACAACTACGACATACCAACTCACAACTACGACGGACCAATTCATAACTACGACAGACCAACTCACAACTACGACGGACCAACTCACACTCACCACTACGACGGACCAACTCACAACTACGACAGACCAATTCATCACTACGACGGACCAACCCACAACTACGACGGACCAACTCCAACTACGACAGACCAATTCATAACTACGACGGACCAACTCACAACTACGACAGACCAACTCACAAATATGACGGACCAACTCACAACTACGACGGACCAATTCATAACTCCGACAGATCAACTCACAACTACGACAGACCAACCACAACTACGACAGACCAACTCACATTTACGACGGACCAACTCACAACTACGACGGATCAACTCACAACTACGACAGACCAACTCACAAATACGACGGACCAACTCACAAATACGATGGACCAGCTCACACTTACGACGGACAAACTCACACTTACGACGGACCAACTCCAACTACGACAGACCAATTCATAACTACGACGGACCAACTCACAACTACGACAGACCAACTCACAAATACGACAGACCAACTCACAACTACGACGGACCAACTAACAACTTCAACAAACTAACTCACAACTACGACAGACCAACTCACAACTACGATGGACCAACCACAAATACGACGTACCAACTCACAACTACGACGGTCCAACTCACAACTACGACGGACCAACTCACAACTACGATGGATCAAACTCACATCTACGACAGACCAACTAACAACTACGACAGACCAATTCATAACTACGACGGATCAACTCACAACTACGACAGACCAACCACAACTACGACAGACCAACTCACACTTACGACGGACCAACTCGCACTTACGACGGACCAACTCACAACTACGACCGATCAACTCACAACTACGACAGACCAACTCACAACAACGACGGATCAACTCACAACTACGACAGACCAACTCACAACTACGACGGACCAACTCACAACTATGATGGACCAACTCACACAAACGACGGTCCAACTCACTACGACGGACCAACTCACAACTACGATGGACCAACTCACAACTACGACAGACCAACTCACATATACGACGGACCAACTCACAACTATGACGGACCAACTCACACATACGACGGTCGAACTCACAACTAGGACGGACCAACTCACAACTTCAACGGACCAACTCACAACTACGACAGACCAACTCACAACTACGACAGACCAACTCACAACTACGACGGACCAACTCACAACTACGACGGACCAACTAACAACTTCAACGGACCAACTCACAACTACGACAGACCAACTAACAACTGCGACGGACCAACCACAACTACGACGTACCAACTCACAACTACGACGGACCAATTCATAACTACGACAGACCAACTCACAACTACGACGGACCAACTCACACTCACCACTACGACGGACCAACTCACAACTACGACAGACCAATTCATCACTACGACGGACCTACCCACAACTACGACGGACCAACTCCAACTACGACAGACCAATTCATAACTACGACGGACCAACTCACAACTACGACAGACCAACTCACAAATATGACGGACCAACTCACAACTACGACGGACCAATTCATAACTCCGACAGATCAACTCACAACTACGACAGACCAACCACAACTACGACAGACCAACTCACATTTACGACGGACCAACTCACAACTACGACGGATCAACTCACAACTACGACAGACCAACTCACACTTACGACGGACCAACTCACAACTACGACGGATCAACTCACAACTACGACAGACCAACTCACAAATACGACGGACCAACTCACAAATACGATGGACCAGCTCACACTTACGACGGACAAACTCACACTTACGACGGACCAACTCCAACTACGACAGACCAATTCATAACTACGACGGACCAACTCACAACTACGACAGACCAACTCACAAATACGACAGACCAACTCACAACTACGACGGACCAACTAACAACTTCAACAAACCAACTCACAACTACGACAGACCAACTCACAACTACGATGGACCAACCACAAATACGACGTACCAACTCACAACTACGACGGTCCAACTCACAACTACGACGGACCAACTCACAACTACGATGGATCAAACTCACATCTACGACAGACCAACTAACAACTACGACAGACCAATTCATAACTACGACGGATCAACTCACAACTACGACAGACCAACCACAACTACGACAGACCAACTCACACTTACGACGGACCAACTCGCACTTACGACGGACCAACTCACAACTACGACGGATCAACTCACAACTACGACAGACCAACTCACAACTACGACGGATCAACTCACAACTACGACAGACCAACTCACAACTACGACGGACCAACTCACAACTATGATGGACCAACTCACACAAACGACGGTCCAACTCACTACGACGGACCAACTCACAACTACGACGGACCAACTCACAACTACGACAGACCAACTCACATATACGACGGACCAACTCACAACTATGACGGACCAACTCACACATACGACGGTCGAACTCACAACTAGGACGGACCAACTCACAACTTCAACGGACCAACTCACAACTACGACAGACCAACTCACAACTACGACAGACCAACTCACAACTACGACGGACCAACTCACAACTACGACGGACCAACTAACAACTTCAACGGACCAACTCACAACTACGACAGACCAACTAACAACTGCGACGGACCAACCACAACTACGACGTACCAACTCACAACTACGACGGACCAATTCATAACTACGACAGACCAACTCACAACTACGACGGACCAACTCACACTCACCAATACGATGGACCAACTCACAACTACAACAGACCAATTCATCACTACGACGGACCAACCCACAACTACGACCGACCAACTCCAACTACGACAGACCAATTCATAACTACGACGGACCAACTCACAAATACGACAGACCAACTCACAAATATGACGGACCAACTCACAACTACGACGGACCAATTCATAACTACGACAGATCAACTCACAACTACGACAGACTAACTCACAAATACGACAGACCAACTCACAAATACGACGGACCAGCTCACACTTACGTTGGACAAACTCACACTTACGACGGACCAACTCCAACTACCACAGACCAATTCATAACTACGACGGACCAACTCACAACTACGACAGACCAACTCACAAATACGGCGGACCAACTCACAACTACGACGGACCAACTAACAACTTCAACAGACCAACTCACAACTACGACAGACCAACTCACAACTACGATGGACCAACCACAAATACGACGTACCAACTCACAACTACGACAGACCAACTCACAACTACGATGGATCAAACTCACATCTACGACAGACCAACTAACAACTACGACAGACCAATTCATAACTACGACGGATCAACTCACAACTACGACAGACCAACCACAACTACGACAGACCAACCCACACTTACGACAGACCAACTCGCACTTACGACGGACCAACTCACAACTACGACGGATCAACTCACAACTACGACAGACCAACTCACAACTACGACGGACCAACTCACACATACGACGGTCCAACTCACAACTCCGACGGACCAACTCACAACTACGACGGACCAACTAACAACTTCAACGGACCAACTCACAACTACGACAGACCAACTAACAACTGCGACGGACCAACCACAACTACAACGTACCAACTCACAACTACGACGGACCAATTCATAACTACGACAGACCAACTAACAACTACGACGGACCAACTCACACTCACCAATACGACGGACCAACTCACAACTACGACAGACCAATTCATCACTACGACGGACCAACCCACAACTACGACGGACCAACTCACAACTACGACAGACCAACTCACAAATATGACGGACCAACTCACAACTACGACGGACCAATTCATAACTACGACAGATCAACTCACAACTACGACAGACCAACCACAACTACGACAGACCAACTCACACTTACGACGGACCAACTCACAACTACGACGGATCAACTCATAACTACGACAGACCAACTCACAAATACGACGGACCAACTCACAAATACGACGGACCAGCTCACACTTACGATGGACAAACTCACACTTACGACGGACCAACTCACAACTACGACGGACCAACTCACAACTACGACAGACCAACTCACAAATACGACGGACCAACTCACACTTACGACGGACCAACTCACAACTACGGCAGACCAATTCACAAATACGACGGACCAACTCACACTTAAGACGGACCAACTCACAACTGCGACAGACCAATTTACAAATACGACAGACCAACTCACACTTATGACGGTCCAACTCACAACTACGACGGACCAACTCACAACTACGACGAACCAACTCACAACTACGACGGACCAATTCACAACTACGACAGATCAACTCATAACTACGACAGACCAATTCACAACTACGACGGACCAACCCACAACTACGACGGACCAACTCACAACTACGACGGACCAACTTTACAACTACGACGGACCAACTCACAACTACGACGGACCAATTCACAACTACGACGGATCAACTCATAACTACGAGAGACCAATTCACAACCACGACGGACCAACCCAAAACTACGCGGACCAACTCACAACTATGACGGACCAACTCACAACTACGACAGACCAACTAACAACTACGACAGACCAATTCATATCTACGACGGATCAACTCACAGCTACGACAGACCAACTCACCAACCACAACTACGACAGACCAACTCACACTTACGACGGACCAACTGGCACTTACGACGGACCAACTCACAACTACGACGGACCAACTCACAACAACGATGGACCAACTAACAACTACGACGGACCAACCACAAATTCGACGTACCAACTCACAACTACGACAGACCAACTCACAACTACGACGGACCAACTCACAACTACGACGGACCAACTCCAACTACGACAGACCAAATCATAACTACGATGCACCAACTCACAACTACGATGGACCAACTCCGACTCCGACAGACAAATTCACAATTCGACGGACCAATCGACGTACAAACTCACAACTACTACGGACCAACTCACAACTACGACAGACCAACCCCCCAAAAAGACGGACCAACTCACAACTACGACGGACCAACTCACAACCACGACGGACCAACTCACAACCACGACAGACCATTTCAAAACTACGAAGGACCAACTCACAACGTGGTTAAAGCCTCCTGGCAGGGTATATATTTTTCCCTGGCTATAACTTCTACAGAAATGATAGGAAAGACGGAAATGGTGGTGTGTTGCTGGCCATCATTATCTACCTCAATAGTCACCAGATATCAATTGAATTTGTTGCAACCAAAGTGATAAATGGAAATAACATAATCCCGGGTGTTGTTTATCGCCCACCTAGCAGTAATCAAATCTACATCGACAACCTCAACCGATCTGTAATGGACATGTCCCACTCCAACCCAGGTACAGCTGTATGGATAGGAGGTGACATGAACTTACCCGGCATCAACTGGGAAACAGAACAGATTATCTCACACCAGTACAAGCAATCCATCAGTGTTTCATACCTGCAAATGCTAGCCAGTGCCAATCTTGAACAGATAGTCAACTTCCCAACCAGGAGAGACAACATACTTGACGTCATCGTGACGAATCGCCCGACGTTGGTGAAACAATGCAACAGTCTACCAGGCCTTATTAGTGACCATGACGTTGTGTTCCTGGAAATGAGTGCAAGCGCATACAGGCAGAAACCAGCACGGCGTAAGATCCTACTATGGAAGCCAGCCAACTTAGAAAACATCCGTTCGGACACCAAATAATGGGCTATCGAAAACCACACTACTGCAACACGTGGATCGTCTAGCAAAGAAGGTCAATCTTGCACGGGATAAGATTGTCGATACCAACGTTCCACGTAAGATGAGCTCGTCTAGATGTGGCCAATGCTGGTTTGATACATCTACCAAACGCATGTGCTGTAAAAAGGCACGGGCCCACAAGAAGGCGAGGCGCTACAACCGAGAAAAAGACTGGAGTCGTTATCACACTATCAAGAAAAAGACACAGGAGACTGTGCCGATACTCCTACAACCAGTATGTATCTGACATCATTGGCAGCGATCCCAGCAGAAACAAAAGATTGGGGGTCTTGATTAAATCCAACGCTGTGACCACTGGCGTTGTGCCCCACTGAAGGAAGGAAACATTCTACACTGCGACCCAAAGCAAAAAGCCAACATCCCGAATAGACAGTTCTCATCAGTGTTTACGGGTGACAGTGATTCTCTGCTACCAGATTTAGGACCAAGCGAACATCCAACCATGGTCGACATCACCGTTCCAAGCTCCTCAAAAAACTGAAACCCCACAAAGCAGCTGGGCCGGACGGTATACCTGTTAAACTCCTGAATAAAACAACTGCTCAAATCTCACCTGCAGTAATCATGCTATTCCGGGCTTCCCTGAACCAGGGTTGTGTTCCATCATTCTGGAAAAAGCACACATCGTGCCGATATTCAAGCGCGGATCCAGATCATCTGCCGCAAACTACCACCCTATATCACTGACAGCTGTGCTTTGCAAACTATACGAGCACATTGTAAACTGTTCCATCGTCCATTACCTCTCGACCAGAAGATACTAAATGATGCTCAACACGGCTTCCGAAAACGCAGATCATGTGAGACTCAATTACTTCTCACGATCAATGACCTGGCCAAAGGTCTAGAGGAGAAGCATCAGATAGACCTCATCTCCTTAGATTTTGCTAAGGCCTTTGACAAGGTATCTCATCATAGGCTACTACTAAAGGCTGAGTTCTAAGGGCTACGAGGCTGTACCCTTAAATGGCTTGAGAATTTCCTCCATAACCGTACACAGCAAGTTATAGTTGATGGTCAACATAGCTCTGAAGCGAAAACAACATCTGGAGTCCCACAAGGCAGCGTCCTCGGGCCCTTGCTCTTCCTCATATACATAAACGACTTACCTGACAGCATATCTGGCTTGACAACAACACGTCTGTTTGCAGGTGACTGTGTCCTCTACCGGCGTATCACATCTGCCGATGACTGTACAAATCTTCAAAGTGACCTGGACAGCCTTCAAGAGTTGGAGAGGAAGTGGCTTATGGAGTTCAATCCTGCGAAATGCCAGGTTATACATGTGACCAACATGAGGAAACCCATCTTAAGACCTTACTGCATTCACAATCACATCCTGGATGAAACCAACTCTGCCAAATACCTGGGTGTTCACATCGAATCCAAGGTTAACTTCAATGCCCATGTCAATGCCACAGCCAATAAGGCAAACTCCACCCACACTGTAAAAAAAATCCCGTAAAATTTACGGGAATCGGTTGTGCAGCGAGATGCCAACCGATTCCCGTAATTTTTACGTTGCAAACCGTACACGAAGTTACGGTGTGCCGTCCACGAAGTTACGGTGTGCCGTGATTTTCACGGTGTGAAAGCTGTCAATATACGGTGCGAAGCGTACATGAAGTTACGGTGTGGCGTGATTTTTACGGTGATAAGGCTGTCAATACGGTGTAAAACCGTACACGAGGTTACAAAGTGCCGTGATTTGTACGGTACATTACACGTTGATATTACTGCCATGGGTCCGTATTTGAAAAAGTGCAAATGAGATAATAATCTCCCTTCAAAATAGTTCCATCTTAAATGCTGATTTTCAAGAAAAGTTCTGAACACCATCAAAAGGCAACAACTGCTCTCGATTTGCACTGTTCGAATTCAGACGCTGCATTTAGTGGTCTTCATAACACAATATTAACATCCACATAGAATAACTGATGAAATAGAAACCTTAACAGGTTACCAATGATGGGTGTTTTGAAAACTAGACGACTGGAATTGGAATGAACTCATTGTTTCCAGAAACAAAACCAATAATGTATCATACCTTTAAGTATACTCCATGAGCACGGGATTGTACAATAGAGTACAAAAAGTGGGTAAATCTAGTTATTCTAGTCGCCCCGCCTAAACTTCCTCATAAGCATTGCGCGTGCGCGATGATCCCTAGAGTTCTCTTGGTATGCCCAGATACGGATTTTGGCCGTAAAAGGCTGGCGAGCAAAAGCGAGAATGGTAATTCACCGTCGAAATATGCACATTTCTCACCGTAAAATTACGGTAGTTTTTTTAAACAATCCCATGGTGCATTGCGAGCCGGTATTTACGGGGTTGCACCGTAAAGTCATGGAAAAATCTCGTTACGGTAAAACACCGTAGCTATTTACGTACTTTTCACCGTATAATTACGGTAATTTTTTACAGTGCAAGCCTTCCTAAACCGGAATTTCAGACATTGCAACCCAAATATCAAGCAGGAAACAAACACAACATATGTTCGGCCGATTGTGGAATATGCAGCTGCTAAGTGTGAGCCACACGCCAAGCGCAACATCGACAAGCTTGAGATGGTCCAACGTAGAGGTGCTCACTATGTCACCGTTAACTACCACCATACCAACAGCGTAACCACCATGCTCAAAAACCTACAGTGGCCCACTCTGGAAAGAAGACGTCTCCAAAGCTGTCTTGCCATGATGTACCGTATTCGAAATGATCTTGTGGACATCAACTGGCAAGCACATCTCACAGAAGCACAGTACCAGACTACAGGACATGGATCTCGCTTCTACATCCCGCACTGCAGCAATCAGGTCTCTTTCCTCGTACAATTAGGGACTGGAACTGCTTGAAGATGGACCCTGCCCTCTCCCCCTCTCTGGATGCATTCAAGGATGCACTGAGGGTTTAACCAAGTTTAGTCTTGCTGGCCAGTTTTACTTGCACCATGTATAATATTGCACTTGATTTCGCTACGGTCTCATGGTTTCACGCGTGTGCCCAGCCGCAGTGCGGTAATCTTCAATTGTTGAAGCAGCCTTTGAAAGGCAGATTGGAAGAAGAAAAAGAAGTTTAGAATGAGTTGTGGTGCTCACGTTTGACCGACAATGTGCTCTCTGGCCAATATGTAGTTAGTTTTGACACGAAGGGGGTCCGCTGCAGGTTTTATCCTTTGAAAAACGAGAATTTTGGTGATCGATCTTCCACAGTTATACTCAAAATTCATTTAAAAAAAAACATTTATAATATTTTATTAGAATAATATTAAAACAAACAGAGCACATAAAAACAAAAAGTACAACGTGAATATATAAAATATTGCAAATATTATATATTAATAAAATATGAAGAATAACAGAAAGTAAAGAAACGAAATGAAACGCAGTGAAATGATATCAAATAAATCAAATAAAATGAGATGTAATCGTTCATTTGAATCTATGACCAAACTTCTTTTAGAAGTAAATCAAGGCAAAAAACACCCAATTAATTTTTTTTTTTGCTGTTTTTTGTTTTATTTGTAGTAAAGTTAACGTAAGATGATTCTTCATTCCCGGTGCGAGACAGTTTAATTGTTTTTGTGAGATTTACCTTTTTTTCACAACACATGTTATGATTCTTTGAGCTATTTTTTTGCGCACTCTAAAAACAGTGGGTCGATTTAGTGTTCAATCAGACATATTAGCTGCACAATTTCAGCCCTACAATTATTATGGTTCAGCTTAGGAAGGCGCAACCCACGGATGACCAAAATCTAGATGCCAAGGTTTCATCAAGACATTTTTATCCACGGTTCTGTGTCGCTATAGTAACCATTCTTCCTTTCTGAATCCAATTCAGTTTTGAGAGATCGTGTGTGACCCCGGGGATCTGCCGCAGGGGATTTCTCTATACATTCGCCTGAGTGCGTGTGGACGCACCATACCACCCAAATAAGATTCGTAGAGTCACTCTTGCCGCAACTGCATTTCCGACATCACGCACCATTGGAAGCATTGGCAAGAATCACCACTAACCTGTGGACGAATGAAACTGGCTTCGAGACTATTCGCACACGGCTCCACTTTGTATCGCTTCCGCTCAATCCCATCAACTGAAAGTATGCGTCAATACATCATACAAAGGAGTTGCAGTTAGATTCACGAACACGGAGATATCAAACTGATGTACTGCTGCGCTTCATGTCAAGCCATGGAATAACTCTATAAATTCAGCCCAAACCTCCAATTGTCAGTTCGTCAATTTTCTTTGTTTGAAATGATAACGAGAGCCAACATTACGAAGGAGTAGATGTTTTTTTGAAAGGATGGTTATTCTGATTGGATATTTGCGTGAGTTATATCGAAATGTCTATCAAATACATGCTGTTTCAACTAGAAAATGAAGACTTCCTAACAGCATGGAATCTATCTAACGCAACGAGTGATCAACCTCACAGCACAGCAGTTGAGTTGAATTTGCCCAGTTTGCTGCTCGTGGCTCTAATTATTTGGACATTCTTCGGTAATATGCTGGTGTTGATTGCTGTTTATAGAGAGAGGGGCTTGAAGTCAATGTCGAATTATGTAATAGCTAGTCTGGCTCTGGCTGATCTTCTACTCGCTGTACTCGTCATGCCATTGGGTCTAGTATCATTGGTGAGTATATTATTTGTCATTCATGTTATGTAACCTAATTATTAGTTCACCCACATTCTATTGCATTTTGCTGACAATTCAAGGACTAGTATGAACACATAAAACCTTCAGCATATTCCATTAAATAGCAATTCACACAAGGTTCTGCCGATACAGGCATATACAGGTCTACGTACATCATTATTTGCATCCAATTTAATACTGCCACGGTAAAGATTGGTATTCTATATTCAGTTATGTCTATAGGTGGGATGGGGTGGTTTTGAAAGTCAAATGATGATTAACAGTCGATGTATAAACTTAATAATTTATGAAGTCATCATTAATTAGCATCTGTATTGCAGGGCGATGCGTTTTATTTATTTGTGTACTGTCGAAATATCCACCACACCTGTATTCAGCTATTCATTCCGGAGCGTTGATTTCATTGAAATAGACGCAAAGGTCATTGTAATGTATAATACTCTAAGCATTAAATATACTGTCCCAATTTTATTTGCCTAACGTTGTTGGACAAGTTTGTAACAATGTCCGTATTATATTTCAGACTTGGATTTGGGTACTTTTTGTAACACAAAACACAATGTCCACAGATTTACATTAAACCTACACCGTTTGAAGATAATGATAAAAGAAAGCGTACCTTAAAATATTGGTAGCTGAGGCGCTGTAGTTTTTGAGAAATGAGTTTTTGAAATGAGTTTTTACATGCTAAAATAATGTTCTCATGATCGTTGAGACGAAAATTATTTTCATGACATTGTTTTACTAATTTCTCAAAAACTACAGCACCTCAGCAAGTAATTATCAGGGTAGCTTTCTACTACCATTATCTTCAAACTGTGTAAGTTTACTGTCAATCTGTGAACATTGTGTGTTTTGTCCTACAAAAAGTACATAGACCCTTTAAGGTTCTGCTCTGTTTACAATTAGAAAGATATTATGTATGCAAATGTGCATTTTGGGGAAAATGATCCTCGATTTATTATCAACCAAAAAGCTCTTTACCTTTGTGTATGGACTGCTATATGTAGTTCAACACATGTGCGTTGCGGATTTCCTTTGGTGAAGGTAAAGACAAGTGTTGTTCAAAGCAATGACAAAATAATACGATGGTCACGCGTGGGCGTTACTGCTACAGCTACACACCTCGTCACCTTTCCGTCCAATCCAAGCAACGTCGCGAAGACCCGCATTTTGTTCTGGCTAAGAGCGTATCCAAATGAGCTATTGCTTTGGGACTTTTTTTAAAGGACAGAACAAGATTCCTTATACTATAACAATTAAATTGATTAAAACCGTTTAAATGCTTATGCAGGCCTATACACCATTTAATTTTCGGTCAGGAAAAGTAAAAAAGGAAAAGAGATGGCCTACAAGTTTGATAATTCATATCACGTAATAAACAAAATAATACGCATTATTTGTATGGAATGTTACAGTCCAGGAAGATGGTCTATTAAGAAGCTGATGTTTATTTGTTTTGTGCTTCCACGCACAACATATAGGTTGACTTCAACCATTACCAGACGACGATTAACATTGTACTGAACAGACTTCCCTCAACATTTTGTGAAAAGCTGTCTGTAGGCCCTAAGCCTTCCACAACAACTACAGAATGTATCATAATAATTTCCGTCAAAATAATTCTCATTTTTAATCAGAACTTAAAAACGTGTCTTTGAATGTCTTGTTGGAGTATAGGCCTTGGAGTATAGGCCTTGGACTATGGTATGACGATATTATTTTGTTTAAAGATGAACCCACTCCGTTATAATGGATTCACAATTCGTTGTTGTGGATTCACAATTCGTTGTTGTGGATTCACAATCTGTTGTGACGGATTCGCGTTTATGTACAATACGTGCCCTCTCATCGTTTTTCGATCTTTTGATTATTACAACTCAGCCTCGCTTTCGCACACGTGGGCAGTGTAGAGATGTTCTGAAAACAAAGATGATTGCCTCCCAAAAGCGACTAGCGTGCACGCTTGTAAAAAACTTCTGCCGCTTTTATAAGACGTTTCGTACACACCGTGTCAAAGTGCAAGTATTTTGCCGCGATTCCTATTCAAATGAATCATGCATAATAAGGTAAAAGAAGAATCAAGGAAAAATAAGAGGGGACCATTGCTCGTTGACTTGGTGCCTCTTGACTGCGGGCTACCAAACTTGAGCGGGTGTTTATGGGTGAGCTTGTGGGTTGCGAGTGAGCAAGGCATGCAGTGAACAAAATGGCGCGGCGAGACCCATCATCACCGGCTCGGGCTCCGTGTGCAATAAGCGTTGCTCCAAAATGCAGAAAAGGCCTACAAGTATTAGATATAATGTGTATCAATTACATTCATTCATGCCCAATGTTTAAATGTATGTAACAATTCAGAAATTATGTCACTTTTTGTAAAAGCCATGCAATGTATTTCCCTTTAGAAAAATCTAACTAAATATTTTCATTTGTAAATAACCGGTACATCAGAAGATATAAACATGAATTATAATATAGGATCGTTTAATTTAAAAGCATTAAAATATATATATATATATATATATATATCAAATAATAAACCACAAGGGAAACTGACTGGGTACATTTTTAAATGATTTAGGATTGAACAAAGAAAAATTGACTAGAGCGGGATTTGAACCAACGACCTCCGGTTTAACGTGCCGGCGCTCTACCAACTGAGCTATCTAGCCCTATGTTGGTGGTCTCCCAATTTATATATATATATATATATACAAAAAATACAGCGAAATATTATTAACACGAAGTAAATTAAAACAGAAACAAATTTGTTTTACATCGTACATTGTTGACCTTCTCAGTGGGTTATATATCATGTGAAGTCTGTTGTTAGTTAAAGTAAAATGTCCTCAGCAAAAGTGCCAAAAACGTCATCAATTACAGCGAATCCAACCTTCAGAGCCGTAAATTGGGAGGGTTACGACAATTTGCGATTAGAAGCCATTTTGTTCCCTCAAGAAACGCATGGGCGAACACGGGGTGCCAGACTAGTCTGCCGATTGGGTTGTGCTCATTGATCTCTAGAGATCAATAGTTGTGCCGCATTTGGAGACAACATGGCGTCCAGCAACCACGTGACCAAAGAAAACTGGTCCCTCCATGTCACAACTCTCTCAATGCACAGCTCTGACCTCTTGTGTTGGCTCGGACTGGATCCGTAGTTTGAAAAACAACGAAAGCCGATGCCTGGCGTTTCGTAATTGGCTTCAAAATGGTGCTGAAGACTGGATCAAAAGCTAAGACCAAAGCCTGTCGTTTCGAAACTTAGCTCTGCTTACCGTCGTGCGCGTGCGCACTCCACGTTACTAGGCATTCTACGCTTACACAGCAAGCGCAGAAATTCAGCGCTGGCACGTAAGCCGGAGAATGGTGATCGTAAGCGCATAATTATTCGGTGATAAGCAGAGCCATGAAATTGGGCCCTTTAGGGTGACCGTATAAAACACATGATTCGTTTGAAATCTATAGATGGATTGCACAACATTCAACCGCAATTGTGATGACAATACCTTTTTTTCAAGGGGAAAGAGATAAGTTGGACTAGTGGGCAGCCGGCCTTCGGAACATCGATGATCCCATGTTGTTGGTGAAATTACATAACACTGTTGACCCAATGTACCAGGGCCCAATTTCAAAGCGCGGCTTAGTTGGCAATTTTTCAAAAAATGTACACTGTACACCGTGAGCCCCATTGCCACTTATCTGGTGATGTGTTGAGTAATCGTTGGCGTTCGAACATTTTCCTCGTGTAACTGACTGACTAAACCGGCCTTATATAGTATCCAGCAAACTGTAATGTCAATATATACACAGGTCTCCAAACATGAATTTGGGGAGACAGAACATTCTACTTCAATGAGATATTCGAATTCTTATATTATATATTTCGTTTCTAAGCAAATTTCGACATGGGCGCAAGCCAATCCATCAACAAATACAAATTCGTGAAATGAATTGATCCACATTTTGAGTATATAGACCTAGCCTGATAGGTATGAAGGTTTTTGTAATCACAGAAAGTAATGGCAACCGGTTCGACTTCGGTTATGCACGCCTCACTGATCTGCGATCAATGTTTGACGGATTTGAAAGGTACGGCCATGTTATCGATCAGGCAAGTCCCAAGCCTACACAAATCGATCTTGTTAATCAAAACATAAGAAATAATGCAAGCATTAGTAGTGGTGCTGGTGGTGGCGGGAGAGTAGGCTATGATCGGGGGAGGGGGTCATTATTCGTTCATATCGGATGATTAGTTTATTTTGTAATCACGTGCACTGTCGGTTGTCCAATTCGTCATCAAATGTACTTGAGACACATTACTCCCTAACGTCGAGGAATTAATGTTTCACATTAGACATAACAATTATTATGCCTGTAAATTAAATGAAAAACCCCGACAGAGGCAAACAGTATTTATCTTGGGTGTTGAGGTTGCGTCCGGAAGCAAAGTGAACCGTTTTTGTTTAATATAGGTGAGGTTTGCAATGTAAACCTCCTTTGAGTAGTGCTGGTGCTGAAACTCAACGTTTCGATCAGTATGGGCCTCTGAGCGTTTGAGCGTGCCTCTGCACCAATGAGCGAGCCTCTGGACCATTGAGCGGGCCTCTGGACCATTGAGCGGGCCTCTGGACCATTGAGCGGGCCTCTGCACCAATGAGCGAGCCTCTGGACCATTGAGCAGGCCTCTGGACCATTGAGCAGGCCTCTGCACCAATGAGCAGGCCTCTGGACCATTGAGCGGGCCTCTGCACCAATGAGCGAGCCTCTGGACCATTGAGCGGGCCTCTGGACCATTGAGCGTGCCTCTGGACCAATGAGCAGGCCTCTGGACCAATGAGCAGGCCTCTGGACCAATGAGCGTGCCTCTGGACCATTGAGCAGACCTATGGACCAGTGAGCGGGCCCCTGGACCATTGAATGGGCCTCTTGCCCATTGAGCTGGCCTCTGGACCAAAATTTAGCGGGCCGCTGGACCATTGAGCATGCCTCTGTACCATTGAGTGGGCCTCTGCACCAATGAGCGAGCCTCTGGACCATTGAGCAGGCCTCTTGACCATTGAGCAGGCCTCTTGACCATTGAGCGGGCCGCTGGACCATTGAGCAGACCTCTGGACCATTGAGCGGGCCTCTGGACCATTGAGCGGGCCTCTGCACCAATGAGCGTGCCTCTGGACCATTGAGCAGGCTTCTGGCTGGACCATTGAGCGGGCCTCTGGACCGTTGAATTGGCCTCTGGACCATTTAGCAGGCCTCTGGACCATTGAGCGGGACTGTTGCGCTGTTGACAATGTGAATCCAATCATACATTTCACAGAAAGATTATGTCGAGAGCTTTAAACGTAATCATAAATCTCAGCATATTGGTGGTTAGAATGGCTAGAAATAATTTATGCTTTAAACTAAAATGAAACAGTATCCCATAAGTTTCTTTAATTATAAAGTTGTTTTTCATGGCTACCAGAGCTTCAATATTTTGGAGCGATACTTTTTCTAAACCAAGTTGAGAAGAATCGACGACTGATCTTAATAGTTGTCTCAACAAACAGCGTGTATTTTGTTGAATATGTTGTGCTGTGCAGCTTACGATCTGTGTAACTTCCTGTTTGTGGGCCCCAGAATCCCACGCCACCTTGGCGTTAATGCTTGGCACACGCGCTGTCGCATTCGCATATTGCATAGCTCTAGTGTCCCCTAGTAATTGCATTACATGAACCCACTCTGGCCTTCTCCCTGTTGTCAAAACGACTCTCTCATCTATAGAGTACGACAGCGTCTGCACTACAATCTCGCAGTCAACATTATTAACAACACTTTGTGTAATTATTTTACACTTACTTGATTGCCTAGCCTTTGATACTAAATAAATCACTTTACAGAAATGATGTCAACAATAACTCCAAATATTCAACCCGTTGCCTCGAGACTATGTTCTATTTATATTTCATACACATCGATATTGGGACAAACAATTCAATGATGACTAAACAATGTGTAGGTCCATTCACTTATGGGTTTTTACCACAAAACATTTTGTTCTTTAAATTCCACAACCTTCAATTTTATGTACAAAAATATTCCCGTATTGTTATTTTTAATATTTTTATTTTCGTTCAATTAAAATCAGTGACTTCAAACAGGATCGATCAAAATCGATCTATCGGTATTTGAATCATTATATTTAGTCTGGCTTTGCATTATTTATTCGGTTTAATAAATCCAAATGCAGTAAGTTTGTAAATGAATAGGTACACTCAAGGAAACTGTAATCGGCTTGGATCGTATGATGATATTCATCTCCATGGTTACAGCCCACGTTCTTATATGCGTTATATTATTAACTACTCCATAGATTGGCTGATGTAAGTACGCAGGCAGGGCTATTAAACTTGCATGACGAATAACCAGTAAATAAAAGAAAATAACGGGAGGACTTTAAATTATTGGTATTTTGCAGGTGACCAAAAGTTTAAGAGGCAAAATCACGCATGTATTATTTATGTTATTATTTTCCGTTGAAAGTACACTGCACGGGGCAAATTATGTCCGTGTTGTTGGTTAAGAACATTGCCGGCAAAGAGGGAAAAACACTTGCTACTAAAGACCCATTGCAAACAAATAAGAAATAAAGAAACAGTTGCAATAAAACCATAGCATTTACAAATATTGTGTGTGTTTATCCGCTCGCACAAAAATGTTGAATGAACGGTAAATAACACACGAAGGAACCAACCCCAAATGAAAATGCAACCAAGATTCAGCTTGGGTGATGACGTCTGTGGAAAGAGTTTTATAATTAAATAATTTGCATAATATGTGATGTACAAGTTGTTGACTTCCATTAGTGTTGACGATAGATACATGAAAGCAATTGACATAGGGTGCCCTCAGCTACAGGAAAAACGAAGTGCTCATTAGCCCATCCTGTGGGCTGAAAGTACAAAGATTTGCTTTTTCCATTGTTACTCGTTTTACCTCTAAGATGACAACTTTATGACGACGCTAATGCATAAGCAGTGGCGTACCTATAGGGATACAGGACGCTCCCCTCTAGTTACGCAACATGGTATAATAACCCCCCCCCCCCCCCCACCCCAAATTTGAAATCTGAACCTTTGAGAATAAATACCAGCATATACAAGTAATGTTTAAATTAATAAGTTTTCTTTTTTGGGGTTGAACAAAGAATTGACTAGAGTGGGATTCAAACCAACGACCTCCGGATTAACGTGCCGGCGCTCTACCAACTGAGCTATCTAGCCCTATATTGGCGGTGTCCCTATTTTGTCAATATCTTTGTTCGGGGGTGCCAGTCAGAAGCCATACAACCGTTAACTGCCGTGTAGCCAGGGATCACACCCAAATTACGATACAACCTGGGAAGCGGCAGCCAGGGGATTACCTTAAGGGGATGCGACTTTTTGTTTCAGATATCAATATAAACCACAAGGGAAACTGACTAGGTAAATTTTGAAATGATTTTTGGGGTTGAACAAAGAATTGACTAGAGTGGGATTTGAACCAACGACCTCCGGATTAACGTGCCGGCGCTCTTCCAACTGAGCTATCTAGCCCTATATTGGCGGTGTCCCTATGTTGTCAATATCTTTGTTCGGGGGTGCCAGTCAGAAGCCATACAACCGATAACTGCCGTGTAGCCAGGGATCACACCCAAATTACGATACAACCTGGGAAGCGGCAGCCAGGGGATCATCTTAAGGGGATGCGACTTTTTGTTAATAAATTTTCGATGAGCAAAGGTGACGTATAACTCAGTGCTTCAAACTATTTGTAAACTCACACATTTCCAATGAACACGTTTCTAAAGTATGCGAAAATGGAACATTCAAAACGTAATAGACTATTTCTGTTAGTATTATGGGTTTCTGTAACTGCTGGTAAAATCTGAGCGTAAAAGAGACGAACATTTTTTTTTCCCGCTCAGTTGCTCTGAGATTAAATCTGTTCCAAGAAATGAGGGGCTTCTGAAGCTTCTTGTAAAATATTAGCGCGATCGGTGCCGACATTTGTTCAAACCGCTTAGATTGATCTGATATTAATCATGTAGGAACTTGTGCTTCTTAAGTGAAACCAAAAGCAAAATTGTGCCCCGCCCCTTCAATCTTCTGTTGGTGCCCCACCAAGAGAAAACTTTTGATTTTGGCACTGTATAAATTTCTTTTGATTGATTGGTTGGTGGACTTTTTTGACTTTTCAAAGCAAACACTTTATTTATACACAAAATATACATAGTTTACAAAAACATAGAAAAGTACAAAGTTACAATAGCAATAGACAAGAAATAACTGTTACAAAAAAACAGGTCAGTAGCTGGGATTTGAAACAACACCTAAATTAACACTTAAGCAAATACATTAGCATGGCATGGTAAACAAGAATGAGAAACAGAATTACAGAGTTCATTCAATGGCATTATCGGTGATCTTGAACATGTTGCAGAGACCCCATTTCTTGAGGAAAATGGGAACATTGTTCTGGAGCTAGTAGTAGCGGTACTCTATTATGATTTTACTTTTAATACGGTATTTCCAGGTGTGAAGGCAGTCTTTGAAATTGGAGTGTACATATAACCAGTAAATACTAGCTTAAAAGCTAATATTTAAATAATTGGCTAAATCAACGTTTTCTCTCGGTCGGCCCCTGCTGTGATGGATGAGGCACCAGTATGTTTCAAAAGTTAGTGTCAGTGTGGGAAGTAGTTGTGTAATGCATCGGTGCAGAAGGTTGAGTGCTGGTTGAATTGATGGGTAGTGGAAGATAAGATGTAGCAGGGTTCCTTTTTCTGATGGTCCACACCAGCCGCACGACTACGGTCGATGAAATGGAGAACTTCCTGCAATGGTAGAATTTTATGCAATAACCGGTACAGTACATCACCCCCTTTCTGGAGAGGGTGATTTGTAAACATTTGTCCACGGTATTGTTGTGTTCATTTGCAGCCCTGTGCAAATGGGTTCGGGGGTTGTCCGACAGAGTATTGAGTTCCTTGTTGAAGACTGTGTAAAGGTGTTTGGAAGGAAAGTTGGATTCACTCTTGATGTCTTTCTCATCGATTTACATAATTTCCATGACAAGACAGCACGACACAACGATGTAAAGAACACTGTCCATAAACAACTACAAACAGAAACTGAGTCTTGAAACGACACGGTGGGCTTAGTGTGATAGACTTGGAAAATGCACGGTCGGGTTTAAAATGTGTTACATCGGCAAGGTTTTTTGACAGAACTTCAATATTCAACTCCCGCTTAGTTTCAAATAATGTTCTACATCATTTCGTCATGCTGTCCTGTCAGGGAAGGTGTCTAAATCATTTAGGAAGACACCTAATTCGAATAAAAAGTAAAACAGACCTAGTAAGTCAGCGACCTAGCAATGGCGGCACAGCCATGGCAGCGTGCAGCACTTAACGGGCGCGTACACGTCTCACGGCGTGTCTTGCGTAACGTTTTAAATAGACACGTTGTCTTGGATCGATCGAGTTGTTGGGCCATTAAAAGCGTTGGAAACCGTTTGTTATGAAATGCAAATGCAAAGAAAGATGTTTGAAAAGTAAAAAAAAAAAAAGTACAATAAAATGACCAAAAATATAATGCCTCGAAATTGCATGGGTTTACTTTACTTTGCGAACTATAAACACTGTCGGCCATTTTATGAAGTCAAAAACTTGACTCCACAAAATTGCGTGCCGTATTAGTGGATCTTTATATTCTACGTACTTTCATAACATTCTTCTAACCATGTAGATTTTCAAACGCTTTTCAGGGACCAACTCGACCGATCCAAGGCAACGTGCCCCTTACTCGGAAAACATGTATACGATGCGAAAAAGGCACGTTCATTGCTTTGAAAATGGATACTGCGTGACGTCATATTCCTACTAGTATCTGTACAAACGTCAGCAAATGCATGTTGTGAGGCTATAATATACATGATGCCTATCTGTATGTAACAGAAACATCAAATCTGTCGTGGTTTGGAATGGGTAAGAATACAATAGACCTAAATCAGCATTTTCAAAAGATATTTGGAATGTGTGAATATTTTATTAAAAGTTGTTTTGTCTTGGTTTTTTCAGCCCTGACATCTTAATGGATGTTTGTGTAGCTGTATCACGACAATGGTAATCACGCACGTAATGGCGACACCGCCGCACCATACGGAAACACTAAACTGCAAAAGACTACACTTACGCGTAACGCAATCACGTAGAGCTAACCATAATAGACGATCGGATTCTACTTTCACTACATGTTCTTGCATGAGAATCATTTACTTGTGATACATTTAAACGTTGACATTATCTTCTTACTCAGGAAGTTGCTTCTATTTTTAATGAATTCTGGAGGCAAGAAATGTTCCATTCTCACTTCAACGCAATCAGACATGGAAAACCTCAGTTGTCTTGGAAACGTTTTTCAGTTTGTTGGAATATGTAACCTTTAGCCAAATGCCTTTTTTTGCAAATCACAAATAAGTTGATTACTCAAAATGGTATGCAAAGATTATTCACAATCTAGGTCGAATAGAACATGCCTATATAATGCCTACAAACAAATTGCATCAAACGGATCAATCCTAGGCAGTTAACATCAAATCAAATCACAATTTTTCAAAAGTCAAAGCGGTTTTGAAAAAACTGAAAATATAGCCAGTTCCAAGTTTAAAAAGAAAATCTATCATAACATAATTTTTTTCTTTCTTAATTTATCTGACCACCAGCCACACGTCAAAATAAGATTAAAATATTGTTTCAAAAAAAGAAAGCACTTTATTGAACAATCTCATTAGTATAAAAAAAATTGCACGTATCTGGAGGAGTATTTACAATGTCAGGCTAGATTAACTACTGGTTTGTTGAAATGCGACGCTATAACCAAATACGCTTTGCCTCACAGCTTCAATCGCTGCCCAACCACTCAAGTCACTTCGTATTTTCCGAGTGAGAAGTGACGTGACATGTACGGCCGAGCTGTACATTTTGGCTACATCGATTGATGTACACACTAAGGTTAGGATCGTCCGTCCTGCCAGCATCTGAGATGACCCCATTGGATTATAGGATTATTGTGGTATGGCTCCCTTAATACCTGAGTCGCTGTAGTCGTGCGAAAATCTTCAAGGTGCTACAAAGAATATTGTCGTTCCTGAAACGATACCCATAGCTCACTACAACATTCGGTTGTTGTGGTAAGAAGATCTTAAGAACGCAGACAAAAGTTCATTTACATGATTAATGCTTGTTATCGTTTGTATGTATCACATTTTGGGATTTGGTTTAAATAAAAATACCTCTCGATAATTTTTGCTTGCGTGATTTTTCCATGGGTTGAGTCTGAGTATGAAATTACACTAAATCTTAAGTGGAACTATTTGATCACGATTCCTAATACACACCATTCCAAACATAACCTTCCCCTCCTCCAACACAACATTCTAAACATAACCTTCTCCTCCTCCAACACACAATGTCAAACATAACCATCCCCTCCACCAACACACAATTCCAAACATAATCATCCCCTCCTCCAACACACCATTCCAAACATAACCCTCCCCTTCTCCAAATACACCACTCCAAACATAACCCTCCCCTCCTCCAACACACCATTCGAATCATAACCCTCCCCTCCACCAACACACCATTCCAAACATAATCTTCCCCTCCTCCAACACACCATTTCAAACATAACCTTCCCCTCCTCCAACACACCATTCCAAACATAATCTTTCCCTACTCCAACACAACATTCCAAACATAGCCTTTCCCTACTACAAGACACCATTCCAAACATAACCTTCCCTCCTCCAATATACCATTCCAAACATAACCCTCCCCTCCTCCAACATACCATTCCAAACATAATCTTCCCCTTCTCCAATGCACCATTCCAAACATAACCTTTCCCTATTTTCAACACACCATTCTAAACACAACCTTCCCCTCCTCCAACACACCATTCCAAACATAGCCTTTCCCTACTCCAACACACCATTCCAAATATAACCTTCCCACTCCTCCAACACACCATTCCAAACATAACCTTCCCCTTCTCCAACACACCATTCCAAACATACCCCCCTCCAACACACCATTCCAAACATAACCTTCCCACTCCTCCAACACACCATTCCAAACATAGCCTTTCCCTACTCCAACACACCATTCCAAATATAACCTTCCCACTCCTCCAACACACCATTCCAAACATAACCTTCCCCTTCTCCAACACACCATTCCAAACATACCCCCCTCCAACACACCATTCCAAACGCAACCTTTCCCCTCCTCCAACACACCATTCCAAACATAACCTTCCCCTCCTCTAACACACCATTTCAAACATAACATGCTCCTCCTCCAAAACACCATTCCAAATATAACCTTCCCACTCCTCCAACACACCATTCCAAACATAAGCTTCCCCTTCTCCAACACACCATTCCAAACATACCCCCTCCAACACACCATTCCAAACGCAACCTTTCCCCTCCTCCAACACACCATTCCAAACATAACCTTCCCCTCCTCCAACACACCATTTCAAACATAACCTTCCCCTCCTCCAACACACCATTCCAAACATAAGCTTCCCCTTCTCCAACACACCATTCCAAACATACCCCCCTCCAACACACCATTCCAAACGCAACCTTTCCCCTCCTCCAACACACCATTCCAAACATAACCTTCCCCTCCTCCAACACACCATTTCAAACATAACCTTCCCCTCCTCCAACACACCATTCCAAATATAACCTTCCCACTCCTCCAACACACCATTCCAAACATACCCCCCTCCAACACACCATTCCAAACGCAACCTTTCCCCATCTCCAACACACCATTCCAAACATAACCTTCCCCTCCTCTTACACACCATTTCAAACATAACATGCTCCTCCTCCAAAACACCATTCCAAACATAATCTTCCCCTCCTCCAACACACCATTTCAAACATAACCTTCCCCTCCTCCAACACACAATTCCAAACATAATCTTTCCCTACTCCAACACACCATTCCAAACATAACCTTTCCCCTCCTCCAACACACCATTCCAAACATAACCTTCCCCTCCTCCAACACACCATTCCAAACATAACCTTCCCCTCCTCCAACACACCATTCCAAACGCAACCTTTCCCCTCCTCCAACACACCATTCCAAACATAACCTTCCCCTCCTCTTACACACCATTTCGAACATAACATGCTCCTCCTCCAAAACACCATTCCAAATATATCCCCCACTCCTCCAACACACCAATCCAAACATAAGCTTCCCCTTCTCCAACACACCATTCCAAACATACCCCCCTCCAACACACCATTCCAAACACAACCTTTCCCCTCATCCAACACACCATTCCAAACATAACCTTCCCCTCCTCCAACACACCATTTCAAACATAACCTTCCCCTCCTCCAACACACCATTCCAAATATAACCTTCCCACTCCTCCAACACACCATTCCAAACATACCCCCTCCAACACACCATTCCAAACATACCCCCCTCCAACACACCATTCCAAACGCAACCTTTCCCCTCCTCCAACACACCATTCCAAACATAACCTTCCCCTCCTCTTACACACCATTCCAAACATAACCTTCCCCTCCTCCAACATACCATTCCAAACATAATCTTCCCTTCTCCAATGCACCATTCCAAACATAACCTTTCCCTATTTTCAACACACCATTCTAAACACAACCTTCCCCTCCTCCAACACACCGTTCCAAACATAACCTTCCCACTCCTCCAACACACCATTCCAAACATAACCTTCCCCTCATCCAACACACCATTCCAAACATGACCTTCCTACTCCTGCAACACACCATTCCAAACATAACCTTCCCCTCCTCCAACACACCATTCCAAACATACCCCCTCCAACACACCATTCCAAACAAAACCTTCCCCTCCTCCAACACACCATTCCAAACATAACCTTCCCCTCCTCTTACACACCATTTCAAACATTACATGCTCCTCCTCCAAAACACCATTCCAAACATATTCCTCCCCTCCTCCAACACATCATTCAAAACATAACCCTCCCTTCTCCAACACAACATTCTAAACATAACCTTCCCCTCCACCAACACACAATTCCAAACATAATCATCCCCTCCTCCAGCACACCATTCCAAACATTAACCCTCACCTCCTCCAACACACCATTCGAATCATAACCCTCCCCTCCACCAACACACCATTCCGAACTCAACCCTTCCCTCCTCCAACACACTATTTCAAACATAACTATGGTGGCCCCGAAGGGACATCGCATAACGCAAACGTGTGGGCATACGTATGCAATGTCGTGAAACAAATCGCGAATATATGCGCACACGTATACAATATCGTGAAACAATTCGCGAATATGTGCGCACACGTATGCAATGTCGTGAAACAAATCGCGAATATGTGCGCACTTGTATGCAATGTTGTGAAACAAATCGCGAATATGTGCGCACACGTATGCAATGTCGTGAAACAAATCGCGAATATGTGCGCACTTGTATGCAATGTTGTGAAACAAATCGCGAATATGTGCGCACACGTATGCAATCTCGTGAACCAAATCGTGAATATGTGCGCACACGTATGCAATTTCGTGAACCAAATCGTGAATATGTGCGCACACGTATGCAATTTCGAGAACCAAATCGTGGATATGTGCGCACACGAGTGCGATTTGTTTTGCAATGTCGTGAATTTTATTGCATACCATGTTGCATACCATTAGGATGATGTCATAGTTGTGGATAATTTGTTACCGATCTAGGGAGTACTGTGGCGCTACAGCAGGCTCCCTCTGTAAAGCATGTGTATACCCAGGAACTTGGCACCAGGTCAAGGACGACCACACGCCTCGCTTGCCTCACAACAAAGACTACTGCTGCAATGACTACCGCTTATCTCACTGTTGGAAAGAAACCCCCCAGATCATTAGACATTTTATTCAAAGGTATGCAACATGGTA
The DNA here is from genome assembly GCF_032118995.1 of Asterias amurensis. Lineage (NCBI taxonomy): Eukaryota > Metazoa > Echinodermata > Asteroidea > Forcipulatida > Asteriidae > Asterias > Asterias amurensis. The sequence continues at coordinate 9,543,466 of NC_092655.1, forward strand.
TGCAATAAAATTCACGACATCGCAAATAATATTCGCAGACGTGTGCGCACATATTCGCGAATTGTTTCACGACATTGCATACGTGTGCGCACATATTCGCGATTTGTTTCACGACATTGCATACGTGTGCGCACATATTTGCGAATTGTTTCACGACATTGCATACGTGTGCGCACATATTCGCAAATTGTTTCACGACATTGCATACGTATGCGCACACGTTTGCGATATGCGATGTCCCTTCAGGGCCACCATACATAACCCTCCCCTCCTCCGACACACCATTCCAAACTTAATCTGCCCCTCCTCCAACACACCATTCAAAATATAACTTCCTCTCCTCCAACACACCATTCCAAACATAACATTCCCCTCCTCCAACACACCATTCCAAACTCAACCTCCCCCTCCTCATACACACCATTCCACTTCACCTCGCAACTCAACCCTCCCTCCTCCACTACACCATTCCAAACATATCCTCCCTCCTCCAACGTACCATTTCAAACACACCCCATCCTCCAACACACCAAACCAAATTTAACCGTCCCCTCCTCCAACACACAAGTCCAAACATAACCTTCCCCTCTTCCAAAACACCATTCGAAACATGACCCTCCCCTCCTCCAACACACCATTCGAAACATAACCCTCCCCTCCACCAACACACCACTCCAAACTCAACCCTCCCCTCCCCAACACACCAGTCCAAACATAACCTTCCCCTCTTCCAAAACACCATTCGAAACATGACCCTCCCCTCCTCCAACACACCATTCGAAACATGACCCTCCCCTCCTCCAACACACCATTCCAAACTCAACCCTCCCCTCCTCCAACACACCATTTCAAACATAACCTTCCCCTTTTTCTCAAATACCCATCAGTCTGCCGTCATTTTCATTTATCGTACACCTTCGGCTGCTATCAATAACCCTTCCCCTTCTCGTTATTCCAATAAGACATTTGAATAAACTCTTTTAGAAAATTCATTTTAAGAGGTGTGTGTCTTTATATTCAAAGCCTCCTCTTTCAGCTTTACCCAAAACGCGCCTCTTTCCACATGCTTTCCAACAAACTCTCACCTCACACAAATCTTCAAATTGCAAATCTTCACCCTGCGCATGCGTCATCTATTGTCAATGGAAAGTGATAAGAATAAAAAAGGTTGCTTGTAAAAGTATTTCACTGGTTTGGGAAGAAGGGGGTAAATGAGGGAATGAATACCCAGCTGTGGTCCCTTAAACATCGTTGTTATTAATGTTTTTATAGGTATAAAATTAAATTTAATAATTGGACATAAATGTTGTTCAGCGGGAAATCAACACCCTAAAGTAATGAAGTAATTAAAGTCGAAAATTGACGATAGTGTTCCTAAAAATCAATATCGACAAAAAATATACTCTAAATGCTTGTAAGGCAGAGAGAAAGTGGACGAAGTTAATAATATCAGGGAAACGCCAATATCCTAATGATAGAAGTCCCTTAAGTTTACATGCTCAGAAAAGACTAAACACTGGCAAGTGGATTGGGGGTAACTCGTGTTTCAGTCCAGGGTTTTTGAGCCGGACAAAGGCTCACAATACTTACCTTGCAAATGTTTTGTTTTGTGTGATATTTCTTACAATTTCAAAGCTTCATTTGCTTCTACTGAAGATACCAGCAAGTTTATCCCATCTGATTTACAGTCTCCATCAATTCCTCGTTCTGTGACTTGAAAGTAGGTCTTTCTGTGCAGGCAAATAATGCAGCACGACATCGATTTGTGGCTATAGCGATCTAAGAGTTGTTCTTGTGCATGGCATTAGGCAGCCTCGCTGCGTGGTATTTCCGTGATAGAATCAAACTTGATTATGTTATTTAGGGACGTTATTTTAAACAATTGGCAAAGCTAGCTTCCCTCAAAATCACTGCTTCTTTTCGTACGGCAAAAGGGCAACGGAAGAATAATTAAAACAGGTGCGGACAACTTTGAGAAAACATTGTCTATCAGCTGTGATGAAATAGTTCCTCTCATGTAACAGAATTACCTCGAGTTCAAAATACATTTTGAAGTGGATATATGAGTAATGTAAATTAATGTTTGTCTGGATTCTACCTTGTATAGTATAAATATGATATGCCATACACATATGCTGGATGATTGAAATATAAAGTACCCTTGTATTTAATAAATTCCTTGACATATGGCCGAGTATCGGTATGATTTATGTTGCTGTAAACGCATAGTGTCGAGATTTTAATCGAAAATTTAAGTCCTACCCTGGGGCACTTTTAAATACTTTCGTCCAGCCTACTCCAGTATGTTTCATTAAAAAAAATGTGGTAAATCTTTTCATATACATGTTTGCGCATAGTATATTCAGGGTTGTCAGCGCTGGAGGTCAGTTTATCGAGCCGAATGATGTACTCTATACAAGTTGTTTCTGAGGATCAAAAGTGCATCTTTCTTGTTATCCCTAGGGGTACTGGAACGGTTTACAGAATCCTATTAAATAGAGTCCAAAACACGCGTTGCAATGTGTTTGCCCTGGCAACCAGATGAATATCACACAACTTAATCCCTGTGTCTCATCTGATTGCATTCTTACATTTCAAGCACTAAATTGCTACGCGTGTCGATGTTTCATTAATAGGATCAGTCATGTTTAGTGACGTGCTTCTAAAGTTAATGCTGCTGAAAAGTTTCCCATAAAAAACAATTATTTTGAGGTGCTACATTTTGAATCACTTGATGAGGGAACAGCCTTGAGTTAAAAGCAGTGTTCTGCAATATTTCAACTCGTATTAGTTCGGTATCCATGCATATCAGCGTCGTAATGCATCCTCATAATTGAAAAAGGCAACGTTTTAATAACACGGGCCTTAAATTTCATCAACGTGATTAACAAAACTTGAAAACTTGTTTTTCTCCGTTTTTTAGAGAATGTTTTAAATCGAAAAACCCCGAAGCAATGGCATATTATTTCTATCCAGGACCCAAGTTTAACCCTTGCATAAAACACACAGCATGAGTAGTGACGAGGTTTATTTTGTTTGGTTACTTGAACCAAAGTGGGACAAAACGAACTGCCGGGGGGTATCCACGAGCTTCTCTGGCTATCTGACTGCTGCTTTTCCATCAAGTCAAGTCTTTTCTACTGGGGCTTCCGCTTCGTTTGCCAGCACAGCATACTGTAGGCCTCCACTTCATAACACATTTCAGCTAGGCCAGATGACGTAATGTCACAATCGAATTTGCTTGGAGGCTAGAAGCAGGTGTTAAGACTACCCGTTAGCCTACGGTGACTGTCTTCAATGCAGCGGCGGTTTCATAATCAATAACAGCAAAAATTACTGTTTTCTTTCGTTGCTATTAAGGATGAACAAGGAATATCATAATGATATGGAAATAATACTATTATGCAGATTATTTTCATTCCATTCAAATGGAGGTCTCACTTGGCTTCCAACTGAAATGAAATACACATTTATAGACCTGGAGATTTCAAAACAGACTGACCTTGCGCACTATATTTTTTTGTATCGTACTTGCTGCCTAAAATCAAGATTTGTGGAACAAGTGCTGATCAAAATGTTAGGTCCTCTTTCTTCAAAAAAATCTAAACTGATGGTGCAATCCCCATAATTATCATCGTTCAATTTAGCTGTGTATGAATTGTGCATGCGGAACTCTGTGCTTTGCATAGCTTTGGTAAACTTGTTATTTCAAAGGTTCGTGGTATATAGATAAGAAGATTTCCTGGTAATTAAAGGTAAAACCAATCCGACATCAAAATGAATATTCAACGAGGAAATAACCATGAAACAGAAACAAGAAGACCCATAAAGGGACCAGAAGAGTGTTCGTACGTACATTTGTCATTCTGGACGACTCTTTCGTCAAATAAATCATAGAAATTACTTAACAAGTAGCGAAGTCATGATTATGTCAGTTGAATCCTGTCTGTAACCCCATGGTAATGAATGTCTAGGCTATATTCCAACCACTCATGTGTGTTTTGATGGCAAGGGTAATGTTACACAGCCATGGCTTGTACTGTTTATTTAAACATAAGAAAAATCTGTGTTAACCATGATTCAACAAATGGCGCTAAGATTAATATAATAAAATATTAGCGTCCTATCAATTAAGAAGCGTCCCAGTTAAAGCCATTGGACACTTTCGGAACAATTATTTTTAAAGTTCACAGATTTACAAATAACTTTACAGAAGGTAATGGTGAAAGACTTCTCTTGAAATATTATTCTATGAAATGCTTTACTTTTTGAGAAAACATTAAAACAATATCAATTCTCGATATCGAGAATTACGGATTTATTTTAAACACATGTCATGACACGGCCAAACGTGCGGACACAAGGGCGGGTTTTCCCGTTATTTTCTCCCGACTCCGATGACCGATTGAGCCTAAATGTTCACAGGTTTGTTATTTTATATATAAGTTGTGATACACGAAGTGTTGGCCTTGGACAATATTGTTTACTGAAAGTGTCCAATGGCTTTAAATGACGGTGGAACTGGAGGACTAAACTTAGGATATACCTATACCACTGTCTCCAACCGGCAGGAGTAGGTTACATTTTGAGTACTGGGTTAAAGTGGACGGTGTTTAGTGTTAAAATAAGGTATAGACGACTAATTATAGTCTGTTATTTGAGAGTGTGGCTCTGAGACGAACTGGATGCTTACTCTTAGAATTAAACCCCGGGTTCATTAAACCTCACATTACAGTCTTCTGACAGTCCACATGACGTGTTTCCGAAAACGTAAATCGCGTTGATGAACAAAAATCACTCTGACTAATAATAACTATAATAATGAACAGTACTTATATAGTGCTTCACACAACAGTCCCGAAGCGCTAATCCGTTTAAAATACGTTATTAACATACAATAAAACAAAGTTAGAACATTTTTCACAAATTTGTATTCGTAATTCGTGTTTTAGATTTTGACTTGGTTAGATCTATTTTCAGTCAAAAGGAAATTTAGACCCATTTTCTGTCTTATGTAATTTACTGTGAACAACAAACTAAACCGACGGTTGTCATTTTGTCTCTGAGAAGCTCGTATATACGCAACATCAATTTCTATGCCAAGTGAAAAGCCGAGAAGACCGAGGGAATGTTATTGGATTTTGACGGTAGGATTGGAGCTTACATTGGCTGATGCCAGCAAATGGACTTGTTTTTTTATTGATTATGCTGCAAAAGCTGCAATCGAAGAGTAAATAATGGGATGTTGTTGAAATAGCACCATAATGCCGCAGTGTAATATATTTTTGTCCAATGTTTTATTACAATTCGGTTTACTTAGTGCATACAGCGCATACTGTCTCCTTATTGATTGTGCCACTTCTTACGATTTTTGGCAAGTTGTTTTTATTTAATATTATTTTTTATGCGAGGGCTTTAACTGGCACTAACGACATGTAATGGAACTATCGTCTTGCATAAACAGCTAGCAAGAGTGCTTCCTTTCTGGCGCTGAAATTTGATGGTCTGGTATAGCAAGGATAGTATGCAAAGGAAAAGCATATCCAAGGCTTGATGTATGTGGATGAAACGACCTGTAATGGGTAACGAGATTTCATTGGGGGACACTTACGGTTGGATTGTGTGGCCTTAGTGACCGTCGACGCCTAGTATGTAGGGCTGATTAGTTGACATCAGGTAGCGTCGTACTTGTGGGGCCCCACTGTTTAACATGCACTGGAAAATACTGCAACCCCAACTAAATTTCTAATCCCTAAAAGATTTAATTTATAATCTAAAAATGGATGTCTCTTATTACTGTACAATCTTTTGGATTAGTTTTCAAATTATATTTAGAGTTCATCTAAAACAAAATTGTTAACCTTAGACAATGAGAGCTATGAAACAGTTCCAGTCATTATCCCAATTCATAAGAATTGTGTCGATCAAGGTACTTTCGGTTGAACGGAAAGGCCTATAGGCATTGAGCGACATTGAATGATCAGTTTGATTTCTCTCAAATCATCAAGACTATAATATCATCTTGGGACTCCTAAGAACAATGGAGCCAAAATATATGTTGTTAACTACAATTGTCTATGAATACAAGGACCAACCAGGAAATGTACACTATTGAAGAGTCCATTCATGTGCATCTGGGAATCTTGATTTCACATCGTTGCAATCTCAAACAAATGATGATGAACTCGTGAGATAGAGCCATTCGTTATGAATCTGCCTGTAATAAAATGTCTGTACTTTGGAGGAGTTGAGTCGTGCAATGATTGTTGATATATGACGGTGATTCCCCATCCTGCCATGAGACCAATCTATAGTAATTCATGATAACGGCGTATGATGTATCATGCCAAATGTCACATTACGTTACGTATGTTAACAAACAAAAATACACTTTTAACGTCGTAATTAGGACACGATCGGTGTCCTTTTATTTGTTAAACTGTACTGATAAGAACAAAGGGATTGTGAAACCGTAATTAAGGATTGTGAATCCGTAATAAAGGATTGTGAATCCGTAATAAAGGATTGTGAATCCGTAATAAAGGATTGTGAATCCATAATAAAGGATTGTGAAACCGTAATTAAGGATTGTAAATCAGTAACAAAAGATTATGGATACGTAATAAAGGATTGTGAATTCGTAACAAAGGATTGTGAATCCGTAATAAAGGATTGTGAATCCGTAATAAAGGATTGTGAATCCGTAATAAAGGATTGTGAATCCGTAATAAAGGATTGTGAATTCGTAACAAAGGATTGTAAATCCGTAATAAAGGATTTGTTTGAATCCGCAATAAAGGATTGCGATACGTAAAAATAGATTGTGAATCCGTCATAAAGGATTATGAATCAGTAACAATGGATTGTGAATCCGTCATAAAGGATTGTGAATCAGTAATAAAGGATTGTGAATCTGTAATCAAGGATTGTGAATCCGTAATAATGGAGCCTGATGATGTCATCTGTTTTCAAATTAGGCTGTGTCAATTTGGGTTTTAAGTTTCTTATTTTAAAATCACAAGTTCTTAGAACTACAAAACTAACTTCAAGTAGGTCTATATCAATATGTCCCAAATAGACGTGTTTAAAAAATTTTCTCTTCACCAGCTCTGTTTATTTTTGACATAGTTTTTTACCTTGTTTTTATTTCGACAAAAAAATCAGTCCAGTTGGGTTTTAGGTTGTTTTTTATTTTGCAATGGGCTTTCTAATGTTTTAATTGAGGCCTATATTGGAACATTGTTAGTGTTTTATAACTATTTGGGAGAGGCACATTATGCAAAGATAAAACAAACATTATGTATGCCTGCTGTATGTTTGTTTGATTTGTTATCAAAGTATCTACATGCCCGCGGTCAGTGCATTGGATATAATACACCAAGGTTGAAAAAGATCCTTAATTCGAGCTGAGTAGATAAGTCATTCATGGAGTGCCTGTTTCGTTTGGTAAAGTCTGTTCTTCGTCTCTTACCTCGGGTTAGCCTTTCTTTGTCCGCTGTCAGCCCAACGTCAAACTGCAATCAAAATGTTTGTATTCATCTTAGAAAAGAAATCACAATGCAGGCTTTAAGCCCGTAGCTATGGCATGAAACTGGTGTTTTAATCTGGATCACTCAGGATACTGGAGGCCACTTTGACCGTGTTACCGAAAAAACAGAAGTATCTGCTTGGTGCCAGAGGCATCTTAAGCAACCAACTCGAGACAACGGAGATTGCAACCAACTTGAGAAAGAGGGTATGTTCTTCCTCATAATGCAGCTGGTGAAGTGCGCTGGGATAGCTCCATGGACGGATCTGCCTTCAATGGAAGTGGTCTTCGCTTATTACACATTTATGTTTCCCTCTATGGAACAGCTTTATATCAGGCAAAAAGCGAGCAACGTGGACCCTCCTAGAATGACTGTTTTGGATTGCTAAACCCCTAAGTTTGAAAATCTAGGCTTAACAACAAAACATGTACAACAACAATTAAAAAAACATCGAAATCAACAGCAACATTATTCAACAACAACATCGACTTAAGAAACGTCTTTGTAGGAAATATTGATTTAAGTAAAGTTGTTTGTGGTTCAAACATTTTGCATTTTAAAGTCAAATGGATTTACTCATTGTAATAATTTCGTCGAATGGTTTTAAAAGCACGTCATTATATTATTGAAATATTAAGCAAATAATATATGGAGTTATAATTAGCTGTAAATTTGGGCGTGTAACCCCATGCCTCCCCATGTCTCGTATCATTTATAAACCTAAACAGGTAGGCGCTGTTAGAATTTGATTATTTATTTTTGAAGACGATCAACGCAAGAACGCCGCCTGAATTTCCGTCCATGTTGAAAATGAGACTGGTTTCTCAGCTTTTGAATAATGCTTTCAATTTCCGGTTCGGAACGGAAGTCAAGGTTAAAATTGTTTAATATTTCAAATATTTTTCTAAAGATGTATGAAGATGTAAACTCCAATGAGCAGTTCAGTGGTTATGTGTACCTTTTTCTACCACAGGGTCGATTTCACAAAGAAATAGGACTAATCCTCTTAGTCCTAAGAGTGATTCAAAACTTAAAGTCATCTGGAAATAGAATTTTGTTTTCTTCAAACATTGGAGTATAATGTTAAGGAACAATAAAATAATTATTTGAGTAATTGTTTGTAACGATTTCTATGTTTAAAATATATATAGAGTTGTTTGGGGTGACTCCGCCTACCCCTTTTGTGACGTCAATCGAGGCAGACTTTGCCTCGATCGAACATCGAACACACGGACGTGCAAGTGCATGCAAGTCCTATAGTCGTGAAATTGTACGTTTCGAAAAAAGTGTTTTTCTTGCATTTTTCCGGCAATGTCGACCGGGTTTATTGCTGCTGGATGCAGCAAGACAACTAAAGATGTGGTCAATTTGCAAAGTAGTCCGGTCCGACGTATTTTCCAGCGCTGCGCAGCAAACACTTCGAGCCGTCGTGCTTCGACAATCCGGAATACACTACACATTTTGACATGAAGAGAAAGGTTCTTTTCTAAACCATGACGTTATCGCAACAATTTTTCCAGCTAGTGGGGAAGTCGAAGAAGCTACCTGAAAGACGTGACGAACCTAAAGGAGCATTTGCTTAACGTGAACAAAATCGGGTATTGTTTCAACTTTGAGGGCATGTTTTTAGCTTGCACCATACGTCACTATCTTGTGTTGGCACTGCATGCGATTCATCGTGCTGGGTAATCCGAGTGGACCGTCCGCACAGCAGCCATCCAGTGCGTGCAGTCTGCTCCGTGACCGTATAGTTCTGTGCGTAGCATAGACTTATATATAACTCTACGGTACGTAGGCATCATACCGATCAGGTATCCAGACGTAGTGTAACGGGGCCAGACTACCATTTTCTCTTCAAATATCGCGCCTCGATTGACGTCACGAACAGCCCCCTGGTCGGGCCTACTTTTAAATTTGTAAATAAAATGGAAACTAATTTTGGTGAACTTAATTAACTGTTTATTCATATTCCACTCATTAAAAAACTTTTTTTTGCGACAAAAGCTTTATTTTGACAAAATACCACTTCCAGGTGACTTTAAGGAACGCCTATCGTTTAACTCGTCCTAACTCGAGACTGAAATCCACACAGGGATGAGCTTGTTGTTTCTTATTTCAACTTCTGGTTTGCACTAGAACACAAGGTCACTTTGGGGTTATGTCAATGTGAACGAGAGATTACTGGTACAGGTCAGGGAATGAAACAACTATACCACCTACATGGTTGGGCTCAATGCATGCACAAAACGAAAACAAGCAAATGGGTTATCTCACCATCGTGAAGAAAGCCACCTTTACGAGAGAAGTTTGAGCAACCCTACAGGCTTAAAAGATGACTTACCAACGTGAATGGAATGTTGGCAATAAGAAGTGTGTCAGAATAGACTGTGCAAGTCTCGCGCGGATTTGAACTTCCGGGACCATTGTGGTCCCAACCTTATGGAGATTTACGTTGGGGAGATTTTGTTTCGTCCATTACTTTAGTTTAATGTAAATTATGATCATATAAATGACATATGTTGTTAAAAATGTAATACTAATTAACATCATTATAAAAGTAAATAAAGTCAACATAATAACGAAGAAAAACCGATATTTAAACTTGACCTCAGGTCAGGTTACTTGGTAAAAATTAAGAATTTGTGCCCATCTCCGATCACGAAACTTACGCAGACGCTTGTTTTTGTCGCGCGGGGTGAAAAGCCTTTTCATTGGTCGTTTAGGCGTCGGCTTACTCTTTAAACTGCGTCACGCGTTTATCTAACGCCCTTGCGACCATCGTGCGTCCGCGTATAAACCAGCTTTGCGTAGTTTCACATTCGGGCGTAGATTTACAAAAGGGGTTTCAACAAATTTAAGATCAAACAAACATCCTTGTCCCAGAGTTTTACTTTTGTCTATACATAGACTTTAACCGATAATTGTGTATTTGTTTAAAAAGCTGAAACTAATTTCAACAAGCTCTATAGGGTATTTTTGTTGTTAAGAATAAATTAAAGCTAAGATTTGATTCATAAAAAATAAAGTTCTTCAGTTGTCGTGTTTTCTCGCTCCGGTGCGCGCGAGACTTGCACAGTCTATAATAAACAGAATAATAATATTGTGCGGTAGGAGAAGTCAAATTGAAACTAATTAATTTCATTTAATTCTTGGTGTGAATTAATTTTAATTTTATTTTTTTATTTTTTATATATGATGAAATATTGAAAGTAAGAAATAGCTTAATATTGCCATGGATTTTCAAGAAGTAAAACAACTTTTCTTTATTATAAAGGCCTGGTATAATATAATTGACAACAAACGGACCCTATACTCAAGGGAAACGTGAGTAAGTGATGAAACCAAGTTTGCATTTCGCAAAAAAAACATCGGGAGGTCACATGAATTTAATTTGGGGGAATTTGCTGTACTTAAAGCAACATTACAGAAATGATAAGACAAAAAACTCGTTTAAGGTCACAAAATTACATAAAACATACACGCTCTAATGATGACGATGATAGAAAAAATCTCTTGAAATATTTATGTCTGAAATGTCATATTATTTTGATGAGAAATAATAATGACTATATTTTATCTCTCAGTCAGCGTTTTATTGCAAAAATAATTTGAATCGATGGCATGAAAAAATGTGTAATCGAATTTTCACTATTTTTCGTGACAGAAGGTCGATCGATCTCAAACTTCTACAGGTTTGTCAGTTTATGAATGGTGGATTACACAAAGTTAATGGTGGATGGTGGATTACACTTATACTGTTAGCAACTGTTTTGTTAGAGCGACAACCAATTCTGTAATATGTTGACTTTAAATCTAACGGATCGTACGCACTTTTGTTATTTATTTATTTGCATTTGTTATTATTTTTTATTCTTGCGCAAAGGAGGGGAGTTTGTAATCGATTCAAAAGGAGAAATAATAGTCATTTTGCAATGCGTTTACGGACTCATAATAATTGTCGATGTCTGGTTTATCAGCAGAGTAACTGTTGTTTGTTCAACTTGTTTCATCCACAAAATTACCGAATACTGTGCAGGTCGCCGTTCGGTTGGTGGGTATTTGTTATAGAGTCGAATTGGAGCATGAAGGGCATATCTAAAAGCTTTTTATAATTTATACATACACAAATTCTTCTTCGTTAGAATAATTTGACGGATTGTTTCTTGATTGACACTTCCCTCGCATTCCTGTGTGGGTAAGAAAAATTTAAAATTTTCAGGAAAATCGATATTGCAGATTTGTTATTTCAGGTCGACATTGAAAGTATCCCCATATACCTAATGTATTTAAGGGTATAAGGAAAACATTGAAAGTATGAAGGAGCTTGACAAACATCCCGATCAATCTCGCATCCTTCCAACTGAAATGAAAAACATCGCTCCCTGTTCATACATACCGGTACCTTAATACTTGTCGTTCGTTTGCAAAATCCCGTTAAATGCATGCCCAAAATCGACATTCATTGGTGCTTATTTATTCATAGATCTACATTCATTTTATGGCTGTGAAATATAAAGATAGATCGTGTTTGCACACTGACTTGTTGGCAACAATATTGAAGTAACTGCGAGACATCGTTGTGATTTAAGAATGTAAAAATGTACATGTAAGAGTGATGTGTGTGGCGACTTTAAATTAAATTCAAATAAATTCAACATGGGTTTATTTAAAAATAATACATCACTAAATAAAGTCACAGACAAAAATAATTTGGTTTACAAAAAAAATGGCGAACAAATCTGCCGTCAATTTTGAATTTGAGATTTCCCATTCGGAGGCTTATCATAATATTTACGAATAATTCCAGTGGAATGATTAGCCATTCAGATAGCATTTTGGTATTTGATTATTCAGAGCGAGACACAAACGAGTTATTGACAGTCGACGTGATGTGACTTGACACCCGCGCGTATCATGACAGCATGGACCGATTTCTATACTTTCACATCGCCGTTCATTATTTCATTTTGAATATGAATCATATTAACCCAAACATATACTTATCATACCGCAAATATGCATGAAGACTGCTATATGTCCGCAACAGCAATACTTAAAATACAGATACATTCTGAAAATATAATGTTTATTAAGAAAAGAGGTTAATCTTGGCCGTCGCCGTTGAATGCTACAAACTTTAACCGCAATTGGCGCGTACCAAGAACTAATTACGATGTGAATAAATGGATGATATCGGAATTGCTGACTCACTTTAATATTGTTTTTCCAATTCAATTCTATCTCCAGAGTAAAAGAAAGCTCTGAGAGAACCATTGTGTCGACATTGTTCTAACCGGTTTTGTCTCAGTCGTGTTTAGATAAAATTGTACATTCCCACCGTCCCTCTCTCTCGCTGTCTCAGACAACTTTTCCGATGTTTACTAATACCAGGTAGACTTAAAGACTTGAAACTGTTATTCGCTTTGTCTTTGATTTGGTTCAGCTTTGATTATTGCTTTTTAATCCACACCTGTGACGTCTTGCACGAATGGCGCGATGGGTGCAACCATAGAAAACTATCCACCCATTGTGCAAACGGGTGAAACTGTCCCCATTGTGCAAGTCGTGCAAACTAATAGATTTATATATGAAACTACTTGCTGGTATACGATAGGTTACTTTTTTAATTTTCACCTTCTGGGGTACACCAAGCAAGTCGGCTACAACATCATCCGTATCATCCTTACTTTCTGTCACTTGACAAAATTTACTTTAAGTCAGGATGATGCCACTGTCGCAGGAACCGTCGTATTTCCTAAATGTCAGTCTTACGCACCACTGGGGGTGTTCACTGGAGTGAACAAGCTAGTCTTGTCCCCTGACCAAAGATTCCTTGACGTCTCTTGTTAAAAATCTTAGGTCAGGTATCACCCACGGTTAAAAATAGAGCATGACGCAACTTGTCAGGGTCGGGGGTCATCTCCAGGGAAACCATGTCTGCACTAGTTGCGATAGCGTAACCCTCCTCCCGACGGCCGCCAGGCCGGAGGGTTACGAGATTATTTTGATCGGCAATTTAATGACAATCTGGTTCAACACGTATAATTTCGACAGCTAGCCACCAGATTTGCCCCATTTTTACCACTTTCAAAAATCATGAAACTTAATCCTCAATCAATGTCTACCAGATCCCGGAGCGATTTCCCAGGTTTATATATTTTGAACTTGTCGCATCGCTTTGCAAACGCTTTATTTAGGCACAACGCCTGCATTGGCTTTAAATAACAATAGCTGGCATAAAAACTCCTGGATCTACGGCCGACAGGACTGACATTATGATTCATACTGAACATCAACGATACTGTCCGAATGTTGACGACAACACGTTCGGAACATTTCGGATAACTTCGAAACAGGAGGAATTCCTCTTTTGGTCACGTGATTTTGGGTGATACCGGACCCTAAATTCGACAGAGCCTAAGTCGGAGATTTTGGGGTCTGGGAACCAGACTATGAACAAGCTTACGTAATATATACAAACAATTGACTTAAAAGTAAAACAATATCGCGCCATTCGTGCAAAATAATGGAGCGATTTTAACAATAGCATGACGTCCCATGTGTGGGTTAAGTCGCATAATGCCCTCGGTGAACGCGCCATTCGTGGGTACAAATGGCCCTCGGGCTTCGCCCTCGGGCCATTATTACCCACGAAGTGTGGTTAAAAAGGAAAGCAATAGTTCAGTGTATCACGTATAATTGTTGTATGAAAATCTCGAATAAAAAAGGTAAACCATAAGCCATCTTTAATTTGAATGCAAATAAGTGAATGATCTTCGTTGCACATAAATGAAAAAGAATATCAACTTCCAGCAAAACCTATATTAAAGTTATTTTCTTCTCTTTGTTCAACAGGTTCGTGGTCATTGGGGATTTGGACTTCCATTATGTGTTATCTACCTTGCACTGGATGTAATGCTATGTACAGCCTCTATTATACATCTGTGTGCCATTGCTGTGAATCGTTACCTCGCTGTAACATTCCCTCTTCACTTCTCAAGGGAGCGGGTCAATTCACGCCCTCGTATTCTTGGCACTATTGTACCTGTGTGGTTGGTGTCCATCGCTATATCCACACCCTTAGTAATTCAAGGGTTTGTGGACCCAGATAGTACATTGCAGAATGATGGCAGAGATTGTGGTTATTTTAACTCCACATTTATCATTTACTCGTCCATGTGCTCATTTTACGTACCACTTGCCGTCATGATTGTTGTTGACTGGAGGGCAGTTAAGAAGCTACGTGGGAGAAAAACTGCAATGGAGTTTAGCTCGGAGCCTACTCCTCGCACCCCCATTCAGCAGGTGAACAGCAACTCAACAACTGTCAGCTGTGGTGATTCGCCTCATGATAGCCCTGCAGCAAACGGGGGCCAAAGTAGCAGTGCTATCAGGAAAAAATCACTTCGTATAACCTTTTGTACTGGAGCTAAAAAATCAAGTCTTGGTTATGGAAGTACACAGAGTGAGGCAATTAAAACAAGACAACGATGGATGACAAGCAAGAGAGAGCGACGAGCTGCCAAGACGCTCGTGGTTGTATTCGTTTGCTTCATAGTTCTGTGGTTGCCTTTCTTTGTGGTTCATCTCTTAAGTGGTGTGTGCTCATCATGCCACCCTCCAAATGAACTTTTCATGGCTTTTACTTGGCTTGGATATATATCATCTGCTGTCAATCCATGCATCTATACATGTTTCAATCTTGATTTCCGACGGGCTTTTGTACGAATCATAACGTGTGACCGGCGTCCTCGCAGAGTCTTACGACAAGCTGAGTTAACAAACACCCACACTCTCCGGACCAGCTTACGATCTTAGCAAGCTATTACCACTATAACGATCACACAGTCACAATATCGCAGTTGATGTGAAAGGCTTGACAAAGCCTCAGAGCCTCATTAATTAAATAAAAAAACGTATGTTATTTCCTTTGTTCGAATCACGAATCAGACCAACTGTGTTGCTTTAAAGGAGCATGTACTTGAATAAATATCCAATTCAACAGGCAGATAAGAACCGTAAGTTTAGCAGGAAAACTTTATGTATGAATCGATGCCGATGTGAATGTGAATCGGTATACAAGTAATTAAACGTGAAATCTATCGCAAACATGCTTTCATGTCTAAGCCTTCCATAAGATGAGTTGTTTCAATATCAGATAAGACAAGGAAATTGTCGATTTGCACATGGGCCTATGACTCTCACGGGTATTCTTACACAATTAAGTAGAAGGGAATTAAAATACCATTGTATGTAGGCCTACTTAATTAAATAACATTTCAGAAACGGTTCTGGAACACAATGTATACGCAGCGTAGCAAGGCTGGAGATTGGTGCCAGTTTCCAGAACACGGGATACAATGATGACTGTTCTGATGACTATGGACAATTAGCCCTAGAATAGACATACTTTTCAAAAGGCCTCTTCACAACAATGAGGCATTCGATTTAGCAAGCATGCGTATACGACTATGTTTTTCGTTATTTTGGGTAATCTTTTTCACAATTTGGTAACTAACGTTGAAAGGACTTTAAATATTGATGTAATTGGATGTCTTCTTCTACCTGAGGATGTTTTTAAATTATAATGTACAAACTATTGAGTTAGGTCACGAAGTAATGACATTAAAAGAATCCATGGAATTATCGTTTTCACTGGGTTTTCCCTCAATTGTGTAAAATTGTTAACATACTAAAATGTCTAAGTCTATGGGGCAATTGCTTGGTTATCTTGTCATTACCTCATCTGCTGATTAACTGCAAGGGCATGCATCAGGCACACATTGGTATTTTCTGAATACTAAACTAAATAAAGAAAGGTGCATCGATGGGTCATAGACGCCAGATTTAAACTTGTGCTGAGTTAATCTATAGCGTTTGCGCGAACATTCAGCAAAAAAGATGTTTGGAAAAAAAATGAAATATTTTCCATTGGTGAAAATGAATGCTCGATCAACCCATTTTTAAATGGGTTGATCGGGCATTCATTTTAAGCCCTTTTCAAACTAGATCCATTTCCCGGGAAAGAAACTCCCTGGAAAATCCTGGGAGTTTTTAAACCAACCGCCACCCAAGCAACCGTTTTCACTATGGTTTACTCCCTTAACCCGACACCTGTTAATGATTTCCCGGAAAAGGGTTGTTTCCCGGGAGATTCCAGGGAGGTTTTCTTTAGTTTGAAAAGATCGACCAAAAAAAGTTTCCGGGAATTTCCCGGGAATAATAGCTTGAAAAGGGCTTTAGACGGTTAAGGCGAAATTTAAGAACAATGCAATTATACTTTTTAAGCTGAACGCAGTAAATGCATAAATGCATCTTTTAAGAAACGGAATGCTGGCGGATAGGGAAATTATATGATTTCAAAAAGATTTTATTTTGATTCAAGATCTGGTGTGTGATGATCTGTGTAATAATGTGATGATCTGTTGAAAAATGTGATGATCTGTGTAATAATGTGATGATCTGTGTAATAATGTGATGATCTGTGTAATAATGTGTTGATGTGTGTAATATTGTGATGATCTTTGTGATAATGCACAGATCTGTGTAAATGTGATGATCTTTGTATTAAGGTGATGATTGTGTAAAAATGTGATGATCTGTGTAATAATGTATGTGAAATGTGATGATCTGTGTAATAATGCGATGATCTGTTTGATAAGGTGATCAGCTGTGTTATAATGTGATAATAGTTGTCATAACATGACGATCTGTGTAATAATGTGTTAATATGTGTAATATGTGATGACTACTAATTTGTGTGATGTGTGATGATCATGTGATGATCTATGTAATAATATGATGATCTGTGTAATATGTGATGATCTGTGTAATAAGGTGATGATTGTGTAATAATGTGACGATGTGTGTAAAAAGGTGATGATTTGTGTAATAATGTGATCATGTGTGTAATAAGGTAATGATTTGTGTAATAATGTGACGATGTGTGTAAAAAGTTGATGATGTGTGTAATAATGTGATGATGTGTGTAATAAGGTAATGATTTGTGTAATAATGTGATGATCTATGTAATAATGTGATGATGTGTGTAATAGTGTGATGATGTGTGTAATAAGGTAATGATTTGTGTAATAATGTAATGATGTGTGTAATAAGGTGATGATATGTGTAAATGTGATGATCTGTGTGATAAGGTGATGATCTGTTCGGTAATAATGTGATAATCTGTGTAACAGTGTGATGATATATGTAATATTTTATGACTGTGTACTAATGTGATAATCTGTGTAATAAAGTGAAGATCTTTGTAATAGTGTGATGATGTAATAGTGTGACGATCTGTGTAATAATGTTATGATTCTGTGTAATATTGTGACGATGTGTGTAATTAGGTGATGATATGTGTAAGAATGTGATGATCTATGTTCTAATGTTATGATCTGTGTAATAATGTGGGGGTGATGTGATGATCTGTGTATTAATGTGATGATATTTTTAATAGTATGATGATCTGTGTAAAAATGTGATGATCTGTGTAACAATTTGATGGTCTGTTTAAATGTGATGATCTGTAAATAATGTGATTATCTGTGATGATCTGTGTAATGTTTTAAGTACTTTCTAAACTGAATGCTCAAAAAAAGATTTAACGGACCGGGAAAAGCTTAGGTCAATTTTAGCAAACATGAAATCAATTTCATAAACTTTAACATGATTTAAAGTTCCACATTTTGGCTTGTTCGATCAAATTAGGCCTATTCTATATTTCATGTCAATCCATTCTTCGGTTGACTTTCTGATACTTGTTGATATGAAATTGAATGGTTGACCAGCCTCTTGCTGCTAGACTGTACACAGTTTATATTGTGGGAGCAGTACACTCACGCGGACCAGCAGTCTCGCGAGATTATTGCGAGAGAGCCGTTCCGCTCCCCACCGCGACAGAAATTGAACGACTTGTAACAAGTCTACTTGGTTGCTGCTGACTATGACTACTGATTGTTTAAGAAATTTTAAGTTACAGGTTTTTTCGTGTCTTTTTCGGCAAAACAGCAGCCTATTTCTATTTCACGCATGCGCACTAAATTCAATGGAACTTTTTAGAGGGCGCATTTTCAGAGGGTATGGGCAAATGTAAAGAAAACTGTTTAGACATTAAATTTAAATTAAACGTCTATTTTGAGGAGCTTTCAATTTCGCGCATATAGAGAATAAGGTTTAAATTGACCGCCTGTTTGCCGAAAATGACCGGAAAACCTATACAAAACAATTTTAATACCAGCCAGCTTTTTAATATAGTCATGCTTTTCTCTTGGCTGAGACCCAATACCGGTAGCCGTTCCAGTGCTTTGCATATTATCTCAAACACCATTCAATGGTGGCTCTTTAACTGAGTAGTTTTAGTTAGTATAACTACCATCGCTGTTTTATTAGTAAGAGACTTCTAGACGCCAACATTTCTAAAATTAAAAGGAAAACAGTTCTCCCTTAGCCTGTAAACATGAATGTAACTTTAAAAATAATGCAAACTACAACACTAAGAGCGTAATTATTTACCTTTTCTTTTAAAAATTAAAAAATGTCTTTTTTGTACACATGGGCTGTTTTCAAGTCACGTTCATTGAAGCTATACATCACTGTATAAACACCCGTGTTTGTTTACTGCAAAAAATTGTTGGAAATCTTGGGGCTTTGAACTCAAATGTCATTTTAGAAGTGTCACTGTTTTGATTTGCATTCTGAGAAACGTGTTCCTTAAAACAGAGACCTTGTTTCCATTACTAAATCTAGAGGATGGAAATTAACCCACCCCATGGCATCCCCCCCCCATAAAAAAAATAATAACAACAAAAAACAGTGTAGAAATAATGTAATGTAGGTTTGGTATTGGCTTGAAATGTTCTGTTTTTAACCATAAAAATAATGTAAGAATCTTTAAGCAAATGTGGTTTACACATATTTCAGAGAAATACATTAACATGCATAAAGAGTAAATTCGTTACCGTTCTCTAGTTTTAGCAGCAACCGTAGGCCTAGAACGGTTAATTAAAAAGGTGATCCCATTCAAAATAAAATCGGCGAAAACAGCTTTATGGTTTGATGGAAGTAATGTTGTGCACGTACCCATGTTTATGTTAGCCGCGAGAATCGAGGAAAGCATTAGTGATTTTCAGGGTCTACCCTACTTTCATTACTTACAGTATTTCAGACAAACCCACTCATCTGTGGATAGTTTGTGATCGCTGATCTATACTTGTTTCTATTTATTTTGTTATAAACAATTCTTTAATGACTAACCACGTTAGGTTTATTTTTTTCTTTAAATGATCGGTGTGCAATAATGACTGTGTAATGTGCTTTCATCAAAGAACATTACAGAATTGTGTTTTTGCTCACAAAACAGTTAATCCACCAAATATTATACATAAACTAGCAAACCTGTAAGTCTGAGATCGATCGGCAATCTGGGCCACGAGATAGTGCAAAACCAATTACATTATGTTGCATGCTGACATTAATTTGAACAAAAAATAATAAAACGCTCATAGGCGGTTAACTCCAAACGGAAAATTTGTTTTGCTTATTTCTCATCAAATATAACATTTCAGACAGAAGTATTTCGAGGGATATTTTTCTACTATAATCATTATTAGACCGTGTAAGTTTTATGTAAATATGTGATCTTGGACGTTTTTTTTCTTTTTCTTTTTCTTTTCTTACCACATCTGTAATATTTCTTTAAAGGCAGTGGACACTATTGGTAATTACTCCAAATAATTATTAGCATAAAACCTTACTTGGCAACGAGTAATGGGGAGAGGTTGATAGTATAAAACACTGTGAGAAACGGTTTTCGAGAAAGAAGTTATTTTCCACGAATTTGATTTCGAGACCTCAAAATAAGATTTTGAGGTCTCGAAACCAAGCATCTAAAAGCACACGACTTCGTGTGACAATGGATTTTTTTTTGTTCATTTATCTCGCAACTTCGACGACCAATTGTGAGCTCAAATTTCCATGGGTTTGTTATTTTATGCATATGTTGAGATACACCAAGTGAGAAGACTGATTTTTGACAATTACCAGTAGTGTCTTTGGATACCTACGTCATACTTCAGTAATCTTCCTATTGACTCCATCATTTTAGTTAGTGGAATAAATTTTTCTCAGGGTTTGTATTGTTTGCAACGGTTGGGTCGTCCTTAAGAAGTATATAATAGTCGCAGTGTTTTAAACTTCCATCTATAAATTAAACTTTCGTCAATCGCAGAGCTTCACAATGCTAGCCAAATGTGTGTATCTTTGTAACCAGAGAAGATGAGCGTCAAAGGACTGCTCGAATTAATGAAGATATATGGGTAAACAGTTCGAGTTTTAAAATGTCTGATTTAATTGATTGGTACGTTATGATAAAATAGAAAGTGACTCCATATTTACGGCAGTAAGATCGATCTAGACGATAATGAGGTGTTTAGACTCTTAGTCTTCCGTTTTCTCTCATCACATATTAATGTCGGCTATACATTAAATACACACAGTTTAGTAACAAGGCTCTTATATTCATTTCCTTAAATAATTAATGTTGTAAAATTTTCATTTGCATTCTTTTGGAATAATTATTAAAGGTTTATACAAAAAAGTGTGTGTTTCTCATTACAGAAAAGGCTTAAAGACACTGGACACTATTGGTCATTGTCAAAGACCAGTCTTCTCACTTGGTGAATCTCAACATATACATAAAATAACAAACCTGTGAAAGTTTGAGCTCAATTGGTCGTCGAAGTTGCGAGATATTAATGAAAGAAAAACCACCTTGTCACACGGAGTTGTGCTTTTAGATACTTGGTTTCGAGACATCAAAGTCTAAATCTGAGGTCTCGAAATCAAATTCGTGGAAAATTACTTCTTTCTCGAAAACTATATCTCACAATGTTTTATACTACCAACCTCTCCCATTACTCGTTACCAAGTAAGGTTTTATACTAATAAATATTTTGAGTAATTACCAATAGTGTCCACTGCCAAGGGAAGGTAACGTTTTGTATACTCAAAATAAATATTAACTTAAAAACTGAATTGGTAACGAGCATGGGAGAGCCGTTGATAGCATAAAAAACTAAAATATTAAAAGGCTTCTCACTGGAAGTCTTTTTTTCCTATGAAAGCACACAAATTCGTCAAACAAGGGTGTTTTTCTTTCATCATTTGCTCGCGACTTCGATGACCGATTGAGCCCAAGTTTTCACAGGCTTGTTATTTTATGGTTATGATGGGATACACCAAGTGAGAACACTGGTCTTTGACAATTACGAAACATGTACAGAGCGGTTAACGGTCACAATTTATTATCATTTTCTCAATGTGTATCTGGGTAAAGGTCGATACAAAATTGAAACAAAATGTCTTTCAGTTTGTTTAATTTCAAACTACCTGCACTCATTTCTCTTTTGAGATATTCCGGTTGAAAAAAACATCAGCACCCAAACCCTTATCCTCTCGAATTGGGCTAACCTGGACACGCATACTGAATGGTTGGAGTCGGTTTAGAATGAGAACTTTGATGATTCTTCGACTAAGGAGAAGAAACTCTGCACACTTAGAATTGAACTTTTTTTTAGCACAGTTAGTTGAGGGTCTGTTCGATAAGAAATGCACAACGGGTTGTAGTACAGTTTGGCTTGTTTTATACACTGTAAAACCTGGGGTGTTGACACATGTATATAAATCGAAGAGAGAATAAAAATGTACACCTGGTGTTAAAATGACACCAATGACTGCCGAAACAATTGCATTTGTGTTGTTTTAACACAATGTGATGTTTGTTTTGATTCTAGCTTCGGTATATATGTGACAACACCACAGTGTTTGCAGTGTACTCACTGTACACTTAGCGGTTCAGGTAATTGAATCTTCCCTATTCCTAGGTGTTTGTTCTTTAAAAACAAAAAACAAATATTTGAAGGTGTACTTTAGTCCACAAAACGTCTAAACATCCCGCTTAGCGTGGAATCTTTTTTCCTCCGGCCCACTTCATAAGTCATACAAAATAATCAGTGTTAACAATAAAGTGTGCAACGTTCAGTGATTATGACTGCATTTCACTGCTTTAATTTGATCTGTTGTAACACTGAAAACCCTCATTCATCATTATGAACAGAGTGGCCTACTGCACCACAAACCAAACCGTCACTGTCTCAATGACTGACAATATTTCAACGTTCAGGGTTGAGACATACTTAGTGATCACTTGTCAAAACCGACTAGATGTTGTGGTGTATTTTCATCTGCATCACAGTGTACACATGGGTTCGCAAGAAGCTTGTTTTATAAACGTCCTATCCCTCAAACAATTTCAACGAAGTGTTGAAGTAGTTCCCATGTCACTCATGATCAAATTCGATTGGTGTAAACACAATGTCCTTGCTAAAACAAGCATGGGCCAATATCCGAGTCCAATTAACTCCAATAGTGAAAAGAAAGCAGGCTACAAGTACATCAAATCCACCAAAACAAACCGGCTGATTGAGTTTAAGTACAGTAAAGCCGTTCCATACATACAGGATTGATGGGATGTGCCTTCTGTAGCATGCCGCTGTACTGTCGACAAGCGAACTATCCGTAATCCCAGAAATCTCATCGGCAGATCTGGGATTTGTCGCAAGGTCTCCCCACCCCAACACACACATACGGAATAAGCCATATTGGGGGGGGGGGGTCACGACGTAAAAACAATGGTTAAAGAGTCCGTAAATAATATGCAAAATGTTGACAAGTTTGGTTCAAACGGCTGTCAACTGAACAACGGTTTCACTTAGAAGTGAAAGAACTTTGGAATTGTTCTGTTCTTTCTTTCTTTATTAATGTCCTTCCGTCTGGAAATTGGCATTGCACAATCTGCTCCCTTGTTTGCAACTTGACTTCAATAGATGCAATGCGGATGGAGCTTCGAGTGATCAAAGGCAACATTTCAATGATATGCATTATTGATTTATTATGATGGCTTTACGACGTCATCGGGTGTCACAACTGGAAATAAAAGGGTTTTGAAGTATATTATAAACAAAATTCTCCTGATGGACAAAAGTGCTTGTCTATGTGCCATATTTTTGGCCGTCACACATTTCACAGTTTTCTGCACAATTAATGTTATGACCCTATTGCAGGGGCGTCAATTCGTCTTGAAAGATGGGGGGGGGGGGGGGGCATAACATTACGGCGTGGGGTCCGGGGCCCGCTTTATATAGGGGCCGGGAAAATTTGTATCACCAACATCGTCAAGGGTTGTAGACAAGAACTTTTAGGGGAGGTGGGTGTGGCACATATTAAAGATGGGGCCTGGCACAAAGCCTTTTACGGCCTGGGGCCCGGATCCGCCTAAAGGCCGGGAAAAATTTTGCATTCTAGATGCTCTGTGGTGTAATCTTAGGCCAATAGAGGCATACAGAATTGAACAGAACATAAAGCCCTTTAAATGTGAGCAGCAGTAGAACCTTTTCGGTTAACAGCATCTTCAGGTGCGGAACTATTACGTTTAAGTTTCAAGGCCACGTCCCTGCCACTCTTTCAAGGGGGAGGTGCAAATCTGTCAACGATGGAGCACACGTGTGAGAAGCCTTTAGGGCGTGGGTGCGGGCCCGCTGCAGGGCCCGGGAAAATTTTGGATTTTAAGAGTCAGTTCAGGTAAATAATTGACATAGTTGCTCACGGTCAAAACATGATTTTTTTTAATACTTTGTGGATGGAAGGGCCTTGGGGTGCAAGTAAACAAAATTGCATTTTTAATTCTATATATAGCCCGTTGCCATGGTTACAGCTCATTTTGTTTTTTGGCCATTTTAGGCCGATTTTTAGGTCTGAAAAACTGGTTTTTAGCTCATATTTACAACTCCACCCCACCAAAATGCAAAATTATTTCAAAAAACCTTTTATATCACTACAAAGTATCATCCTTGGCCTTCCTTGAGAAAAGAATTTATTGCTTTAAATATCACCCTTGTGCTATTTTTGCATCATGCATTACAGTATGTTTTTAGAACTTGCAAAAACGACATTTTTACCCTATTTTTGGACCCCAAAATGTCAACTTGCCAGGGGTCTCAGAAAATTCTCATTTCGGCTGTGATTAGGGCAAACATTGGTCTTTCCATATCTGGTGTCAAAAACTTGGGCAATTGTATTCTGTTGTGACAGTACTGCCTCAAAACTAGACTTTTTTCCCCAAAACGTGAAAATGCCTTTTTAAGGGTCTTTTCACATAATATCGACATACGTGTCCACGGTAAAATAAAAGGAATATTTTTCTTATACTTTGTGGATGGAAGGGACTTGGGGTGCAAATAAACAGCATTTACATTTCAAATCATAATATAACACGTTGCCATGGTAACAGTTCATTTGTGTTTAGGCCACTTTAGTCCAATTTTGGGGTCTGAAAAAAACTGTTTTTCAGTTATTATTTACAACTACACCCCACCAAAAAACAAAAATATTTCATAAAACCTTTTCCATCACTACAAAGTATCATCCTTGGCTTTACTTGGGACAAGAAAATATTGCTATAAAATTCACCCTTTTGCTATTTTTAGAACATGCATTAAAATATGTTTTTAGAACTTGCAAAATCAACATTTTTACCATATTTTTGGCCCTCAAAATTTCATTTTTTCAGGGGTCTCAGAATATTTTCCTTTCGGTATTGATCAGGGCCAAAATTTGATTTTTATTTCTGGTAGAAAAACTTGGGCAAGTGTATCCTGATGTTAACAGTACTGTCTCAAAAATAGACTTTTTTCCCCAAACAGAAAAATGCATTTTGAATTGTCTTTTTTTCTTCATACTGAATTTCTAACATTAAAAAGTAATAATTCTATCAATCTTGTAGCTTTTCCTAAGCACTCTATAGGCTTAGTGGATTACCCAACAGTGATCAGGAACGATTGATGACCTTAATTTTACAATTTGCCCGGCCCAGCCCCAATCATATTTCTTGACATCGCATAAAACAATGTTTTGTGAATAGCGCCTCTTTTTGTTTAAGTGTTTCCTTTCAGTTGTATTGGTATTTTCATGTCTTCTGGGTAGAAACACTGTGTTTATTGTATCCTGTTGTGACTGATCATGCCTTAAGTATAGTCATTTTTACAAAAACAATGCATGCTTGTTAAAAATCTGGCACTGTTTCCATGCCCTTTGAGTAATGAATACAAAGTTTGTATTTAAACATAATGGTATCCAACCAAACCATAACCAATGCTTTGCCACTGAGAGTTCTTGATTTGGCTACTTTACCTATTGAACAGGTATGATTCCCATCGCAAGTTGAGTGCGATGAGCATTCTTTACAAGCTGTGTTTAATACAGAGCCTACTCTCCTACGTCCCTGCCTGCTACCAAATGTAAAACTTTTCATAGAGATAGAAATTATAAACAATGTAGTTTCTGTGCTTGAGGCAGATGGTTTGGAGCATCCAATCATGTCCAACACAAATGTCGGAAATTAAAAAGCCCGCTTAAATGTGTTGGAAAAGTTTGCCAAGATCTTATTAAAAACAATGATGCTAACGATTTGCAAGACGAGCGTAAGAGATCATTTAAAAGGAACACGTTGTCTGGGATCGGTTAAGTTGGTCTTTGAAATGCGTTTGTAACCGCTTGTTATAAAATGCGTGGTTAGAAAGATGTTTTTGAGTGATACTTGTCTGGATCATTATGTTCTACTTTTAAAACATCTTTCTAATCATATGCATTTTGTAATAAACGTTTACAAACGCTTTTCAAAGACCAACTCGACCGATCCAAGGCAACGTGTTCCTTTAATGAAACAACACTGATAGAAGTTGTAAATACTTGCACCTGCTCAACATAAATAAGTAAGATGCATTTGCAGTGACAAAAGTTTATTCAGGCTAGTTTGATTATTTTTCCATTCACTATCTCTAGTTCATAATTAGCATATATGTCTCTGAGAACGATCAACAAAAAACATTGTCAAACATTACCTGCTGAACTCTTTTATTGTTTGTAACAGTACAACTGAAAGGAACCCCACCATGGTTGGGGGAACTGCTTACAGAAGGCCAAAGCAGGTGAATGGCCATTTAGATACTTTGGACACAGTACTTGCTCACTTTTAGAGCCTCTTTGTTCTGAAAATGTTTAGTTTGGTAGCGGGCAGGGGACCAAGAAGACTGTTAAAAGGCCACGTATAGACAAGAATAGTAAAGAATGCTCATCGCACTACTTCTCTTCTTGCAATGTGAATCATACCTGTACAACTAGGTAAAGTAGTCATGACAAAACAAGAACTCTCAGTGGCAAAGCATGGTTATAAACTTTTTATATGTTACAACAGGATACAATAAACCAAAGTGTTTCTCCCCAACAGACATGCAAACCATAATGATAGCCCAATCACAGCCAAAAGGGAAATATTCTGAGAACCAATAATAAATTAAGACAGTACAAACTTTCTTGATGTGCAAGGGAAATTACAAAATGTGACTTTCAAAAAAGAGGCGCTGTTCACAAAACTGTTTTATTTTTTTATGCAATGTCAAGAAATATGATTAACAAGTCTTGATCAATTGTTGGTAATGCACTAAGCCTACAGAGTGCTTATGAAAAGCTGCCAGATTGATGGAATTATTACTAACTTCTTAATGTTATAAATTCTCTATAAATTTTCTATTGCATTTCTCTATGTTTTCGGGGAAAAGGGTTTATTTTTGAGACAGTTCTGTTACATCAGGATACAATTGCCCGGGTTTTTCTTAAAAGAAATAAAAAGACAAGTTTTGGCCCTGATCAAAACCGAAAGGAAAATATTCTGAGACCCCTGCAAAAATGAAATTTTGAGGGCAACAATTATAGTAAAAATCTACATGATTTTGCAAGTTCTAAAAACATACTCTAATGCACGATCTTAAAACACCACAAGGGTGATATTTATAGCAATAATTTTTATGTCTCAAGTAAAGCCAAGGATGATAATTTGTAGTGATGGAAAAGGTTTTATGAAATATTTTTGTTTTTTGGTGGGGTGGAGTTGTAAATATTAACCTAAAAACAGTTTTTCAGACCCCCAAATCGGCCTAAAGTGGCCTAAAAACAAACAAACTGTTACCATGGCAACGTGTTATATTATGATTTGAAATGTAATTGCTGTATATTTGCACCCCAAGTCCCTACTATCCACAAAGTATAAGAAAAATATTCCTTTTTTTTTTATACCGTGGACACGTATGTCGATATTATGTGAAAAGACCCTTAAAAAGGCATTTTCACGTTTAGGGGAAAAAAGTCTAGTTTTGAGGCAGTACTGTCACAACAGAATACAATTGCCCAAGTTTTTGACACCAGATATGGAAAGACCAATGTTTGCCCTAATCACAGCCGAAATGAGAATTTTCTGAGACCCCTGGCAAGTTGACATTTTGGGGTCCAAAAATAGGGTAAAAATATCGATTTTGCAAGTTCTAAAAACATACTGTAATGCATGATGCAAAAATAGCACAAGGGTGATATTTAAAGCAATAAATTCTTTTCTCAAGGAAGGCCAAGGATGATACTTTGTAGTGATATAAAAGGTTTTTTGAAAGAGTTTTGCATTTTGGTGGGGTGGAGTTGTAAATATGAGCTAAAAACCAGTTTTTCAGACCCCAAAATCGGCCAAAAATGGATAAAAAACAAAATGAGCCGTAACCATGGCAACGGGCTATATATAGAATTGAAAATGCAATTTTGTTAACTTGCACCCCAAGGCCCTTCCACCCACAAAGTATAAAAAAAAATTCATTTTTTGACCGTGAGCAACTATGGCAATTGTTTACCTGAACCGACTCTTAAATGCTCTGTGATGCAATCTATGGCCGATTTTGCGGGGGACATTGATATAATGTCCTCATCCTTCAAAAAGTGGTGTCATCCTTTGCCCTCAGGATTAATGCCCTTGGTGGGACACAGGTTTGGTCTTATGCAGTGCGATACTTGGTCTTAATTATAAAGGTGGTCAAAAGATGGGGGGACATGTCCCCCCCCCCCTGATTGACGCCCATGCCCTATTGCCATTTCATCAATCCAAACTGGAAGTTCAAGTTGACACAATACAGAAAATGTGGGTCAAAACGGGGATTATGTTCTCAGTGTATGACATCATCAGAGAGATGTACACTTTCGACAAGTAGGTTTGGTGACCACATGATTATATGCAGACACCATTTAAAAGGCTACATTTTCACTTGTATATTGCCATCCTTACACTAGACAAAATCGTGTATAACATTGCAGCTGATTACTTTATAATGCAGCAAAGAAAACAAGTGACGTCATCATGACTAACGAAGCACACTAATTTGAAGTGTTTTTTACTCTCTCCGGTAGAATCGCCAACAGAAAACACAGAACACATTATCTCCGTACACCTTGCATGCTCCTCAGGCTCAGTATAATCATCATGACTTTTACGTTTCAACCTCCTCTGCAGAGATCATGGATCGGTTCAACAATAGACTTGATTTCAAGTCTGAGTCCGCGGTTATTCCTCTGCATCCGCCACGAAAAACGCCCCCACATATATAAGCTATCACGCGCCCCAAGTGGTTGTCGTAGACTATTTATAACGGAGGTAAAGTTAACAAGAGGGCGCTATTTCAGAGATTAATGTATTGGCTATCTCGGGTAGACTGAACGCCATGATCGCACAATTTGAACCAAGTAGTAGTTCCACGAGGACAGGGTCTACCACCAAGAACCTGCCCTACTAAACTTAGGAGACTGTTATGCTCTGAATATATTACTCTTGGCGGCCAAACTGCATCGGGAAAAAAGGGGAAATGAAGAACGAAGGCTGCCAGAACGCCGTCATCACAACCTTTATCTAAACGAACGCATTCTTCCTCATCGAACACCATCCTGGAGGCATCCGAAGTATCACTGGCATTAAAGCTTGATTCAATTGTCACACAAGAAAATATAACTGAACTGTGTCTACCCATGGTCTACCTTACCCTCAGCTTACACAGTGCTGATTGAAAGGTCGACTGACTACTCCTTGGTCTGCAGTAAAATGCAAATATCCTAAGCACTACTCCATTATACCACGCGAAAAGGGCATCTAAGCATCAGCACTGCCGAAACATCGACCACTCAGGCCCTTATAAAGGCACTGCAGTGCACTGGACACCCGTTGTTGTTGTCAAAGACTGATCTTCTCACTTAAAACAAAAAAAAATGTGTAAATTTGAACTCAACTGGTCGTCAAAGTTGCGAGAGAATAGTGTTGAAGAACAAAATAAATTCACAATGTGTGTGCTTTCAGAAAAGACACTTGAATTCAAGACCTAAGGTGAGGTATCGAATTGAATTCAAATATTTTAGGGGTAAGTTACTTTTCTGAAAAACTACTTCCTTTCAGAGGGAGCCGTTTATCATGTTTTATACTATCAACAGCTCTCCATTGCTCGTTACTATTAAAGTAAGTTATTTTTATGCTCACGGTTGTTTTGAGAAGTTACAAATAGTAAGTGTAATTGGCCTTTAAACAAGGGCCCATCCTTCAGCCTCCGCTTTAGAGACATACAAAATAATTGTATGTTCCGTATTACTATTTTGATATACATAGATTTTTGGTCAGAGATTGTACTAGTCAGTGAGCTTTGAGCTTTTGTCAACTACAAAGAGGGATATATGAAAACGCTTGCATGCAGTACATGAGAAAGGTCAGATGATGGTCAAAGCATCGGCTGACCGTCAGTGGCAACATTCAAGATCACGCCATAAGATTCATAGACCTTTATCACGCTGTCACCATGTTGGTCATGTTCTCTGTTTCCAATAACAGTAACGAATGCTAACATTCTTGGCGCAATCAAGGCATCAGATTATTGCTTTGTCCAGCCTCAGTTCGGTTACTTAAGTTGGATTGGATTAAAGTCAAGATGGCCACACAATGATAAAGGTCTATAGGCCGGTATTAGATGCATAATTGTGTCCGCCATGCAATACTGTCCACTCCAAGACACATTTGAATATGCAATCGTGTCCCGTGCTATACAAAACCGTCCAGTGCTGGCCCAGCCAAGATGAAAATTGTGTATGCAAGCCGCATGAATATTGACGACCCCATTAAACATTCTTCGCTCTGTTTAACTGCCGTCACTTCCATCACTCGCTCAGAACATATAGCAAACGGACAATCTTATCATAATTCTTTAGGTTTCATGTTGATCAAGCCTGCCGAATAGAGCTAGAAATGAGAAATATTTATAAAGCCGTCCAGCTTGTAAAAAATAACGAACGTACTTCGTGTCCCGTCGCGACCAAAGAGGGCGTCTAATTCACTGACCGTTGCACGGTGGCGGCAACGATTGCAATATGCATCCCCATAATACGAGCAGCATCCGGGAGGACACGATCTCGTGTATGTCTTGCATAGAGGACACAATTGCACGCGACACCGGCGGAGCCATAGCCTTTCATCAAGGCGCAGACGGCGGCGGCGGCACCCCCCGGATTACACGAAACAGACCAGCGCGAGCGGCAAAGCTGCCTATAGCCGCTCACGCTGATCTTTTTTCGCGCGTCATTTCTGGGGTCGTGCTTGACATCTGGGGGTATCGCGTGCGCCTTGACTAAAGGCTAACAGATGATGGGAAGGGCAACACCGGAACTTTACTAACTTAAAAGCAGATATTAAAAGGAACACGTTGCCTTGGATCGGCGGGCGAGTTGTTCTATAAAAAGCGTTTGATAGTTGTTACGGTTGCAAATGCTTTTCATAGACCAACTCATCTGATCCAAGGCAACGTGCTCATTTAAAATATAATAAAGTGACTACGACAACACGGCAAGTTCAATGCAAAATTATTATGATATTTAATTAGTCATAATCTGACGTGTATATTACGAACTTATCTTGTGTAGCTCAGGAGGTATGATTTTGTTCCCTGATGTTCATGGTAAATGCATATTTGAAATATAGTTTTGAAACAGATTTAATTTACTTTGACACCGGGTGCCGTCATCATTGACGTTATAACTTTAAGGTATATCATGTGCCTCACGGTTATTACGCTTATAGATATATGTTGGAAGTTTCAAGAATCAGTGAACCTCGCTATAGTTCGCGAACATTTCCCAAGGAGGTGCCCGAACTTTTACAAACTGTAGATGTAACAATAGACTAAGACCAGTCTCCTCACTTGGTGTATCTCAACATGATGCATAAAATAACAAACCTGTGAAAATTTAGCTCGATTGGTCATCGAAGTTGCGAGAAAATAATTAAAGAAAAAACACCCTTTTCACACGAAGTTGTGTGCATTCGGATGCTTGATTTCGTGACCTCAAATTCTAAATCTGAGGTCTCGAAATCAAATTCGATGAAAATTACTTCTTTCTCGAAATACGTCATTTCAGAGAGAGCCAATTCTCACACCATTTTATACTATCAACCTCTCCCATGTTCGTTACCAAGTAAGGTTTTATGCTAATAAATATTTTGACTAATTACCAATAGTGTCCACTGCTGTCCACTGCCTTTAAAAAGTGGAACAAAAACAAACAAACTTTGAGGCTTCACCCGAATTATACCAATAGGTTTCTGGGCGATGCCATAACACACAACAAGACACATTGTGATAACTATTGTCAGCACATCAGTTTTCCTTATTCTATCCAAAACAAGTATCTCTCGCTCCCTAATATATGGATGGAGGCATTTACTGGTTCTTATAATGCAGATACATTGCCGTATCGGGCCGTCATACGTTCGATCGACAACTATTTGTGACCCTCTTCCTATTTTGATTCCATTTAACTCAAGACAGGGCGAGCTGCACAGTAATCAGATTCGTGTTATCATCGGGCCTCAGCGGGTACAAGATAACGTTTAGGTGACACCCAAAAACTTGTTATGTATGTTCGATTTTAGTGTTTACCTAATCACCAAATGTGTGAACACATTATTTTGTTTATAAAATTCGTTGTCAAAGTTTCATCTTGTAAATCAAGTACCAACTAAATAATTGAATAATTAAGTAGTAAATAAGTAAATAACAAAACACTTTCGGTAAACAGTATTGTCCAAACACTGCGTGCATCACAACTTATATATAAAATAACAAACCTGTGAAAATTTAGGCTCAATCAGTCCATCGGATTCGGGAGAAAATAATGGGAAAACCATTTCCGTACGTTTCGCCGTGTCATGACAGTAATTCTCGATATCGAGAATTGATAATTGTTTTAATGTTTTCTCAAAAAGTAAAGCATTTCATGGAATAATATTTCAAGAGAAGTCTTTCACCATTACCTCCTTTAAACCATGTAAGTTATTTGTTAATCTGTGAACTTTGTTTTTCCTTTCTGTTCCGAAAGTGTATAATGGCAAACAAATAAATAATTAAAAATGAATAATTTGTATACAAACCAATCAAAAAACATATGGAATTACACAGAAAATAGTTACTTATAAAAAACAATTACGATTAACCAATAATTAAGTTTTACTACCAAGCTAGAGAGTGAATAAACAAATACATTTGTAATTGGAGGTAGGCGAAAGCTTTTATATTTCATTTATAATATAACTCAACTTACTAACCACAGTGACAGTAGACCAATTGCGCTGCCAATGCTAACATGTGATCACGTGACCTATGGGTATAGACAAAACACAGCTACACAGTAAAGACATGGGAAGACTCATACCGATGGACCACAATCGGCTGTATTTTCGATAAATACACTTTTAACTCAAAACAAAGCCCTTTTTATAAAGTTGAGTATTGTGGCATTAATTTAAATCACATTTACTGTTACATGGATCCAGTATTCTACCACAAGAGTATGGTTAGATTACCTTAAATTACCAAGGTTTGACAGCATGTGAACATTCTTGTAGAATTTCCTAGTTGGTGGAACTGTCTTCATGATTTCAAGAAAAAAAGCCTCGATTGAACAAACAAATGCAACATTAACTATGTCTTTTTAACAAACGTTGATATGCAGTACCCTTGTTCTTGATGCGTGTAATACCCATCTCAGGTCACGTGACGTGACGTGCAATGATAGGCAAATCGATCTGTGTGCACCAGACACCATTGATTTAGCAACTTTTTTACCACACCTTAAAGTGCAGAAAATGACCATTGCTGTAAATGGCACCCATACTGTACTGTTTCCACACTCTAACATGTGAAGTGCTACCGCCCCCCCCCCCCCAACCAACTTACCGCCAATCTACATAACCCTAGTGCTCATCTCGTCATACCCATCCGTTTTGTGAGTGACATTCTATGCATCAAGTAATTAGTGTGTGCAGTACCGCTGGAATGTGGCGGAAGATCTTTAAAAAAAACAGTGCCAGTGTCTTGTTAAAGTTTTATGGCTAAATTTTCGACAATTTATAATTTAAAAAAATACATTATAGATATGTAAACAACATCGAAGTCCTATAGTGCACGTATCTACCAAACAAGGTACTCAAGGCGCTGAGTATATACAAACTTTCAGAAAGATAGGTTATTGCAGTGATGAATTCTCAGACCCAATATATATTTAATTTGTTTTCGATTTTGGAAAGAATGAACATTTAATATGATGAAAAATATCAAAAACATTTAGATACCACAGATTTAGAACGGAAAACAAAACTTTGTTTGAACAAAAACTGGTTTTGTTCGAACAAAGATTAGTTATCGACCATGCCCCTTCCAAAGCTCTGTATAAGACAAGGCAAAAACACATGCAAATGAAAAATGTTTGTCGTTAGGGAAGGTCGTTCGGTATTCAACTAGCAACTCAGGTGCACAAGGCATATAGGTAACACAAACAATGCTTGCCAAAACGTAACAAAAATAGATCAACTATCCAGGTATAGTAGCAAACTACAGTACATAAGTAACGACGTCATCAACATTCTTGTGGACATTCAGCATCAACTTTGACTCACAATAAGACTTGTATCTCAAAGTATTGGTTGCACAATACCTTCACTGGAAATCCACAATAATTGATCTGACAGAAGTATAGACACCAGTTACCCCTCCCACCAATCCAAAGATAATCAGTAAGATATCTTTACAGATGATCATTATTCCTAAATCATGTCTCTTCAGCTTCAAATGTATTACAGCTGGTATAATGTAGGCAATCATGGTGCTTCCAATTGCTCCTGTAGGAAATCAGAAATGTGTATCATGGAGTTTCAATTATCCTTTGCTTTTCCTAATGTATGTACTGAACATAATGTCTCAAACAGACTAAGTCTGTAGTATTTGCACATTATATTCCACATTTGCCAATACTCCTCATTTGTCATTACTCATTTAAAAGCACTGGACATAATTGTTAGCATAAAAACGAACTTGGTTCTGAGTAATGGAGAGCTGTTGTTAGTGTAAAAAACGTACTTGGTTACGATTAATGGCGAGCTGTTGATAGTATAACACATTGTGAGAAATGGCTCCCTCTGAAGTAACGTAGTTTTTGAGAGAAAGAAGTAATTTTCCATGACTTTGATTTCGAGACCTCAGAATTAGATTTTGAGGTCTCAAAATCAAGCATCTGAAAGCACACAACTTCATGTAACAAGGGTGTTTTTTCCTTTCATTATTATCTCGCAACTTCGACGACCGATTGAGATCAAATTTTAACAGGTTTGTTATTTTATGCATTCATCTTATTCAAGGAGTTCATCTTACTTTGTATTGTGTTGGTATTCCTCCCTATTATTAGGTGTAAAAAAACCTGATACAACGAGCTTGTGGCGGTTAAGAGCGCAATGTAGAAGATTAAACAGTGCAGACATAAATTACTCCCTCAGAGTATATTGGTAAAATTATTCACATTAATAATATTTATCTCACATACTATGTTGCAACTTTAACCATGCTACATGTGACATGCATGTCTGTCTCGAGTACACCTCACTATATGCAAAAATTGTCCTTAAACCTAATTTGCCGCATCGCAGCATCACAATAGTCTTGGTTGCGCCAATTTGGGAGTCAATAAGGGAATAAAAGGGTAGCAACAAGTTCTTAACAGCCGGCAGGGTCGTTGCATCCACCCTTGCAAGGTTTTAAACGGACATTTAAGAACGATGTCACTACTCTTTTATTCCCATTCATAAATGCCCTTTTGTTAATAAATGTTAAAAATACAATTACAGACATTTTGACAATTAAAATTCGAGGTTTGAAATATTTTTTTCAAAAACTTGGTGAAGAATCTGTTTGATGCGCGTAGATTGAGTGTACATGCACACGCTTTTAAATAGATTACGCGCTGTTACTAATAGCTATGAATTGCATTCCGCGTGATAATATTGGCAGACGTTAGCTTGCGCGCCCGACACACGGATGCCAGCTGGTTATAAACAGCTCCAGCTGGTCATTATCAACCATGTAAACACCCCACGTGACGCGCTCTCAACCAATAGGAGTAGCAAAACTGTATGGGGTATTTATGAATGCTCATTTATGTTATAGTTTTTGTCATCCAAGATCAAGCAACGGTCTAATGTGCATTATTTCTCAGGTCCATAATCTTCAGCCCCAATATTTTAATAAAATAATCAACTTTTCACGACAACTTCTTCTTCAGTATGTATTAAAATTGAGGTGTTTTTATGTCTGACTGACTATGCATTTTATCTGACTGATAGGGGTAAAACACTGAAGTAAAAGTAAAATTCTCAGTAAGTATCGCGTGCATCGAATTGAAAAAGGATGTCAAATGGAGAATTTATTTTATCTGGAATCAAATCTTTGTTTCTAAATTATATTCAAAAACAAAATTTGAATGACAAAAAGTTTCTGTACACGTTTTTAAATTGAGTTTTAGTTTTTTCATAAAAATTCCAAACAATTTGTTAACTTAGTATGAGACAAGTTTATTTTACCTGAACTTGTTAGACACAACTTTTTTTAAATCCACACCCAAGTTTGGTGCAAATACTGAAGCTGATTTTACGCGGATGAGTTTTGTTGAATTTATATTACTTTCATATTTTTTTATCACTGAGTTCTCAATTTGCAACATAAATAATGTTCATGGCCATAAACTATATGTCAGACTAAACCAATTGACAAAATAAAATCTTGCATATTATGCAAAATCCAATATAGTTGGGACCACAATGGTTCTGGAAGGTTTATTACATGTAAGACTTACACATGTGTATTACAATGTTCAGGTGACTGAAGTACTTACCTGTAAATGAAGAGATATAAGCAAATTCATCTTTGAAAGCATATGCAGTACCCAGCTGTGCTAAGACAATTAGTGTTCGTAGAATGTTCCTCTTGACAGTCCACACCTGCAATAGAAAATTGTAGATTCAATGAGATAGTGCTAGATTGTACATGGATGGTTTCAGAAATAACGAAATGTATGTAAAATAAAGGATGTGATACAATTACAGAAACATCAGTTTCTGGACCAGATTTCTTGTCAAAACACACTTATAAAATGAGGTGTAATCTGCACTAAAACAATACCTTCTTGCATTTTGGAAAAAAAAAAGTATTTTAAACACCTTTCCTTTAAGATAAGGAAAAGCTCAGGTTTTGTTTTAAATGAACAAAAATAAACTTGGAATTCAGTTTTTGTGCTATCACAAACAACAAGTTGTTCATATTGCTTCTGCTTGATAAAGGTTTGAGATTCCTTATCGATGGTTGGTGTCACCATATTGCACTGTAAGCCTGTCACCATATTGCACTGTAAGCCTGTCACCATATTGCACTGTAAGCCTGTCACCATATTGCACTGTAAGCCTGTCACCATATTGCACTGTAAGCCTGTCACCATATTGCACTGTAAGCCTGTCACCATATTGCACTGTAAGCCTGTCACCATATGGCACTGTAAGCTTGTCACCATATGGCACTGTAAGCTTGTCACCATATGGCACTGTAAGCCTGTCACCATATGGCACTGTAAGCCTGTCACCATATGGCACTGTAAGCCTGTCACCATATTGCACTGTAAGCCTGTTTACTTTGAAGGCGTCATTAAGTTAATGTTGCTCTCGACCAAAAGGAATGAAGAAACTGTCTTATAAGCGCTGTGTGTGATGGTGCAAGCTCCCGTGTCACACCCATGTTATAACACTTTTTACTGGTGTTATATCACCCGTTCAGACAACCCCTAATGATGCCCTCTTGACCAATCAGAATGGATAAACTGTCTTAGGTATTTATAAAATCACTTAATACTAACAATGTATGCCGTGTTTGATTTTTCAACAGTGTAGATACATTTTAAAATATTTAATCAAAAGGGTAACCAGCCAAGCCAAAAGACATGTATTCAAACAAAACATTAACGGACATGCAAACGGTAAAATGATAAACACATGTCTGAAAACTGTCCAGGGATGCTTGCAGAATAAAATTATAACTAGTAAAAAAAACTTAAAAAAACAGTGTGTGCACTGTCAAACACTCACTGATTTCGGTATCTCAGGGGCCACAGGAAGGTTACTCAGACATTTAGCAGCTTGTGGATCTTGTAGGAGCTGACAAAGTTCTGCATCCTCTTTAGAGTCTGTAATCGCTGTATTTACACGTAAATCACTATCATCCACTGTATCTACTTCATCCTGACTGTTATTGATATTGGAAGAATTTAACTTCAGCGGACCACAAAACTTCCCTTTAAAAGAAAACAAAAACAATGGAGTAAAGATTACAAACTGCATCAAAATTATATGGCTAGCACATTAACAGCCACATTTGGTTGTCAAAATGTAATCAAATAAAAGGATGCAACAAAGGAGACTATCTACTTCTGATGGTTGGGGATCATCAGCTATCAAGAGGTAGTGAAAGTGATTTTGGTGGATGGGGCATGCAAGCTACCTCGAGATACTCTTATGGATAGAACTCCTTAACTACCACAAGGACATACATTGTAACAGCAAATTTAGTAGAAGGGGTGCTTCAAAAATCAGGACGTATTGAGAATCAGACTGCATCAGAATACAGCAACTTCGACTAGGGCTATAACAATTGGCTAAAATGACAACATTAAAATAAGAAATGAAATGACAACATTGTGATTTAGCCATTGCTACTGGCGAAGCCATTAACTCAGAAACACCCTAGTTTTAAGCGGCCTTCGGGAAAATCAATTCAACTATCGGAAGATGATTCTAGTGGATCGAGAACATCACAATTTCATTGGTGGAGTATAAGATATTAGAAAGAAACAGTTCTCATGGGTGGGACATAATAGCTATTACATGTATTAGGAAGTGATGGGAACAGTTCTCACGGGTGGGGTACATCAGATATTAGGAAGTGATAGGAACAGTTCTCATGGGTGGGGTACATCAGATATTAAGAAGTGATGGGAACAGTTCTCATGGGTGGGGTACATCAGATATTAAGAAGTGATGGGAACAGTTCTCATGGGTGGGGTACATCAGATATTAGGAAGTGATGGGAACAGTTCTCACGGGTGGGGTACATCAGATATTAGGAAGTGATAGGAACAGTTCTCATGGGTGGGGTACATCAGATATTAAGAAGTGATGGGAACAGTTCTCATGGGTGGGGTACATCAGATATTAGGAAGTGATGGGAACAGTTCTCATGGGTGGGGTACATCAGATATTAGGAAGTGATGGGAACAGTTCTCATGGGTGGGGTACATCAGATATTAGGAAGTGATGGGAACAGTTCTCATGGGTGGGGTACATCAGCTATTAGGAAGCGATGGGAACAGTTCTCATGGGTGGGGTACATCAGCTATTAGGAAGCGATAGAAACAGTTCTCATGGGTGGGGTACATCAGCTATTAGGAAGCGATGGGAACAGTTCTCATGGGTGGGGTACATCAGATATTAGGAAGTGATGGGAACAGTTCTCATGGGTGGGGTACATCAGATATTAGGAAGTGATGGGAACAGTTCTCATGGGTGGGGTACATCAGCTATTAGGAAGTGATGGGAACAGTTCTCATAGGTGGGGTACATTAGATATTATGAAGATTTTTTAAAATTTATGTTGACCGCATTCTTTACATTTTACAAATTAATGTGATAATATGTAGGGTAAATTGGCTTTTGATTCACACCAGACCTAATTTACAAATAAATGTTGTTATAATACGCACCTGGAGCAAATAAGAGATGTTCAAATATCTCAATAATTGGAAAACACTGCAAAGGAAAGGTGAAGACAACTCCTATACATACAACCAGGCTGACTACCAACTGAAGCATGCTATTGGGCTGAAGGTTCCAAATGATGACTTGAGCTGTAGATGTTCCTAGGCGTAAATAGCTCAGAAAGCCAAGACTTGCCAGGACACACGTAAAGAGCAGCACAACCAAGTATAACAGATGAGGAAATAGGTGACTGTTTTCTCCCATGCTAGATTCAATAGGAACTATCTGTAATGACAAAAGTGATGTTCTCATGTTTTAGGTAAAGTGGTGTATGCAGTGAAGATGCTCAAATTGATGGCCTCTTATTGAAGGGAATCTC
Organism: Asterias amurensis; assembly: GCF_032118995.1. Classification (NCBI taxonomy): domain Eukaryota; kingdom Metazoa; phylum Echinodermata; class Asteroidea; order Forcipulatida; family Asteriidae; genus Asterias; species Asterias amurensis. Next base: position 9,583,454 of record NC_092655.1, read on the forward strand.
AAAAAAGTAGATTTTTTGTTCTATATAAGAAAATACTCACCTCTGATACCTACAAATGCATTAACAATGCGCAAGTGCAAGTGACTCCGCTGAGCAAAAACAAAGCACCCCTCCTTGCACAGCAGGTCCTGTGTGTACACACAAATAACGCCCTTCCTTTTTACTTGAGCCTTTTCTTTTTTTCTCCTTTTAAACCTTTTGGGAGGGAAGGTATCAGAGGTGACTATTTTCTAATATAGAATAGAAAATCCCGATAAAAAAATGATGTCACCTCCAATACCTACAAATGCAGAGAATCACAATAAAGCCGCAAGATAGGGAGGGAACAGGACATGCAGTGTAGTGCCCAGACAGTACAACTCTTAACTACTTGTGCCTGAAACAAATGAAAAACAGGAGTTGCTAAGACATACCAGTATGCTGTGAGTGAGGTGCTCTTAAAGGCAGTGGACACTATTGGTAATATTACTCAAAATAATTATTAGCCCAAAACCTTTCTTGGTAATTAGTAATGGGGAGCTATTAATAGTATAAAATATTGTGAGAAATGGCTCCCTCTGAAGTAATGTAGTTTTCGAGAAAGAAGTAATTTTCCACGGATTTGATTTTAAGACCCCAGATTTAGAATTTGAGGTCTCAAAATCAAGCATCTGAAAGCACACAACTTTGTGTGACAGGGGTGTTTTTTCTTTCAATATTATCTCGCAGCTTCGACCACCAATTGAGCTCAATTTTTCACAGGTTTGTTATTTCATGCATGTGTTGAGATACACCAAGTGAGAAGACTTGTCTTTGACAATAACCAATAGTGTCCAGTGCCTTTAAGAGGTCAAGACGGCAGTTCTACTGTGTCTCCAGGCTGTTGACTGAGCTGCTGAGCGTAGAACTTGTCTGTCCATGCGACCATCTGACTGGAGCACATCTCGCAAGTAGCAGGATAAGAATGTTGAGGGATTTTCCCAGCAGGCTGCCTGCACAATCTCATGTATGGTCACTGTAATAATTCAGGAGGCCGGATGGCTGAAGATTGAACTTGAATATGCTTTTATTGCTGTATCTCATTTACTAAGACAGTTAAGTGTGTATCGCCTTAAAACATGGCCGCCTGCATACAACATTTACTTGTTACACACGGCCTCGTGAGGGCGCTCTTCTAATAACAAGCTGTATTACAACAGTCACCCCCTGAAAGAGAGCTAAAGATGTACATGTAGTCACGCTCCCTGCTTGGTGAGCTCGGATTGGAACTTGGTTAGCCTTTGGCTCCTAGGTGCTTGAAAAGCATGTAAAACTTGGGCAAAGCCAGGCCCTGGCTGGGAGAGTTGACGGAGAAAGAAAGATTTGAACAAATTCTGCTCTGGTGAGGCAACATTCCACAGTGGGGCGGGGGGGGGAACCTTCCCGGTCATCATGTTTAGGGATGCCCCTAGAAATGTTGGGCTTTGAGATAAACTAGAGAAGACCTCTCTATGTTGATGATGAGCCCTAGGTTCATTGAAGAGCTTCGAGGAGTGTCCGAATAAAGGATCAGCCAGTCGTCCAGGTACATAGAAATGTGATTCTGGTAAAGACCCTTGGAGGCATCAGAACTGGTAGGTCTTGTGTCGGTAATGAACTGGAGGTGTCTTTGATGATATGTATGACCCTTAAAGGCAGCTCATAGCGTTTCCATCAGGAAATGCTTGGTCAAATAAAGGCACTGAGTGGCCGAAGATTGATTATCAGTCGCCACTGGTTGGAAATTCTTGGGAGCCAGAAAGAAGGAGATGAGCCCGATACAGTCTTCAGGAAAGGGACTTCAGCATTTTTTCCCATTTCTTTTTTAACGCTTCGACGAGCAGAGTATTATTATTTTTTTTTCATGAATCTTTTGCGATTGAAGTCCCAAAGTCTAGCGACCAACCTCCAACCAGTCCCAGAGCCGGTGAGACATCCACAAGACTAGTGCTTGGCGAATAGTGAAATTTTGTTATTCGGATACCGCTGGCCAACTATCCGAAATTAACCCGATATTCGAATAGTTTTTTTCGCCGCTAGAGGGCGCTATTAAAAAAAAAAACCAAAAACAAAATTAATTTTTTTTTTTGCCTCTAGAGGGCGCTGTTCGTTTGTGAATGAGATCTTATGGGCGGATTGATATTAGTTTTAGACAGTGTCACTCGGTTCATTCATAAAAATGACCGGATCTAATTTAAAGATGGCGATTTGCTTTTTCTTTTGATCGTGATTGACTCTACGTGAAGGAAAACTTCTGTAATCTTTGAACAAATTACGTCAGAAATGTCATTGTTTTAACTCTTCACGGAGGTAAGCATAGTTAAATACTTAATAGATGCTGTTTTATGCTGTCTTAATAGAAGTATCATAAGGATTCAGTCAAAACATTCATATCAGTTGTCGCCCGACGTCCGCGGATATTCGGATATTAAAGAATATCCGGTTACTCGGTTGTAATTACAGAATTATCCGGTTTGTGAATAGGTATTCGCGCCCTATGCGGATATCCGGTTAAGAAAAAAAGGCATTCGCGGTTACGGATAGAAAAACCTATTCGCCATTAACCGGATATTCGAATAATTCGCCCAGGCCTACACAAGACCACTGCGTCTTGAAGGAGTAGGTTGAGCTAGAGGGTGTTGCCTTAGCTGCAGAGGATTGGGAACAATAACCTGGTTTTGCTGCTGAGCGAGAAAAGTTGGCTCAGGGTCGACGAAAATTGGACTGGTATGGGCGACGAAAAGGCCCTTTGTCACTTTTCCTGCCCTTGTTGTTGGTGCGAGGGGGCAGTGAACATGGTGAAGAAGAAGATTGATTTGAGGGTGGACGCAAGTTGATCTTCCCATCAGTCTTAAAGAGCTTGGCCTCTTGGCATCAAATTTTTTTGTGAAGAGATCACTCCAGAGGAAAGGTAATTTTTCCATCTGTTCTCTGGAGCACTGTGAGGGCCAGTAGAGCTGATCGAGGATGAGCGAGCTATGCAGGGAAGTAGCCAAAGCCGAACTGGTAGTAATTGACTGTAAACATGAACCGAGGCAGTCATCAAGAAAACTAAACTGGATCCACTGTCGCAGGGTTCTTTGAAGCCCGAGCTAGAGTATCGGACAATAACATAGACATGCTGGAAACCTTGGCCCCATAGCGTAAATGACGGTCTAGCTTCTCGAGAGAACAGTTGAGGTCATTAGTGCGTTTATCTGGGAAGATATTTTTTCGGGTAGGTTTATCAGACCGAAGCTTATCTTCAACTTTAGATGAAATTTTTGGCAACGTATCTTCAGTATTCGTGTTGAAGAGAGATGATTCATGAGCAGGAATTCTCACATGCTTTTTCTTTTGAAAAATTGAGAAAGCCTCGTCAATATTCTCAGAGCAGAAGCTGTCCACAGGAATAGTAGTTTTTAGTGGAGGAGTGAGTTGGACAGAAACCCTGCAAAAAGACAAGCGGAGAGCCTCTTTGGGAGAAGGAGAAGGAAACTATAAAATATTACTCACTTCAGAGATGACAACTCTCCCTCTGTGGAACATGGAAGTATTTCCAGGTTTGATCAAATCAAAATCTGGCCCAATGGAGCTCCTTGGGGAGGATCCAGAGCGGCAGTAGTGACCAGGACAGTGACGTCTAAGTAGTGACGATCCCCAATGCTGCCATGGAAGTGACATGCGGTGGTGGGCAGACGTCCGAGCGAGAAAAACCTTTGTAATCCGGTGGCTATTCCTGCTGCGGGTAGTAGCCAGGGAAAATACCAATGGGTACCGAAAAGGACCCATGGAAGGATGTGTTGACTGAGAGGATTGTTAGGGAAGAAAGAACATTTTGAGGGCCGGAAGTCTGTCACCGCAACCCAGTGTAGATGAGACTGTCCAGCATAGGCGGGGAATGGACGATCAAAAACATGACTTGAGGATGACAAATCTTCCGAAGCACCACTGTTCGCCATTGACAAAGTGACATCCAGCAGGAGAGCTGGTAAAAACATCGTTTGGTTAAAAGAAGATGTTGTATCTTGGAGATTCTTTTTCAAAACCTGGAAATTTTCCTGTTGGTAGGTGACTTGCGTGCGAGACTATCCTGCCAGGCCGTAAAATACTTCCAATCCACGGTAGACCAGCCGGAGCAGACCCCGCACGGCTTATCCTGCGAACAAACGCGACATCACTGACATGTTTCATGGATGTCGAACTCTAAGGTCGAGGGAAGACCACCACAGGATCTACATTTCAATTTTCTGCCAGGTTTCTTCTTTCCTTTCGTCAATTCTGACACCGTAACGGAGATGTCCGGAAACTGCACTGCTTGCCTTTATAGTGTGTAACGCTTCGTTGTTTTGAGAGAGCTTGGGGGAAAAAAACGAATTGACACTATGGGCGCTGTAAAAAGAAGGGCGTTATTTGTGTGTACACACGCGACCTGCAGTGCAAGGAGAGGTGCTTTGTTTTGTTCAGCGGAGTCACTTGTGCTTGCGCATTGTTAATGCATTTGTAGGTATCGGAGGTGAATTATTTTCTGTGAGGGTTTTAATTAGACACAACAAGCAGACACAGCATAAACATTTGCATCATTCCATTCCATGTTTCAACAAATCAACCTTTGTGACTCGAGACTAAATTTGAGCCATGAGTCAATGCACTGCAAGAAACAGTGAGGATGCAAGTTAATGGACAATAAATAATCATTATCATCAAGTTCCTCTGAATCCTTGATTCATGAATGGTTGCTAGCCATATAACGTATAATCATACAACCTGGTTAAAGGGTCTGGCTATTTTTACACAATGTACACAGATTTACATAAAAGACACTGGACGCTATTGGTAATTGTCAAAGACCAGTCTTCTCACTTGCTGTATCTCAACATATGCATAAATTAACACACCTGTGAAAATTTCAGCTCAATTGGTCGTCGAAGTTGCAAGATAATAATGAAAGAAAAAACAACCTTGTCACACGAAGTTGTGTGCTTTCAGATGGAAGTTGATTTCGAGACCTCAAAATCTAATTCTGAGGTCTCAAAATAAATTTTGTGAAAAATTACTTCTTTCTCGAAAACTACGTTACTTCAGAGGGAGCCGTTCCTCACAATGTTTTATACTATCAAAACTCTCCCCATTACTCGTTACCAAGTAAGGTTTTATGCTAATAAATATTTTGAGTAATTACCAATAGTGTTCCACTGCTTTTAAACTTAAACAGTTTGAAGATAATGATAGTAGAATGTTTTTACATGCTAAAATAATTGTTGTCTCACTGACAGCTAAGATGAAAATTATTTTTGTGACTTGTTTTACTCATTTCTCAAAAACTACAGCAGCTCAGAAACTAATATTTTAGGGGAAGCTTTATACCATTATTATTTTCAAACTGAGTAAGTTTAATGTAAATCTGCAGTGGAATGTCCTGGACATTATGTTTTGTGTTAAAAAAGTACCCAAATCCTTTAAATCATGGTGCATATGGAACACCTCGGCATCTTGCATGCAATGCTGTTTTTTTTTCACAGCGGAAACACAACACAAAAGCAGATGTGCAGCTAGCAAAGTGGCACACCAATTCATGTTTACATGCACTTTGCATGCACTTTGTTGAAACCTTCAAAAAGTAAGCATGCACTTAAACTTAATAAGCTTACAAGTGGTAAAAGGAAAAACAAATTGTTTTGTTTGAGTTTTATTTTTATTTAATTACCTCAAGTTGTTGACTGAATGATGTTGGATAACACAGAGCGCTATTAGGGAATTCCACTTAAACGTGCTTGTAGGTAATCAATTATATGGTTCTTCCACAAACTTCACTAGACAACAACGACCTATACATTTTATCTAAAGTAAAAACTTACCGTCCCGATACCCTCAAAAGCTGCAGTTACTTGTCCAAAGAAAATGGGAAACGTCGAAAATTGGGCCCAACTGATAGTATCACTGACTGAAAAATCTGGATGAAACCATGAAAAGAGAATAAGGTTCACTAGAAGATACACTCATACAGGTATTTATCAACACTACTGTGCGTTACACTCTACACAGTTATCTACACCATTATCTACACAGTTACAAACAGGTAATGGTTCTTGCAAGTTTTGTTTCTATCACAATTATTTCTCAAATGAAGGCCGACACTTATTCAGACAAAAAGCTTTCACATTGCTAACAGCTTCTAAAGATGAATACACTACATGTACATCAGTAATGAATTGTGATAGAAAAAAATTAATTCTAAAACTGACATACCTGATAAGATGTAAACCATCATGGCAACATAGCCTACAAGGCTAGACAAGTTAGCGAAGACACTTGCTGGACCAAGTTGACGAATACTACGCAAATATCCAAACAGTATAAAAATTGGCAGTGGTAAAAGCACTAAGATATTGTAGCCAGGGCTTTGAGACACAAAACTGTATGGTAAAATATTCACTAAAGGTGATGAACTATTTGTGATTGAAAGCGCCACTTTATCAGTAGTGAGATGCACAGTGCTTGGGAGTGGAGTTGTCCATGTAGTGCTGCTGTTATCAACAGCAATATATGGAAGATGATAAGGAAACATTTTTTGAAATGTATTACCAAGAAATATGAAATAGTTGACACAAAATCCAAACTGTGTAACTACTAGAGAAACATTGACTAGTATTATTCCAACCTTCCCTAAAGACAATGAAGCTGTATCTCCATAAGAAAGTCGTTTCTCTAGTGTGGTATTTAGCAGGTGTCTTGTCTTCATAAGAGTTTCAGGAGATTGGTGTTCATTGGAAATATTGTCTTCTATGATCTGTCTAATAAGTTCTCTTTTACATTTGATGATCAGATGACAACAATGTACTGTTGCGATGGAAATCAGGAGTAATCCAACGATGCCAAGCTGTGTATAGAATTAAAAAAAGTAAATCAAATTGTTGTTAAATAAAAATGAATTGGGATGTAAGCTAGTGAATACCCCACTCCTGCTATTTCTAGCTTCAGAAATTGACTTATATTGTTCACACAAAAGCGATTGGCTTTTGCCATTTGTGAGTTCCATTTTTATGATAATAAAGACTTAGAGGAACACGTTGCCTTGGATCGGACGAGTTGGTCTATAAAAGCGTTTGTAACCGTTTTTTTATAAAACGCATATGGTTGGAAAGATGTTTTAAAGGTAGAATACAATGATCCACACAAGTTTGCTTCGAAATTGCGTGGTTTTTCTTTTACTGTGCAAACTAACACAGTCGGCCATTTATGGGAGTCAAAAGTTTGACTCCCATAAATGGCCGACCGTGATAGTCGACGAGGTAAAAGGAAAACCGTGCAATTTCGAGGCATGTTGGACACAACAAAACTTCCTGAAGTTAAATGATGATAAGACAGAGTTCCTTCTATTTGGGTCACGTCAACAGTTAACTAAGGTTTCAGTGCCATACATCTCCATCGGTGATGCTCGGATAGCTCCCTCGCTGAAAGCTCGGAACTTAGGGGTTATTTTTGATTCATCGATGACACTTCAGCCACACATCAACAACATTGTTCGTTTATCATCATATCACATCAGGAATATAGGTATGATTCGCAAGTACTTGGACAGAAGTGCCACTGAAAAGGTCATTCACGCATTTGTTACTTCTCGTCTTGACAACGGCAATGCTTTTCTCTACAGTCTTCCTAACAACCAGATTTCCCGACTTCAACGGCTCCAAAATACTGCTGCCCGCATTGTGACACTGTCTAGAAAATACTGTTCTATCACCCCCATTCTGAAACAACTACACTGGCTCCTTATCTCTCAACGAATCATCTTCAAGCTGATGCTCATTGTCCACAAAGCTCTTAATGGCAAGGCTCCCCACTATATTTCTGAACTGCTTCAAGTTTACACTTCATCAAGGAATCTTCGATCAAGTTCCATGCTTCTCCTCATTGAACCAAAGTCTCGACACTCATGGGGTGACAGGTCTTTTTCTTCAGCCGCGCCACGCATCTGGAACTCTCTACCACTTAATCTTCGATCTTGTCTTTGTACTGCAAAATTCAAGTCTCTTCTCAAAACTTATCTTATGTCACAGGTTTTCAATGACTAATTTTGTTGTGTCTGTTTTTCTTCGTGTTGTGGTTTTTTTTTTTTTTTTTTTTTTGCTGGTTTACTGCGCCTTGAACACCCAGCAGGGTGGATATGTGCACATTACAAGTCTTATTATTATTGTTATTATTATTATTATTATTACAGTTCAGGGCAAGTTTTTGCTTAGCAACGTCAAGATAAGCTACCCCTGGTACCATTAACACAATCATTCAGAAAAGTTGTTGTGACTTTGCAAGGCCTTCTATCAGACATGTAAGGTATGGGTGCCGGTATGGCTACCCAAACTGACCATTAATCTTAATTAACAACATTGCAAGGGGTCTGCTATTATATAGAAACATTATAGGTACAAGCAATCAACTCACCGCAATGCCACTTTGACTTATTGCAAACGCTATGGACAAATAGTTCACTCCAATGAATGCCTTGAACAAATTGGCAAAATCCATCAATATCTGGAAACATCTTGGCTTGTTTCTGGTGAGGAGTTTAAAACATTAAGAAAACTCAATAACACATTAGCAGCATGTACGAGAGAAAAGAAAAGACACACTAATTAGTGTAACCTATTAATCTCATACATTGTTACAGCTGTCAAAATGTAATGCTTGATAGTCTGTTGTTTCATTACCAGAAGCAAAGCCCAACTACCTATTACAGAAAAAGCTACCTGGTCATCAGGGCAGATATTCACAGAACAATTGCTCCATTGCTAATCTAAAAAACTAAAGTTTGATTTAAAAAAACTGATATATCTGTACAATGTAAAGTATTGTGTCTTTATCATTATTTTGTTCAAAAATAGCGAAAGTGGCATTGAAAAACCAAGAGATCGCATTCTAAATTGACATTAATCTATGCAATGAGTGTAAGCCTAATAGTGTAGAGTACAAAAGAGAATCAAAGTTACACTTCAGATTGTCAAGTTTTAGACTCAACTTGTACTTGAGTAAAGACTGTGTGCAAGTTCTCAAGTCATTAACAAGTCATGATACACTTATTTCTAACATTAACAAAAGAATTAAACTGCCTTTAGTGATTTCGATTTAGTCTTTTTCTGAATATGAGTCTTAAGTTCAGTCAGAGTCGACATCATTTTAACTGAAGTCAGATTTGAGTAAGAGCCAAAGACTTGAGTTATACAAACCACAATACATTGCAAACATGTATAAAAATTACCTTGCCATAATGAAACTACCACTAGCTTGATGTTGTGAAGTCTAGAAGGTACCTAAATAGAAAGGTAGTAAAAGTGCATCGTGGTGTTATTTGATGTACATTACATAATTATCACATCTTACACTGAAAAACAAACATGAACAACCTATTTACATGTATCAGTAATAAATTTCCTATTCATCTGGATTCAGATCTCTCTCGTCAACAGCATACACAGAACATTCCCAATTCCATGGCTCTGCTTACTGCCAAATTCTGCGATTATGATCACCATTCTCCGCTTGATGGCAAGCACCGATTTTCTGCAGTAGCTGTGTAAGTGTAGAACATCTAGAAACATGGAGTTCCCAAGCGCATACGCCATAATTCCCAGCTAACCTGTGAACAACGCTTGACGCAAGCACAGAATTTCCTGTAAGGTAGAGCCATAAAATTTGGGCCCTGGTGAGTAGTAAACAATTTCTTGGAGAGAAACAAAAAAAGGCTGGGGGAGGGGGAATGGGAAACTGTAGGGAGTAGGGATGAACTGCAGTTTCAAAATCCAACACTGACGATTCGTTTGAGATACTAGAACTCTGGACCCAATAATCTTTTTTAGGTTAAAATCTCTTGCAATGTTTTTACGACTACCCATTATTAGCCTTCCTGTACACTCTTACGCAAACTGCTGGTTGCCGACTTGTCTCCTCAACAGCATACATGGGACCGCTATCACCGCGATAGACTTAATGATTAGTCTAGCCTTTCTGAGGTATGATGGACACCTCAAAATTTTCACTATTTTCTTGTGACCTAGATTGCCGATCAATCTCAACCTTCTCCAGGTTTGTTAGTTTATGTGTATGGTGGATTACATAAAAAATAAAGTGCTTATAATACACTGCCAGCAACTGTTTTGTAATGTTCCTTTACAAGCAATGCTCTGTAAACAGAAATGTGCCAATATCTGCCAACACTACTCATTGTATCGTAATAAACTACTAGTAGACGTTGTCAATGTGGCCATTTCTGAAACCAATCCAATGATGTTAACTAAATAAATGTAAGTTACTTCTAGAAACATACATGTATCCTAGGGTCATATGATATCGACCCTCGCATGTTTTCGACCCCCAACTTTGATTCCTGTGTACCGCGAGACTGTGCAAGCTCCACCGGTGACAGAGGCTCTGCTGTTTTCAGGACTCAGACTCCAGAGAATCAAACTTTGAAGAGCTTTTTTCGAGAGATTCTGATGTGTTGAAAATGCTGTATGTGTACTGTGTACTTGTCAACGATAACAATGTACATGAACACTACACTGGGTCTGCCGGCAGCAGCGATGGGTCTGGATCGATCGATTGCCCCGATGAAAATCGACAGCAACTGGGCTTGGCGGCCGGTGATAGAATAGTGGTAATGAAATAAGCGTATCTCGGTTATTCTTTATCCAAAACCCATAGTGTTACTGCATTAGATGGGAAATAAAATACTGAGTAAAAAACTTATTTTGCAATTTAGCCCAAAACACTGTCTTCACAGAGTAAAAGTCTTGAGGAAAAATGTATAGTGCATTTTAGTAGCGCCACACAGGAAATTTAGCGCCAGGGGAGTACTGTGTGTACAACCTGGTAGCGTGCTAAGGGTTTATAGGAATTGAATGATATTTTTTATTTATTTTGCATGCCATACTAGCTCCTGAATATTCAATAAAATACCAACCAATGACCGGTTTGAAAACATATGACGTCGCTCCAATATCGTGCATGCATTAGCACTATAAATAGCAGACTATCTCTCGCAACGTAAACGTGTCATTGTAAAAAGGTTGGATAGATGATTTAAAAAAATATATATATAGTTTTTGATTGTGAACAATTTTCCCGTTATAATATCCTACTGAAAGGAAAAGTTTCCGTATTGCGCCACCACTTTTTCATTCGATATGAAATATGTATCTAATTTATCGATACCTCAATGAGATATCCCTTTTTGTAAAAATGAGTGAAAAAGTGGTGGCGTCGTACGGAAAGTTATCCGTAGCAGCAGTTTACGAAAGCTCAATCAAAGCAAAATGTCAGTCGATAAAAACAACAATACATTACTACAGTCATTTGACCAGTTCGGGATCATTGACCAGTTCGGGATCACTTCAACTTTGCAATAACCAAATAGTTATATCACTTCTCATTATTACCAATTTCTGTTGATAAATGTGAAGATTAACACCCATTAAACCAACAAACCCCAAAATAAGGTGCCAAATATCATCAGCAAATAAATTATGGCTGTTTTCCTGAAGGTTGTCTGCGAAATTTATCATTTTTTTGTTTAAAAATGTTGGTTGAAAAACACTGTTAAAACTTCTTACCTGTAGAATTGGAGTGCCGGGGCAAAAAATATTTATGTAAAGTGATAAGAATGTGTAAAAAGACATTCCTGTAAATACTGTGCAGTCATCTTGTTTTTTTGAGGTGACGAAGATCCCAAAATCTTCTTTGGACGGGCAGCTTACCCTTGACCAGTTCGGGATCACTCAACATCTCATTGCGTCAAATTGTGCCGCACTAACTTACAAAGTCAGTAAGTATGGTAAAATCATACTACTGCAGTAGAAAGTTTATTTAGTTGATTTTGAGAAACATTACTTCAACAAATTCTTGTAGATTTTTTATTTTGTGAGAAAATTAAACTTGGAGGGGTCAATATTGCTTTTTAGGTTCGCTTCACTTTTTCATTTGCCTTTGCTGTTGTTTTGGGGTTTTGTGGCTGGGTTTTTGTGCTGCTATTGAGGACACTTGCATGACATTCACTAAAGAAAGGAAGTCCAAGTCCATGCCAACACACCTCTGAAGTTTCGTGTCCTTGAGAGACAGTTTTATGAATGGGAGTATGGGTTTGCAATAAAGGGCACTCTACTGATTCAGAATAGATTCAACTGATCCTGAACTGGTCAAACAGGTGACAATACTTTTCTTAAAGCCTCTTCAAAAGAACTAATATTTTTTCGTCAGTGAATACTTGGTGAGTTTTATGTCATGTTTAGGTAAACTGATAAACTTTTTTGTTTAAGATATCAAAGAGATTGCAACAAAAAACAATGTGAATTCAAAAAGTGATCCCGAACTGGTCAAACGACTGTATTACAACACATGACAATGGATACGATATGCTGCCGGCCCGATGTCCAACAATCAACCACATATTCTTCCTGCGACAAGTGTTCACGATTGCTTGTGTTGCTTTACATTGAAAGACTTAATCAAACTTTAGATGTTAATGCAATGTTTTAACTGATATTCTAGTTACCTTTTACTTGTTGTAGACAACTTTTCTAAAACTCATGGACTTTGCGAACTTTCACACACACCACTGGTCCGACCTTTGCGCCCCATTTATTGTTGTTGTTGATAAAGTAGGCCTATGACCTTTTCACACGCACACGGGTGAACCCGCTTTTTTTCCCAGGTAAGCTGAGGCACTTAGCATAATGGGCGTGTTTTACCAACTTTCGCGCACACCACGCACGACGTGTGAACCAAACGTGTAAAAAGCGCACAAGAATTATCGGGGTTCGCCATGCCAATCCACGCCGACCAGGTGTAGAATCAAGTTAACCCGACACCACCTGTACATGTATCCTCCCCTTACCAGTTTTCACGCTATTATGCCTTTTTCCTTGAATTGGGAAAAAAATAATGAAGCCTTATATCAACCGATGCCCTAATTACCTTCTTTTGTTAATATGAAGTATGCAAACATATATTAAAACTTGATGGACATTGAAATGTTCACACTACACACCGATCTTCAATGACTTCAACTGGCCCCATTTGTTTTGAGTTTTTCCTGTTTTCACGTCAAACAAGAAAGCATGGTTTCCCGGTGAAGCCATACATGGAAGAAACATCTACAGTGACTACAAGTGTTCTTTGAGACCCTGTGTATGACTCTATAGCCAGCAGTTGTCTTCGTTTTATTCAAAATATTTTTTAATGAAATTTTTAAAATTACACAGATACGACGTCCCCATACATGTATGCATTTAGACTTGATTTCAAGTTTAAGACTGCAGTTATTACTCTGTATCACTCACAATTCCACCGCAGATTTGCTATCACGCTCTATCGTAGGATAATGACGGAGGTTTATCCAAGAGGGCACTTTTTCAAAAAATAATGTATCGGCTATCAGAACGGCTAAAAACCACGATCACAGACTTGGAACAAAGTCTAGTGCATATATAGCGCCATGCTAATGTCGTATACACTTTGTATTTGTATTTGCACACATTTATTTCATTGATGCCCTACATTTAAACTTACACTTTTTACAAAGTTTTATAAATATATTCAAATTATGAGTAGTTTACAGTATTACTTAGTATCTTAGGATATGAAAGCTTACAATGATTTAGATAGTTATATATTAGGAAGCTTTTAAAGTAGTTTGTTTTGCGTTATCACTTTTTGAGGTTTTGGTGGACGAATCACGGACACAAGTCACTTGTTTTGTGTACGTATATTATAATGAATTATGAAGATAGTGCAAGCATTAAAAGTGATATCTTCACTTAATTGCCTTTAACACAAGTGTTATGCCTGAATTTCCATACAAATGTAAATACCTTGTTGCACGGGCACTACTGCACTGTTCACGGCTTAAGACCGATTTTCGTATCTTGGAGATGACGTTGTATGTGCTATCAGTTGACACGGTCGTGTGCCTGAGAGTCGACTTTGTTGCTCGGAAAACTTTAACGAATTATGACGTTTAATATGACCTGTACCTTTTAAATCGACTTTTGAAAAAAATAACTTTACTGTTCATTCAGACAAAACTAAACGTTTGTGCTTTGGAGTGCTTCGATGGAACCCTCAGTTTCACTGACTGCCACCACAGCGAAAAGTGCCAAGTGCGCACGCGCGAAAACTGGAACACGCCCATTATGCTAAGTGGGCCCCTGGGGAAAATTGATACGCGTACGGGTCTCATTGGTGGTACTGGATATTATAAGCTCTATAATAGAACAAGTATCAGCAGTGACTCGACGTGACTTGTGGGCCTTAGATTCGGTGGTCTCCCAACCCAACCCCACCCACCCCAATATGGCGAACTGTATACAAACTTCAATGATATGTGGTTTGATAGCGCCCTCCTTCTATGTTTATATTTTCCAATGGGGTACAGAATCTCTGGGGAGAGAAACTCCTGCCACCGACAGCCGCATGATGAATTCATTTTAACTGCTTTAACTTGAACAGGTGTTTACTTCGTTTTTCAACATTTAAGTAATGGGAGTCTCTCAGTGAGTGAAACCATGGTGGAGAAACATATTACTTGTCAATTCACCTGATGATGTCAATTTTTATTTATTTTACGATTACTTTTTGGGGTGTGGTACGTGTGCGTGCATGCACGCATGCTGATGGGGAGATGTTTTACTTCCATCTAGATCACACCCACAGGTCGAACTGTTTGACACAGAAGCCATGGCATCATTGGCAAGCATTCACTTGTCTCGGCCAGCTCATATGTTCCGGGTGTTGCTTTCGGCTGTTCACCGCGTCATCATTAGAAAAAGATAAGCTTGTCACACTCTTCCGAGTGGCAAGCTTCTCTTGGGTTTAATGACAAGCCGGCATCGACCAAGGCATGTTGGACACGGTGTAGACGGGCTAGATCACCCCGAAGAAACCGACCATCAGTCGATTAGACGCGGCGTTCGAGTGAAACTTGCTCTTGACTAAAAACTACCTGAAACCAGCAATAAACATAGCCTGAACATCTGACGTCACACCTCGAGGCTCGTGAATAAAAAACGCCAGAGATGAGTGGCCTCTCGCCCCGTGTATCTTCACCTTTCGATCACCTACATTCATTTCACACTAGAGACATGTAGTCAAATTCTACACCAACTTTACATGCAAGTACATCCACATGCATGTACTGTACTGTATACAAAATACACACGTTGATACAGCATGCATACGACCGAAAGTAAGCTTTCCATAATCTGTGTTTTGGATTGGTCCAAAGTAATGTTTGTCAGCTGCACAACCATTACCTCAGACCAATCAAAACACAGATACGGAAGCTTTTAGCCACTGCATAATGTCAAATGATATCATTGTATCCAATGGAATCACTGTGTCTGAATAGCAAGCAGCAAGTACCTGTCTTCAATCTTCATCCGTGCGGATAATAAGGGCCCCGTCTGAAGTAAACACTTGCGTGATGTGTGAATGTCGGTTATCAACAAGAGGGCGCTATTCCACAGCAGGCGGAGTATAATACACGCCCATTTATGTTAATTAGCCCATGATCGTCCTGGGAAAAAAATATACACATAAATGTACACGCCACCAATCGGCAAATGATGAGAGCAGCAACAATCATGGCGTCCTCGTACAGACTCCACACCATTGCTAATCAACTGGGCCGTCTTCGTATGGGAAGCAGTGTGTTCTCCCATGCATCTATGAGATATGCATCATCGGTTCCTCCCCACATTACCAAGGCTGAAGACTGGTGGGGAAAATGTAGTCGCGTCAAAGTTCTAGACGGAGAGATGACTTATTATGACTCTGATCCGGATCAATCCAAATCAAAAGATGCTGTAGTGTTCTTGCACGGGAATCCAACCTCATCCTTCTTGTGGCGAAACGTTATACCACACATTGAGGGTAGTTCAAGATGTCTTGCTCCTGATCTGATTGGTATGGGTAGGTCCAGCAAGTTACCAATTCAGTATAGGTATAGAGAACATTACCGATACCTGAAGGCTTGGTTTGACACTATGAATCTTCCGCATAAGGTGTCTATTGTTTGCCATGATTGGGGGTCAGGGCTTGGCTTTCACTGGTGTCACATGCACTCAGATCGGATCAAGTCTATCATTCACATGGAAAGTTTAGTAAGCACTGTTCCAGACTGGAGCGTGTTTCCTGAAATTGCAAAGCAGTTTTTTCAAGCTCTTCGGTCCGAAGCTGGAGAGGATATGGTTCTGGAAAAGAACCTCTTTGTAGAATTGTTATTTCAAAAAGCTATTATGAGAGAGCTTGGTGATGATGAGATGGAAGCATACCGTGAGCCTTTCCGCAACAAAGGTGAAGATCGTCGTCCAACCCTGACCTGGCCAAGAGAAATCCCATTGGAGAATGAAGGTCCGCAAGATGTTGTTGCCGTCATTAATGCCTATAGTGATTGGTTGAAAACTACTTCAACCATTCCCAAACTGTACATTGATGCTGAACCCGGTTTCTTCTCTCCGAGCATCCGTATTGGGTGTGCAACTTGGCCGAATCAGAAAACAATCTCTGTCAAGGGTCTGCACTTCTTGCAGGAAGACTCACCAGATGACATTGGCAAAGCCATACAAACATTCCTTAAAGATGTGTAACAGTAAAGTGAATGCTGTGAAATGACGAGAGGGGAACGGCAGCAGAGCTACAGAACATTCAGGCTCTCATCTCTGTTTTTGATTTTAAAAAGGATCAACTTGTACAATTTTCTGGCTGGTCTCTATTTTGTTACACTTTACATTCCTATGTAACTCAGTGGCATAACCAATGGAGGTGGTTGAGGATGGGTACCGGTTAGAGTTGCAAAGATCAGGAGTGCTTTAAAGGGTTTGAGTACTTTTTGTAGGACACAAAACAATGTACACTGATTTACTTTTCTTGCTGAGGGGCTGTAGTTTTTAAGAAATGAGTAAACACTGTAACACAAATAATTGTTAATACCAACAATACTGGTAAATAGGTTGTACATGACAAAATAAGGTTCATAAGAAAGTTATTTTTGTTATATTGTTTTAGTAACTTCTCAAAAACTACAGCACCCAAGCAAGTAATATGAATTTGAAGAGACGCTTTCTACCACCATCTTCAAAGTGGACACTATTGATAACTGTCAAAGATTAGACTTCACAGTTGGTGTACCTCAACATATAAATAAAATATAAAACCTGTGAAAATTTTAGCTCAATCGGGTCGAAGTTGCGAGATAATAATGAAAGCAAAAACAACCTTGTCACACGAAGTTTTGAGTAATTACCAATCCTGACCAATAGTGTCCACTGCCTAGAATGTAAATCTGTAGACATTGTGTTTTGCTACAAAAAGTAACCTTTGAGCAACCACTTTGTGGTAATGTTGCAATATAATGAACACGTTCATAAAGCAAGGAACATGCGACACCTGCAACCCAGTAGAGTAGTGTGACCAACAAAACACTGGTATTTTTAGTGCAACCTGCAGTTTGGCTTACTCTATGGTCAGTTAATCAATGATAGCTGAACAAGAATTAAATTTAGTTTCAATTAAAGGGTTCTATTTTAAGCCCATTTGATTGTAAAAATTTCATGTTTTATTTCACACTGTTACAAATTGTAGTACACCAAATTATAGTAAGTTCAACTGTTAAAACTTTACTAATTGGATGAGTCAAACCAAGCAGTGTTAAACTATGTACTGGTGGAAGGGAACTAGATGGGGTTTCATGTACATGTGAGAAAGAAAGAAATGAGAAGTAAGCAAGAACACATCACTTGATTCTTTTTCATTTACATTAATAGCATATCAATGGAAAACCTAAATGTGGAACTAGGAAAACAAAGTATAAAATGAATGGTGGCTAGTAGTCTTGTTCTGCAAAGCAAGTTTTTGTATTATTAGTCACCGGTAGAGGGCGCAACGTTAACTGGACTTGGCAAGTCCACGAATCTTGGTCACAACTCCAGATGATTGTTACGTGAACCAGGGAACGACTTCCCTAGCATAGCAGAGTAAAATGCTACACAAAGTGTGTCAGTTGCTATCCAATATTAGCATTCAGTGTACATAAAACTGTTCGGTCTAAATATTTTGCTATGCAAAAATGCTAGACGAAAATGTTGCCTGTGAACCCATATCTCTTCTGCAGCACTATTGTTCTGAAGGGAGGCACTTCTAGCCAATTAAAACTAATATCCGTCTGCATTAAACGAGCTCCTTTGCAAGGCTCGTGCTATGTCATTGAATTGAAGACAATCCGGCGGCGAGTGTAAAAACACAATAATACTTAATAGTCCACATATTGTTTGCCGGTAAATGGAAAATAGTTTTAAAACATTGAAATAATGACATCAAAGCTTTAAAATGTATCATTTTACTCCGGTAATGTTAAATCATAAAGAATCAAACAAAATATTGAGGCCGACCTCCTTTATTTACGCCACTGCGGTGACTGTAATGTTGCAAATAAACACTATAGTCTTATAGCGAACAAACTATATGAATTAATTTCCTCTAATCAAAATGAGATACAATTTTGACGACCAGTAATTTAAGTTTATACACACAATCTGTTCCTTTGATTTTGAATAATACAAGACTATAAGTTGGGTTAGTAAAACCTTGCTAAGAAAATGTTGTTAATTGATAATGTTATGCAATAAATAAAAAATATCAATGGGCATGATGAATCGTAAAAAAAATGTATTACCTCCCGTGTATGTAGGATTTACTTATCACACTGTTCTCGTTTTTCCTTGAGGTCAATCTTAACTTGGGATAGCTTTTCGTCCAAAAATATAAGAAATTTACTCACGACAAATATGTGTGACTTGTATACTGGATTGTCGTGATAATTCTGCTTTACTGTTTGTTAATATTGGCCTGGAATTGAACACGGTTACATATGGCTTTGTGACCCTTTACTCGTATTAAAATCTTTGATAATTTGTGGGTTTTTTTTGTGTGAGTGCCCTATAAAGAAATAGCTGGGTTTTTTTTTTGTTTTTTTTTTTGGGGGGGGGGGGGAGGGCGTTTCTGGGTTTTTTCGTTTTTTTTCTTCTTTTTTCCATTTCTTATAAACCAACTGAGACAATAACTGAATGTTGGTTGTTTCAAACTGTTCCGAGACCAACCTTTAGATCAATTCGAAATCTAGTATAGCATGACCTTTATGGAGCTTTATTTCAAAGTGCAGGGTAATGCTTGTTAGAGTGAAGTGTAATTTGCTCATTATAACACTTGGCCAACCACAACCATTCACTGCGTGATTTAACATCCCTGGTCCCGCCAGGCCCATCCACTTATGTCGGCGTCATTAAAACTTACTTTTCGAGTTATCGTACAATATCTGACATAATTCGGCATAACGGGGTAAATTCTGGGCATAGTTTTGATAATGGGTAAACATTATCTACTCTGCAGGAGATTGGTATGAGTTGAAGTTCGGTATACCTAGGTCCAATTTAATGGGCTATATTAGACGTATTGGGAGCCACTTCACGGTGAATTGTTTGCATGTTGTGCATTAAAGGATGTCAACAAGGTATTGTCACAACACGTCCAAAGTGCAAACTTATAATGAATCTAACACAATACCATAGATTCTGTCAAACGCCGAAAACACGGACATGGAAACAATGACGTTTTTTACACGCGATCACGCTCTTGACGTTTTAGGATGCCATTTCAGCGTTTAACAACGTCTTTAATTGGTGCCCATGCTCAATCTGGATTATTGTGGACACCGACATGCCAAGAGGAGGTAAACATTATTTAAATTTCTCTGATGCCTTTACACATTTTCCTAGGGTATTACCTCGATTTTGCTTTCGACGGAAATGATGACATTTTGCAGTCCAATATTTTTATAATGGCCATTTCCCCCTTGAGCTTTATAATATGGCTTTAATCCAAACCTCTTGAAGCCCATCAAGATATCCCTGATAGTCACTCCAGGATGTAGTTCTTCACGTCTACTTTGCTGATGGTGTTGTTCTGAAAGATCTTTCACACGGCCTCTCCAGGAGGCCAACACATTGATCACCACCAGGGATCTGCGGTTCATGTTTGCCTCACAATTTAAAGGTATCTTGAACTTCGGACATTGTGTGTGCTGTGTTCGAATGGAAAGGTGGAAAATAATCAGCCGGTTTTTTCGCCGGCAATAGCCATTAAACAATCAATTCCAAATACCGCTTTTGATGGTAGTTCCTTTGGTAGTGTATACAAACCTCATTACCAAGTCCGTTTATGACGACTTTAGTGCAATCCAAGAGCAAACAACATTTTGTAAGATAAGCTTCAAAGGATTTGATACAATAATTGAGTACTGAGTTAGTGACAGTTGTTTTCATTTGAAATCTACCAGGAACTTATTAAAATGCAGCTGCCAAATATTTGCATTTTATGGTAACAAGTATGAAACTTGCCATTGCGATCAAAGGTTTGGAAGTAAAGAATGATAACATTCCCATTTTGTTCGTTTGCTTGCCTCAAAATTAATGACAAGACTTAACGGAATTAATATGGCACAGGAAATATCAGGAAGGCCCTATTGTCATGGGCGGGGCGATGATGTTAATTGAAGGCGGTGGTTCTTTACCAAAAAAATAATAGAAAACCAGAGACAAAACGTGAATCTAAAATGAAATTGAAAAAAGAAAGGATCAAGGTTAATCTGTTTCCAATTATTACCTTTTAAATATTGGCCCCCTGGCCCCTTGAGTGGTAGTGCCAGGATATCAGTTACTTGAAAACATTTACATGTTGTCATCATGATATCGTTGAATCCCATGATAGTCAAGTTATTTTGTATGGGGTAAGCCCGATGCACTTATAGTACTCATTGCCAATGACAGGCAATGACCTAATTGGTAATGGGAAGACTGGTCGTGGGTTTGAATCCCAAACGATTAGCCTGATGGACAGTGATCGTCACATATCGGTGAAATGGTAATGATTGAGCCAGGAGTTAAAGTGAATGGATTTTTGCTGAAATTGGACGGGAAAACCTATACTATCCCTGACGCGGTTGAATACAATTACATTTACAATTGTTTTTAATCAACTTATTTAAATGTATTCCTTAGGTCAAAATTGACATCGTTTATTTATAGCTTTCATAGTGCGGGATTGACTAGCACTCGACAAGCGAAATACACCGTCTGAAATACTGATATAATACTTCTAATAACGGGGAAAACGGTCCGATGCGATAGTTTGTCTATCCAGGCATTTAGTGTACTCCAAAAGGATACACCTTCTTTGTGTAAAAGTAGCAGTAGGCTACATCGGGAAATCACTCAAAAATGGTGAATCCGTGATTTAATCTATACATAGACGTCAACTTTCAACTATATTTATCATGTCACATAAGTTTGTCTAAAGGCAGTGGACTCTATTGGTATTTACTCTAGTAGCATAGAGGAATGGGGAGCTGCTGATAGTATAAAACAATGTAAAAAACGGCTCCCTCTGAAGTAACATAGTTTTCGAGAAAGAAATAATTTTCCGAAAATTGATTTCGAGACCTCAGATTTAGAATTTGAGGTCTCGAATCAGCATCTGAAAGCACACAACTTCGTGTGAAAAGGGTGTTTTTTCTTTCATTATTATCTCGCAACTTCGACGACCAGTTGAGCTCAAATTTTCACAGGTTTGTTATTAATTTTTATGAATACGTTGAGATACACCAAGTGAGAAGATTGGTCTTTGATATTACCAATAGTGTCCAGACCCATGTTTCTTGAAATTATCACGAATACCGACGGCGTTTCATCGAAATTGAATTATCGTTTAATATGCTTTTAACATTATTGACTTTTCGATAATGTGAGATCTGTAAATCACCATTTGTTTTCGTTTTTAGTATTTATAATCATTTGAAAGGTACCCGGACAGTGATCAGACAAATTATTTTACCTGATGGTTAGAAAAATGTCCATTCCCCGTGTTTTGCAGGAAATCTGTGCAATGATTTACCAGATGGTTTGTGGATCATCAAACCGCTTTTTGTTAGCAATAAGGATATCCTCGTGTCGCTTGGACCAATTTATCTACGGATGAACCGATGCCTATAGACAAGACCTGTTATTTCTAATGACCCTTACATTTCACTGAACTAAGGACGAACCAAGATTCTGGTTAAATCGGCACACCATCATCGCTTACAACGTCAGCCAAAAGGGTCTCAATAACAAACATACATGGTCATTCAATCACCCAGTAGCAGCTAATACAGGCACCTCGTCGGATATAAGGTCGACTTGGTCCGAAACAAATAGAAAGTTAGACCTATATGCACCGAAGGTGTACTGAAATGTATGGTGGCATTGACAAATAATACAGTAATATAGCTATTTCATGTGTTTTTGTTGTTGACAAAACGTGTGCTTGTCCTTTGTTGGCAAATATTACCCAATCTTAAAGACTTGAGTATCCAGGTATTTGGTAATCCTTGCATTCCTGTGAATCCTTCATGCCACAAATGCACTGAGATGTAGCGCCACTCGATAAGACCCAGTACAGCTCAGACACGATCGATTCCTTATCCTCTTATGCTTCCAGCCAATAACTCATCTGTCTATTCTGAAACTTCAGTTTAAGATGATTGTTTGTAATTCCAACACAAAGATGTCAGTGCACGGTTTCCCCCTGTTTGATGCAGGGGTCCCAGTTTAACCTCATGCTGTTTGTTGGAAGACAAGAATATAATGGGACTCCGTATAGTCTAATTATACATAAAGAATATATCTCAGACCAAAGTGGTTGATAGCAAGATGGAGTAAGTGTTGACATGGAGTTAATGATCAACACAATAGCTATCTACTTAGCTTGTTTAATATCATAGGCATGTGGTGTGCACCCCTCTTACTGGTTTTTCTCTCTTGGCGATGTGAGGAGGGGTGAAGCCCAACGTCTTAGAGAGGTTAAGAGCTCAAGCTTGTTGACTAACCTCCGCTCCACTGCCCCCCCCCCCCCCCGCCCTCTCACATGTACATATCTTTCTTTCTGGCTGTCTTGTGGGTTCAATGACTAGCAATGATGAGGCATGGAAGAATATGAGCAGATAAAATGCGATCGTCTCCGGGTTGTTATTCCCAATGAATACAGGGCCCGTTGCTAATTAATGTTATAAAGATGTACATATCACAGTCTTGGTCTTTGAACTATTTGAAGACCACACTACCTTGTAAGAAACAGAAAACAACTGGATCTCGATACGTGGAAGGTTAACTTGTATTTCATTTTAGTTCCACTTTTGGTTACCCGCGCCAATACTAGTACGCCCTCTGTTGTCACAATGTCATCACTTCAGACTCATCATTGCCAGGGCTGAAATGGTTGAATTATTTGAAACCTCGAACCTACAAACAATATCTTATCAACAAAGACCGTGGATAAATCATGGATACATCATGTCAGCCTGTATCTGAAACAAGAAGTTACTGTCACCATCCGTAAAGGGGAAATAATGTACAGTTTATTATGGTAACATACTCAGGCAGAACATGAAATGCTCACTCTATTAAGGCGATTTTAATATTGGTGTTAATTTATTTTCTCACTGTGAGTAACAGGCGGTTTAATGTTGTCACTCCATAGTGACGTGTGAACTTGTGATGGTCTACATTCACGTTTAGATTCAACGACACTTATTTCGAAATATTTCATGGTGCAATAAAACCTTCCGGTTCTGGAGAGTTTTAAGTTCAAAGTAAAACTTTTCCATCCATCCATCCTCTTTGTTTTATATTATCAAGTTAACGGTAATTAAAGCATGAAATACGGACGTCTTTTAGATTGGTGTTTGGGTTCCATTGCATCAATTCATCGATTTATGCCCAAGATACTGAAGTTAGCAAAAATGACTGGACGTGTGCACATTATGACGGCTGTCTATTTGTATTATTGTGTGTTCGATCACGAACCGTAGTAAACTGGTCCGTAAGACGGTACGATATACTATGCAGCTTTATAACACCCCTTGCAAAGATTCTGCCTGCTCATTGGTTTAGAGCGCGTCACATGACATGTCTTAGTTTTGCTACACGACGGCCGTCGGTTTGCCATGCGCTAGTCCGAAGACTAGCACATGGCGCCGTGCGCTAGTCCGACAGACTAGCACACGGCGTGCAGTACCCAGACGTCCGTTGCGTGTACGAGGATGATAAATTAATAGTCTGTAACCATTTCGGATTGCACGACACGACATGCAACACATTCAGCAAAAGTGTTTGCAATCTGTATTCGCGTCGTCCGTGGATTGTAGCATTCAGGTCTGTAACTTAATAATAATAGTACAGTATTTAGAAATGTTTGGGGTGTTATAAAACAAATATTGACTGCTTTTACTCGTGCAATGGTTAAAAACTATGACTCCCTCGGTGATCCCCGGAGCGTTCTATTTTCCCTCGGCTTCGCCTCGGGAAAACAGAACGCTACGGGGATCACCTCGGGAGTCATAGTTTTAACCATAGCACTCGAAGCAGTCAATATTTGTATAATATTTACCAGCATCGACTTGTGATACCACGATCTACTTCTTCTTTAGGACCTCATCGAATAGAGTTTTAGCAAATTAGACCACGAGGGGCGCCATTTAGAGCATAATGACAGCTGAATATTTGTCGTTGTTGGGTCGATGGGTGGCTGGCGTCTCCTGAGTTCCTGAGAACCATCGGGGTGATAACGGTGCCATTGCTCCAACCCTCTCTAAACCACGTGTGCAATACCTTTTCTCAAACCTTCTTCGTCTGTGGATCGATCTTACGATCAGGTTATAAGACCTGCTGCTTGCCATTAATTATTCAGTGTTTTGACAATTATTAGCCTATGAATGGACCGAGGGCGCCGACAAGTTTGAACCGATACACGAGCCCAGTCCCATTGATACTTCCCGTGCGTCCAGTACGCATGCACGGGTAAAAGAAGCAGAGCTTTTTAAGGCCTCGTGGCCCATGTGCATTGATGAAACCGTATTAGTCACTCTCCTGACATTGTAGAAAGAACATGGTTGGGTTTTGCTCGTAGGGCTGACGAGGTTTTGTTTTTAAAATATCAGCAGTCTGTACTCGATCCACCAGTCATCGCAACTCTAATGAACATTTATACTGTAACATATACAGTGTATATGACAAAATCTTGGTTATACCATTTTGTTATTTTCTATGCGATGATCTTTGTTTAATAGCTACAAAGAGAAAATACTTGCACCATTAAAGCTCCCTCGGATGAGTGACGAACAATATTCTGAAAGAGACAACGATCAAAAGCGCCTGGGAAACTGTATTCGTTAGAGTTTGAGCAGGCGGCAGCTGGAACGCACATTCAATATCCTCAACATATTCTCAGCATTGATCTTGGATTATACTGAATGAAGCCAAGCTCATCACAAACTTTTGTTGGCATTTCTCCACGAGCACGCTGTACAGAGCAACCTTGCTGGCTGGAACCGGAGCGAGTGAGACAAGGGGGAGGCAGTCCGCTCAAGGAGTGCCGCGGTTTCCCCGTGTCATTGGCAGCGTAACATGGCGCAGCATGAAGACGCAGATTTTACCAACGTAAGTTACTCAGATTTTCTTCGGGTTGAACGGGTTCGTCGGTCATAACTCATAATAGCATTAGAGGGTAGGACACGATTACAATTTCATTTGGGTGCGTTCGGGGCTAGAACCGAGCAGTAATCCGCAGCTTAGGTCGCTTACACTGTTGCAAACTGCTCCTCGTGTTATTTTGGTGTTTTACATCAAATACCTTTACGTTGATTTCCTGGAGAGAGATATAAAACAGAATGAAATACCTCAATAATCAATTCAAATCAATCCAAGGACGAGCTAAGCAAATATTATTGGACGGGTACCACCTGGAGAAGAATAAACCAGGTGGTATTCAACTGAATGGATTTGTTTAAGGTACAAATCCATTAACCAACAACACTGTAATCCATATACAAGCACACAGAGCATCCCACCCATTGTCAACGGCTATAGCTGCTGTCTATCTTCAGTCGTTAAAATAATATCATAACCGTTTAAACACATTTAAACCGGTTCAGTTGCGCCTTTTGAATGCATTAAATCCAATTATACATTATGTAACTTTCTCGATTATAACCACATCTATGACCCAGTGTTAATAGTCCATTGTGTTGTCATTGATCTGTTCGTAAAGACTGCAATGTATTTTGAACGGTCAATATTCTGAGCAACAAAAGGCTCCAAAATAACGGAGTTAATTCACTCGGCGCACGTGTAGTTTCTTTTCGTCTTTTACAAACAGTTAAGCCCAAAGTGCAACAATCCTGTCAAAAAATGTGTCAAAATGCTGAATAATGTGCATATTTTACACGGTGTGATCGCGTGTTTGTATCAAGAAACTACACTCGGCCCAAGTTTAGTGACACTGCAATAAATCACCCCAACTAGACATTCTTATGTCGAAATACACCACTCCAGTTGGATGTCAAGCGTGCGGCCCGCCCAGTATGAACGCCACGTGCGATTGCACGGTGAAAGTTTACTCAACGTCACCATGCCTCTGTTATGATCTCGACTAAAACTATCGCTTTAAGGTTGCGATTTGAAAGGTTTATTTATAGTATTTCATTTAAACGACCATAAAGACTTAAAGAAGTGTGTGATGTTGTAAAAGCAACTTCTTTATTGTAACCATACAACTCACGATAAAGCGATCCTGTCATCACAGAATGGTGACAGTTTTCTTCATGCTGTTTTAATACAAGAGTGTATAATAGGCAACACTTTTGAATATAGAATTCATGCAAAGAACAATTTAAAATATAAACCAATAAAGGACAAACAAAAGACTGGCTTCAAGAACCTGATAAAGCAAACTTCCAAATGTCTTAAAAGTGAACACTCTGTATACTCTTTATCCCCGATGCAAATTTAACATCTCTTATATATTATAAAGAAGTGTTTTTGCCAACTTGAGTAAACCAAGGACTAACAACTGACCGTGACGCTGTAACCGTGAATCTTGCTCAGAATGAACTCATTATGTATCCCCTGTATTTCTGTGCGACCAAAAACGGGTAAAATTTTCGTAAAAAAAAAAGATGTGTTTGTCGTTCTTGTATTACCGTTTGCCATGAAAGCAGAAAAAGGAAAAACTGAATTTGTGTGACCTGTAGGTCTTTTGGTAAAGTACCATGACATGTTGGCTATAACCATTTGCTAGTTTGGCCGCCCCCGGGCAGCATATTTACGAATATTGTCGAGTGGGTGTTATTGCGCCAAAGGCCGGCGCCACATGTCGCTCTGGACTCGCTAGACAATCCTGATTATCATCTTTATTCATCCATCCTCTGATCATAGGAGAATATCAAATCGTTGTCATGGTTCGGGACTGTTCGAATCTTAACCAGACCTATAAATAAACGAATGGCAACTTCGAATGTTAGAAGCTTGCTCTTGGATAGTAGTTGGTTATTGCAATCGACTTGATGTGGTGTGACTTGGTGCGATCATGGTGATATGACTGAGGTATACTGCTGAGGTCTGACTAAAGAGTTAGACTTTCATAGCTGTTACTGGATTGGATGAAACATAACCTAAAGGAGACATGCATGAAAAATGGGTATTTCCTATGAAGTGAGTGTATCAAACAATTTGAGGTTTGACGAAGCAATGTGATGGAGTGTAAACTTGGGAAGACCTCTTGTGGTGCAGTGGGTGCTACCCTGCTACACTGAAGTGCAACAGTAATGATGAGTTAATATCCAGTCTCAATGGGCTAATTAGCATGAATAGTATGATCGGCAGGAGAAGTGGATCGAAAGCCCACCCAGCAGGGCGGGACAACTGAACTACAAGACTGTCAGCCTCATTTACATGTCTATGGCTCCCTCTATGTCCTCCCAGCTTATAGGCATAGCCTTCGTGTATACGAGCAGTTATGCTTGACTGCAGGCACACCGTGGATCGACGTATGAAGTATAGTCCTTTCATTCGCCAGTTAGGTGTCGTTGGGATCGCATCTCACAGTCACGTCATGACAGTCGTCCGTTGGATAGCGCACGTCCAGACTAGTCAATGCCTCCGAAGCATCAGTGGAGTCTAGGGGAATTGATGCCCGTGCGATATCGGAATCCCGTTCCGTCGGATGTGTTGTTCTACCGGTTCGGTCTATGCGGATGATACACCCACGCTGTTGCTGCTTCCAGCAGTTCTATTTAAAAGGATTTACCGCTTGTTCAACATCCTTTAATTGAGCCTGTATGAGATGTCATTCCAAAGCCCCGCACATGTAAATATTTGGCTGATTATCTTCACAGTTTGTTCTCGTACTTTTAGCCGCTTCATCAACATTCGGTGGCCTGGTTTAACGTGTTGGGCCAAACCCGAAGCCTTTGGGGGTACTGCTTTGGTGGCGAGGCGAATGAAACTCCAACGTCCGTGATTGTATTCTATGCAACCGCCACTGTACAAAAACTCATGCTTCATGATCATATCTTGGACCACAGCGATGTTTGTGGAGAAACGGTTACTTTCTATGTAAGCACCATTTCTGTAAAAACTCATAGGATGTCGCCTTCTCGGTTTGAATCTCGCAAACAAATTATCAATAATGTCAAGTTTTGTCATGCTTTTATTGTGTCAAATATTTGGAATACTTGTAAATGCTGCTACGGTCATTAGGTTACATATTGTGATTTTTCATAATCCACAAGCTGACATTATTATGTGTTTTGTGTGTCGCAATCTAGATTAGAAAACCAGCCCTTCCATTATATCAGTGCTGCATACTATATCAAATAAGCGACTGGTCACTGTCCCTCTGCACTTCACTTACAGTCCAAAGCTTGTCTTATCATGTCAAATAATAGGTGCATAGCCAAGTGTGTATGCCATCATAACAACTTACCACTTGTGTATTTCTTGTTTTTCTTTTCTTTCCAGACTGTTACATATCATCATTATCTGGTGTCTTAGCATACAGGTAAGTTCACTCAAATTTGATTCAAACTTCGTTCAAATTCATGAACTGAGTGCCTATATACGGCATATTCATTTTGAGAATGTACCCTTGCAAGAAAGCCAACGTAGGGCCTACATTATACTTATGCTCTATTGAGTCACCAACTGATCGTAATATGTCCCTGGGGTCAACTTTATATTTTAGTCTGCCAATATAAATTAGCAGACAAAGTATGAAAACGGCCAAGTTTGGATGTTATTATGACGAGGTCAATAGCTAACACGCCACTGTGTGTGGGTTGGGATTGTCCGCAGTGTGGATGACCAGTGGTCAGGTCAAACTGACCAATTGTCTGCTAAACTTTGTAGTGCCGTCCAGTCCAACAACCAAAAACATCCAACCGTGGAGTGGTCTCTGAAATGTGATGTGATATATTAACCACATTACATGAATGTGTGCATTGTAAAAATTGCAGACATGATAATAGCTTGAACACCAATCGTGACGTATACACAGTGGGGTGCCGTTTTCAGCGTCTAATCTTGCTTGCCTTCCTTGGCTGTTTTCAAGGCTGTAACAGATGGTTTTAAAAACCAATACAGCGAGCATTTGGGACAATGGAGAACAATGCAAATGGATTTACTATAATAGACCAAAGTTGCCTGCAATTGTAAGTGTGTAATGAAAGAAAAACATTGTGTTTACGGTTTGTGAATTTGCATTGTCTGCAGGGGTATGTGCTCTAAGACAAATGTGACATGAGGCCCAGTCACTGCTTGTGTGACAACTAAAGTAAAGAGGGTTTACAGCAAGGGTACAAGTTTGTTTAGTGCATGCTTAGCATCAAAACAACACTAGTTACTTTGAGAGAAATGTCCTAATATCATAATTCAATCTCGATATACCGAATTCCATTTCTGTATATTAATACTAGTCTTACATTGCCGGAAGGTCCTCTCTCAAAACAGTTACCGACTCCGAGATCAAAGGCGTCCATCGTTGCACATTTTGAATTTGGTTTCAGCAGTCTGCTCGCTTGAGGTTCGCATGAAGTAGGGACCCCTATCTTCAAATTAGCACTTCCATTAACTGGTTCCGTTATAATGTGCTATTTATTTGCTCACGACAAATGTAACGGTTAAAACCCAACTACGTTAAAATCAAGTTCAAATAGAACGCTCAGCGGCATCTCATGCAAAGACGGCGGCCTGTCGTGTCCCAAACCCGTCTTTTTGATGGTAGCCGCATGTGATTGGCTTATTCAATTGAACCGCCCTCCGTGTACTGGTCATGACGTGTACTTTACCAAACCTCTTCGGAACTAATCAAGCTACTTCACGATATCGGGGTTATGGTACAAACTGCATACATTGCGGTTGTCATTGCTATTATTAGACGCTAGTGTTTATTTACGGAAGGTTTTTATGCCAATAAGAGTGTGCTGTGTTGTTTTGTAACACGGCGTGCATTATCCAGGAGGGATCAAGGTTCCGAAACACTTACTAATTTGTTCAAGTAACTTATGTTTTCGTAAAATAGTCTATGATTCGAGTTTGTTCAGTTGTTAAGCGTTTGTGTAAAGTAATGAGCAACCTCTTCGCGGTTATACTAGAGTTCCAACATTCGGAACTCATTAGAATAATATGTGCATGGAGGATTCTTCCTCCATGACACGTGTAACCTTTCTCCTTCCACTAAACACATTGTGTCTTCACCATTTCAGGAATCAGTCCAATTAGCTTACGGTAACAACTTCGAAAGAGGAATGCCTGGACTGGACCGAAACAACAGCGTATCAGCACCGATACATCTTCAGTTGTATAATCGAAACAGTAATAAGCACTTAAGGATACAAGAGAGAGATATAGACGCAATGGGAGAGGATGGAGAAGCCTACGGTAAGATTTTCACAGTTTACTTTGGTTTTTTACCTGCAAATTAAATAAGCACTGCTATTCATGCCACGTGACACAATTATTTAAAGAATAATTACTTAATACTAACAGCTTATTTTACACAAAATAGTCGGCAACCGGCCCTAAACGATCCCTATAAAAAAAGCGATGTGCAGCGACATGAGGCACTTGGCAGCTATTCCTTCCGCTCTGACAGCACTAAGTTCTGTTCACTGTCCGACTGTGGCTGACATAGTTATGTTCACTGTACGACTGTGGCTGACATAGTTCTGTTCACTGTCCGACTGTGGCTGACATAGTTTTGTTCACTGTCCGACTGTGGCTGACACAGCTAGGATTTACCACACAAGGGGCAAGCAGAAACTTCGACTGTACATTGTTGCAGTGGGCTCCTGACTTTTATTTTATGCCTAAAGATGTGAATTATAATAATAGGCTTACTCTTTTTTTTTTTACAAAGTTGTTTGGCTCTTCGGCGGGAAAGTTTTTTTTCTTGTTAATCTTATTCCAACGTTCAGACGTCATGCGTGGATTGCTTGACTGTTGTTACTCCCAAGACCAGTCACAATGCCAGATATGAAATTGTAGGCATATAATTCAATAAAGTGCAGACCTGAATTGTGAAGAATATGCATGCCTGTTAGCATTTTGTGTAACAGGAAATCGGATGCATTGTAGATGTGTGTAGAATGGTGAGTAATCATCTTGTAATTCATTCGTACCTCGCACGGAATGAACCCGTCTTCCTTCTGGTTTATATATCCAGAAGAGGAGTTCCCACATCTACTTGTTTCCTGCTGAACATTCATTTAGTCCAGCCAGTGTCATACCCGTAATACCGTAGATATCGGCTGCCTTAAATAGATTAATTGCCCGCAAGATCGCTGGTTGCCCTAAGGTACCATGGCAAACGTGTATCCGGAAAGACAGTAATCATTTACAATAACATCATGCAACAACTGAATCAGGAAAATTAAGGCCGAATTACTTTGTAATGCACAAGGCCACGACGGGAGGAAATTCCTTGTTCGGTAACAGAATGAATTACACGGACTTCCTACCTCCATATCATAGAATCGTGGTGCCTGTTGCTTTGAAACATGTTGTTTGTACCAATGCCTGTAAAGACATGATCCAGTGCAAAATCCTTAACCATATAGACACAATTCCTTGAATTCATTTGCTCTCGAAAGCCAAATATACGTCTATATGTA
The DNA here is from genome assembly GCF_032118995.1 of Asterias amurensis. Taxonomy (NCBI): domain Eukaryota; kingdom Metazoa; phylum Echinodermata; class Asteroidea; order Forcipulatida; family Asteriidae; genus Asterias; species Asterias amurensis. The sequence goes on from NC_092655.1 coordinate 9,615,513, forward strand.
TTGGTAAAATCTTCTATAAAAAGATAAAGGACTTTTGGTCAGGTCCTGTCGGAAGTAAAACGGTCATTCTGAAAGGAGATCTGTTTACCAAAGATGTTTAGTCAAGTCTTTTGAGGGATGGGGAGCTAAGAGACCAGTGGAGCTGGGATGATGCCCGGCTCCACCTACGTCAACATGGTCGACCAGGGTTGCAATGAGTTGCCCCCTATATGCTTGACCACATCAACCACTGCGCAAATCTCAAGGGGTCAAGCAACCACCAGGAGCCGCCGATGGAATTAACATGTTTCATCATACACCTCATTTTACTTCGGCCTACCTTTTAAATCTGTCTACTAAAAAAGCTCCCAAACCCCTACCGATTAAGAGTCTAGGGAGGGGCCTATATGCATAGAGCCCTAGACCAATATATTTAAACTCTATAGCTCTATGTATATCCATCTAGCTTTGGTTAAGCAAGTTAAAAGCTTTAACATTATAACCGACAAGCCTATACTGATGCATTGCTACCTTGAAACAAACAAGTTTTTCCCCCTGAGTCATTTCCCCATGTGTGTCCTCCCATTCTGTTCTCCACTCCCAAGCCCTGCATCGCAATTTCTTGCAACATTACAACCAGGAATTGTTTTGCTCAAACAGTACACAGACCTTAACTTACCCCCCCGTTAATCACGAGTATCATGTGTCTTTGACATAAGCAATTTTCTTTCGACAAACAAGGCCTTTTATACGCGGAGACTCTCCTGATGTTTCTTCTAATATTTTGTTCAGTGCTGATACCGATTTGAATAGAGCTCTACTGCTGATTGAAATGGCTCGTCGGCAACCTGATCGTGCGTGGAATAATTATCCTCACTCTTGCACCACAGTATGTTCAAATCACATCATAAAGGTCATAAGAACTCCTGGCCCTGGATTTGATTGAAAAACAACTTAGGTGTTTTGGGGTGGTGTTTTTTTGGTTCTATTCATTTAAGATATTATTGGGATTAGGGCCTACACTCCAGTAAGCTAAGATGTTTTGTGGTTGCTTTCCCCCCATGGCCCAATATCCGTCGTGCAAGAATTGATAAAATAAATGATGAGTTTTTAATCTGAAAGCTGAAAACTTTGGCACGGGTATTTCCTGTCTATTGAATGTTTTTATTATTTTTTTTTTATAGATTTTTCTCTTACTTCGATTGAAAAGTATTTGAAAGCACAAGGTTATACGTGCACAAGCTGGATGTTTTCCCCGGTAATCATAACCACTAATGGTAGTGAAATGAAGAACTTGCGTATTATATAGTACGGAAATAAAGTACTGCTTCTTTCGTATTACATTTCATCGGTGGAACTTTGGAAACGGAACTCTACACTTAAATTCCAAACGGAGCATTTTTAGCCATGATTTCTTTGTATTTTGTTTCTTCTTTTTTTTCCTTTTCTTTTTTTCACTTTTTGGTCGATTGCAAAATAGGTTAGACTTGACGCAATTGAACATACCCCACGTTGAGTTATTTTGGTTGTTCACTGTAAATTAACCTCAGCCAATGATCCCTGTACATTGTTTGCGATCTCTTCTGGCACGGACTCTAGTCATCCTTTACCTTCCCACGACGATATCACCACAAAGGACTCCGCACTTAGGGCAATTTATCCTGCACCACACAAAACTGCTTTATTCCTGAAATAATGACATGTATCCAGCGCACCAATATTTCACTACAAGCCTTGTATTTCAAAAAGAGAGAACGCAGTGCCAAAAGGGGTGACCTCATACCGACAAAGCGAGCTTGAAATGAATGTCAGTCACTCCATTCCACAAATCCACGGCTCATACAGTACAGCTTTGTCATAGCAGAGTTGACGGTATGCCAGAAAAACTGAGCCCAGACGAGTACAAATACCCCATAGTATATACTCCTGTTATACATTTGAAATAATACGGAGAGAATTATAGTAAACAAATTAACGTTGGTAATGAAATTTAGATAAAACTGTCTGCCCGTTGATTTGGGCTTTCCAACAAATTAGTTTGCGAGCTATGTCTACATGTCCAATAACCAGAACACCATTTGACATTTTATTACCCGTCCACAATGCTAAACTGCCCACAAATAAGAGCTGTTATGTTGTAGTCAGTAATAGCTGGCCCTTAAGTACAGGGTAAATGTTTGTTTTGCTTTAAATTGTTCTCAAGAGTTTTAAAAGGTCGTAATCAAGCCCCGAAATGATGCCCACTTAGCAATGGTTTGAATGTGATGAGTCCCTTTCAAACCAAGTAATCCTCTGGTACGGGGACAAGGGTTTAAGTCATTCAAGGAATCAACGCTCATTATTTGTCTTAGAAAGTAGGACTAGAAACACACTGGGCTCTTTTTACAGACTCTTTGTCACGATTTTTCATTCTTTAAAAAGTACGGACTACGGCTTTAGAGCATGGAAGAGCAATAGGGAAGTGGGGAACAAGTATATCACCATGTTGACGTCGCACAAAGGCGTATCTTGTAACCTTACTGGGAAAAGGGACTGAGAATAAGCCATCAAGAAAATCGAACTGGAAAAAAAAACCCGAAGCGACCCAAAGTGTTATAAACATTCACCGGATACTTCGGGAAATGGTCCGATCTTTGCAAAGATTTGTCTAAGCCTCTCATACCCTCTGGTGAGGCTGTTGTTGCAGGCTCCGATAAGTTAATTCAATTTACCACGGAAAACAGAGTTGCCGCGTCTTTCGCGAGCATTTAATGCCTTCTTTGTGTTGCAAATAACTAAATCTATAATAATGTGTGCTAACCTAAACTGTTTGGTCAAGCTGTTTTCAGAGGAAAATACGTGCCAGGGCGAGCTAGCTATAATAAAAAGGCTCTTTGCAAACCATAACGAACAATGGCCTCCCACAATAGAGTCTTTATTAATTACAATTTTGAAAGAGATGTGTGACATTTTGAACTGTCCAGCTTGCGAGGGTATTAGTATTTGGTAATAATAGTACCAGCGTACCGAAAAAACACCGCACATGGCGGGTAGACTATTAAGTGATACAGGTAAAATTAGGCTTTCGTGTATTTTGATAAGCAGTGTACCCTGCATTTATCATGCACTTGCTTTCCATATTCAATTGTTGTTTTTGATGCGGAGTGGAAAAAAATTCTCTTTACAAAAAAAGTTACGAGAATCGTCTGCCAATTCCCGCCATCGGTGATCTTTGTGTTTTTGTGTTATTGCCGACGACACTACACAAACCAAAATACAAAATTATTTGTGGTTTCTCTAACGTAGGGATTTTCTTAGCGAACAAAGCTGCAAACCTTGAACAATGAATAGGACACTGGAGTGATCGTCCAAACAGGCCACCCAAAAGTACAGCCAATTGGATACGGAAAGTAGTCAAACCATCTCTGTCCTTACTCTATGGTCAAACTGAGTTTGAACCCTACACCATGGAAAAAACACATTGAAACGCGGACTGTTTGGCAGTATAGTTTTAGTTTTATTAGAATTTCCACTGGCATAAAAATATGAATATACAAGACGATACATAAAGAAACAATGAATCAAAATAGCTTTTAAATACCAAGCCAGTGAGTGGCGTGGAGGAACAGGTGACCAGCGGCTCCTCTACAAAGCTGTCCTGCCACAAAGAATGTCCCCTAATACCCACCCCACAGTTAAAAACCACACATCTCACTGGAAAAAAAGGGGGCGCTTGAAGGTGGGACTGACAATTACAGACGACAACGAGCAATGGCAATGCGACACCACCCAAAAAATACAGGTTGTTTGAAACATTACCAGCTAACAATAAGGGCATCAATCGAGGCAGTCTTTGTCATAATGATTTAAATGTGTAATCATTACAAACCAGTGGCATAAACCTCCCTCATTGACGTCAGTGCCCGGTCCCATTGGAAAATCAGGGCTTTTCGGATTTCGGTTTCCCCCATTTTGTCTGCATACACGCAGACAATGTATTTGTAATAACCATCAAGGGAGATTATAGCACAAAAATGACATAAAGAGAACGATGAAAAGGGATTTTGGGGGGAATCAGACAGAAACTACCATTTTAATTGGCCAGCAGATCCCAAACATGGGTGACAGGACGTGACGTCATATTCTTTGTCGTGTCGGCAAGTGTCGTGTTGTTAAAGTTTCTTCACGAGTTCAGACATAAGCCCAATCGAATAAAGCTCATACCATTGGCACTGAAACGTACCAAGTGGACTTGGACAGTTCACTCTAGTCTTACGTTGTGTTATTTAAACTAAACAGTAACATTTCAATATGTTTAGTTCTGTCAAACACAAGTCCCGTACGATGTCAAAACGATGCAATTTTCCGTCCTTTTCTATTTCACCAACTTGATCCTTAATATTGATACTTGATATTTAAAATTGTCTGTGCTAGGCATGACACCTATAGCATAGTGCTGGACGATGATCCAGTTTCTGACTTAAGTCACTTTTTAGTACTGGTAGGTTTTATGTTATGTGAAATAATTGGCTGCGTTTGGGACTTCTTTTTCGTTGTCGGTGCTGCCTTTGTAGATGGCGATTCTTGTTGATAGTGCTTGGTGTCCCGTGAGATAGTTTCCGCTTGGCTCAGGAGTTACAAAAATCACGTACTCAAGGTTGTGCTCTGAACACAACCTAACATGAAACACGTCATGTAATGTACCACCACTACTACTAGGATCGTATGAGTGCATGATGAGTGTATCACCCCCTCAACCTGTCAATCAATTAACGTAGTTGCAGCTGGGTTCACTGACGATAAACATAACACCACCACCCGCAGATGATCCTAAATCATTGCTGGGCTACTGGTATTACGCACTGGGGTTGTTCTACCTGGTTAATGTCAACTGAGGCGTGCCGTCTCCTTGCAGGGCGCGTGTGACCGGTATAGGGTCAAGTTATGGCAAGCTGTTTGCCATAAAAACCACCAAGAGATTGAGTTGCATGTGTTCCCGTAGGATTCAAGGGTTTCATGTCTGTCCTGATACACTAGCTTTATATCTGGGTTCAACCCAAATTGTATTTCAACTTCCTCAATTTGTGTGAGAACACCTTTTTGTAGACCAACCAACACCAACCAGCCAAACAATGGCCTTAAAGTTATAAAACTTATTTAAGAGAACTTGTTAGGGCATTATGAAACATCAAAGTCATTTCGTAAGTTAAAGGACTCTTTCATAATAACGTATGCAAAGACTTCGGCCGCTGTCTTATTTTGAACCCCTGTCTGTGACCCCCCCCCCAAAAAAAAAAAAAGGGGGGATGGCGTTTGATCTTACGCGGACAGCTCGTTCAGGATACTACAAAACAAGTTGGACAACTGGTCGTTTGAAGACCGAAGTTGAGTTCTTATTCGTCCAGTGTCACCTCTTGATCATTCCTAGAGACTATACACACCATTAGTAGGTCAGTCTCAAGTCCTGTCGCCACCATTACCTACCCAGTCTCCACAAACAGTTCCTGTTAACCCCAATCACTGCCTGCTATCAAGTGGTTTTATAACTCTGCGATCTAAATAGCGGTCAAATTTACCAAGGCCCTATACATTTTGGTTCTTTTGTTTTGCTTATGAGAAGTTCTAGTTTCACCCTTTATTTCCAGTCTAGATTGATACCCTGAAGGCTTTAAAGCTCTTCATCACGTACAGTGCACAATAATTCCTCGGGCGTTTTTTTTTATGCCGATACATGCAGCATTATTTTGTGTTGCAATTGGCGCGCAAATCCTTCCCCTTTTTGCAATTTTATTGCAGCCACTCGATTTGACCTGACGTGACCTAATACTCGTTTTGAGTGGGTAATAATAGTCAATAACTGTGACATTCTCGCACTGATAAGGGTTTACGATTAAAGATAAGACCTGTCGTCGCCAACGAGTTATCTACTGCCTCGCTACTGGTTTCCATACGTCTGTAATTTGAAAGGCAAGGGTCCTTGTCAGAGAGAGAGAGAGCGATTTTAAAGGTTGAAATGACTTGTCTGTCTTATGTGAATATAGAGAAATGTGGTCATTGCTTCACGACATGTGAAAAGTACAGTGGGAAGTCGGGATAAAAATATTTCATATGTTGGCTGTTCAATTTTTTTTATTTCGTATTTCAGCCTTTCTGTCAAATTTGTTCAGCACAATTTATAGATTAATGGCAATCTTGCACGGGACACGCGAACTATGTGTTTATTTAGACTCAATTGAAAATTACATTTTGCAGACGGTCCTTGTTCCAACCAGTGACAAACAAAATGACACAATTGAGTGACTTCGTGAAATTAGCCTCAAGTGGGAAATTGTCACAGCAGATCAACGAAACCAAGATCATTCCTAGCAAGGTTCACTTACTGGTTCACGATAGACGTATGACGTGTCCTTTCTGTTCTACAACTTATCAATCATCGAGTAAATTTTCAGTTAACATGGTTCTGGGAAAGAACCTAGCATATGTACATCACAATCTTCGTGCAATATATGAAGACAGCCTAATGAAAATGGCTAAGCCTGTCTGCCCTGTCATGTTTTGTTGATTTCTTTCTTTTCGTCAGCAATAACTATCCAGACGGTTTTTGATGGGTGATGGTATTCATATTTGTTTTCGTTTTCCTTCTTTTCGTCAGCAAGAATTATAATCCGGACAGACTCGTTTGACGGCTGGATAACAATACAGGGAGAGGAGAGCCAATATTATCTGTGTATGAACAAAAAAGGAGATGTCGTAGGACGGGTGAGTACCTTTGTTTTGTCTAATTGAGTTGAATGATCAGTCTGTGGTGAAGACATTGTAATTGACCTATATCGACAAAAGTGGTCTAAAATACCATAGTTTGTGACTATCGTCGTACTAACCGGTTGGTTGTACAGGAACAGCTATGGTATCAATCATGATAACAATATCAAATGCATTATTGAGAATAGCTAATAAATCTAACCATTTCGTCGTCAATAACACAACATTGACTGCACTATTAAAAGCACTAAACACCGTTTCAGTATCAAGCTAGCCTCGGTGTATGTTACATAACAGGCTTTAACCATGCCATTAACACCAAAATCAAATATCCGCAAGCACATGTTTTAGCACTCTGTCATGGGACAGGCTTGTAACCAAAACAAAATGGCTGCTCTTGTTGAGGTGAATGCTCATGACAATATCAAGTGAACTGCAGAAATGAAAGGCTCTTCTAAAATAAATCACATGCCCGTAAATCGAAAGTTGTCGACTATTTCTGAAATTTATATTTAGATTAGAGCAACTCACAAACCAGCATAACCGGTTAGAACCATTCTCATTGAAAATCCAAACTAAAAAAGGTTGGAAAGATTGCCATAAATTTTATTTTATTTTTTTCCCTCTAAAATATCAGACTATGTCTTTAAATTTATTTGCCTGAAAATCCAGCTTCAGTCACTTATAATAACCTTCTTAAAATGTGCTTTTTAGATTGTCTAAACTCACTTGGAGTATGCACTGCATTCAACATGATCTATAACGGGAATCAGTATGATGTAAATTACCCAGCGTGTATATATGGATGTAGAGAAAGAGCTTTTTCAAGATTGATGAAACACGATTCAATTCAGACTCGAGTGTAATTTATATTTTGTGCCAACGGACTATGCACGTGTATTGATTACCCACTACGGAAGTATGCGTAATTGACCAACTTTACGAGCTCCGTCAATAGTTTCACTAATTTGCTCCTGGGCAGGCCCGTCTGGTTTTCATGAACTAAAGACAATTCAGGGTTCCCAAGTTGTGCATGCAGCTCTTTTGATTTTGAATTCCTTTATCCCTATTGACGGTTCGCTTTGTGTAACCAGACTCCAGTGTTCCTTGCAGCAAAAACACTTTGTCCGAGCGATGAACTTGGGGAGTTGACCCCGCGGTTACATCGTTTGTACGGCTTCATTTTATTGTCATTTGCAAACCTTTTTATTAGAACTTCTGCTTCATGAAACTGAGCTGATTTGAAATGCAATTGATACAACAAAATCACCCCAAGAAATCGGTTGAACTTATAACTAAAAGTAACCCATTGTCTGGTTTATTTTACCGGACACATAAATGATGGAACATTCTTGACAATGGGCAGGTCCATATGGGGGTGTTTTGTGTTATATATAATATTTTGCCTTTTTTAAAAGTTTTTTCTTCTTCTAATTTAATAAATGTACATCGGAGCTTGATCAGTTTATCATAGAACGGCCTTTTAGGATAATGAACCTCTGGCAACCACGTAGACCAATCATCGCGTTCACCGTTATGCAACATTATTATATTAAATAATGCAAATACAAATTATAAATGTCGGAATGCAATTTGAATATTTTAGTTTTAAACAAAACATTGGGAGAAACATTTTTGCTAATGAATTGTGTATTGAAGCTGAAACTCCATAGACTACAAAGTAAGATCATTTTCATCAGCTACATTATGCATAAATATGGAACTGTGTGTGGACACGGCCGGTCAGTCATAATATTCATATTAGTGCACCTTGTATTAATCGAAATGTCCGTGTACTGTAATTGGCACAAAATGTCGCAAACAGTCGCGTTTCTTTCCCGTTATTAACTTATGAGATGACAAGAAAAGTTTCATCATTGCTATCAACCTCTTTAGCAGTTGAATTACCCACAAAATACCCAATAATGTCGCATAATTATATATAGTGTTACAGCTCAACGGAATTTGGATATATTTTGTTTGTGTAAAGCCAAACGGGATAATATGATTTATTGCTCGTCAACAATTCTGTATACGGGGTCAATGTTGAGTCGATATTTCACCGCAGCAGATAATTCTGTGTACATAACCAACGCATAGTCATGACTTGACATCACGCCACAATAGCAGACTAAGGCATATGTTTTTCTTATTAAGCAGGCTTTTGTTGTCTGTCAAACAAATGAAATTCCACACCAGAAGGGAAAGTATGAAGCCTCATCCGGATGTTATTTAAATGCCGAGGAATCCTTGACATAGATCTGAACTTGTATCGAGAAATGGTTGTGAAGTCAAAATAAAGATGTAGTCTAACAAGACACCACCTGGCTTCTAATAATACTGATGATAATTCAACTTAACTATCACTAGCAGTGCATTTCGACGTCATTTTGAAGAGCGTTTTTTCTTTGCCCGATTTACTTTTCTAAATCATATGTCCTTCAGGTGTTTTGGCTGGGTCGAGACATCCCTAGATAGAATAATGTCATGTTATTGTACATCATTGTACATGATTATTGGAGCTTTGCAGTTGATAAACATGACATGTGTATCTAAGATTGGTTGGGACTGTTGCCAATATTGGGTCCAGACTCAAACTGCTCCTACGTATAGTCAATGGATAAAGTACCATGCATTACATACCCACGTGCTGACCTTGTATTAAGTTGTATCATTTGTCGATGGGAGGAAAGGAATTGCCAGTCAAACCTTCACAATCGTCCCGCATTTTTTCCATCCAGGATCTTCTTTGTAATATTTTACTTGCATAAGCTAGTCTATGTCTGTATCTGTGTATAGTATTTAACTTGAAAGGTATAGCGTAAGCGACTGTTAGCTAAATATTAATGCCAACGGATGCATGCCTTCTGCTTAATACAAATAGTTTTTCGACTTCATCATAATAATTCTCTCGTTTTCTCGGTCAATTTTTTACGTTAGTTTTATTTTCAGTAAGAACTTTCTTGTTTTTTCTTTCATTTTCTTCAGAAGAAGCTCAAGATGACCTCTGGAGTATGTTGCCTCTTTACAGAAACCATCGTTGATGATTACACTGAGTTGAAACCCGTTCAGCGTACGGAGATGTATTTGGGGTTTAATAGGGATGGCGGAGCAGTGAGTGCTCGTTATAGGACTCGATCGGGTGCCAGGGCATTCCAATTCTTAAAACGCCCCCTTCCTGAAGACAGGCCCCCAGATGACGAGTCACCTGACCCCTATTCATGGGTACACCGATTAATACAAGCGAACACAGAATCTTCCAAGGATAAAACAGACAGCTGATGAATATTCAGGAGTTTGAAACACGTCACGCATCGTCCGCCTTGCCACGGACCCAGAACTAGCTTGTGTAAGTTTATGTATATAAAGTGTAACAATATTTTTATATGAAGATTGGTAATTTATATCATTGTAAATTAATATTGTACCAAATGACTTCGAAGAAGTATTTATTTATTACGCTGGCTCGGTTGACGAAAAGACGTGGTGACACTTGGTGGACTTATTTGGAATGTAGGAAGGACGCAGTATGGATCTATAGGGGCCTACCTTCTTTTTGTGACATATTGGTGCGAAGCTGGAGACATGTTTAATAATAAACTTCACATCCAGTCCTTTGTCCGTGATGACTGCTTGGACTTCGACCATCTTCCGCGACTCACTGCCAAACACGGACAGAGACAGCCGCACGGTAAACACAGGCCGCGTCTGAATCAAGCGGCTACGGCTTTGACTCCGGCTGTTTGTTGCAACCACAACGTTAAAGAATGGACTTTAGGCGTTCCGGCCATAACCAGGACTGAAGCCATCAATTCGGAGTCGGCTATACAATTGAGAGGTTCTAAGGTATTGGAATGTTTAAGAATCCGTCATAGTGATTTAGTGAATGGATACCAAGCTCATTTACATGGTATCCTCATGTTTAAAGACATTGGAAAATGGACGATCCTGGTTGTTACATTTAGGCTAGAGGTATCTCATATTCAGCGTAGTATAGTTTCCCTGTCATCGCCACATGCGCTTGAAACAAAGTCATTATCGACGAAATTTGTTACTGCGGGACTCAGGCAGGCTCTGCGTCACGTCCACCTCCTTGATTCAATTAAACCGCTACTTTATCAACTCACATAGCATTCCTTCGTCTTTTTCTTGTAATAGAGGGAAAATAATTTTCAAAAACTTGTAGTCCTTCATGTAATGACCAGGTGACAATTTTGCAGCAGTTTTCCACAGGGCCCAATTATTTAAAGCTGATAAGTAGGAAAATAAAATGTGTTACCAGTCAAAAACAACATACATTTCATTGTTATGTAGCTGGTAACCTGTTTTGACCCAGTAAATTCTTACTGTTCACTGTTTACATTAAGTTTTGCCCAATACGGCTTAGCCAGGTATTCTTTATTCCTACTCAAACAAAGTATATATCTTCTCTTTACGTTAAGCTGTATATTAATTATATCAATGGTTATTAATAAATAGGGAGTAATCAAATCTGAATAAAAATGTGCTCATTTTATATCCCAAATAATATGTAAGTTAAAATTGTTTTCTTAAATACTTTGGTTGAACTTCCGGAGTGTAATTTCAAACGGTCCAGGGAATTATTGTTTGGGGAAAAGCGAAAGACAAAGAAGTAAATGTTGGCACATGTTGGGGGACACCAATGAAAATGTGTGTGCGTATATGTATTTAATAATATGACCATGTATACATGTAACTCTAATACCAGTGTTTTACTGGAATCTAAAAGAAAACCCCCTCAAATTACACATGATATTTTGTTAACATTGTGTAGAACCACTGGTAATACTGCCATGTCATCATTTGGTTCACACTACTGACGTCGATCATGAATATTGCAGCTTAATGGAAAGCAAATCAGACCAACAACAGTTATTGTCATTTATATCAGGAAGTTCTTTATAATTAAACATTAGGGATTTATCGAGGCAGTTTGACTAGGAATGATGTTGATGTTGTTGTTTACCACATCAAACTACTCGAAAACAAATGATGTATAATGAGACAAATTCATTCCAATCCGGTGCTGTATGTTAGAGGTTAGTGGGTTTTAAGGATTGAGTTATCGGTTCGTGCACACTACAGCCATTGACATCCTTAGAGATGTTTTGTCCAAATTTTGAATCAAATCTGACTTTGTGTTACATTTTTTTTAAAGATTTCAAAATGAAATTTCACATTCCTCATGAAGTAATAATGTCACTATAAGGTGGTGGCCAGTTCGTTGATACAACGTAAACAAGGAACCAAGAAAATGAAATGGTACATGGCGATACCATTGTCGTTCCAACTACATGCATTGTTTCAAGAGTAATGCCTTAGAAGGGGTGTTATGAACGTTTCAGGGCATTTTCCAAAAACATGCATATTAAACTCGGGCCATCGGTTTCTTAAGTGTAACTTTGTTCAAGTCTCTCATCCCACATCCCTCACCCTGCATGATTTTGTGATATCATGTTGTTCCAATTTAGCGTGGCTAATGACAGGCATGACTCTCCTGACAGTGAGCAGAACTACATTGTCTTCTGGTGTGTAGTCGCAGACCAAATAGAAGTCCAGTATTCCCATCGGATGGTCGTGATTTCCGAAAGACCTGTCAAGGGAGAGGTCATGACCTGGAACATTGGGGCTTACCTCCCCAACGGTAACAAGAAATGGCTTTTCGATACCAGTAAATCGTCTTGTTTCTTCCGCACACTAAGTGTTTGATTGATATACGCTGACATTGTGGTTTCAGGTGTTGCAGCGGAAAATGTGTCATCATGACGGTGAAAAATCAAACTTTAGAATATTTGGGTTTTTCGATATCAGCAATTAACATCTTTATCAAATTGATAGATATCATCATTTTTGTTGAAAATTGAAGACTTGTTATGCTGTTTTGTACTTGAGAAAAGTATTTTGAGAATTTTCAATATTTATGAAACTGTATCATGTTGTAATCAATATCATGTCACCTGTTACCAAATGAAAAATGTTTCTAGATGTACCGTTATGTAAAAAGAAAATGGAATTATATCAAATGCATCTAAATACCGTCAACCGTTAATAGTATATAGGTGACGTGCGCAAGGGTGGCTGTCGCTTCATTATAGCTGTCTTGTCGCGAGGGCTAGTGGACCTCATGTTGCTTGGTGTATTCAAATGATCATGTGCCTAGTTCATACTGAAAGCGAATGCGATATACGAATTTTGCCGTCACATTTTCGCAACGAATAATTCGCAGCAGTAACTGGTGGTCATACTCATGCGAAACAGTTGCTGCGAAAACAGCCATGTGACGTCAAAACTCGTATCGCATTGGCATTCGCAGGAAGTATGAACCGGGCTTCACTGGAAAAAAAACACGTGGATTTTGGCTTTATAATGTAACTATACGTGTGCTGTTTACGAAGACGCATGCATGGTGTCAGTATTATGTTGACCAATCAACGTTGATGTTAAGTGTGACTGAGGAACAATTGTCTTTAGTACACTGTACATGATTGGTCGACAATCTGTCTAATTGGTTTATTGTGCGTGACTGCTATTATAAAATAGATGTTACAAATCAATGAAATTAAATTTACAAATCTGTCTAAAACTTGATTCATGTGTATGCTTGTTCCTATCGCAAATAATGGAATGGAGTATTGTTCAGTATCTACAGGTATATAAAATGAAGTTGATGTTATTGTAAGGTTTGTGCCAAACATGTTGCTAAATCTTTATCTACATTTTGGACATAGGCCTAACCCTTTATGTAAACTGCGTTCGTGTAAATTAAACATCATATTGTAATATTGTAAAATCTCTATGGTCGCCATCTTGGTTATGCTATCTTGTCGGCCTATATACTCATGTTCTAATTGACTAGACCGATGAGTTCTGGAAGACTGGTATAAGACCAAGGTGGCTACACTACGAGGATAGGTCAATAACGACGCACCTTTGATCACAAATCAGGCAAAAATAAAACAATACCTACCCACTGTATGATCAACTGTGGTTTATATTGTATAACCATAATTATAAAAGAAGAGTTGTTGGGCGATACCATACTAATGGTGCTGAATAAAATTGTTGTCAATTAATTTAATACTTAAGACTTTCTCGTTATTACTCGTTGTGTTGAATGATTCATTAAGAAACTCAGGAATTATGGCTGTGTGCTGTTTTGGCGCATGTAGCTTATATCATGAGAGTAAAATGCATACGCACAATAATGGCAGCTCATGAGAGAGTACACATCTATGAGATGGAGAGTTGGACAATCTCAAATGAAAGCAATTTTTATATACATTGTTTCCTTATACAAAAATGGAACCGGAAAACAACAAATCGGTTTAAAAAAGAAATTCCTGCAAAAAGCGAACAGTTGCAAGACTGTTTTGTTAACCCACCAAGAACTGTCACTAGAAAGTGTGTGACATACCAGGATAATTTGTCATCACTAAGCTGAGATGAGGAAGCAAATAACAAGGGTTGGTGCAAACTTTTACTGATTTTCACAAAATGACAAGATTTCATGAATGCTGTTTTTCTTGCTCTATGATTATTATAAGAATTAAGCTCCACAATCCAGCTCGTATGGATCCTTGATTCTGAATGGTCGATATCCATCATTTGTTGGTCAAACTAATGGACCTAACACCATAAACCGTGTTTCCAATAACTGCCCATGTAAAGATCACATCATGTATTAAACACAGGAGCAAAACACCTTCGTTGTAGTTTAGTCTTCCCTTCAATCAAATTGTGAAGATTTACTTGGGTGTGTTAACACACAAATTGAGAATTTGCATTTTGTGCGATTTTGAGGCAATAATTGCATGCATTAAAAGATGGAATTATGTTCCAATAAACTCGGCTTTGGCTCATCGAGTGTAAAATTCCACTTTCAACGCGCGGAAACATTTATTTAAAATCCTTGTTTCGACTCTGAACGAATGTACGCACATTAAAGGAACACGTTGCCTTGGATCGGTGAGTTGGTCGTTGAAAAGAGCGTTTGGAACCGTTTGAAATGCAAATGAATAGCTAAATAATTTAAAAGTAGAACATAACTATACATACAATCCTGCCTCGAAACTTTACGGTTTTCCTTTTACGTCGTGAAGAAACACGGTCGGCCATTTTGTGGAGTAAAAATTTTGACTCCTTAAAATGGCCGACCGTGTTAATTCGAGACGTTAAAGGAAAACCGCGCAATTTGAGTCACACTTGTGTGGATCATTATATTCTACTTTTAAAACATCTTTCTAACCATATGCATTTCATAAACAAACGGCTTTTCAAAGACCAACTCGTCCGATCCAACGTGTTCCTTTAGAGCACTTCATGCGGGATCAGTAAAGTAGTCTGCAACACTATACCATTTAAACTAAACCGTTTTAAGAATGCAATATTCTGATATTTATGATAATCTTGCTATAAATTTCAAACCTTTAGAAACATCGATTCACCCAAATTGAAGAGAAACCGAAGTTTTTTTGCTTCTTTTAGATCATGTGCAATATTTTTTAATTTGTATTCTTATTTCAATTATTCTGTTTACATAACATGTAACTCTTTGTTGTTACGCTTTTTTGGAACACCGAAACACTGAAAGCCTTTGAACTTTACAAGCAATGAGGACCATCGTCGTGCCAATCCTGGACCACAAAAAACTGCCCAACCTGTATCTAAGATAAATAATATTATGTTGTGGTGGTACCCCCCCCCCCCCCCCGCTCCCCTCACAATGGTGTGTTATAAACGATGTGTACGCTGTAAGTACTCGTCCAAGAAGAAGATCAAAACTATCTATGGAGACACCAGTTGTACGATACCGGCTACCTGAAGGAAGAACTAAAAGATGGGATATAGGGATCAGTGGAAAGTCATAGACCTTACCGCAACTAGTCGGCACGTGCGCTGTAGGCGTTGAATGAGGTGCATGCTGGTCTAGCTAGCGCTCAAGCCTTGATCTCTATAGCTAGACCAGCATGCACCTCATTTAACAGTTAGCGCTTGCGCAATGGGTATTTGCGAAAAGGTCCACTCCGGCAGATATCACTGAATATTACCGTGAGCATGTAATCGTTGAAATTGTGATTAGGGGTAGGCGATTTAGGTTGTTGTCTCACTATGGGTTACTTGTGTCCAAACACCAGTTGAAACCACGTTACCGCGCCGCACATACCATGTTTGTGTCCTGACAACATATCAAGCATTGTAAAGACCCTGTAACACCTTGATGTTTTAGCCAGCGTATGGAAATTTTGGCGAATACGCTGGCGCACGTCGAATAAGTTATGGGCATAGATATAGAATTAAAATAATTATTCTTTTCTATATCTATGGTTATGGGTAAGTTTTGTATGAGTTAAGAACACGCTGAAGCACATTAATATACGTCGTTGTAAGGCGAGGTAGTCGAGAAATTTTGTGCATGCACAAACATTCTCGACGTTCATAAGTTCCGCATAAGTTGTAGGTAAGTTATACGTTCGTTCCCACACGTACCGTTACTCATAAGTCGACATACGCCGAGATAATGTCTAGCGTACCCAAAACTTATTTCTAACCTATGAGTAACGTGCTTGAAATCATAAGTTGTGAACGCCGGCAACACGCTAAGCATTCGTTATGGAAACGTTCTGTGTAAGTTACTAATACGGGATGTATACGTCTAACTCGTTATGAATACGCTTTGTATGTATACGCTCAAAATTGAAAAGTCACTTGATATAGTTCAGCGTATGCCAACGTTTTAGAGAAAGTTTTATACGTCGGCATACGCTGTCTAAAACGCCAAGGTGTGACAGGGCCTTTAGTCTCCGCACACCAATAGCATTTAGCACGCGCACAGGCTTGAGTATAGCTACAAAACGATCGTTTGAATTTAAAAGATCTCATATCATTTCAATTGCGTTTCACTTTTCCATCTAAGTCCGACATTAATTGTGGGTATCACTGGTCACACCTGACACGTTTAACCAATATGTATTAACCCATCCCTCCCTGTAGCTTCGAGCATCAGGTGAGTCACGTTGATGCTCCACTCCAGACAACGCAGCGCATGTCTCCTCATCCACTATTCAACTTAAAGATGCATCAAAACACCCCGTCCCTAATTGCTATCTCTCAAGATATTCTTAAACTTCTCACGACCTTTTCTGTCGACCCTATTTTCTCAGGATACTGTTTCACTGTCGACACGTGATGCCTTGGCCATATATTTGATGGTCGATTGGGACCAGTAAGGAGCTCTAGAAGCGCCATCCATATTGTTCAGACTCTGAAATATAATTGACCGTAGGATGACAATGTCATAAACGTCAGCTGATGACGACATCTTACAAGTAGAATTTCGTCTTCAAGATACACTTGATCTCAGGATGACGACTTTCTGAACGTAAGATGCTGCCTTCCAAATATACAATTTATCTTTGGCTATCGACATATTCAGGATGTTATCATCCCATGAGGATTTATCTGAGGTAGTCAGTTATTTTTTTTATCTTTTAGTTGTTAATTATTGACAATGGTCTGATGTCTAAAGGGTATAATATAATAAACTAAGCTGACCAATCTGCAATTATTTATATCTTGTTCTTTTTTTTCAACAATATTATTAGCATTAAAACCTTGTGGCTATTCTTACGCTGATCAGACTTATTCGCCGTTCGGGGTTTTTACTTATTCTTCGTTCGGGTGCTTTACTTATTCGCCGTTCGGGGCTTTACTTATTCGCCGTTCGGGCTTTACTTATTCGCCGTTCGGGGCTTTACTTATTCGCCGCTCGGGGCTTTACTTATTCGCCGTCCGGGGGCTTTACCTATTCGCCATTCGGGGGCTTTGCTGTGTGATTGGTTTAAATTATAGAACCCTGGTTGGGGTATATTATTGCATCGAGGATTGCGCAGCGTTGTCTTGTGAATAAAAACGGAAATCTACTTTTGTTACAGGTAGGTATTTGTTTAATTGAAATGTAAAAACCCATATTGTTTCTGTCCCTTTCAAGTTATGTGAGTAGGCTGACTGGCCACAAGGAACATTTCTTGTTTGCCAATGCGGGATAACGATCGAACTACGTACGATTTGTCACCAAACTGAGACATAGAACCAACCGCCATTATTTGTTTATTTACCCAAGCATCAATGAAAGAGTTCCGGTGTGGACGGTCACTGTACTCTTCAAACCACAGCCACGTTCACTATGTGCGCTGCACCATGCTAAGGTGCCACCCACCAGTTACTATGCATATCCTGTGCCCATTGCAGTTCTTTATTTTTGTCGCAACTGTTGATGAATATTATCCTGTTGTTGTTTGTAACTGGCTGCTTATTCACGACGTATCCGCCACTGCGAACACAACAACACCACATAGTCTGAGAGGACTGCACAGTTGCAACTATAGAATCGAAATCGTAATAGCAAAATAAACTACCTAGGTTGCTTAAAAACACACCAAATTAATGTCTGCGTCTTTGGCCAAAATTTGGTCATGTATTGACGTCAATATTCACGACCTGAGCACAAGTCGTGATAAGTTTTGTCATGAAAATGTGCGTCAATATTAATGCAATGGGGCACAAGTCGTGAATTGTGTTTATTTACGTAACTATTTATGTGCGATGTCCCTTTAGGGTCACCATACAAGGAACAAGTAAATGTGATTCAATGGTTGCGTTTGATCTGATTGAGAGAAATTGTTACGTCATAGCAAGGATGTACTGCCTCCTGACGAACACGGACGGGGTATTTATCGCAGCTTCGTAGCATTTTCATTAACAGATTGTGCCTTCACAATTGCGTCGAGTTGGATTCGATGGCGAAAAGAAAAAACACGAGACGTACAATGTCCAGCTTTTACTTGGGTTCGTGTAACTCTATGGTCTGTTGGGTTTCTTCTCGTTTATTAATTATTTTAAATTATTTTTATTTGATTTTCCAGCTCTATAGCTGCGATGTTAGTTATTAAAGCAAAAGTATATATAAATAAAATAAGTGTCGATCACTATCAACCCGTTATGCCTTTCCTTTAACTTACCGTGAAGACTGAAGATTTTGTCCGTCTACGACATTCTTATAACTGGTTTAAGTATGTAGTCCCATAACCAAACGGACAATGTGTATGAACTGGGGAGACGTTTCAGCTTTATTCTGGCAAGCCTTACGGGATTTATCACCCACAATCTATTTTAAGATGTAGAGCATCACATTTCTTGCCTCTTCACATCCCTTTTCAAAACGTCTGTCTCCAAGAGAACGTGTTTTGAAAGACGACCACACACAATCTAGTCCTTAACATCAGTGATTGCATCTAGAGGCGCCACGTGTATCGGACAGGCTGAGATTTCAGTCCAAGCAGGAGGGACTACAATCGGAAAGACTCTCAATCTTCTAAGCACAAACAAATCTTGCTTAGCAGACACATAATATACCAGCCGGTTACAGACCACATATTGTGTGATATTTGTCGTTTGTGTACATCATGATATTTGGCTAAACGATATGTTCTGCTAAGCTATTCTTAAGTTATGAAATGTGCGAGTGCCTTTATCGTATCAGAACACAATGTCGCCCACGCATTATGTTGGGGCAGTTAGTAAAATACATCTGCGCTACAAGAGGGGACGTCCACAGAAAAACAAAATGGCACAAAACTAGACAACAACTTATTTTCCTAGAAAGTAATGTTCAATATAAAAATGTCACTCAAAGAAAACAACTGACAAAATGAGTGCATCCGTTTTATATAGGCCAACGTCTGCAGCCCTTTTTGCCAAACAACATACAATCTAGGTCAGTATCAGTCTTGATTACCGATGAAAATTAGGGAATATCAAATGAAATTGCTACTGTTGTGTGTTTATTTTTCCTTGGATGTAGACGAACTTCGAATGCAGCTCCCAGAAAATTTTCTCTTCGGGCATATTATGTGATTTGAAAAAAAAACAAGTTGCTTTTAGCGTTTACTTAATTCAAAATTTGAAATGATTGGGGGAAAGTGCTGAAGAAAACATAAAACAGAGTATTTCATTTTCATTTCATTTTTCGACGTAAAACATGTTGGTTTTTATCTGTTTCTCTTGTGTTTTTACAGGGCATGAATACAAGCATACATAGACATTGTACGTCGTTACATAGTAACTTGTAAAGTTCTTGGACACGATTTGTTTGGTTCCATGTTGAGGTCTCAGCAGGAAGAACTGCAATGGAAACGGAAGCCGTGCTAGTCACCCGCCCAATTATTCTCCCATATTAAAGCTATGGTACAGTTTTAGTAACTTGTGGTTAATATAGTAATCAGATAAAGAGATGTTTTCGTCACGGTAGACCATGTCATTTTGGGGTACCGGTCACCAAATAGGGTCTTGTGGAACTGATGGAAAGATTATTTCCCTAAAAAAAGTCTATTTCGATGAAAAGCAAAACTAAATTTGTTTTATTTCATTTGACTGACATATATTTTTAATTAAAAGAACATTGTACAGTACATGTACTGTATTTATTTCTATAGCCAGAGCAGTCTTGTAACACTTACTTATACTTATTATTTTTTTTTTTTAATGATTATTTAAAGAACATCGATGTATTTATAAATACTTCCAACCTGGGTTTGAATGGATTTTCTGGTGTACTTAATTTACATTCTTTGTTTTAACCACTTTTTAGATACACTCCATTTCATGTCCTATATTGTTGAAATTGAAATATTAGACATATTAAGTTACCGTGCTTTGGTAGTAAACCTTTCCTCCCAACCCTCGGCAGATACCAATAATGTCCCTGTATCGTTGACAGGTGTTCTTAGAAATGAATGTTCTATTGGTACCTGCCCATAGGCATGCACGTCTCGTGTTGAGTTAATAATACTACATTAAAACAAGTGTCAAAAGATAGCTGATGTCAGCGATTTCTTTTTGGAACTATAACTCTAATGGGAGTAAGCATTTCCTTGAAATCGATAGCGTATTTTCAGTATGTCTGCCCTCTTTGACGGTTGAAACGAAGCCAAATAATTATTAGCAATGTTTTTTAAATAGGCATTTAATACGGGCTCGGTGCACGGTGGCGGCCACAAAACCATCAACATCCCATGCCCGAACGGTTAAGAAAAACACCGCAGTCACGCTATTTAACCGACTCACTTACCCTTAATGTATTGCTACATCATTGTTAATTACTGGGATTTGATTTGTGTTTACTTGGTTGAAGTTTTCTTCTAGATGAGTGAATACAGTTACACGCTAGTCGTAGAACGTGTTCTAAAAACATAAATTGTCATCCGTATTGAAACTGCCAAAAGTTTAAAACGAATTACAACTGATAAGTGTTTCATTTGAATACTGAAACGTAAAACTTGGTAGGCCTATAGCTGACCGTTTTCAAACACAGAGGAACAATCATATCTCCCTTCCTTGAGGTTCTATTCAGTACATGGCGTGATATAAAAAGAGACGACATTTACTAAACTGAAATGGACGGGATCGCCAACCCGTTCAAAATCAGCTCTTTCTAAGCAAACCCTTTACAATAATTATTTCTACCGACACGAACCAACAAAACAATGGGGGTAGAACCAGAAACAGTATCGCTGCCAAATAACATCCACTGGCGTATTCAAGAGCATGGAATAACTTCTTCCCCCAAGTGACTAGTTCTGGGTTCCCAAATAGTAATAATCTTATTCAGAGAAATCCATCGACACCTCTGATACGCTATCCCCAGTGTGAGGTTATAAGTAAGCAGCAGGGACTTGGGGCTGCAGGTAACGGGGAGTAGACTGACCTTCTCCCCGTCTGGCCAATGGCCTAGCAGTCGCTTCCCTCCTGGTCTCCACAACCTATTATAGGGCATTTCCAGCTGCTCGTTGTGGCCTACTTTTTCCGCATTGTGCGGTGAAAGGCAACATTGGGAACGGACCAAATTCAAAAGGTTGACACGATATTAAAAATATAGTAGAGCAACAGGGATTAAATAGAGATTAAACCTGGAACTAATGGGTGTATGTGGTTTCATGACCTGACGGCCATTGTACGGTGTACGACTTCAAGTTCTTTACTATAGGCCTAGGTCGATCACCAGTAATAAAGACAAATAAAAACTTGACAACACGGTGTTCCTTAAACTTTCCATTCATCTTTCACGGTTGGATATTTTTATTAGTTTAATTTTTTACACTACAGGTCATTGGATTTGTTTCCCAAACTTGACCAGTGAGTAATTTGACTTGTGAATCATTAAACCATCGGGCAACTTAAGATCCCAGACTCACTTAACGATTCATTTATAATACAAGTTTAACAACATGACATGTAAAGGGGGGAAATTTACTAAATTTGTGGGAAACAATAGTGAACACTGATGTCGATTTCCACGTTAACGTGTTGTGTAGCATTAGGACCCGGCCTTTTTCTTGCCCACCTCATCACGTATGGAAGACAAACAAGATGACTTGGTTTTGATTATGAAACATAAAAGGAATAAAGATGTTATCTTGGCGAGACAAGGATATCATCACTAGCAATCTCTCATCTCTAAACGCCCACCTCTCCCTATGTACAAGATACGTACAACAATAATTGACAAGGTATGCAGTGACAGCATTCATTAAAACTCATGTGTAATCAAGGAATTAACTCTAACACCTTACCCTCCAAATAAGATTTCCACACAATGACTTACGTCAGAAAACCATGTTAACGTATACCTAAAACCAGATAACCGTTCCGTTTCAAAGCAATTTATATCTAAGCGAGGTACAGCTCTACTTGATTAAAAAGCTTCAATCATGCAACAGTCGTCTGGGTTACTTAAAGCAGACGCAGTCAACATTTTACGGATGGGGAAGTTATGCAGCGTTCCGGATCGCTGGTCCAATTTGACGGCTGATTTCAGACTTACGTGATTCGCATTTTTCCCGGGCGTATTTTTAGAGCCATCAAGTTCATTAGGCCTATCTCCAACGTATCTTCTATTTTGGAATTGTGCACACTTTCCTCTACCTTTTTTTTCCTTTTTTGTTTCCTCCTTTTTGGTTTCTTGTGCTGGGGGGGGGGGGGGGGGCTGAAAATAAATTTTCGAACATAATCTCCACTTTCTTGAAGGGAGGCTTAGATTGGTCATTACTCCATACATTTACGACCATAAATACTGAAGCAATGTGATCTTGGAGAAAGAGACAATTCCACCAAAACATTTGGATCTGAGAAAGGCTTTGACTTTGAGCATGGAGGTGTTCTCAGGCACATGAAACACACAATATGCAACATTAGTGTTTTTTTCTTTCATTATTTTCTTGCAACTTCAATGACCAATATAAATAACCCTTACTCTAACCAACCATAATGAGTGGTTAGAATAGTTAATTACGCCTAACCCATAAACAATTTTGTGTGTAATTACCCCCCATTCTTGCCCCCGTTTTAAAACCAACTTTCACGCAATTGTAAAACAAATCTGTGTCTTCACAGTTAAGTCTCTTTGTGTGTATTCCATGTTGTTCTTTGTCAGTACTAAACTATTCTTCATGGTGTACATTCTCTTGAAGCATACCGTACGTGCGTTAACCGAGTAGGCCCCTATACGAGCTTTGGTAAGATGAGCAGCAAGCTTAACTTGTAATGTTGGCTTTGGGTACAGGGTTTATCCATCTGCCGTTTAATCTAACAAAGGCGGACAGTTTGATGCTCCACCCATTCCTTGAAGGTGCCGATGGGACGACTCGGATGTAGAACCAAAGCTATTTTACACACTTCCCCTTGGTAAGGAATAGGGGGCTTTAGTTATTAATGAGCTGTCTCCATCATCTTAGATTCGTGTCTTCGATGCCCTGGTGCTGACACGGCTACAAGACGGTGGTGGTACAAAAAGTAACTCAAATGTTTCTAATGGACAGTACACGATCCATATAGACAACAATAAATCTAACATTAGACAAGCTAACCGACCAACAGGAAGACTTCTTGGGTAGAAACGCTGCACAGTGACTGGTGAATTTTAGATCGAGTTATGTCATTATTTAAGGTTTGGGGGCTTTTAGGTGGGTTTCTTTTCAAAATGGATATTCAGATGTTGTTTAACAATGATTGTATACTTAGGTTGCGTGCAATTCACCTGATTAGGTTTTCCTAATCCACGGATACAACAATTTGACTCGGTACAAAACATATCCACAATTGTATCAGAATAATTATAAAACCCACCATTTTCCCAACAAATTCTAGTGTATAATTGAAAACATAAAGTCTATGAGCTGGACATAATTTGAATGTGTTTAATTGTCCAGTCATATAATTGTAATGAACACCATCCTTATCCGGGCGTTGTGATCTCCAACGTGACATTACGTCGTATCCAAGTTCCTTGCTCTTCTAGATAGCCCAGGGGATAACAAAGTGCCCAACTTTCATATAATTGAGTCTTATTCGTGAGAATGCAAATATCGTGTCTTGAAAAACCGAACCGATATTATTGCGCACGTCTAGTGGAAGGTAAAGGCGTTCATCCTAATTGCTGGAAATTAAACATCCCGATACCTCACCGCATTGGAAAGACTATTATTTCCGACGCTGAAATATGTTTTTAGTGTCACAATTGAGTGAAAACCTCACGTTGTAAGATGGATTGTCAGAGTCGATTAATGACAAGTCAATGTGAACAATAACAGATTCAAACTGGTGTTATGACGTGACACAGTCCCCGTACGATCAACCCATTCAGCTAAAAATCCAATAAATCAAAGGGTAATGAACTCGTGACCACATGAATGAAGTGCAGAACTCTCTTATGTGAGAAGGGGATACCTGATGTGGGGAAGTTGTGAAAGTAAGAAGGCTCCTACTGGTCTAGGATGCCGGGGGATGAGAGGAGACAGGGCATCACTTCCGGCTCATCTTCTTCAACAGCGCCATGAAGGAGCCTGAGTGGTGGAGTGACTAATACTGAGACGTCTTCATGGGTAGTTCCCTTCATTGTTTAACTTTAACGATGATGTAAGGATGGAATGAATACTCCCTTTGGAATACATGTATTACTGGATGAACAATGAGCGAAACTATAGGAAAGAGGAGCAATGACCTTATATACTTCAATAACCCTCAAAACAAATGCATATGTATTTTGTTGTGCCAAATAACTACTTTACCGCGACCAAACGGCTGACGCATCAGCTTTTGGTGAAAAAAACCTTCAAGAACAAAACATGGGCAACATTAATTGTCAAAAACCACTTGTTGTGACCCAACATAACCATAAGAAAGTTCAATCGGGCATCAGCGGTAAAACCCCGTTGATGTTTTCGTGAGAATCAAAACTAATTGTTTGTTGAACTCATTTCTCAAAATATTTAGCAGAAATATTTCAGGGAAGTTTTTCAGGAGCATCTTTATACAATGAAAGTTATATTTTCAATCTCACCAATGTTATGCACATTCTTTTAAAACGTCCCCCATTCCCTGGCTACGATAGGAATAAAGGTACCAACGTTTATATTCCACATTATGGTTCCTTTGTAGTGCATCCATTAAGGACAATCAAGAAGAGTTTAACGTTGAATCCTTTTTAGGAACACCACCAAAATCTCATTTAGGATTCAGGCTTACTTGCAGAGACACCATGTATAACATCATTATCTATGTGGTTATGAGCCCGACGTTTCAACCAGTTTGCTTTAATCGTCTTCATGAGAATGTCATACTCTGTTGCTGCTAAAAGGTTTAGCTATAGCAGGTGCTATAAGAGATTCAGCTAGCAGGGTTTGGCTTGATGGGGCGTGTAGGCGGGGATCTAGAGCTAGATTCTTGTGTGGTGGGGAGTGTGTGTCAAACAAGCACTGCAACGGGGAAGTGGGGAGACTGGTGAAGACTAGTGGAGACTATATATGGAGACTGAAGGTATATAGAAGATCCAAGTCTTTGGCGTTATTGATGTGTCCCTGGATCTAGGAGATCGATTGGTCGGGCAGAGTGGGAGCCAAGTGTCACTAAAGCGCAAGCCGATGTCTTGAGGAATGGGTCTTGATAGTCTCTCTGATCCGTCCTGGGTGCCATGCCTAGATTGGAGCGATCAACTCTGCAGCACTAATCGTCTACTCAATATTGGTGGTTCGTGTGAAGTTTGAATGTGTTGACGATTTGACCTCCCGAAATCCCCCCTTCTTCCGTAAACCTGGATGTTCCTCGAGTTTAAAAGTCGCTTCCCTCCGATTTCCCTAACCTAGACCTCGCTGCATTAACAGGGAGTGTGGTAAAAACTCCTGCACGCTTGGATGGATCTTGCTTGCTCTTGCATCAGAGCGGTGTGGTTTCTTTGAGCAGAGTGGTAGACCGTGACACATGATTACCTCAAGTACGCTGGAGACGAAGGGAAGGGTATCTTGGTTTGGGTTTATTCACATTCTACTCGTAGCCCCATTGTACATGTTTGAGGTTGAACTTGGGTATAGGACTGCTCTGCTCCATGGTGAGCTATGCGGTGTTGCTGGTTGAGGTAATGCAGATAGTGGAGGAGAGAATCCGGTCTGTTAGGCCACACAATGAAGGTGACATCCACTTAAAGAAGTCACAAGCTAGGTCTGAGATTGGCAGTGAGTAGGGATGACATCTCAAGCTCTTCCATGATTATATGTCAGCTAGGAGTGGGGATATAGAAGATCTCATAGAGGTACCAGCTGCCTGCTTGTAGAACTTGTCTTGGAATTGAAAACAACTAGAAGAAACACAAGTTAGAAGAAGGCAATGATTTCGGCCAGGTGATAGATCAGTGTGGGTCATGGGCAAGTCTCTTCTATATGAGGGTCATTTCATCTATGGGATAATGATGAAAAGAGACTTGACTTAAAAACTTCACAGGATGTCGAATGATCAGACTGTGTGCGAGCGAGCGAACTGGTGGCAGGAGTTAAGTGAAAAAGGACGGACTCCGTTATGATTTAGTGTCACTCATGGACAGACCGAGTACCTCTGATTATTTCGCAAAATAAACATCAACATTGATGCTTGTTTGCATCTTCCGTGTATGCGTTTCTGTTTTACGGGTAAACTTAAACACACACAAACTTTTGGCCGGTGAGTAACCAATAGCAAATTCAAAACGTTATTACTCACGAACGTCAAAACATACCCAGGAGCTATTATTGAACGAGCCATTCTTGGGGGGGGGGGGGGGGGGGGGCAAGACCGTCAGCCTCAGGGAGCAGGGCATGCTAGTGAAAAATGGCGCAGCGTGAAAACACACACACGTATTACTCACATAACTCACTGTGTTTAAACCGTGTATTTAACTTTGTTCGTTTGCCATCGAGTACTGAAGTTACAAATTGAGTTGTCGAAGGACCGATCACTATAAACCTACCAGAAATCCTCTTTGAAAACATGACAACTATTACATGCCGGTTTGTATTTGAATGCTTTTACTTACACTTAAACATTGCAAGCATGTTGTATTTCGTTTACGGAGCTACATTTAGCTTGAACCTCTCTGGTTATCGGTATCCTATGTTTACATCAAACCATCGTAACTCTGTCGTCGCTCCATTAGCTCCCCTACAATGTGCCGTTCGGATGCAATCATGCCAACGATTTCTGGCAAACTGAGTTGTAGCATTCGAGGTGCTTGGTTGTAATGTACCCTTAATGTACCCATGTGGCTCATAGCGGTCACTGGGCCAGTCTCTGTGCCGACCAAACCGATTAAGACGCAATGTTCCCCCTGAGAATTCTGCACTGTGACTTCCGTCAAATAATATGAACAAAAACTAAATATCGCAAATAATAGGTAATAAACCAGTAACACACTCATTAAACGCATGGCTATCATAGGTTCAAAATGTATGCAAATCGCCAACACGAATCCAGACGAATGTATCGTAATTACAGACGATGACAAGTTGTTTAGAACTCATGTGATTTATGTTGCAATTTTTCAGGAAATCAGCAGTTCCAAATTGTTCTGATTTGAAGCCATTTACGGAAAAAAAGTTGAATCTGAAATGTAAAACCTTGAATTTTATACAAATATGTACATGTATGTGTTTTTTCTGACCTAGATAAGTGTATAGGCTTGCTTTGCATGTTGCACCATATTTTCATGGGAAAAGCGCTTACTTTTGTGTATATTCTAGCGAATAGTTTAGCTCTTCAAGTAGCAAACGCCCCCTGAAAGCCTACAGCCTAAATGTTGTTTAAATGCCCCTGTACGACGGGACCGCGATTAGTATAAGCATGCTCTACCATACAAAGAACTATGATGAAATGGGCCAAACATTGATCTTCATGTATACATATCTGATAGTAGGCATTCTGTCCCGTCACCAGAACTATATTTTCATAACATGAAGTTCTACTCTTTCCAGAGAGCTAGACTCAAACCCGTAGAGGTCATTGAGCTAGACTCAAACCAGAGCTCATTGAGTTAGACTCAAACCCGCAGAGCCCCTGGACTCAGTTAAAGAGATCAAAAATCTAGACTCAAACCATACTTGAATCAATCGAACCAGAGAGCTCGTTGAGCTAGACTCAAACCAGAGAGCTTGTTGAGCTAGACTAAAGTTAAAGAGCACATTTAGCCACACTGAGCCAGAGAGCTCAATGAACTAGACTAAAACCAGAGAACTCATTGAGCTATAGACTCAAACATTATATTATAACTCAATCAATCGAACCAGAGAGCTTGTTGAGCTAGACTTAAGTTAGAGAGCTCGATCATTGAGCCAAACTCAAACCAGAGAGCTCAATGAGCTAGACTCAAACCAGAGAGCTCAATGAGCTGGACTCAAACCTTATATTATAGTTCAATAAATCGAACCAGAGAGCTCGAGCTAGACTAAAGTTAGAGAGCTCATTGAGCCAAACTCAAACCAGAGAGCTCAATGAGCTAGACTCAAACCAGAGAGCCCATTGAGCTGGACTCAAACCTTATATTATAGTTCAATAAATCGAACCAGAGAGCTCGTTGAGCTGGACTGAAACCAGAGCTGAGCTTGTTGAGCTAGACTAAAGTTGAAGGGCTCATTGAGCCACACTCAAACCAGAGAGCTCAATGAGCTAGACTCAAACCAGAGAGCTCGTTGAGTTAGACTCAAACCAGAGAGCTCGTTGAGTTAGACTCAAACCAGAGAGCTCGTTGAGCTAGACTCAAACCAGAGAGCTCGTTGAGCTAGACTCAAACCAGAGAGCTCAACGGGCTAGACTCGTACCAGAGAGCTTGTTGAGCTAGACTCAAACCAGAGAGCTCGTTGAGTTAGACTCAAACCAGAGAGCTCGTTGAGTTAGACTCAAACCAGAGAGCTCGTTGAGCTAGACTCAAACCAGAGAGCTTGTTGAGCTAGACTCAAACCAGAGAGCTTGTTGAGCTAGACTCAAACCAGAGTTTGAAACTCACACTAATACTTTGGAATTATCGTCATACCATACAGATTTGTGCTATAGAGCTATTAGAGCTATACTTAGTCACCAAAATTGGTTTCATAATTAATGATCCACAGCACAGAGCTATACTCACACCTATACCCCTGCCAAAATAGCAAATCAAACCATTACAAGTATACCCCGTTCCATAATAAACTCATACCGTAGTAGTATAGCCATTCTTACACGAGATTTAGCTCATACTGTCTATAATAAGATCGCACTAACAAGATTCACAGACAACTTCTCACTTCCATTCATTGAGGTACAGTTACTTGCTGCACGGGCCATCTGCTAAGTGACAAACACGATAATTGGATAACGATCACGCAGTCTCTTCTCGCCTTCTCTGATTTCAACACTTTACCTCATCTAAGGACACCATTCGTCGTCGCCAGGGGCCCTGCGAGTCATGAATACCACGACTATAAACCCTTCCTCCAAAGTGCTCAGCGACTGGTGTTATTTTCATGGTATTTGGGTATCGTGTATGTCGTCAGCCAACTCAACTTGTGGGGTCTGCGGTGGGACTGGCTTCCACGTAAAGAGTCTACTAGTACAACATTATTTGGCGTGTTGCATTTCATAGGCCACTGCGACATGGTGTAGCTCCGTGGTAGGATGGTGTTTGTAGCTACGGCGGCACACGATGTCTCCTTTGGGGGTTGTTTGCACCCTCAGGCGGCTTGACTGACTTGCGAGTAGCGCCTTCTCATCCCTGGGGAAACTCCAAGGCTCCAACATTGCGACTTGACGGCAACTTCGCACTCTCCGCAGCTTACGAGGAGCTCAACAATTATAATGCATCAAGTTGGACAATATAAATAAACATGTCCAAAGTATTTCGCACAGTTGAACCTGATCATCCTAGATTAAATATTAGTGACCCTGTGTATTTACTTTTCGAATTCTGCCCTTTGAAGAAATCCCATTGTATACATTGTAGATGTAAATAAAATCCGTCACAACATGACAAGATCTTAATAAGCCAACCCACTTTGATTCCCATATCATGCTTGGCTTATATTGATTTGGATGTTAAAGACACTGGGCACCATTGGCAAGGTTCAGAGACCAGTCTTCTTGCTTGGTGTATCTCAACATAATATGCATTAAAAAAAAAAAAAAAAAAAACTGTGAAAATTTTAGCTCAATTGATCGTCGAAGATGCGAGATAACTGCGAAAGAAAAAACACCCTTGTCACACGTATAGTTGTGTGCTTGATTTCAAGACCTCAAAATCTAATTCTGAGGTCTCGAAATCAAACTCGTTGAAAATTGCTTTGTTTTTCTCGAACACTACAATACTCCAGAGGAAGCCTGTTTAATAATATCAACCTCTCTCCATTACTCGTTACCAAGTAAGGTTTTATGCTAATAACTATTTTGAGTAATTACCAATAGTGTCCACTGCCTTTAATGCCTGCTCAAAACGTCACAGTTTTGCCCGTGCCGAACTCAAATAATAAGAAATGTAAATAGAATTTGACAAAAGAGCGCAATTTCTTTCATTTAAGTTCGACACTATACCGTACGGAAAGTTCTGTAGTGTTTCACGATTGCACGACTTGGTGACAAACTTGACGTGTTTGCCGTGTCGAATCGAATTGAATTATCAGTCGGGTGATGGTCTTTGAGGAAACGCATGCAAGCTTTTGAAAGATGTTTAAGGTGTATTTTCTAATAATGTGAACGTTCTCCTTGTTAGTATTATCTGAGTATATCTATAGGTGTGAACATTATATGTTGCGAACACTTTAATTATTATGATGTCGATGTTTGTTCGGAAAATAAATGGAAAACCACGCAATTTCAATGCATATTTTTGTGGATCATTATATTCTATCTTTAAAACATCTTACTAAGCATATGCATTTCATTAAAAACACTTTTCATAGACAACTCACCCGATCCAAGGCAACGTAGCCCTTTAAAACGAATCGGTGACAAATGGCAAGAAGTTAAAATACATGTTTTTTAATTCAAAAATAGCGGCGCGGGAAAACGTTGCTGAATAGTCACATGTCATGATGGGAATTCGAGCCGCGATACGGAAATAGTGATATTGTTCCCCATCATAAATGTTGTCCTAATTTTTACCAGTTTAATTCTGAATCCTACAGATTATGTTTGTTACAGTCTGAATAAGTTTCCCAGTCAGTTATTTCAATATTAAATGTTTGCATTTTCCCCAAAATGATTTTAACAACAAAGGAAAACGTAAATTAAATTTGATAGTACAGGCTGGTGTTTATTTTTAAATATATTTAATAGATGTCTGTTTTTGCTACAGTTTTATATAAGATGACAAATAATACCCTTATATATATCTGAACATCAGCAAATAATGTCGTTATTTTAACAGCTTTATAACCAACCATCCTGAGAAAATGAAATGTCTTGCTTTATTAAATTGAATCCATGCCGATACGTGAGGCCGTCAGATCTGGGAAGAACCTTTCCTCAATAAATCAGCCACTCGGTAGCAAGATATTCCAGTTTAATAAAACACAAGACAAGATTACCTCAACAAAACCCATCAAACCTTCAAAGAGCACGTCTTGTAGATCACATCACATTTCTCTCTAACCCTTCGTAACCCCACCCTCCCCGATCCTCCCCCTTCTTTCTTTCTCTCATCGGCTTTCCTGACAGTATAAACTACCTGTGCTGCTAATCGATCTGAATGTGTCCGGCGACTAATGCATTAATGCTACTCCACAATGTGACTCTAAAACGCACGTTCACCCTTTCCAAAAAGGATTGAATAGCCAGAGTAATACGAACAAAATTGATTTCACTTGTCACAGGAGACTATTATGTTACGTCTTTTAGATTAAACTTGTCTATAAACAATTTGTATAACTGTTGAATGCACAATCAGTGGATCTATATAAACATCAGGGAAGTTTGGCCATGCAGCCCAAACTCACAAATAAGTTCCATCGATACCCTTTTTCCCAACAAAGGTGTATATGACTATTCAGATTAATTTGTCCTTTTATAATTTTGTTCAATGAAAAAAACATGAAGAAACATTATTAATATATAGTTTGTCTTTAATTACCATTGCTTGATTAATACTTTATCAATTGAAGAGATGTACATTAAATGAAGATTCCGAAGCAAAGACATAACTGCACCCGCTGCCTTTATTATTCAGCTCAATTTCCAAATCCCTTTGCGGTAAGACATCGTATAAACTAACGTTTATTCGAGCGAGCAACAACGGTGTCTAGATGATTCCACCAACAACAGTGCCAACTTTCACAATATTTTGCCCTTCAGGCCGGGGCTATGTAAAGCTATAAGTTACGTATAAGGGACCATTTTTCTAAAGACACACCTTATGTTGTTAATCTCAGTCCCTGATAACTATTCTCGGGATTAACATTGTTGCCTGCGACTATACCGAGTATTTCAACTTACTAGTTTTTATTTATTCATTCGGACGCTCCATTCTTGATTTTGATTTCCTTGTTCTCGAGGGCCCCCTCATTCTAATTTAGACGTATTTATGCTGTGTTTACATCTTTACAACAACATGCTTTTGTTTTGCGAAGCGATCCATTAACCTTGAGTTCACTTTACAATACAAGTCGTAATATGCATTTATGAAATGATATTGCTACTCATCACACCATGAACATCATGACTGACGTCACCTGGCCATCTCCAGGGGTAAGATTATTCAGTTGGCTTGCTAGTCAGATACTGGGTGCGTTCGATTAGCTCCCCCGGGTCGACCCTGGTGTGTGGCGTTTTCTTTTTCCAGGACGAACGTGTGCAGATAATTACCCACGTTCGTTCTGGGCAAAAGACCCGCCACACACCGGGGTCGACCCAGGGAAGCTAAACGAACGCACCCATTTATGAGGATAGTTAGTATTAGTAAGTTAGTTAAATATTTGGTTACTAAGTTATTTATTTAGGCTGGTGGTGTTTGGGTTGAATGGGGGGAGGGGGTCTTTGTCTGCTTTGTATGTGTTTGTGGAAATGTTAAAACATTCCTGGACTGAAAGCACTACTTGCCATCTAGTCTATGGAACCCACCTAACTCTCACAACCCAGACCATTATACATAATGATTATCATACCAACGTTGACCTGTTCATACTGTACATACGACCTCAAAAGGTGTGTAGTCGCTTCATCGCGACCTTCCACCATTGTAAACGACCTGAGCTCCAAAATCCTCATTATAAATGAAAGACCACCTTCGCTGCCCATTTCCAATTCCATCTAAACTATCTTGTTTTGACCAGCATTTATCTTCCGTAATTGCTATGAGTGTGTTGTCCCACATAACAATATTCATAGAGTAAGAAGATCGTGCTGAACAAACTACAAGAAAGGAACATATATAATTTCCAATAGAGCGGTCTTTTTGTTGGGCTTTCCGGTGGTCATCCATGCGTTGTTGTGACCCACCCCTTTTAGTTATCCGCTTTGCTGACCACATCTTCATACGTAGGCCTATGCGAATAGGGCTTCATCCGAGTCGATTTTATAACGCGTTGCGATGTGTTGCAAGTTATCGTTCATTCAGTAGAAACATGTGTGATTTCTTGAACTACAGGAACTACATGAAACAGACCATATTAGGGGTTGGCCACATTTGTTGTCAAACTTTTTGATATAATTTGAGGCTTCATGTGAATCCGAGAAGAAACAAAATTGGTTTAGGTCTCGACGTTTTGAGCAGTATATCCTTCTCACAGTGTTCCAAATAGTGTTCGTTTGTCCGAGTTCAATATTTGAATTTAGGAAAGTTGTGATTCAAACTAATGCATCATTCAGTGTTGAATAATTCCCCTCTCAGGATACGCATCGAAAAGTAAGCGTGTTTTTGTTGTTTTTTAGTGTTTTTTTTATCGGCCTACCGATAATTTTAGGCAGAGTAAAATAATAAACATCAGAGAGCAAGTTTACAACGATTTCTGTGACTCACACAATTTTCTTGAAGCTCATTTTAGCTTGATTTGGAGTCGTTGTAAAACCATATAGAACGAAATGACTTTTGATATAACAAACACTTGATTAAAGGCTCTGAATACTATTGGCATTTGCTCAAATAATTGTTAGTATAAAAACGTACTTGTAAGCAATCAAAGGAGAGATGTCGATGGTATAACACATTGTGAGAAACGGCTCCCTCTGAAGTAATGTCGTTTTCGAGAGAGAAGTTAATTCTCGCTAAATATTTGAATTTGATTTGAGACCTCAGAATGATTTTAAGGTCTCGAATTCAAGCATCTGAAACCCCACAACTTCGTGCATCAAGGGTGTTTCTTTCTTCCATTATTATCTTGCACTTTCGACGACCAGCCAAAAAAGTCATCGTGTGGGAGCCCACTCACGGCAGGCGTGGCCCCGGAAGACCCACCAACACCATGCTAAAGACCCTGATCGAGGATGCAGGAGTAGTCAACAAGGAGGATCTAATCAGCTGTATGCAGGAGATTGTCGTGTGGCTTGTCAGACATAGAGCCCGACTCAAACATGCGGCAACGCGACAACTTGGGTCGACTGAGTGAGTGAGTGAGTGTTCGACGACCAATTGAGCTCAAATTTTCACAAGTTTGTTATTTAGTGCATATGTTGAGATACCCCATGTGATACGACTGGTCTTAAACAATTACCACAAAATGTCCAGTGCTATTTTAAATTGATTTATAATTTCTTTAACTGAAATTCAGCTTTTCAAAAACGCCAACTGTCAAAACTACCTAAAGCACCATCGAACCATCGAACAACGTTCCCAACGCCCGGGAGGCCAATGGCATGACCCCCCCCCCCCAACACCCCGACAGCTAGCAGTTATCCGGTGGGGCCACGTCCTAAAAGGAAACAACTTATTGCCATGCCCTCGTCTACAAGTTGTTCTTTCTCATGGTGCAATGGCTCTGAATGAAAAACGCGGAAACTCCCTGCCCTGACAAACAGGAAGCGAGGTGGCGATTGAGCCGCGAGCTTAATCTACCCGCGTGTTTTGTGGTTCAGGCGCGGTGGGACCGTTTAGTGGTCTTCAGTTTTCCCCTTTCTCTTTCTATGAGTACGAGAGGTAAAAACGGAACGATAGAGACCAAGTTTGACTCAGCGATTCGTCATGTGCCGGTATCCGTGTGGATGGGAACGTGGTTAGTGGACACTGTTTGTTTCGCTTCCTCGTGCGAATTGTTGAAGATGCGACGACGCGAAAGAATAATACAAATAAGAAAAACAAACAACGTTTGACGAAAACAGGAAGCGCGAGCTAAGCGTCCTGTGAATTAATTGCGCACGAGATACAAAATCAAACTTTTTTTCCACCAAAATAGATTCCTTTATTGAATCGGATGGTCATTGAAGTAACTGAAACACATGGGCCCTTTTTAAGTTTAAAGTGCAACATGTTTTTCATATTAAATACAAAGAGTTTTAATATTCGAGTTTTCAAGCTATTCATTTGCGATGATTATGTTGGGTGCCCTCCTTAACGATATGAGGGTGCAACAACGGTCGCCTTGGGACAAATCATTCCTCCAAATAAGTAGCCGTTATTTATTTGAGCGTGTCAAGAGGGCCCTGGAGGCGGGCAAAACGTGACGACGCACGGTCGGCTTTGGTCCGGCTCTCTCACCAAAAGGAGTCAATATTTATCGTGAGATGAAGAGAATACATAAAGTGGCGACACCGCTAAAGATCTGACAACACCAATAAATTCCGCATTCCCTTTCTACTCCTGAGACCTTATTTGCTTCTCCTTTGTTAAAGAACCTTAATAAAAAATGAAGGAAAGAGGGGCACCATTTCGCCAAATATGACAGAGTGACCCAACAACGGGTCTTCAATTACAAAATGCGGCTACCCACACCGACGCCAAATTAAATTCCCCATAAAAGAGTATTGTGAAAAAAAGTGATTGACTCGACACACTGATCGAATCTTTGTCATAACTTGCAAAATTTGCTTTTTGGGATGTGACTGAAAATTCATACGGGAGATTGAATGGCGGAACTTCAATCAATATTAAACTTGTTTGGGTTGGGAGGGAAAGTAGCATGAGAATGAAGTTGCGGTAGGCACAGTCATGCCCTGGTATATAACAATAGAGGGGGGGGGGGGGACTTATTGAGGCAATGGTCTGAGCACACTTATCCACTATAGTACTAAGAAAGCATGTACCGCTGTTTTTGATTTGATTTGCATGTTCTTTAATGTAAAGAACAATAGAAGCACGAGAAAATATATACAACTTGATAAAGAAAGATGCACATTAGTTTTTTTCTGAGATGTGAGTGAAACACCAACAGGAACATTTCAGACCGGCAAGGCTGTTCTGTAGGAACATTACAGGAACATTAAAGGTCGGCTGTTCTACCTGCGCACCCTCTCTCCTCATAGAGTGATAATGGAGCGGCATTGGTGGTGTTCAACACCATATACTCAAATATACAAACTGTTGATACATCAAAACAGAATGAAAGATAACTCTGAGCAAAAATCTATGGAAGCCAGCAAACTGCTGTGGCTGGTGGCTCCTTGCTTTTCTCGTGAGCCACTTCTCTGTCAATAAAACTGTTGTGATTCAACCCAAATAAAATAATAAAGAGAGTGTTCCAATTTCAGACTCACGTGACCCTTAAATAGGCATTACTTTGTACAACCATAGAGTAAGGACAGAGAAATCAATTAGTTGACGAATGGAAATTGTGAACATTTGGTTTCTAGGGTTGAACCGTACACTGGGTTGTTACACCAACCTGGGGATGTTTACAATGGTCACACCACAGCCAAATCGAAGACAAACAAAGGTTAAGTTAGTACGCGACCTTTTGTAGCTGTGACTACGTTTTAATTGGTCCAACATTCAGCCACAGTTATTGGAACAATAACTTACTTTTATGGTTATGCACATCCAAACATAGTGACACAACCTGCATTAAAGTGATCTTAATGTTACGAAAAGTCGCGAGCCTTATACACGTACAAGTATGTGCTCCGATTTTGAGTTGATTTTAATGTGTTGTTAAAAATGTCATTAGGAATATAACAATAAACATAAAGATTTAGGCCTACATGTGTCCCACATCGCATCGGTAGAGTCTAATGTTAACGTTATAAAGGTAGGCATGTACAAGGTTTTTGTACATATTCAAGTCCAACATTGAGGTCCGTGTGACGGAGAACACTGCTTAGAGAAGTTTTCTACATGTTTGATATGTTTCAATGCTGCCTGTATGTGCCGCTCTAATTTCAAGCGATGATCTAAATTGTTGCAAAGTATTTTATTCACAAAGTGAATCGTACAGTGTTGAAAGACCATAAGGCTAGACATCTGTGTAGGCTATTGTCGGAGAAGTAATCTTACGGTACTTGAATTTCTCTCAAGTTGTATAGGAAGGTACGTTAATTGGTACGTCATTTCGAGTCCATATCTCTCGATTCCTTGGAGCTGAGTCCACTTGAAACATTCAACAAAACATCTCAATCCTCTCATTCGCATCTCAAGGCCCCAAGGAGCTGTGGAACGCCTTCGCTTTGGAAGGTTACAGTAAAGTTTGGTTGGCTACCAAGAAGGTTACCTTCGCAAACTGTGAGTTTCTTGTGATCAGGAGGCAAGTAAACCATTGAGTAGATTTACTGGACATGTGCCTTTGTGTTGTTTTGACAACAGGTGACAGTCGGATTGAAGAATCCAGACGGCATGGACGGATTTGGGTATGTCACACAACTAGCGGTTTGAACAGACTATGACCTCGTATACTCATAATTAAAATAAAACAGAATCACGTTGTATGGGTTTCGCCGCAATCTACAACGTCTGAAAAGTGCAATAGAGTTTTTGTATTGAAGGCCCAGCCATGCCAAAGCAATTGAGTTGAACACAGGGCTTTGTGATGGACGTTTACTTGGACAAACTGTCAGCCAATGGATGTAATTAGTATCAGTAGTACATGGGTAACATGAGCCCCAACAAAGCCTTGAGGCAACGGGCCTTGAGAACTCAATCTAAGAAAGTATTTGTTGTACTAAGAAACCTTCATCAAGTACGGCAATTCAGCAGCACAAACAAGATTGCCAACTAAACTGGGTTAATTGAGCCATTTAAATCTAAATCTCTACAGGTGGATTATTTTCCTGCTACACGAGAACTTACAAAGTTGTTCTTCTTCAAGGAACTAAAATCTGCTTAAAAATGGGCGTGGCTCTGGGAGCCCCCTTGTAATTAGATAACGTTATGCGAGTAACAATTTTTTCAGTAATCAATACAAAATAATATAATCAAATAATAATCAAACAATTTCACCAAATGGTAATTTATTGGGTAATTTTCCAAAGTCTACTGTACCGCCACGAAATACAACAACCGCCCCTTATCGGCAATCGCGACCAACCAGGGCGAGTGTCAAATATGACAATTGTTGCACGACTTGTTCGTGCGTGTAAATACCTGCACTTCGATGGGTCTTGTTTGCGAGTAAAATCACAAAACCCTCTGTCAACAGTCACTCTCAGGATTGTTGAACTTGTTTGTTGATAGTCCGCAGTATTTCAAACACAAACACCCAATTATGCTTCTCGTCGGAGCTCCACAATAGAATGTATCATGTTGACAAGGGAGAGAATTGGCAAAAGAAAATAAACACGTTATTTCACCTCTGTGCACACAATCAGGCAGGTGACAGTGCGCGGTACAAACACAATTTCCCAAAACTTTTCTCGGTAAAACGTTTCAACTATTTCATGATTTCTGTTACCTTCATAGAAAGTAGGCTCGAGAAAAACACCTTCGGATTTATTTGTTCTCAGCCTGCTGACAATAAAGATCAACATATTGTCGATGGGAATGACTTGAAAAATATTGTTTATTTATTTTAACTTGGACTCTAGGCTGTCCCTTAGAAAGCCATTCTGTGTACAATTTCACCATGCTCCAGCCAGAAAATTAGCGGAGCAACGAGTGATGTACATTTAAATTCAGTAAACAGTGCATGTTTATTTCTGCTCCCACAAAACAGTTTGAAGCCTCCCGTGGGTGACCACAGAAAATGTGTTCAAGATTTGTTTGTGTTCAGCAAGCAATGGGAGAGTTTGTAACAATAGGTGGCAGCAGACATACAGTTTAATACGTAGTTCTGACCATGCGCATATTTCTGGAGATCAATGGTGTACCAACTAACGCCCTTTCAGCGGCCCGTTTTCCTTAGCAGATGACATGTTAACGATAATTATAATGTTAACGCATGAGCTTATCAACAACAAGCAATGCGGTGACTCTTGTTTCATCATGCGCTCATTTATGACCAACTTTTTTTACCATCTTCCGTTATGACGATAATGACAAAAAATAGTGTCCCGGCAATAAATCAAGCAATTTGTGTTGTTGAGTTCAAATCGAAGGTGAAATCTGTACGCCAATGATGCTACTAACGAGAAGGGTGCGAGTTGCTATTTTAGAAGTGTTCAGCAGCTTTGGGTGGTGAGGGGACGAAGTTTCAGACTTGTTCAGTCAGGATCGAAGAGATTGAGTCCAACGCAGTGGATTGTATGGATCAGTTCAAGTTTGAAGTTACTGGATTGGTAGTTTTGGGTATTTTAAAAGCACCCAACATTGGGTCGATGGCTCTCTTTATATCAAGCTTAATATGTCTTGAGCAGTCATATTTGTGTATCATTATCAACCAAAAAGTGCAATGTTGTTGGTAATTACTTGTCATTCATAGTTCATTAAATGGGCAAGTAGACCAGTTTTCTGCAGTGTACCATGTTTCGGAATAAAGTATTTATTTGTGTACTCATGATAACACTAATTTTGCTTTGGTATGTATTACTGTTGAGATTCTAGACATGAACCCTTTGACCTTCAGTAGGAAACAAGGGTAGCCCCAATACAGTACCTACTCATGACTCATTCACTGACGAGATAATACAAGTATACGCCTACAAGACCTACAAGGAAGGATTGTTTGACGACCAGGGGTTACTGTTCAAAACATTGACTTGATACTCAATTCATTTCAGTTAAATCAGGCATGAAAAGAAAAATGGGACATTCAATTAATTTTTAAGCCCTTCATTATCATCGGAATTGTTGCAGAAGAAAGTAGACCTTTATTTTGTTCATATAGACAAACTCTCAAAGAGTTGTTTATGTAGGACCTATTGAGAGGGCGATGGAGTCCTAACACTGGTGCGCATGTCTCGAGAGAGGCGTTGATGAGAAGACTTCAAATAAACATGCATTTCAACTTGCTTAAAATGTTTAAGTATACTTGGGGGCTATATTTCACAGTCGGAGCCAAACATGTTTTTTGCAAGAATTTATTTTTTCAATTTGAGGGAAACCATGAGGTAAATGATAAAAATAAAAATGTTATTTTAAAAAACCGTAACTCGGGCCCGTAATCGAGCAGGCCATCTTATCACCGACCATATGCGGGCGTGGTTTCCCCCGTAAACAGCGACCATATCGAATTTAACCTCCTTTTGAAAGTTATTCCTAGGTGTGGCTTCCACTTCAGAGCAACTAAGAACATGTCAGCTGATACGGGGATCAGGCTAGCTTCCTAGGTGGGCAACTTACGCTATATAGAGTCTTGACTAGAAACATCCCGACATACCCCCAGGGGTAGCTATGTTCGTCCCATCGGGGCCATGCAAGGGGACGTGTGTGCCACATTTACATGCCCAACTTGCAGTCGACGCCCATAGTTTTCCCCTAAACACGAGAGGGCTGGGCACGAGTAGAGATGAGTGACAATAGAAGGGGCGTATTAACGAGTCGTTTCAGCTGAGACTACCTACCGGACTCGAACAAGTCTTCATGTGATGATCATTATTGTCTGACACCCTTTCATATTGGCCCAATTTAAGCTATGATGGGTAACATACTATTTGGGTATGGAATGGGGGGGGGGGGGACTAAAATTGATTACTAGTCACACCTGTCGTTCTCGATACCCCAACCTGCCCGGGCTGAGGGGCAATGCTTGACCACATGTACTAGTAAAAGTTCGACTACAGAAAGGTTCCGACCAAGAAAGGCTTCTGAGATAGATTAGAACCTTGTCCACAATGTCTTGACTCGGCCTTTGACGGATTTCATGCAGGGTTCAGATCCTGACCGACTAACCAGTAGAGTGGATGAATAACAAGTCAGAGTGATACATTAACTCCAGAGGTATCCATTTAAATGAAATGTCAAGAAAACCCTTCCAGACAACCATTAGAAAATCAGGAAACGTTCTTGAAAGGGAAGAAGTGCGAACATCGTAGGTTCGAGTATCCCCCGCATGCTCTATAAATACTTGACTAGCGTGAATATTACTTGGTGGGACCCAGTTTCTCCACTTGACGGTGCTCATGGTCGAAACTACAGATGTACTTCAATGTCGACCATCTTGTCTTGCAT
The DNA here is from genome assembly GCF_032118995.1 of Asterias amurensis. Taxonomy (NCBI): domain Eukaryota; kingdom Metazoa; phylum Echinodermata; class Asteroidea; order Forcipulatida; family Asteriidae; genus Asterias; species Asterias amurensis. The sequence continues at coordinate 9,657,031 of NC_092655.1, forward strand.
GGATAATGTGGTTTGCACTTGGCATGATGCAATAGCAGCAGCAACAGTAATCTCCAACCCCCCCCCCCCCCCCAAGTCTCTCCATCTATGTCTGTTCACTCTCAAAAAGTGATGCAGTCATGTCATACTTTAGTTACTGGTTAATACTCAACCGCCACTTAATTTTTTTCGTAAACTGTTTATTTCAGCCATATTGGATGCCAACCCTATTGTGCTTTAATAAAGAATACAAATTATACATTATAATTACAGAGGTCAAGATCCTAGTGGACTTCAACATCCAGTCTGAACATTTTAAAGCACATAACATTCAGAGGTTGTTTGATAATATTGAGAAGGTATACCACAGGACTTGGCCAGCCAGGGCGCCATTTTGTCGGGATTTGAGAAATATCTAGACGTGATTGACACAACTGCGATGGTATAGAGCTACTGCAGTAGGCGGAGCTCTGTGGGAGCAGGGAGGATCCCAGGTGAAAAACCCTCGAGGTATAAGGCTATGAGGGACAGGGGAACTTTACAAACACGTATGAAAATGACGAATTTATGTTAACTTGATTGTTGTCAAAAAGCACGAGACAAGACCAATGCCGACATCCTGACGACGACATTCCCCACTCGATGCCGATTTATTGACAGGTCCAAAAGAACTGCCCAGACTGTAGGGCCGTACATGATGGAGTTTATGACCGAGTAAGAATGTCACATCTTGGTTCTGATCAGTCAGGTAGTTCCATACAATAGGGGTTTTAACAAGACAAGTGACCGCCAGCAAAGCCGCACCACCAAAACCAATTGTATTTTAAGTTATGGATAATAATCACGTAACTCTAGGTTTCCTTCTACGAACTTCTCTATGAACCACAATAGTAACAAAGTAACATTTAAAACTACCTGATGGTAAATATTGAAATAAAAGAGAACGAAAACAATGGGACTAGACCTACAATAAGTGTAGACAACAGGCGCCAGGTGTCAATAGAACATGTGAAGTGCAAAAAAATGATCAATTGGTTTTATGTTGAGTGAGGGGGGGGGGGGGGGGGAGTGACATAAACATAGCAAGTTGCCAAGGTTAATACTTCGTTTATCAAACTATACTCATACAGAACCAAAAGGAGCTGGCATCAAGCCCCAAGCAAGCCAGTCAGACAAAAACACGTCTTTGAAATAAAGCAAGTAAGCAATCATCCCCACAGGTCGCTCAGCTAATAACAAGTCGTCATACAGTCCATCCAGCCAACAAGTAAGTTCACCTCGTCGGGAAGCAAGCCAGTTAACCTTTAACAAGCATGTGACTCCCCACCCCAATAAGCCAGCTAACAAGCCAACACGCGTGTTGCTCGGCTCTAGACCACAACAACCGTTGGATTCAAATATCTAGTTTGCACGTGTCCCGGCTGTCTGTACCACTTGTGCATCTTCGCCCGGCTGGGAGCAAGACATCTTCATCAACAATATTCCGGCGAGCAAAACATAGTAAACATTACAACCACATTGGTGGCCATCTCAAAATAAAGGAAAATGGAATCAGCTCATTGTAATCTCACCATTTAACACAAAGTAACAAACGGAACGATTAAAGTCAAATTAGCATTGAGGAAAAACCTTATTAGCTCACTCATGAAAAAAGATGTCCCAGAATGAACGCATGACAAAATATGTTGATTTAATGTCTGCTCTGCATTAGGGGCAAACACAGGAATCGCATATTTCACCTCAAGGTAATCATGTTAGATATCAATCTCCGGAATCCTACTAATTTGAAGTAACCGATGTGAACCTCGGAATTGAGCTACAAGCTTAAACGGGCAGCTGGATTTATTTCCTGTGAGGGGGCTGTGGGTTTGCGTTTCAGACAAACGACCGGGTCACCAAGTACCCTGCGGGCCTGGCTGCCACATTTACCCCCTTTAACGTTTTCCCATCACGCATAGGGCAAGCTCTGCTTCATTATACTAAACCCCGGGCTTATTACGCCGGCCTTATTTCAGCTGATCTTGAACCTCCGACTGAGGGGGGAAAGAGGGGGAGAAGCCAATGGACTGCACAAATACGGATATAAGCGATCAAATCCTACCCGTGTAGAGCCCGAGAGGGGGACCGACAAGGTTCTTGGCGCGTTTTGCCGTGTTTCCGACTAGCACCTCTGACCGGAATTGCTCATGGATCTTTACACGTTGATCTTGACACTACACAGACGCTTCGGAGCACGCAGAAAAAAAACATGGCTCATAGATGACTTGGCTCGACTAAAACTAGAGGGTCAGTTAATAATCAGTGATACTCAATAAATACAATCGCCTTCGGGCTGTGTGGTCATTCAATATTAAACACCAGCTTTGTAAGTGCATGGAGGGAGTGCAATTGTAAGTCAGCAGAACCCATGGATGTAAATGGGGTTTGGGCATGCGTGGGCAAAAAATGGGGTACAAAAACTGCCAGGTTGGGATCGTGCTATTTAAACCTTGGAATATTGTATAACAGCCGAGAACACGCCCCTGACCTCAGCCCTTGGTCCAAACAGTAACACACTGTGAAGAAATAGACCTCTATACAGTAAATGAAGTCAAAACCCAATATTCTGACCTACATTTCCATTATCTGCGATATAATCTAGGCGTTTACTCCTTCTAAAACTTCAACGTCATTTGTTTGCCAGCCAAACGGGAACAAACCCAAGCTCTTGACCATTGGTTGGATTTGACTTCGTGTAAACGCTCCTTGCTTTATTTATGGTAGAAATGTCATCAACATAAGAAAAGTAATTTGGATGTTAAAACTGTAGCGTTAATCGTTTGTAGTTATACCTCCATGTTAAAACCTCAACCCAATCCAAAGTGCAGCAATCCTATAAAGGGGGTCTTATGGGATGTGCTTGAATGGTGTTTAATAGGAAATGTAGCAAAACTGCCGACGGGTGCAAGCAAAAACCGCAAAATAAAGTTATCCAGTTTGGTCCGAGTGAATGTGCAGTCATTACAACAGATTATTCAAATAATCAGATTATAAATGATGCGACCGTACAATTAATTTTACAACAATTGCAGGTTAAAAGAACCAAGCTATTCAAACCACATACATCTGAATATGAAGACAATGTTTGATTCAAGGCACTGGACACGTTAGTGTATCTCACTTAGTGTATCTCAACACACGCATCAATTAACACATCTGTGGAAATTTGGACCCAATTATGGACATCGAAGTTACAAGAAAATAATGAACGAAAAAACACCCTTGTTGCACAAATCTTTCAGATGTAGTATTTAATTATTTGAGCTAGAAATTACCTCTTTTCAAAGAAGTTACCTCAGAGGGAGCCGTTTCTCACGTGTTATACTAACAACAGCTCTCCGTTGGTCATTATCAAGTAAGTTGTTATGCCAACAATTATTTTGAACAACTATTTTAAGTAATTACCAATAGTACCTTTAATACCATGACAACATTTGGAGTCTGATGAAAGTCTAGATGCAGAGGGTCCTCATCGTCAGTGAGTCTCAGCTGAGAAGGGGTAACCCCTAAGAGGTCGACTCTCTAATCGCCTCAGGCACTCTATGTCATGGGCGTTACCTTCCTTAGGATACACCATCTTGAATTCAACAAGTAGTTTTTAAGGAAGTGGCAAGGATGATGTGCAGTCAAAACCAATGCTCTCACATTGATTCTATACCTGCAATTGTGATTGAAATAATCCATCATTTTGCAATAACATGCAATCACATTGGACACAAACATTTCCTCAGAACAAGACAAAATCTGTTCCCTTTTTCTTTAAAGAACTCAAACCCACTCACATTAGTTCAACATCAAAAATATGTAAATAACAGCGCAAATAAGCAAATTTGTTGATAAAAACATGGTGTTTTTCTTTACATCGCTTTGTAAAATTGCACTGTCCAAACAATGAAAAGGAAAATCAGCACGACTGGTTCATAATGTTTTCCTGGTGATAAAGTTTTCAAATAAAAGGATGTAACCCCAGCAGCACTGATGCCCGCCCGAGGTCCGGAAGCATATTGCGTCTTCAATCATAACCTGAGACAAATATGTCTGAAGGATGACCAGAGGAAGGTTGTCCTTCTGTCATGGTTCTACATCTTAAAGCACCTGGACAGCACTGGTAATTGTCGAAGATCAATATCCGCATTTAATGTCACTCATCAAAGATGATAACAGACCTATGAAAGTGTAAGCTCAATTGGTCAATGGATTCACGATACAACAATAACAAGTTTCCAAACATCAGCATCGCGAGATCAAAACTAGTTATTTTACATGTTTTATTTTTAACATATCAAGCAAAACCAGAACTCTACTCAGATTATATTAGATGCAAATACTCACTCAGTCTCACCACTGGTGTACACCCTTTAAGATGCTTTAAGTATGTTCCAGTTGTTAATCGCACAGTGAAATGTAAAATGGCAAGGATTTTTGAGGAGTGTATAATAAAATACTGAATGTGATGTGAAGCCCCATACAACCTAGGTTAACCAGACCTAGGTACATATGGAAGTTATGATGTCCTGTCATTGTTGTTCTCTGTTTCCCTTTTCTATAGACTTCCTCAGTGGGGGTACAACTAGAACAAAGAAAACTGTATACCTTTGTTCCATTCTGTAAGAGGCGACAAAACTCCACAAACATGTGTTAGCCCATCTTGACACACATGGGCAGCTCCTGGCCTAGTATTTACAGGGGCACGAGGACATCCCGAATTCTTCGGCGACATCTATGATCTTGGGTATTTATATTAATTTGTTGTTCAATGAATGGGACAGTAGGAAAGTGTATGTGCTCAGTCAGATTCAATTTGACCTCAAACTGGTTGACTTCAGAGAAAAACCACATCAAAAGATTAATAGCAAATCGCAATTCTTCACCTGGTAATTAAATTAGTATCAAGTATTAATGTAATCTGACAGTCTTGTCCTGATAACATCCAACTCACATGTCAAAAGAAACAGTTGAATGATTGACAGTTACTGATTGACAGTCACTGATTGCCTGCCACCGATGAAGGCATCCCTGAATTGCTCCTTGACATATCTCATCCTCAGGATATCAGTCTCTACCATGTCATTTACAGGACACCATAACAAGGACTAGGATTAGAAAATTACCAGGTATATAGTTGTTTCACCACAGGTTTGATGAAAACATGAAGGTACAAGTTATTTGGAGAAAATGATGTCCAGGCTTCAGACAATTTTTCTTAACTCACGCTCATTTCTAATGTTGGATTCCCTGCAAAATCATGTTATGTGTACAATCACATGAAATAAACCTTGTGTCCACTGCGCTTACCATACCATGGGGTATGTTTGATCTTACCTGGGCAGGTTTGATCCTACTTCGGCAGGTTTGATCCTACCTGGGCAGGTTTGATCCTACCTGGGCAGGTTTGATCCTACCTGGGCAGGTTTGATCCTACCTGGGCAGGGTTTGATCTTACCTGGGCAGGTTTGATACTACCTGGGCAGGGTTTGATCCTACCTGGGCAGGTTTGATCCTACCTGGGCAGGGTTTGATCTTACCTGGGCAGGTTTGATCCTACCTGGGCAGGGTTTGATCTTACCTGGGCAGGTTTGATCCTACCTGGGCAGGTTTGATAGTGGGCAGGTTTGATACTACCTGGGCAGGTTTGATCCTACCTGGGCAGGGTTTGATCCTACCTGGGCAGGGTTTGATCCTACCTGGGCAGGGTTTGATCCTACCTGGGCAGGGTTTGATCCTACCTGGGCAGGGTTTGATCCTACCTGGGCAGGGTTTGATCCTACCTGGGCAGGGTTTGATCCTACCTGGGCAGGGTTTGATCCTACCTGGGCAGGTTTGATAGTGGGTAGGTTTGATCTTATCTGGGCAGGGTTTGATCCTACCTGGGCAGGTTTGATCCTACCTGGGCATGTTTGATACTACCTAGGCAGGTTTGAAAGTGGGCAGGTTTGATCCTACCTGGGCAGGTTTGATCCAACATCGACATGGTTTAAAAATAACCTGGGCAAAATAACCAGGGCAAAATAACCAGGGCAAGACCACTGGAAAATCGACAGATAAGGTTTTTCGGAAAGTAACTTGTCCCCACAGAGCAATAGTTGCAAAGGACCGCCTTCCAACATTCAGAAAAGGAATAGTGTTTTAGTGGTCATAGCTGCAGCTAAATCCATTTTCTTGCAACCTATTTATCAATATATTCACTTGTTTCTGTCCGAGAACTTCAATGGTCTGCTGTTCAGGTACTTCATCTTGATTCAATGATAGTATTACATTTCCAAAGTGAAAATGTTACTTTAAAGGGATAACTGAATCTAGACCACTGAAATAATTCAAAATAAATTTAAGTACAACATTTATGCAAAATTATGAACTTTTATTTCAAGAGAAAATAATTATGTTTTGATAGTCAAAGTATTTTACCCTGGAGATTATCTCCATATTTAAAATAATATTTGCATTTTCAAGAATTCTTAGTTATCATGATTTAAACAAAGATGTGGTACACTGGCCTTCCTCAACACAATTACACAGTAATAAATGCTTATGAACGAGCACATAATTAAGGACCCCAAAAACCAACATATCATAAATTGTTCATGTATATGCTACAAGTAAAATATACTGAAATAAATGAATCAATTGGACATGATGAACTTGGAAACTTGGAACCTATCCCATGTATTGTAACCAACTATTAAACTGTCTTGAGTGTGTATTGACAAGTTTACCTTTTTAAATCAACTTATTATCTTCAGAACGTTAACCTAGTACCATAGAAAAGGAATGCAAATTATAATACTTGCACAAAAAACACCCACAGTTTTCCTTTTCACTGTTTGAATAATGAATACAATAAAGGGCAAGAAAACAACTAAAATAAGATTTGTATCTTGTTAAGGCCAACATAATTATACCTTTGGCTTGCCACTGATCTCTGTAAGGAGTTTGAAGAACACATGAAGAAATGAATGTCTTCTTATCTGAAGAGGAAAGGGAACAAGGGATTGTGACAGAGAGGAAATCTTCAGGTATGACTCAGGGTGAGTAGGACTTGATTCTGTGTAGCAGCCAGGTGTAGGGGGGGGGGTGGTTCATTTCTGCAATGAGGCTTTGTACCAGCTCCATACATCGCTCAGTTTCTACAAGGAAGAAATCAAAAGAGACAATGTTATTACGACATGGTGAACTTTGAGGTGACTACTTGAAAACTAAATCAACAAACTTTAGTGTTACTTTAGTACTACCAATTGTCCAGAGAAATGCTTGTGTCTGAAATGCAGACATCAAGAAACCTGCTTACCGAGAAACATTTATAAATAAAAAGAGCATTATTCAATGGAATGGTCACAGACAACCTGGTCAGGCTTAACAGTTTCTGGCATAATAATTTTCCCAATCAAAAATGTAACGGCCCTTTAATTTATGGCTAAGGACAATGGCATTGATGATTATCAATGACATTTTCTAAGCTATAAAAGGGCTGTTACATTTTCTTTTTTGGAAATAATATACTGTTTTTTTAATTCAACAAAAAGATCAACTGAAAATAGGCCGTGCACTTTGCAAATGATGTAATTCGAAATACAACCAAGATCAAACAACAAGGACACAACTTGTAACAAGTAATTCCCAATAGTGTCCATTGCCTTTAATCTGCAACCTTCTGCAAATGCTAAAGAGAACCTTCATCGCATCCTGATTTATGCTTCTCCATTTAAAAAGTAATCAAACTTTGTCACATAGTTCCTCATATAATTCAAGACAATGTCGGAGCGGTACTTCAAACACTCTCTGACATTATCATGATTCATGAGACCTTTCAAGCAATTTTTACACTTAATACTTTTTAATACAGAAATGAAAAACGGAATTAATTTGAAACCTTGTAATGATTTGGGGGTGTAAATGATCTTTCTCAAGTGTTGACGCTCTTGGGTACAAGGTTGATCCCACGCAATGCTATCAACACCGATAACAACAGCCAAATTTATTTCTATTATTCAGTCATAATTATTAGATTGATCTTCAAAGATGACAATTATTTTCATTGATAAAATTCAAAGCGGACATTCCAACCTACACACACACTTGAACTTCCCCCTTACACCAGAATTTATTCTGCCCACTCAAAACAAATTTAGAACCAAAGTTAAATCTTGAGGGGAATGCAACACAAAGAGATTAATTTTGTCCTTAAGTCTATACTGCAATGGAGAGGGCTTACCTTTAAGTCTGACATGTGAAATGTTGAGCGGATGTAGTTCTTGAACCTTTCTTCTTTTTTGGGCACACCTGAACTCTACAAGGAACAAATCAGATACAATATCTTATTATTGTCAATGTTTCAAATGAAGGAAGAAGTTAAATTGATCAGATGACAAGAAATCCTTAACTTGGAAAGAATAAAGAGAACAAGTTCATGAAGGCTCATGATAATCCTCAATCCTGATTACAGTCATTTTGGTTTGCAACAGATGGCAACAAAACAAAATACAGTTATCACTATCAGTAATAAATTCATACTGAACTAAAACCTCTGGTGACATCTAAGTTACTTCATTACAAAACAAAGTATTCATTTGATTTACTGAGTGTAGATCGGCTCAGATTGAACCATGATGTACAGGTCATGATATCAAATGATACCCAACCAGAGATTATTGGATGTCAAAATAAAACTCCCCAATTATAACCTGTTAACCCTCATTATTGTATCTTCTCCCATATTAGTACACTAATAGTCCTTTAATCAATAAACCTTGAAGTGACACAAAGTCTTATCACTATGCCTGCATCTTTGTAACTTTTCCTTTGTGCAAAAGCATTAACTGAAATAGATTCTTATGATATTGAACACTAGGTCATATTGCCATGCCTTCCAGGCTCAATTGGGTTATTATTAATCAGAATGAAGGAGAAACAAGTTGGCTGTATTATGATAAATGTCCATTGTGCAATACCAGTCAATGAGACATTAAGATTAGGATATGAGGCATTCATTTACAATAGCTGCACAAGAAACTCACAGCATCTATCATTACAATGCCATTTATGCTCAATTTCCCGTTGTTGCAATTAACTCCATGAACAAACTGTGGAAGTTGCAGAAATTAACCTAATCAATTTCACAATTATAATTGGCCTCACAAGTCTTAAATTGACATATAATTCATTGTGAGATTTAAGTATTGGTTTCCTTAAGGACCGACTCTGACCAATTCCAGAATGACTCCTGATAAAGAGTTAGAGCAGCTAGTTAACACTGGGAACACCAATATCCGTCCATCACACTAACTGATACTAAGAATTGAGATAACCCCCTCCCAGTTTGCTGTAAATCAACCCAATTTCAGTTATTTCATAATTTGTCTCTCGTGAAGTTCATGACCCATTAACAAAGCTTCTAACTGATCTGAGGAATCAACTTTGGTTAAACCAGATTATTCGATTCCTTTCGTAAGATAGAAATATTCTATATTCCCTTCTCAGCAAAAGTAGGAATACAAAAACATCACCCATTGTAAAACCCTTAATCAGTTTGCTTCATGTTTTTCATAAAAATAAAAGAGCGATAGGCAGTAGACATCATCAGATGGATGAGCAAGTCGATTCTGTTGTCCGTGTTGGAATTAAATTTTCTCAGGTGTTTTAAAGAGGCCTGTTTTGACACTGGACTTTGATGCTAGAGAAAATCAATGGCAAACACCTTGATGGGTCCCGGCAACGGAGTGGGTGATTGGGGAGACTAGAAAGGAAGAAGCGAAGGAATGAGATGTAGAATGATGCAGAGGGATCCTCAATCATTAGACACTAAAGGACACTACAAGAACAAGGTTTCAATGCGACAAACAATATGGACAGGTATTCCTGCACTAAGTTACTCTAGCCTCACACTACCAAAATGATATTCTCAACAGTACAGTCACAATGGTTTGAGATGTGAAGATAATGCTAAATAACTGTTTGTGAACTGTTTGTGAACAATTGTGGGCACATTTCAACATTTCATGTTGTTCCGTTAACTTTTTCACATGTTTGTCCATGTCAAAGCTTTTGGGGGAAACTAATGCATAAATCTGTGGGATCCCACAGCAAAACATTTCCAAATTCGAAAAGGAACTTGACTTTAAAACCATTCAGTTGATTAACAATTTCAATTGATAAGACGATTGAAAGACACGCTTTATAAAAAAAACAGTAGGCCTGGCTGCTTTCATTTTAATCAGTTGAATCACCAATGGTAATCAGTGAGATCAGCACTGGCAATCAGTGAGATCAGCACTGGCAATCAGTGAGATCAGCACTGGTAATCAGTGAGATCAGCACTGGTAATCAGTGTGATCAGCAATGGTAATCAGTGAGATCAGCACTGGCAATCAGTGGGATCAGCACTGGTAATCAGTTGGATTAGCACTGGTAATCAGTGAGATCAGCACTGGTAATCAGTGGGATCAGCACTGGCAATCAGTGAGATCAGCACTGGCAATCAGTGAGATCAGCATGGGTAATCAGTGGGATCAGCACTGGCAATTAGTGGGATCAGCACTGGCAATTAGTGAGATCAGCACTGGCAATCAGTGGGATCAGCACTGGCAATCAGTGGGATCAGCACGGGTAATCAGTGGGATCAGCACTGGCAATCAGTGAGATCAGCACTGGCAATCAGTGGGATCAGCACGGGCAATCAGTGGGATCAGCACGGGTAATCAGTGGGATCAGCACGGGTAATCAGTGAGATCAGCACTGGTAATCAGTGGGATCAGCACTGGCAATCAGTGAGATCAGCACTGGGAATCAGTGAAATCCGCACTGGGAGTCAGTGAGATCAGCACTGGTAATCAGTGGGATCAGCACTGGTAATCAGTGAGATTAGCACTGACAATCAGTGAGATTAGCACTGACAATCAGTGAGATCAGCACTGGTAATCAGTGGGATCAGCACTGGAAATCAGTGAGATCAGCACTGGTAATCAGTGGGATCAGCACTGGTAATCAGTGAGATCAGCTCTAAGAATCAGTGAGATCAGCACTGGTAATCAGTGGGATCAGCACGGGTAATCATTGAGATCAGCACTGGTAATCAGTGAGATCAGCACTGGTAATCAGTGGGATCAGCACTGGAAATCAGTGAGATCAGCACTGGAAATCAGTGAGATCAGCACTGGTAATCAGTGGGATCAGCACGGGTAATCATTGAGATCAGCACTGGTAATCAGTGAGATCAGCACTGGTAATCAGTGGGATCAGCACTGGAAATCAGTGAGATCAGCACTGGGAGTCAGTGAGATCAGCACTGGTAATCAGTGAGATCAGCACTGGTAACCAGTGGGATCAGCACCAACCTCGCTACCATGGGCAGCGCGTCGATCACCTGCTAGCTCTGCGTACGTCTCTAACCCCTGGGAGGGAAATTCCGATCCTTGTCTTTGATTGGCTATCCTATACGAGCAAAATATGAAACGCTGTGCGTCTTCAAAAAGCTCTATATGCCGAAATCAGTGCAATCAGCACTGGGAGTCAGTGAGATCAGCATAGGTGATTACCGAGATTAGCAATGGTAATCAGTGGAATCAGCACTAGTAATCAGTGAGATCAGCACTGGTATTCAGTTATATTAGCTTTGGTAATAAGTAGGATCAGCAATGGTAATAGGTGAGATTAGCTCTGGTAATCAGTGGGATTAGCACACGTAATAGGTGACAAGCTTCTTTCCAAGAACAATTGAGATAGTGAGATTTCCGAATGAAACAATGCCCTCTATAGTGAAGCTAATGTGTAACACTCCCTTAAAGCCAATAGGCCTTTGTGGTGCAATGTCAGTTAATTTCCTGTGTAATGAGATTTAGAAGATAACTACGAGTAGATACAAACAAATTTCACAGCATCCTAGTCCTGCAATTCTCCCCAAAATAAATCAGTAAAATATGCAAGTAATTTCATTTTATTATGATGGGAACTGAATTATTGACGTCTGGTTTAAATAAAGATTGAGGGTAGAGGATGGAGTTTCCCCGCAGCCAGACGCATGATCCCAGGAATCCATCACATTTTGGCAAGGAGTAAATTTGTCTTCCATGTAGTCCCGATGTAATTTCCCTATGATCAGACCACACTGTGTAGCACTTCGCACGCATGTTAATAAAGTGGGTTGAGTAATCATGGTGCAATCACCAATGATAATCAAGTCATTCATCCACACTACTTCAGGTCAAAATAACCCCACTGCGATAGTTTGAACATGGCTGGAATGCCTCAACCGCAAGTCTCAATTAAACAACTTGTGGTAAGCCACTATAAAACAGAATTACTTATTTCTCCCTTAAAATTACAAGTTTCAGATACAACGCTCTCGCCCTTGCAACTGGAAAAAAAAAGATGACATTTTGGTTAGATTCAAAATTGTCTAACTTCTTGTAAGGTGAGTTATTGATGGACTATATCGTATCAGAGGTTTAAGGGGAGATTTCCTGTTTTTCATACTTTGGCAAAGTGGTCACGATTTTAGGAGATGAGAGGAATTATAAATGACTGGATTATATTTAACCTTCTGTTTGCACTATCTTTAAATATCATTTGCTGGACATGTATAACAATTCTTTGATGTGGGGTGTCATCACACTATCCAATTTGCAGTTTATGGTGCTAAAGCTATTGTTGCCTTTTCTCCCCTTCAAATCAATGTAACAAACCTAAGGACACAATATAGTCTGACCCCAGTTAAGTATTATTAGACATTATTGCCATTGCAGACAGGGGACATGACAAAGATAAATTGATGGAAATCTGAATGGAAGGTGATACAAACTTATTCCCAGTGAGAATTGTTTCCATGAGTTTGGTAATGAACTGATGACAACACAATTCCAAACAGTAAGTGCAGGATGTGTAGCTTGATAGAGACCTGAATTTGCAATCATAATAGCAACAAGTCTAGCATACAGTACAGTCATTTATCATTTATAGTTCACATTATATCAGCCAAATCACTGATGAAGAACAGTTGTCACCCAACAAATTCAAAGAACTTCAATTCTGTTTAGCAATTAGTTTAAATGTTGAGATAAGGGCAAGTTTGTGCCAATAAGTTTGTGCCAACCCAATTATTAATTTGAATCTATTAAAAGCTGTCTAGATACAATATGGGTGGTCATTATTTGTAAATAAAAGAAATTTATTTTCCCCTTGAAATATAAATCAATTCTATAACTACTCTTCCACTCTAAATCAAAGCAGTTACAGGCAAAATCACCCTGAGATATTACCATTTAAAACACTGCATTTTAGAGGAAACCCAATTTGAACCTTGTATTAATTCACCAGAAGCAAAACTGAGGGATGACCCATGAAGAGTAGAAGACAAATTGAAAGAAATTTGCCAGTTAATCAAAAATGAGGTCCAGCAGGTCCCTCCAATGTAAATACTGCCTTCAAGCTTAAGATGGATAGTATGTGCACAGGCTCTGACGCTGAGGGGGAAAACTGTGGCAGAATGAGCAAGGAAGAGAGATTAAGCTTTCTTTGGTTGCACAGCTAGGTTGAATCTCAGGACCGATGACGACCCGGTCTCAATGTACTACAAAAGCAAACAGACCCCTTGAGAATCCAGGGAGCTGAGATGCATGTCTAATAGCTAATTGAACACAAGACTCAAGTGTTTACCATGTATTGGTTTGGTGTTGCGTACCATACTATGATTCACAGAGCAGGCAACAAACACTTGTAGAGTTGTACTCTTTTAAACTTTATACTCAACCTTAACTCTGACCCTAATATAAAAAGTGCTGCCAAATTAAGTAAGTTTTCTAAAAAAAACACTTCTGGGTAAAAACATCTGACTAATAAAAAAGAAATTACCCAGTCAGTTTCCCTTGTGGTTTATATTGATATAAATAAAACAAACAGACAACCAAATGTAAGCAGTGCCTGAAAATCATACACTAAAGTTTGAATGAATGGGAGGCGACTTCAAGCAGGAGGAAGCTTAAACTTGCAGGTGTGCATCATATACAATTAATATGGTGTGAAAAAGATTGACATCAAAGGAGAAACAAAATCATGTTTACAAGAGCAGAATACATGTGACAGAAACGTAATCATGTGATTACATTACCGACTACATTACTGATTACATTACTGAAAAGGGAAATGTGGCTTATCTAGAAATGAAGATGGAAATTAATCAAAGTAGGCAGAATATTAGACGGAATATTGAGTCAGCAAGATAGTTGTCTTAAAGTTGTTAATTGGTTCAACAAAATAGGAAAGATATACAAAGAAATACAAATATAATAAAAACAGAACTGTCCGGGATTATGATATCTGGGAAGATAAATATCCAATAAAAATATCAATCTACATTGAGAGAGAATAATAAATAAGGGAATCAATGTGTGGTGAAGAGGTTTTCAACTAGTGGTTTAATCCCAACGAGGCCTGGTTCTTGATAATGTTACCGATACGAAGTCGAGGTAAATTATCAAGAACCAGGCCTTGGCCGGTTTAAACCACTACTTAAAAACAGATTCAACACACTTTGATTCCCATTCATAAATACCTTTTCAGTCAAAAACATCATCACTTTTTGGTCAAAAAGTAAAATAAATGCAAACATTTTTATTGTTAAATGATTTCTTTCAACACAACACCCCTCCAGCTATGAAATGGTAAAGCCCTCCGCCGCCCTCGGGTAAACAACTCCTAATAAGGGAACGCTGTGCGCGTCGCACGTATCGCGTGATGTGGCACAACTGTTTCAGCTGTTGCTCTCGACCAATAGGAATAAAGAAACTGTCTTATAAGAACAGGTGCAAGGTCACGTGTCACGCCCATGAATTAACACTTTTTACCGGTCATAAACAAAGGTTTATACACACCCACGTGACGTGCTCTCCATCAAAAGTAATAGCGAAACTGTCTGAGGTATTTATGAATGCTGATTTATAAATAAAAAAAGTATTATGTCACGTTGGAAGTGCATTTGAAAAAAAGTCTCCTGACATTTCCATTTGTTTTTAATTGTAAAACAAACATCTTATAAAGCAAACTTAAAGTGAAGATTCAATTAAAGGCAGTGGACACTATTGGTAATTGTCAAAGATTAGCCTTCACAGTTGGTGTATTATCTCAACATATGCATAAAATAACAAACCTGTGAAAATTTGAGCTCATTCGGTCATCGAACTTGCGAGATAATAATGAAGAAAAAAAAAACACCCTTGTGACACCTTACTTGCTCTATGGTAACACGAAATTGTGCGCGTTTAGATGGTTAATTTCGAGACCTCAAGTTCTAAATCTGAGGTCACGAAATCAAATTCATGGAAAATTACTTCTTTCTCGCAAACTATGGCACTTCAGAGGGTGCCGTTTCTCACAACGTTTTATACCATCAACCTCTCCCCATTACTTGTTACCAAGTGAGGTTTTATGCTAATAAATATTTTGAGTAATTACCAATAGTGTCCATGGCCTTTAACAGAGAAATAACAAATATTACATCTATTCAGATTGAAACTTATCGATAAATAATCACATTAAAAATAGTTTTTGATTTTAAAAGCGTGCATACCATGAAGCTGAGTTTTGCCAGCTTAGCACTGATATTATTTTTGCTATGGATCTTTTATTTCTACATAGGAATATTAAAGGCAGTGGACATTGTTGGTAATTACTCAAAATAATTATTGGCACAAAACCTTACTTTGTAACGAGAAATGGGGAGAGGTTGATGGTATAAAACATTGTGAGAAACAGCTCCCTCTGAAGTGACCTAGTTTTGGAGAAAGGAGTAATTTTCCACGAATTTGATTTCGAGAACTCAAGAACTTGAGGTCTCGAAATCAACCATCTAAACGCACACAACTTTGTGTGACAAGGGTGTTTTTTTCTTTCATAGTTATCTCGCAACTCCGACGACCGATCAAGCTCAAATTTTCACAGGTTTGTTATTTTATGCATATGTTGAGATACACCAAGTGAGAAGACTGATCTTTGACAATTACCAATAGTGTACACTGTCTTTAATCTGTGCCTGCATAGAGAACATCACGATATCTTCATGGTATCCAGACATTCCGTACAGCATATCAACTAAGGGTCCCTGTTTTATTGTTTTATCATTTCCCAAACTCATAAAAACTATTTATTTGTTGAAGTTCAATTTCACTTATACAGCAGAAACATACACGCATCCAAAATGCAAGTAATGTACTTTGATTGATCTTTGCATTTTTCTATTCAAAGTTTGCTATTCATAGTTTTCTTTTATCAGCTTTATGAAGTTACAGCCCTACTGATTAATATTACTATTCACAAAACCAGAGTTGGTCCAGACCAAGGTTTGGTATTTCATAACAGAGAACTGTTCACCATAGGTCATATATGACACATTGTCAGATGGAATGTAACAAATTCCATTAACTACATACAAGTCATATACTATGTCTATTGGAACCAAACTCTTTGTTCACAACTATTGATAGAAAACTTGCAACTAGCCAAACTAAGTAAAGAACTCATCTGAAACATGACCTTTCCATGACCTGATAAATACCAGCAAACAAAAGCCTGATACCTAGGGGCAGGATTGGTCTTCCCCAGCATCAGACAAAACCACAAACTAACAGATTGAAAATAAGTGTGCAAGTGTGGCAGAGGGAGGTCATTAACTGGGACAAGTTAAACTGTGCACTACATTAAATTGTTCAAGATATTGCCTTTTTAAGAAGTTACATTCCAAAGAGTTGGACAACATTTTGGTAACCTCTTTTCAAACTATGATGTCACAAGTCACAACCTTGATTTCAACAAAACTAAACTTCACTTTCATTCTGCATCAGTGGTTCAAATAATGCAAGAGAAAAAAAGGGTATCAAAACGAGGCTGAAAGGCAAAAACTGTCTGGTCCTTTTTCCATTACAACCCAAATTAGCACCAGTATTGTCCACCTGTATTACACCATGGAGGTATTTCATGATTACACAAGGGGTGGTGGTGAGGACATGACACAGGTTGCTACATGATTAGAGTAAAGCTGTGAGCCCTTTGGACTTTCTCCTCCGTGACCACGTTGAAAGTTACCGTGACTGGCTTTGGGTTTTTTCCCTGTTCGAGACTAGTAGAATGTCACACATCCCCGTGCACAGTCGCCTTTGACCTAGGCAGGATATGATTTGGCCGAGTCGTTTTCGCTCATCTGGGCGAGATTGAAAAAAAGGCCGAGCGTAGTTTTTGTATTGCATGCGAGACAGGACAAAACTACCAAAACAAATTTGCGCATTCTGTGAATAGGTGTGACGTATAAAGGAAGTTATGGTTGCAAAGTGTTTTACAATGTGGTCGCGGTGGGTTTACAGCAAGGAGCTGTTCCCAGTGGTCTTTTTAGCGGCCCTTATAATAGACTGTTCCTGCACAAAAATTTTCCGCGACTTCTTTCAGCCTATAAGTTTTACATCATGGTTGCGGTAAGTTGACAGAGAGGTCAGGTTACCATGCATCCCCATTGGATTTTAAAGAAAAGTTGCGATTCTCTGACGAAAAAAGTTCAATGGGAGCACAGCTTAACACTTTGTACTCTGTTCTCTGTTCTCTTGCAGAACTAAGATATCCATTGGCCAATCCATAACTAAGCCAGGAGTCATGTTTCATCAGGGTCTGGCCCAAATTTGACAGAGCTACTCCGCACACGGATTTATTTGCTTAAAGTAACAGGTTCTCAGCCAAAATACCATTACATTTGTACTGTTGTGATTGGTGCATTACTAAGAACAGCAGGAAATTGCTCAACAAATTTATCTTCAAAGCAAAATGAGTAGGGAATCTGAATCAATTTAGTGAAGTAGGCCGACCTTAGTTTGGCTGGTAACATGCTCCGAGACTACTTGCCAGAAAGCTTGTTGAAATTGGGGCTAGGTGACTTGTAACTCATTTTGTTAGAATTGGTCACATATGTTCTATGACCTAGTCATCACTTTTACTTTTTTTGTTGTTTCTTAAGCAATTTCAGGTGTTTAAGAATGCCCCCTGTTTGTGGAACCCATTTGTGGAACCGGTTTGTGGAACCATGGTGGAACTAATGCAGCAGGTGTGTACCTTCCCTGATTCCAGATAAGACATTAAGGATGCTGTTTAATTAAGATATCTCCTGAATGTTGTGAGTCATAGCAGAGAAGAGGAACAACCTGGTCCCTGATCGTCTTATCCTCACTGGCCTAGAATCGACAGAGAGTAGCCAGGATTCTTACTGCTTCCCAGTATCAGGCTTGGATCTTGTAGGGGGAGCTTTTCAAGTGATCAAGTCAAAATTGATAAGCACAGGTTAAATGTTTCTCTTTAAGCCTTGGATGGCCTTGTCAATAAAGAAGCCAACAGAATCAATTGCTCAGGTCTGTTTGTACCCCTCCCTAAACAAGTGGCTGTGGTGAAGTGATTGCTTTCCTTCAGCCATTTCAACCCGAATTCGGTCAGAACATCACTTATTTTCCTGTTGGCAGTAAATTTAGTGTGCCTTGAGATGCTAACTGGTTACTTAAGGAAACATTGCAGACTTGCAGTCAGTCTGTCAATGGTTCAATCTCTTCAGGAAGGAGTGTAATCCCCAAGGCACCACACTCATGAGCTTCTACCTTACAAGTAAACTCCTATCCTGTAAACAAACAAAATATTGCACAAACCACAGACACTTCTCTTCTAACATTCTAAGACCACTGTTTTAATTCCAAGAAATTCAAGGTATGCATTTTCCAAATATGGAGAGCAATTGTTCAGCATTGATATGAATTCCTCCAAAATGAAATCTTGATGAGTACCATGGAAACCTAATAGCATTGAATTCCTTGCAAAGTGTTACAACATGCCACCAGCAACTTCATCCAAAAATAATACCCTCTGTAATCCAATAAAGATCCTAAGCAATCTGGTATTAACCTCTATTCACAAGGGTGAAGCTCCCATCAAGTTGGGTACATACATGCACTTTGGTTGGTGATAACAGCCCACTAGCCACCCTCGAGGCCTACCCCCTTCAGCTCACTCTGGTAGTGGTCTATTAAGTCTGTCTTTGGTTGGCGATTACAGCCCACTAGCCACCCTAGGTTTACCCCCTTCAGCTCACTCTGGTAGTGGTCTATTAAGTCTGTCTTGTTCTCCAATGAGTCTTAAGTGCAGCTGAGGGACAAGGTCATAATCTGATTCAAACTTGTCTCAGTGTTTTGAAAATCAACACATTAACCCCAAGATGCAACCACAATGTCTTTAGAGTCTGTGGATAAAGCCAGCAAGTCTTTGTATCTACCTGATTAATCTCACCAGGCAGGGCTTGGATGTGCTAGGGGGTATTTAGACAAAACATGGTTCTAAACAAACTATTTTAAACAAAATAGGTCAGTATTCTTCAAGCATTATTGGTGATCCTTGTGTCTTAATCAACGAGACTCTGGATGAAAAGAAATATTATTTTGAGCGCTTGGTCTTGTAAGCTTTGTTTTGATCAAGGTTATAATTAGATTACAACAATAAACCCCAGGCAATATGTTTGGATAACGGATTATTTATATTTTGACCCCTGTTGATGTTTTGCACCTTTTTTATTGTTTGCTAGGCCATGTATGTTTGTTCATGAATTTATTAGAAGTTAATTACACACTCCTAAAATGAAGCCATACTAGGATGTTGTTCTCTGGCTGTTTCCAAACTTTTTAACCTTTAGGCCTATACCTGACAAAAAAGTGTATGCCTCTGTACAACGACAAATGAAAAAATGCTGAACACTATTGCTAGCAGTCTATTTGACTATGAGCTTCTTGTTGTTAAATCAATCTATAGACCTTTCCACAACATCAAATTATATCTTGATATTTTTACTGTACAAATCGCCTCAGATGTGGTTGTTGATGTGCAGTCCCACATGCATCGCTAAATTTTGCACTTTTCTAACATGATCTTAAACGCTGTCTTATAACCAAGATACATTCAGAGACATTTCATAAACACTCACAAAAACCCACATTTAACCATATAAAAAACAAAGACAAGAATATATGATACACACATGACATAACCTACGATGTATTTTGAGCATCAGGTACAGTATGCTTTTAGTATGACGACAAGGAAAAGTAAAACAAGCAACAATAAACTAGGCACAAACAAGTCAGACCTTTATCATAATTTGGGCTCACAATGACTTGGGCCTACAATAGTTGAACATGTTACCTTTTAGATGACTTTTAATGGACAAGTTCAATATGTCATACTGTTTAAGTGATTGTCACCAGGGTAGAATTAGGCTCCTAATTGCTACCAATGTCCCACTGGGCTGATTGTTTGCACTCAATTTTGCCACTTTTGATGTTGGTATTTCTCCTAATAGGAAACACTCTGGGGTTTTGATGCGCCTAGATTGCTCTATAAACAGCCCCTGCGTGCAAACATAAGTTGAAGCAATTGCTGAAATGTGGCCCAATAGGGAATTATGTGAAGAATGTATTAATAAATGAGGGGAGTGATGGAATTTGGGCTGGCATGGCAACAAGTGGGGACGTCACTGGATATATTGTAAGCTAACAATCACGGATTCATGTGCATGCTCAAACTTTCTTTCCATCCAAGGAGGGAAATGTGATAATGGTCTAGCATTGAGAATTGTGTACGAAGGCTACCATTCACATCTCAGCTCAGTGAACCAACATTGGTGAATGTGTGAAATACAGGGGGATCACCGTAAGAGTAAGACAGACCTAACTCTGTGAATCAAGGCACCATAGGCGCTTAGCCTCTCTGCCCCTGGTCATTGCCTTCTGAATCAAGGCACCATAGGCGCTTAGCCTCTCTGCCCCTGGTCATTGCCTTCTGAATCAAGGCACCATAGGCGCTTAGCCTCTCTGCCCCTGGTCATTGCCATCTTAGTGACTGTTTGCAATGCAGGCTTCGTAAACAACTTGGCTCTGTCACATTTGTCCTAGCTTGTTGCCACTTGAAATGCTCAACGACAAAATGTAAATTTCTTCTCAAAGGTGACCTTCACAGAGAAGCATCAATAATTTTTTCTTTCTGGACTTTTTCCTAAAAAAGGGAAAGGTAATTTATTTCACACACACACAAACAATAGGGAGACAGCAAACAAAGGGCTGAATAGTTCAGTCGGTAGGGCGTGGGGACGTTAATCCAGAGAATAGCGGTCCAAGTTCTGCTCCAGTTAATTTTACTTTGTTCAAACCCAAACTATTAAAAAGCTTTGTTGGGTAGGTAGTAAGTCAATAATGATTTACTCTTAAATAATCCCCAATTTTCAATTAGCTGGTAATCTGTGTGTTAGACGGTCCGCTGGCTTTCTTTAAATATAAAGTCTTTGCAATAGAAAAAGAAACGCCTCAACTATAGAAAAGTTTCAAATTGAAGGAAACAACCACCAATCAACACACTGATCTGTGGGGATATACAAACACAGTATAATAATACCCCTTATCAACTCCAAGGAAGGATCTGTACAAAGATTGAAGTGGATAAATAAAGGGGACATCGCAGGAAGACCAGGGGATTGTAAGCCATAACAGTTTGTGATGAGCGATGAAAATTGGACTGGGTGTGTCTGATATCCTCCAGATTACAAGTTGGGTGGAGGGTGGTACAATGTAGGTTACTTCACTCAAGTACAAAAATGACAGCTTTGGTTGCATTAACATACAAAATCATTTGTTTGTGGATTTCAGAGGAAAAAATCTTGGTACCGGTAATAATAGCAGAGCTTGGAGTAACAGGTTAACTCTAGATTAGTTAACCACTTTCCAGTTAAAGAGATGGTTACGAGAAAGAAAATGCAGAAAATGAAAAGACACTTATAACATTTAAAAACCTAACCACAGAGGAGACTGGTTTGACAAAGAAATGGTCAACTGAAACACTGCATTGAACTGTTACTGAATCATGTGCAGGTGAAAGGTACATAGGCCTACATGTACAAATTGTTATGAAATCTAATGTTATATTCATGAGTATTATTCACATAGGAGGAACGAGAGGTTACAATGTGTGGGACAAAGTTATAGGTGTATTTGTACCTGAAAGTATCAGTGTGAAAATTGTCACCATCAGCAAGGGTGACAGTGTGGTATGGTCACGAGACTTGAAGAGTGTATTTTTTTTCTATTGGCCAGTATGAATTGAACATAAGGGTATGAAGTTGGTTAATGGTGCTTGTGCGTAATAACCACTATATGGCAGTCAATGAGAGAAGGAAGAATGAGTGTATATAAAGGAAGAACACAGCAGCAGAGGAGAGAATGGAGTAGAGCAAAGACACAAAGCCAATATCGCCAGAGATAACAAAGAGATGAATGAAATGCTTTGTCCTGGAGAGTTTGTCAGTAAGGATGAAAACCAAAGAAGTTTTAAGAAAACGGTTTATGGTAAATGTTGACAATAAAATGTTAATTTTTAGAAATGTCCATTCGTTGATGTTCCTTCTTTGAGTCCTGTAACTTGTTCTCTATAGGGGTACAGCATTTCTCCCATTAGAAAAGTGGCACTCGTGGCAATTGCTTTAGGCTAAACTCGTTACATATACTTTTTTACTTGTAACAAAGCAGCCATGCAATATTTTCAATACTGATTGTGATACATGATGTAACTCTGCTGTTTATATAAAATTATGCTCACCTTCTTTTATACAGAATAATGAAGGATTGATCAATAACAACTGGAATCCCTGCTTCTTGCACACTATTTTTACATTGGTAAAAAAAAGGTTGGCAAGTGATTGTTTAGTAGATTAGTTAGAACGGTTTTAATTGGACTAAGCATT
This sequence comes from Asterias amurensis, assembly GCF_032118995.1. Lineage (NCBI taxonomy): Eukaryota > Metazoa > Echinodermata > Asteroidea > Forcipulatida > Asteriidae > Asterias > Asterias amurensis. The sequence goes on from NC_092655.1 coordinate 9,679,832, forward strand.
ATTGCGACCAATCACAGCAATAATCAATTAAGCATGAGAAGGAAACTCATTAAGACAAAGCTGATAATCATTAGAGTTTCCGGATGACAAGAAGCCACAATCTTCACAAGCCACCTGTCCATTACATTCAGCCTGTATTACAAACTTTGGGGTTTGTCATTGCCATCATTTGAAATCAAGTGGATTCCAAAGCGTGCCCACTCAATCAAGCCCTGAACAGGTTCAAGCGCTGCTTCGTGTTTAGCGCAGATAACGACGGGATGTCCGACTATTCTTCCATTGGGGACAGTTTTGTTGATGGTGAATTCATTTTAGAAGTCCCCACCCTTCCTTCCGCTAGCTGATGCTAAGTAAGATAGTTTTTCTGCTTGTGTAAAAAGAAAAGCGTGCTTATTAACAAATGATTTGCTTAGCAAAAATTGTACTTTGACTTTAGATGATAAGACCTGTGCAACACATGTTTACAAAAGAGCCACAGAGCCTGGACTTCCTGCAGGCAAAGTTTGTACACAGCCTAATGGAAGACAACATAAAGTTTTATATTTTTTTATGGAGATTGCATTGTCTTATTCTTATCAACTTTTGATATGATGAAAGGGGGCACATCTCAAATCTTGTCTGGACGGCTTTTACTTTCATAATTCTTAGTTTATGTGGAAATTATGACACAAAATGTCAACTTTCCCATATGACCTGTGCAGTATTGTGCCCGCCAGAATACTCAAAGAATGTACAAGGTCACACCTATTGTAAGCAAAGTTCACGTAGTCTATACAGAACTGGTAACAATACATGACGAGGAAAAGAAACATGAAACACAAAAACAAGAACTAGAAATGCAGTGTTTGTGGAATCGAATTCCAAAGACTAGGTACTCAGGTTTTGTAAAATATTGTAGGTAAACATTTAAGTTTAAAAAAATCAAATTGATCATTTTGAATACAAGTATTGAAGTATTAAAGAGAGCTTAATAATTTCTTTAATTGGAACTTCCAGTTTGGGCAGGAAGCAAGGTCAAATCAAGTCACCACTATATAAAAATATTGCATTCATCGAATCTTCACGGATGATGCGAAGATTCAAACCACAACCGTTGTGGATCTTAAAGGCAGTGGATACTATTGGTAATTGTCAAAGACCAGTCTTCTCACTTGGTGTATCTCAACATATGCATAAAATAACAAACCTGTGAAAATTTGAGATTGATTGGTCGTGGGAGTTGCGAGATAACTATAAAAGAAAAAAACACCCTTGTCACACAAAGTTGTGTGCTTTTAAATGCTTCTAAACTTGAGGTCTCGAAATCAAATTCGTGAAAACTACGTCACTTCAGAGGGAGCCGTTTCTCACAATGATTTGTACCATCAACCTCTCCCCATTACTCGTTGCCAAGTGAGGTTTTATGACAATAATTATTTTGAGTAATTACCAATAGTGTCCACTGCCTTTAAAGGGATGCTGCAGTGAATTAAAATAAAACAGTTAATTTAGCTGTCATTTATTTCTGATATATGTATTGAACATCAATAAAATGTGTTTTGTTTTTTCCCCGACATATCTCACTTGCGTATTAGCGAATAAGTCATGCCCCCCCCTTTTGTGGATTGTTACTGCCCCCTACCATCGACGTCACGTCGGGAATTCAAACATATCGTCGGCAAAAAGAGTATGGTTCCTAACTACACGCGCCTAGGTACCAGGCCACACAGTGCACACGTCTCTATATGCACACAGCCAGGGGACCCGACGGCTCGGGTTCCCGACATGACGTCACATGAAGGCTTCCTTCAAGGGGCGGGGTGGGTTCCCCTAATCTCTTGAAAACCACTTTTAAAATACTTGTGCATTTAATTAAAAAAATTCAAAAATATTTCAGGTTTAAAAAGTCATGTTTAATCGTTTAAATTTAAAAGAAAATCACTGCAGCCACCCTTTAAAGGAATACGTTGCCTTGGATTGGACGAGTTGGTCTATAAAAAGCGTTTATAACCGTTCGTTATAAGTGCATATAGTTGGAAAGATGTTTTAAAAGTGGAATACAATGATCCACACAAATGTGCCTCGAAATTTCGTGGTTTTCGTTTTACTTTGCGAACTAACACGGGAGTCGGACCGTGTTAGTCGAAGAGGTAAAAATTTTAAGTTTTAAGTTTATGTGAGCCTCGGAAGCCAGTTTTTTGTTGCAAACAGCAGGGGGGAAATATCCACAAAAAAGTAAAATCAAAGAGTTGTTTATAAAAACTAACTCTAAACAACAATACATTTATAATTCATAATAATAATAACGCATTTTACAAGTATGTATAAAATGATTGACAGTAGTGCCATGGTCATTGGCTCAATATTATTTCTGTACTCTTTCTCAGCTCCCGGGGGAGTAAACAGCCCAAGGCTCCCAAGGCCTTTTTCAAACATAATATCAACCTGTACCCCCCAGGTACCAATTTATACCCATGGGTTAATATAAGCAATTCATTGTTAAGAATCTTTCTCAAGGACACACGTGTCATGAGCGGGATTCGAACCCATACTCTGATGACTTAACCACCAAAACTTGAATTTGATACTCTAAACTGCTCGGCCATGACATCCAACCGTTGTGTAACAATGAATTGGCAAAAAACATAATTCTGTTTTTTAGGAGGATGAAGCTAGGAGTTAAGTAAAAGCAATTACTACCAAGTTGTGTTACTTTAAACTCCTCATTAAGTTCATCTGTTTGATGTTAGTTTGTAAAGTCAAGAACCCGGGTAAATAAATTAAAAGTAATGGATAATTACAGCGTTTAAAATGCCATCAGATGAATACTGTATGTGCCAAGAAAATATAAAAAGTGTTTGGCGCAATCAATTGCCTCCAAAACGCTATGTCATGTTTACTACATGTGACTGATACCAAACAAACTTTCCTTTAGATACACATTCTTGCCGTTGCTTCAATAGTAGAAATCTGTATTAAAAAAATATTAAAAAATTATCGGCAGCTCATCCAGCGGCTGAGACTTTAGCTCTAGAGGGGTGAGAGTCATTACTAACGAAACATGTACGCCTGTTGGTTACCCCTTGGGTCATAGATTCCAAGGAGCTTTTGGAAACAGTATCCAAAGCACTAGAGAAGTAGACCAATGAGCAGGATTTCTTTATTTGTGGAAAAAAATATTGTCTGATTTTCTTCACCAGGTTGACATAAAAAGTCTGAATTCAGCCAAAAGTCTGAACAATCTCATCGCTGGCTCTAGCTATGACACTGTGTCTTCTGTAAAGTAAAAGTAGTGTCAGGCTAAAAAAAAAAAAACATTCAGGATGTTTTGAACTCTATTCTGTGCTAAGTTGACATCTGAGATGATAATTCAGAAAAATACAAAAATAAGGAAAGGAGAAAAAAAAAACAAGATGGGGGGGGGGGGGGGGGAGAGAACAAATTGCCTTAATTACCAATAGTGTACAGAACTTTTGGATAAGTCATGCGTGCAAACTCTTATCTTTCATCTTCTAATGCAATGATTGAATTAAGCGGTTTCCTTGAATCCTCAATGACCCAATGGGGGAATAAATCATGCTGCTTACTGTAGTTGGAATCAGTTCAAAATGCAGTAATGCCAGTTTCTTAAGACATATCACAAAATAATGATTAGCTGAAACTGATTAAAGAGTTCCTTGAATGGATTAAACAAGCTGACTAATTAGTTGATGGATCATGTTCATGTTACTTATCTTGAGAAAAAAGTTTATTCATGTGCATGTGCAGAGACTCTTACTGACAACCAACCAACCAACCTGTTTGTCTGAAAATAGAGCTAAGCAGAGTTACCTGGTAAGCAGGAATGAGAGAGAAACCACTCACATGAAAATGTGCAGTAGAAGATGAAAGATTGGGTGTTCTGGTGGTTAAGTTATCAGAATGTGGAATCGAATCGTGGTCGTGACACATGTGTCTTTGAGCAAGATACTTTACTATAATTGCTTCTCTTCACCCAGGGGTATAAACGGTTACCTGCCTCTTAGCGTACAGCATGTTATTAGCCTCATACCAAGGGCACTAATGTAAAGCGCATTGATACGGTTATTGTAAAAATGCGCTTTATAAGAACTAGTTATTATGATATTATTTTTATTATGGATGTAACATGATTTTACTAAGCAAATGTGCTCAGCTAGTTTTATAAATTGCAATCCTGACTTATACATAGATCTGTATAACACAGTAGTTGTGTGATAATCCATGTATTTTAGGACTGCTCCCAATAAATGAACTGATAAATGGATACCTGCAAATGGTTTAGCAATGAGCGTAAACAGTCTAGATATGGTCTAGTTTTTGCAAAAAAATTATGTTTAGTTTACATGTTGGAATTGGTTCTTATACCCTGAATTAAAACAGAACACCAAAGCTGCAACTATGATCCAAGAAAAACAACCTGTATAACAAAACAAGAAAGCTTCACGTGTTAGTTTTTGAAATCCAAACAGTCGGTATGAATGTACAGTCAACTTTAACTACCACACAATACATGTTTCTTGATGGTATACATTAACACAACCCTGTAACCAATGTGTTACAAGGCTTTCAATATTATTCATTTTTCAATTGCTTAAACTCCTGTCTGGACACTCCCACTTGTTCTCCTTCCTGGGCGTCTGTTTTATTTTCCATTCAAAGTTTCTATTACATCTTGATAGCATATTTGCTGCCTTGAAAAAATAGGAAGACGACAGTTAGCTTATAATTTGTGAATTATTCTGCTCAAGCATTGGCCCCTTCCCCAAGGAGTGTTAACGGAACATTCATACAGTTTGACATTCTCTTGATGGACATACTCCAAAGTCATTGCTCCCGAGTTTGCGGATGGAAAGCATTTTTCACTTCCTGATGTGAGCGCTGATAAAAATATCACCGGAAATCAACACCCAACACCCCTCCCAAGGAAGTCAAGAGAAGACAAAAACTGTAAAAAAGAGAATCCAGGCCATTTCTTTTTCCCGAAGGGGGAGGTTTTGACTTTTTCACCAATGACTTATTGATTATTTCCGACATATGGTGTAGACTTTAATTGACTTAACCTTGTTTTTTAAAAAGTAGACGACAATAAGAGAATTTAGTCATTTGGAAGCCTGCATCAGCAGTTACAGAATGGATTCCTTTGCAACGTTCTTTTATAAACATAATAGTGGCCTCCTTGAAGCATCCAAGGCGGGCATGTTGAGACTTGATGGTAACAAATTAATCAAGCTACAGATCGGTTCTGCTTATTCAGAATCATGGAACAAAACTATAATGCATTGGCAGCTAGTATTGGAGAAACTACCAAAAATAAATAATAATTCAAACATAAAATGAACAAAATTTCTAGTCCTGCATTTTTTGAAGCATTAGCTGTATTTACTTTACTTTAGAAATGGTCTTTTTGTGTTGTATACATTCTGTATTTTGTACTTGCCATATTTCACACAAGTCTCAAGCGTAATGTCAAATTTTTAGGCAATTCAATTCATGCTTTACTTTTAATCTAAATTAAAGTGTCCAAGGATTTGTTCATTTGAATACTTTGTTCTTTGGACATAAAATCCCATGCTCAACTTGATATTAGGGCAAGTAGAAGCAGCGGCAAATGAAGTCCATTCCATCATGCTAACAGGCTGCAAGTCCCATTCACACTAAGTGCAGCCAACTGTGTCCAAAGAAGAGGAAGCAAATCATCACTCAATCAACCTGTTCACAGTTTGAACATTAACCAGTTCCCTGGGGTAAGGCAATCTTACTCATTCTATGTGAAATATGCTGCGAGTAAACTTTGAGATTGTTACAACAAGTCATTTAATGGTGTCCTGATCATGGTTCAGATTAGAAAATGCATTGACCTTGCTGAAATTTCCATATCAGGAAATTGAGCTTCATTGGAAAAATCTTGAGTTTCCACTACAAGCAGGCAAGGATGATTTAGTTAAGCTACATGGAGACTTTGTGGTGGGGTGGGGTTAGGTATTGTGTTGTTTCCCTCACTCTTCGGATTTTTGTTCTCACAAAAATACACGGAAAAGAGGGGTGGGCTCCTGAAAAGCAGACATGACAGAGTGAAAGCATTAATGATGTATATCCTGCAGCAATAACACATACACAATTAGAGAGAAAACCATTTATAGATCAAGAACTGAAGGGCGTGGCTATAAACTGTCGTCTCTGTCCACTGGTGGTTTTTCTTATCAACATATTTTCTATCCACACATTGAAATACTTCAGCTTAATATCAACATTTCTCATATTCATGGAACTATTTTAGCCTGCAGTGAATACCTTCATCAAAGACAATTTCAGCCCAATCCTAGTTTAAATTTTTTGGCTTTCTTCCCAGACAAATTTACACTAGGCCAATGTATTTCTGCAATAATGAAAATGGCTGGATTACTGGATGCAGACTTTAAAGCAGAAAGGAGTGGATTTGAACTATTCCCAGTACGTCTGCTAAAAGAGCAAAATTATGTCAAGATTTACCCGTCAGTATTGTAACAAATTTTCTGTGTCCACCCGCAGTATTATTTTCGGAGCTTTTTAGAGCTTCTTGAGTAGTTGGTCTTTCTTTTGTAATAATGAAACCCATGACAATGGAAATACAACAAAGGTTGTCATAATTAACACTGGGATTGATGTTGTCATGTGAGACAATATGAGGAGGCAAACACGTGATTGACAGAACCACAGCAGTGAGCCACCTCCGTGGTATGCTGGAATCTTGCAATGTTTGGACAGACCTTTCATTTAGCCCAATGCTATAAAGATGAGCAATAGTAGCAGCCTACCCATTCTTGTAGGCCACATTTGTACAATAGGATCGAAGGTCTGGACTTGAGCATTACAGAGTAACTCATGGAAAAGAGATATTACCAAGCATGTTTTCCAATACCTGGTGTCCCTATTTGTTCAGGTTAACAAAGTGAAGCACAGTAGGTGAATGCCTGTGCATGCTACAGAATGGAAGGTACGGATAGATATTCCTGTCAGCCATCCAGCTAGCAGCTCAAAGTTGAGGGCGCTCCAAAGTTGTTTCAGTGGTAATAAACCTTCCGGTGTAAGACAGTCAAGAAAAAATGTGGTGTATTTTCACATCATCAAATGGCAGCCTTCATTCATAGTAATAAGTATTAATAATAATAACAACAATAGTTGCAGAGGACTTCTATCGCCATGTGGACGACCAGCAGTTGTAACTGGAAGTGCAAAAAGATTGTAAACAGTGAGTTTAGAGATACAGAATATCAACTTATTGCTAAAGACTGCAGGAAAAGAAAGACTATTCTTGGCAATGGTGTGGATTTATGACATGGTGTCACATACATGGATAATAGATTGCCTGGATACGGTTGGGTGGCTGGTGAAGTGAAACATCGTACAGTACTTGCTGAGAGTATAAAGACAGGGACAACAAATACCAGGTAAGCATTTTGATTTTCCAACTTCAAATTCTTGTGAAAGTGAGCAACATTTTTTTTAAAAATACTTACTTAACAAAATAAAACCATTTTGGGTTGAACAACGAAAATGACTAGAGTGGGACTTGAACCAAAGACCTCGGATTAACGTACTGGTGCTCAACCAACTGAGCTATCTAATCTTATGTTGGCAGTCTCCCTAATTTGTCAATCTTTTGTTTGGGTGCCAGTCAGAAGCCATATAACCATTCAATATATAACCAACTTTAAGCATGTTCAATGTCTAATCTCACACTATGGTACATTAAACAGTGGAAGTTTACAAGGGCAACAAATTGAAAATAAAAAGCCCTTCCTGCTTCTCTTGTTTTTATAAACCTAGACTCTACACATTTTGTTTTGTTTAAAATCAGTCCAAAGAAGAGGTGTTTTCCAGGTTGACTCTGTGTCTCCACAGATGTGTTCTGGCAAGATTCCACTATTGATGCTTGAGGGAAAGGCAAATACTGGTTACAATTAATGTGATGTAGAAGGACTGCTACAAGATCATGAGCAATTTGAAGTTCTTTGCAAAGAATCAACCAGAGAACAATGATGCAGACTGTCATGATTTTTAGAGACGATATCAAGATGCTGTTTTGGTATTGAAATCAAGGGGTTGCACAACAACCCCTGGAAAGAGATTTTACATTGCAAGTTTTCAAGGCATGTTGTGACACTTTGAACGGTGAAACAAAACATATAAAAAACGGCTGTCAGTGAAAAATTTAAGAAAGCTTTCCCGGGCATTAAAACCAACCGATATAAGTCTGTTAGAAATATTTTGCGTTTAAACTCGTCATCCAACGTGAAGCGGTTAAATACCTAAAACTATGTTTATGTTTTTGTTGTTCACTCTGAAAATGAATTTAAGATTTTTATGATTGGGGAACATGCCCTTTTCAGTAGCAAAAAGTCACTAGTCATACCAAGATAACTTTCACTCTGGCAAAACCATTTGTCTCTGATTCCTCTCTAATCAAATGACCAAATGAGATAGATTTGGAGAGACAATTGATGATAATACAATTTGTGTACTTTGGCTCCCATCTTTGCACCTGTATGTAACCTAAAGAAAACAAGCCCTTTATTTAACAGTGCTAGTTTACCCCTTATCATTTATGTATACTGGAATTCTATAGATTTCAACATTACACAACACGTTTCGTGACTTTTATTAAAGTGACACACCTCATTAGTGACCGTTAGATTGACCAATAAGTCAAGGAAAGTAGGTCAGGTGTAAGGGCGATGTCCAATCCCTACATTGCAAGAAAAGGGCAATGAGAGGAGACAGTTAATAAAGACCTCACATCTCAATACATTGGTCTGTATCCCTGCCCAACACCCAGCTCCATATACCTTGTCTAGCCACAACATCCTTGTGTATAAGGATGCTCAAACCACCCTCTTCCCTTTAACCTGACTTTCTCTATAGCAAAGGGTGCTACTCACAACATCTCACAAGTAGCTGCACTTTTCAATGATTCTTATCCATTTTCCTGCAGGACGAGGAACGGGAAAATGTTCCAATACTTTGGCAAACAGGATGAATAATTTAAAAATTAATTCTCTACTTGTCAGTGAAAATGGGTGGGGTGTTTTGGGGAAGAACTAGCCGTTTTCTAACCCCTCCATTTCTCCCCTTCTCTCTCTCTCTTAAGTGACTGGTCAAAAGCTTCAGGATCAGTTAACTTCACATCAGCTGTTATAAATCTAAGCAGCAAATGATTCATTTTGCAAAGACCAAGTTTGATAGCTGTCAGATCTATCAGAAGCTTCAATTTTATTTGGGGGATATTGAAATTATTGCTTCCACTTCTGCTTTTCTTGGAGTTTCAATTATATTTTCAACTAACAAATTTCCCTGCCGCTGGAAATAAGAAATTTTGAAAAATCAAAAATTGCTATTTTTATATTCTCATCAATTTGACAGTAACTCTGATCAAACTTGATGACTGGTCAGAGAAAGACTAGCCGGTTGTGATGTAATCCAAATAAACAAACTAGATCTGATTCACATCAACTTGCTTTCAGTCCTTATGGGTTATGGCTTACTTTGAACATGTGTTTAGTTTGACGGGCTCTAAATCTTACATTAGGCATCTACCTTTCAGTGACAAAACAAAGTTAAATTACGCACATACAGTATCTATGCCAGTGAAGTTGTTGTTTAAAGGAACACATTAATTACAGTGGTTATCTTGTAGTGGAGATGTGATATGGCGGTACAGTCAATTATGAACACCTCAAAACAGGCCATACCTTTAAGTTCATCACAAATACAGTCCTTCCTCAGGACATAAGGGTGTTGCCTAATTCCTAATTTGGTTTGCTATATTCTGATTGATCAACATTGAGATAAAGCTTCAACTCTAAATGGTATAACAATGAGTGTCTTAGTACTCTATAAACTCCCCCTTCCTTAATGCCTCAGCGTAGCGGCATCCAAACCAAAATTAAATTTCCTTACAAATGCCCATCTGATGGTAAACACCCATTTTCTAAATAGATCCCCCCCACACTCAAGTTGGGAGAGACCAACACTGCTGCACTGCTGACAACTTATTTCCAGAGATTGTTCCTGACGGATCAAGGGCAACTTATTTCTGGGTACTGAAATGGCATGTTATGACAGACAGTTCTTTTTAAACAGGGTTCACTTGAATGTGGGAAAACTAAAGCAATAATTTGTTTTGTCTAAAACTTCACTTGTTGACACAGGTTCCAGGCTTCTGAAACTAAATTCATGTAAACAAATTGTAATCCTAAAGAAAATTACATCAGAAGCCCCAAATATGAATAAATGCTCAGTTTAAGTATCTAGTACAAAGAACATACATTGTACTATGGGCAAATATCCAATGTTTCCATGGAGTGAGTATAATGTACATCACAAGAACTAACCACTACTCCCAAAGGAGACAACAAAGCTAAAGTTTCCTCTACAGTGTATATTGTAGCCAGTACATATTAAGGAGAAACACTACCATCAGCATGATTCATCTTACCATTTCTCCTATCCTGTTACCATGGTAGCCGGTAATACACTAAGATACAGTCAAGTTACCTAAACAAACTAGCCATCATGACAACTTATTCACAACCAGGGCCAGACCGTTTTACATCTGAGCCCTTGATTGGGTGAATTTAATTGGTGTAAAATACAGCAGTGATTGGCTGTACAGGAGGCCTGCCGCTAAACAGCGAGGCTCAAAACAGTGCAGGTTCATATCAAAGCCTTGGCCATTTCTTGTCATCAATCATCTTGCCGTTTAATAATAAAAGTTTGAAGAGGATTAAAAAGTTTTTTTTTTTATGTACACTACCCCAGATTGGTCTCCTTCATATCTCCATTGTGTTGGCCAAACTTCCTTTGATCTAACAACTTAAAGATTGGGGCACCTCTTATCCTGATCTCCTTCAAGTGGATTTGCCAATCTCACAAGGGACACACACTCAACAGACAGCCGGAGATTGAGATGGATCTGTTTATGACACTGCAGAGTTGGTATAATCCAAAAGGATGATTCAAACAATGTGTTACAATCACAAACTGGGACCTACTTATTCAATGAACTTAAATTGATGCAGCTGCCTAACAGCTCAGTGGGGTACCAACACAAATTGGGCCAATCGCTGGCTGTCAATCAGGAATCGCCTATGACCAATCAGAATGGTTAAACTGCCAAGTGCGCAGCATAGGCCTGAAACTGGCATACATAACAATGCCATAAAACAAAGATCTGTGAACACATCCTTATTTACATATTTGGATGACTAATCAAAGGTATAAGGGTTTACAAAATCAAGATTTGACGGTAAGCTGAAGGTTCACTGTGTTACAGCTCAGTATCACTGGTTTGTCAGTGTATTCTTTTAAAAGATGATGTATAAATGCTATAGTCTTTTACTTCCTTTTTGTCGTTAAAGGGCCAGGTTAAAGTACATGTAGAACCTCAGCTTAGCTTCATTACAAGCTTTAAAAAAAACTGTAACGGAATTTTATTAGTATTAAAGTCAATATTCAAATTACTCCTATTTAATGGTACAAGCAAATTACATACAGCTGTAATGGTTAATTGTCAAGGGTTCAATTCATTTGAACATTTGATTACTTTTCCATTCAAAATAAAACAAACAAACAAACAAACAAACAAACAAACAAACAAACAAACAAACAAACAAACAAACAAACAAACAAACAAACAAACAAACAAACAAACAAACAAACAAACAAACAAACAAACAAACAAACAAACAAACAAACAAACAAACAAACAAACAAACAAACAAACAAACAAACAAACAAACAAACAAACAAACAAACAAACAAACAAACAAACAAACAAAAAAACACCCCCCTAACAAACCAACAAACAAACAAAAAGAGTAATTAGTAAAAGAAAACCAAGAACGGAAGTTAAGGTTGCAATGTGTTTATTCTACTTGTTTCCAATTCACAGACAAGACAACACCACAGTCAGCTGCTATCTACAGATGTTGCTTGAATTCAGTGAATCTTAAAGATTGAAGAAAACAACTAATTTGTCAGAGAGAGCGTGAGACATTGAGCCGGCAACAGCTGCTCCTAAAAGTCACTGTCTCAACCAGATTGGCCTAGAAGCCACAAACCCCACCCGTTACCACAAGAGCTCATCAAGTATAGACTTAAACAGATCAATTTCTCAGTGCCTCCTCCCTCCCCTACAAACATCTCCATTGATGGTAAGACCATTGATGGTAAGACAAAGAAGCAACCCTGGAAAGGCTCGGAAGAGACTGCTTCCCTCAATTTGAGAGCTAGTCAACGTCTTGAGGACACCGTAGGGCCAGAGAGGAAGGAGTCAGGAAATTGAGTTTAGAGAGATTGATGGACAGAGCCTGGATGACCTGCGGCGGGTCAACTAGAGGGGAGGAAGGACCAAGACTTGGGGATAAAGAATACATATCCCAATTGTCTTGAGGTGAAGTCAACGAGGATACAGACAACATGTTGGATAAAACTTGACAACAATTCTCCAAAAACAAGAAGCAATCACAGTCCATAGGTCAAAAGGGATAATAAAGATGTACCATAAATCAAGCTGTCACAAACAGATAAGGCGGCATTAGGCACACAGACACATTTCTTAGCTTGTGCTAATCAGCATCTTTAGATGGCTCCAGGTATGTCTTATTTGTGACTGCCCTTCAATATACAATGACAGGCGGAAAGCTGTAACAGATCAGTGGCATAATTACAAAGAAGGGGTTCGGGTACATACAGTGAATTACAAAGAGAAATCCCAATGTCTTTGCTTGATTGAAACAGTTAAGTAACTTTATACCTAAAACACCCCTTTACCTTTAAGTTTGATGCATTCAGTCCACTGCACAACCAAACCATAGGACAAGGTTATAGCAACATATCAGATTAAAGCATTGAAGGTGATGATTTTATTTGTTTGATTTATCAATGTTTGAAAAGTTTAATGTACCCTCTCTACCCACACGTCCTGTGATGTGGCCAATGGTAGTTCATAGAATTATGTATTTCCTGTACAATTTTTATTTACTATACAAAACTTTAGTTATTGTAAACCATGCAGAAATTATTGGGCTCTTTCTGAGCACTTGTTGAGGTGACATACAAGATAAAATCATTAGAATCAATCTTCTTTAAAATGAAATTGCGCAAACCCATCTTGGGACAGACATTCAGCCCGTGCCATCAAGTCTGAATTCTCAGTCAGTTAACTCTGTTAACATTTTGCGCCTCTCTGTCTGCCCAAATCCACTGGCTATTTCCTTCAATTTCACTTGGTTAATATGTGCCCCCCCCCTCTCCCATTAGATACGGTTCCAGCTCCTTCTCCTTCAATTTGATGGTGAACGGAAGAGGAAACGATAAATGCTTGGTCAATTAAGGCGCTTCCCACAGACATAAACATTGATATAAGATGGATTTATAAACAGAGTTGGAATCAATCACTTCTCTCCTGCACTAATCTTTTATATCATAGCAGTGTCGCTCATGTTCAAAACCTACTTTTCATCCAGAGGTCACAAAATTAAAGCAAATCTGTTGGGTTTCAGCCAAGAAGAATCCACCTTCTGAATTCAATTCAATCTTGAGAAAAAAATCTTAATAATACATAATAATTTGTTCTTATACGAGCATTAACCTAGTTTAACATAGCCCCAACTAAAAACACCAAACTTCAGTAGGGTTTGGACAAATTATCCCTACCTACAGTCACTCAGATCAATCTTAAACATGTCTTGAGAATGGATGCTGTCATTTTAAGAAAATTGAGTACAACTATGTATAACAGTGGACAAATTTGGGACAACAATATTTGTATGAGCTTCATTAGAGGTACGCTGCTTGATTAAACTAGCCAAGTCCTTTGGTTTCTAATGATGGACACAAACTAGATTGCAACTTTAATGAAAATCAAAGTAACCCAATTACTGGTGAAGGAGGCAAACAGGTGAGTGGAATTGCCAGTCCTGACCCCTCTGCATCAATCAGGCTGGTTACACCTAGTTCTCTTGGACAATCAGTCCCAAGTGAAATTCAACTTTAATTGCTTTAGTCAAAAAGCTTACAAGAAAGAGGGGCTGGGTTGTCATGACTCACTATTAAATATAACTAATTTCATAACAGCATGTATTGGTGAAGAAAGTTGCCCAAACCCAAACACAGAATGTTAACCCGTTCAACTTCACCTGATGTTATTATCACAAAAATCTTGTCTGCGCCATTTTAGGTCCATGTCTCTGCACATTTTTAGGCGGCACAGTGTTTATTAATGTGCTTACCATCGTTTTTACCACCGATCTATTCAAATTGCAATTTGCCAAGCGTGCCAGACAGTAATAGCATGGGACTTGAGTACAAGAAGGCAATATCATTATTTTGTGTTATATTGACCTGGTGTGGTTTCTTTCCACTGAATAGGTATTATCTTTCTTATTTATACAGTAATGATGGTCACTGCAAAGAAAGAGCCAGCCTCACTCTCTTTGTTTCAACACACAGGAGAAAAACAAATCAAAGTACTTTGTTTAATGCCTACAACTAAAATAAAAAGATGATCAAATAAATGCAAAAGAGCATCTATTAAAAACAATTTTTTTTTTTATGAGAAAAAGTTGATACAATTATTAAATGTCACAAAGTAAAGTTTAAACTGTCTTTGGTAGTTTGATTTTCCACTTACCTCCTGGATCTTTTTCTTGATCTCATCTAAGCCCACGATTTTTTTCTTTCCTTTGGGTTTCTGGTGGGATTTAATAAACCACAACATAAGTTGGAATAATGGTTCATTGACATTAACTCAATTAAAATGTTACTTTAGCATGTTTAGTACACTTTATTCCAATCAACTGATGTACATAAAATCTGCAGATCTCTGGAAGAGTCATGTACTAGTTGTAGCTACTCCATGACCCATAAAATACAATTTTTATTATCATGAGAATCAAAACCCTGGATCAAAAATTGTATCATTAATAAGTGATGTGGCTTTCATTTGTTCATGATATACCATGTAACAAAATAACAAAACAAAATAACACAAAACAATTAATATGGAAAATAAGGTCTTTGTTATTTCCTACATTGCTCCCACTCCTGCAAAAAGCAATTAAGTATAGTGCCAATACTGCCTTGGAAATCAAACAGACTCCATAGACAACTTGACTATCCAAGAGATGGTAACATTATCTTGAATCTATCAACAAACACAGGAAACAGCATACTGCTGTGCCATGTGAGGCCAATGCCATTCAAAACCTGGGTAACAACCAGTAGCCTGCTTTCCTGACCCATTTGCATTGCAACAACATCAATACGCAAAACAAGCTCCCTCGGGAACACTGGGCATCGACGAGGAAGTTTCTTACAAGTAACACCGGCCGCTGCCGACTGTGAGTGAGACGAAGGGAGGAAGAGCCGAGATCAACAGGTAGGAAATGTGCCCAGTACGTGTCTCATCTTGCCCTGATGAAAGGTTGGCTTGTTTCTTTAATTCTATCTTTTTATAGAGAAGCAGTGCCGCCCAATGTAACTTTATTAGGAATGGGTGGTTAGTCTGGAGTCTGGAGGGACTTGTGTTGACTTGAACCCTCAGAGGTTTTAGTAGCCCAAAGCAATGTGTATTAAATGCACAAAGCATCAGCTACAGACAGCCAGAAGATTTTACTTACTTCCAGTCAACACAAGGGGAGAAAACCTTCAAAGTCTCGTACATATTCAAATAGTTTCTCTTCAGACATGGGAACATCAAGCTGTTCAAATATGTGTGAGATTCCCATGGCCTTTTGACATTTTGTAATATATCCCATAATAACATAACATCTACAAAGCACAAAGCACAATATCTAAATTTATATATAAAAACAAATTAACTTCCTCTTTCATGTCTCTCTTCTATAATTTTTTGCTAAAAACAAATCAAGAGTATTGATGTCCTAACATAATTATTGTGATGTTTCTATAAAAATGATTGGTCTGCACAAAAACGGACAAAGAATAAGACAAAATATTTATTCATCAACATGCGAGGCCAATCTCTGAGTTTTCCAAAAAGGAGAACTCTTTATGACCGGTGTTGTACATGTACGTACTTCAAATGAATTGCTCGCTGTGTGTGTATCTTTGAATCTTGACACACAAATTACTGTCTAGAACCTTCAGCCTTCTGTGTAGTTTTGATTAATTACAAGGCTGCTTACATGCAGTCCAGCATTTACTGAATAATAAACAACTTGATATTATGCTGGACGCTCACACACTGGCCGCCAGAAAAAAATCAAAGGTCAACTCAGCAAGTACTTTCATTTAATAGCAAATGTGAAGCAAATATTGTGTAGAAGGACAGTCCATGGAGAGACTGGATGATTATACTGCTTTTTGGTCAACAGAAACTCTATATTACTCATTTGAGTTTTGAAAGAAGGTGCATCTCAAAGACTGACAAAAATCAGAGCCATGACAAATGAAACCTTGACAGCGATTTCGCATAGCAGTATACCAAGCTTGCTTTTGATGTTAGCCAACACTGCATTCATATCAAAAGGGGTCCGACAATTTGTCCTCTCAGCCTCAAATTGGCCACATAAAAATAAAATAAAATCGGTTGTAGGAATCTGTCACAACAAGCCCCCAGCCCAATAAGTTTGATCACATACATGTAGCTCTGTTACATGTAGGTTCAAGTCATAGTAGCAAGGATACATTCCTGAGGGAGTCAAATTCATCAGTAGTAATTATCCTTTCTCCGTACCTAATCTAATTATCTCAGCATAACAGGTTGTTGATTTGTGTCGAGTCTTCTAAAACTATTCAATTAAGTTAAAATCCTTGTCAGATTAAGCCGACAGTGAAGCGGATGAATATTGCATTCTGTGATTAGAACGTTTAAACAAACATGTTTAATTTTTTTCTTTTAAGTCATATTGGAAACACCATGAGATGTGCACTATCCTGGGAATGGCCAATAGTGAACCCTTTAGGGATTTAGTCTTACCCTTTGCATTAAACGCAGTGGACACTATTGGTAATTACTCAAAATAATTATCAGCATAAAACCTCATTTGGTAACGAGTAATGGGGAGAGGTTGATGGTATAAAACATTGTGAGATCCGGCTCCCTCTGAAGTGACGTAGTTTTCGAGAAAGAAGTGATTTTCCACGAATTTGATTTCAAGACCTCAAGTTTAGAATTTGAGGTCCTGAAATCAAGCATCTGAACGCACACAACTTGGTGTGACAAGGGTGTTTTTTTCTTTCATAGTTATCTCGCATCTCCGACAACCAATCAAGCTCAAATTTTCACAGGTTTGTTATTTTATGCATATGTTGAGATACACCAAGTGAGAAGACTGGTCTTTGACAACTGCCAATAGTGTCCACTGTCTTTAAACAAAACTAAAAATAGGAATCAATGTGTTTTTCTCATTCTGCTGACTGTTAGCACTTTGTAATTAGGCAGTGTGTCTGATTCTGCTTTGATCTCATCATCGGACCATGTCCTTATAAACTGCAACTGCAATGCTAGGCTTATGTATCTAGCGTCACCCACACATGTGTGAAACGTTGATCTGGTGCGTGGGCTCCAACAACAGATAATGTCTTCACCACGGAGGGGTTACCATGCAACCAGCCATCACCTCCCCTACAATAATTAGTAACACTCTAAAATCAATATTGCTAGTTACGCAGCCGAACAAGACCTGTCAAAGTGTGCCACAAACATCCTCAGCCCACACAAGTCAACATTCTATTGACAGTCAACAGAAAAGCCCATCAGGGCTCGTTGACAGAGACACCATTATGCCCCAAGGTGAAGGCCTAGTCTAGGAGTACAGAGTGGACATGCACTGAATCCCTCCTGGATATGAGATATTTCAAGCTTTAAGTAAGATCCTGATCTAGTTGACACTTTTCCCCGAGAGTTTCAAGATAAGATCCTGTACATAGTGATATTTGCTAAGAGAAGTTTGACATATGAAGTGAATTGATAAAATATGGGAAACCTGAGAACTTTGTCTAAGAAAGGAAATAACAAAATGATTAAATAGAGTGTCCTACTTTTAGACAACTATATTACTTGCTGTGATGACTTTCCCTTTCCTCATAAAAATAAGTTTAGGCAACGCCTTAGAACAAAAACACATCTTGGAGGTACAGGTGTCCGGAACCTTTTTATCAGCAGTTATTTGAATCAGTCAATTCCTAGTACCTAGGTTATTGAATAGAAAGCTCATTAATCATTTATGAAAAAATGTAGGACAAATCATCAGTTTGGGGAATGGTGCAGTCTGTTTCAATTATCAAGCTTTCAAGAAAGATTCAATACAATTACAAAATCTAACTGTGGAAAACTGAATCACAATGAAGTTGAAATGTGTTACTATTGTATGTCCTATTTCAAACATATCCTAGTAATGACAATTCAATTGTCATTTCCAGGATGTATTTGAAATGGGAAATTCCCCGTATGGGTACTTTCCAAAAGTGTATCAATCCTTAGAAGTCAATACATCTCATACTTTCCATACATACAACTAGATGCAACCAATTCTTACAATGACCTAGGCCTACCTCTTGAACTAAGCTGGTCAAAACTGTTGAGCTATTCAAACATTCACAAGCACAAAAACACAAAGGCCCTTTGCAATCCTTGTCCTTCAACACTCTGAGCCACATAGAGTTCCATATACTGATATTTCAATTTGATATTGTTCACTATTTTCTTATTTTAGATATCAGTAAACATGGTGGAGGTACCTGCTGATCTCAATACTTATTGATTGATTATCCATGCATTACCTTGTCATATAACTCTATCATTAACATAGCAAACTTCCACAAGTTGACATCTGAGCATAAATATTTCTTCCACTAAGCACACCCCAAAAAAACTGCAATAGTGTGGTGATGCCAGAGGTCCCATACTCTTAACACCTTGTCATTCTAGACCCCCCTACACTCTTTGGTAGACAATTGGCCGATCTTAGAGATCAAGTGGGCTTCCTTGAAACCCCCTCTAGTGATAGGTAGTGAGGGATGAGGGATTATGGGATATAACCCCAGGGATACACTCAAATCAACAGACCTTAAAAATGCAGAAGACAGACACAGTTTCTTACTGTATTTGACACCTAAGTAGTTCAACTGTCAAAATACATGAACACGCATGATAAGTTTGATAGCGGCCGTTTTTACATCTTGAAGAAAGCTGTTAAAAATGTACATAAAGCTTAAAAACTAACAAATGTATTAAACACCAATAATGATAAATAACTTACACCACAAGTTTGTATATAATACCATATTTGAGGGACAGGGATGCTAAAGCCATTTAGTATGTTTGCTTTTGATTATGCTTCAGTTTTTATTTGCTCTTTTTTTATGCTTGTGTGTATAGTGTGATGTTTAAAATGAGAACAGAGAGGTCTTCAAACACCCAATAAACAAAGGGTATAGATGCAAAAAGCAATTAATGGTATTTCCAAGCACAGAGACTGATGGATACGTTTCTAGATAGAAGATTGAGATGAACTGTACTCACTGTTACTGATTTTGTAGCTTCTTTTGTCTTTTTGTTGTCTCCTTTAGCTGTTGCTGTGCCATTCATTTTACCCTGCAGAAATGATAATTGGTTTATAATAAGTCACATTGTAAATATCTCATGTGGAATCAAAGGGTTCCAGATTCCTCATATCAGGAATCAATGTATTGTAGAGGATAGCTCTTAGGCCATTATACATCAAACCAATCAACAAGATATTTGTTTCAGATGAAACGTTTAAAAGAATGACTATAACTTTTTTTAAGATATTGCGAGCAGTGCACCTGGAGCTAAGCTGATTAGGGTGCAGATTTTTTTTAGCAAGAGCCATGAGCGCCTGCATTGGCGGATACCGCAAAAAGTGGAATAAAAGAAAACCTTAATTTAGGGGGTTTTTTTTTGCATAAAAAACCTCACTTGATTACCAACCGTGATAATTTGATGTTGTATTGAATTTTTTTTTATAACTCTGACTTGGATAGTTGGTTTTAACCAGGGTTTAGACCCTGGAAGTTTTATTTGCTATTGTCTTGCGCATATTCAAAGATTTCTGGCAACCTTGTTCCCACATACTTCGCTTTAAAGGCACTAGACACCTTCAGTAATTGTCAAAAACCAGTCTTCTCACTTGGTGTATCCTATCATTATGCATAAAATGACAAACCTGTGAAAATTTGAGCCCAATTGGTCATCAAAGTGGCAAGAGAATAATGAAAGAAAAAACACCCTTGTTGCACAAATTTGTGTGCTTTCAGATTCTTAACAAAGGCTTCAGGCTCAAAGTCTTTTAATATTTGAGGGAGAATTTACATCTTTCTCAAAAGCTACGTTACTTCAAAGGGAGCCGTTTCTCACAATGTTTTATATTATAAACAGCTCTCCATAGCTCGTTACCAAGGAAGTGATTATGTTTACAATTATTATAAGTAATTACCCATAGATAGTGTCCTCTGCCTTAAGTGTGTAAAGGAAACAAAACCAGTCACTTTAAAAACGTTCCTATGGTTCAATATGCTCAAGACTAGCACAGTGTTATTACATGAGGGAGCTAATAACAGCCACGTAATGCTCCTCCTATGCTTGTCCTTCGTCTATAAATTGCTTCTTATTCTGAGGCTTCTCCCTTGTGTACAGATACAAGGTACTGATTTGTTATTGTTTATGTATGTCAAACCCTACTGGGAGGAAAGGCGGGGTAGCACAATGTGTGCATAAAGCCCTGTTCACATGATGTGCATGCATCTGGCTCACATTGTCCAATCACCATCTAAGTAGCTGACCTGTGAGAACCGCCCATCTTAAAATAGCATTCCTTACACATAGAAGGTGCTATGTCAGGTGCACTATATTAAGAAACTTGCTCCTGGCGTACAAACAGATGATTACAATAAAGAGTCAAATTCAACGACCACCATGAGAAATTAGAGCAATATACTTTTGCGAAAAGAGAAAAGCTAAAACTATGGAAAGAGGAAGGGGTGAAGGGGAGGGGGGCCCACCAAGGGAATATGTACTCCCTTCCCCTTAAGGTTTAAAGAGGAGAGTAGAAACATACATGGACCAGATGAGATACCCTAAGTGCAATACATTGACAGGCATTGTAAAATACAGACAAAGATTTCTTTTAACTCCTACAGGAAATTGACTCCTCCCACAAACAGCCACGTTTGTTTATGATGTCACAAACACTACATCCTCTAATTACCAAAGCACACAAATATTTTGTGCTCAGGAAGGAGTCACCTCTCATCAGCCTTTTAAGAACTTTCTGTGAACCAAGCCAAAGGGTTCACTTCTCTGTTATTCATAACATCGTCAAACTTCAAATGAACGGTCAAGCTTAACTCCAAATTTAGGTCATCAAATGAATATCTACGGAAATCAGTGCCACATGTTGAAGAGATTCATAGAAAGTCTGCCTAGACCCTACTTGGCACCTGTAATCACCTAGAATGCAGCCTGAAGGTGCAGTCCCTATAGCTGTACAAAATTTATTAGAAATTAAGTGCTTGAGTGCAAGCCGCCAAGACGGTCACGATCAATTCAGTGGTTGTGTGCTCACTGCTGGTACAACAATCACAAGAGTATTAGAATATTAGCCCCAGAAGTTTGCCTATTTGTTCCACATGATTGGATCTCTCTGCTAAGCCTTGGTGTGCTGAGTAGGTCAGACACTGGCGCGGACGCTGCCAGCTTGTTTTTTCTGCTTTTTGAAGTCACCTGGAAATGCTAAATGAGGCTAACAAAAAGTACATCAATCATCAATGAAAGGCAGTGGCCCTATGCCCAAACCAACACACTTCTCAACAATCTTTATAAAGCTAAGTAGCCGTATAAGCCCAGACTAACAACCTACTTACAGACCTTTCAAGCTTCAGTTACAGCTTGGTATAGTGACAATTCAGAGTAAAAAATACTCAAAATCCAAAAAGTTACACAATTGGTAAAAATAAAAAATTAAATGGAACAATGCCCTGTGCTAGATTTTTATATAAAACACTCAAATAAGTACATCCATGAATGAGCACCAGATCACTGACAAAATATTGGCAGTCACTATCTTGGGGAAAAAACACCACATTTTCATACTTTTTTTCAAAGGCGTGTTCTACATTAAAATCAAAAATTTGAAACACTTTGCCTTTCCAAAAATCACTGATCTGTGATGTACCATCTTCAATTCAAATTCAAATCAGATACAATAGATGGCGTGCTACAGTTTTACCCTTCCAATGACGATTGAAGATGAGTCAACATGTCTTTACTTCCAACATCTTCTGTACATGCAGGTCAAAATTTAGATTGTTGTTACATCTTGTATGCTATTTGTATTCATAAACATAAGTAATGTACACATTTCTTATATTACTTCAGCTACTTTTATTTTGGTTACAAGTATTTTTTCTTCTGATTGAATTATTTACAAGATGAATCGCCTATCTTCCTGCAATTTTAAGGCCAGCCATAGTTTGTCTATGCTGCTATAAACAAACCTTAGGATCAAGGTGAACTTGGGCAATGCACAGTTGAGTTGAGTTTCCCAGTCCACATACATGTAATGTCAACAAACATTTCACTAAAACTTCAATCAGTAATTTATTGTTAATAAAAAATACCAAG
Source organism: Asterias amurensis (assembly GCF_032118995.1). NCBI lineage: Eukaryota > Metazoa > Echinodermata > Asteroidea > Forcipulatida > Asteriidae > Asterias > Asterias amurensis. The sequence goes on from NC_092655.1 coordinate 9,702,480, forward strand.
ACAAATTTATGCTGCTGAAAGGTGAACTTGGGCAGTGTACAGTTGGTTGAATTTCCCAGTCCGCATTATACATGTAAGTCCCAAGTTTCACTCAAAATTCAGTCAGTAATTTATTGTTAATAAAAATAATCTGACAAATTTATGCTGCTGAAATCTTCAGGTGTTACATTGTAACATTGTTTGTAAGTCAATACCTTCCTAGCGGTCTCTCAAGTTTCTGTCTCAAAATGAACTCAGTCTATCTGCATCTGGCTGCATGTGACTGAAATGCCAATGAACTTTGTCAAATGTTTCATTGTACTAAAACTTGAGAAAATTGACCATTGCAAAATCAACATCTTAGATACGAGTGGTTACAATTGACATCCAGAGTTGACATCCAGTGGAATCAATGTTCTTGCAGCTGATTGGCATACACTCTAGGATTCATTTAATATGACGTAATGCCTTCGATCTTGCCAGGACATTTTCTAAGCATGATATATTATTTTCATACCCAATGGGAAGATTTGGCGCACTACCTATGGGGACAATGTTGTGTCAAGGGGGGACTGATTTGGCGCACTACCTATGGGGACAATGTTGTGTCAAGGGGGGACTGAGCAACAATCGTAATGTGCTGCACATTCACATGGTTTGAGTTATGAATGGCCATGCAAAATAGCAGTAATATTCAGGGACCAATCATATTCCAGGAATGACAACTTCCAAAATAGCATTACTTTTCATGGACCAATCATATTCATGGGATGAGCTTTGGTGCAGAAAGACAGAAAATCTGTAGATTGGCCTTTATTTACCCCTCCACCGACCCCTATTTTAAGTAAACCCTAATTTTGTGAATTAACCAATATTTGGCATGTCTCTTAAAGGCAGTGGACACTATTGGAAATTACTCAAAATAATTATTAGCATAAAACCTCACTTGGTAACGAGTAATGGGGAGAGGTTGATGGTATAAAACATTGTGAGAAACGGCTCCCTCTGAAGTGCCATAGTTTTCGAGAAAGAAGTAATTTTCCACGAATTCGATTTGGAGACCTCAGATTTAGAACTTGATGTCTCGAAATCAACCATCTACTTCGTGTGACAGGGTGTGTGTTTTTTTCTTTCATTATTATCTCGCAAGTTCAATGACTGATAGAGCTCAAATTTTCACAGGTTTGTTATTTTATGCATATATGTTGAGTTACTCAAACTGTGAAGGCTAGTCTTTGATAATTACCAATAGTGTCCACTGCCTTTAAACACAGGAACAATTTAGAGAGCACCTACGCCAATGGGATGAGATGTACCATTATATGCTCACAGACAGGCAAGCCCATACCACTATCAGAGGTAAGGAAGGATTGATGCAAGTAGCTAGCTCACCATGGTCTTTTGGATAGCAGTAACACATCGTTACTGACCAAATTCAATCTCACTTAACTCTTAAACATGCACAAAAAGGTGATTATGTGCTTTTTACAAACTTTACAAGCCACCAGCGCATTTTGCCTAGGAATATATTTAAACCAGGGGTGAGTTTTATTGAGTTATTTGAAGCAAACAATTGCTACATGTACATGTAAGCGCAAAAAACCCTGTTCAGTAGAAACAATGTAAAAGCCAAAATGCCATGTGAAGGTGAAGTATGGTAAGTTTGTGAGTGGTCCTACATTAATATTAACATAACAGTCAGCATACAAGTAAGTTGAGCAGTATTTAGGGAGTTGTAACTGTCCCAGCAATGAGATGGACTCTATCTAAATCCTAGAAGTAGCCTTGTGTCAGGCAGCTGTTTGGCCAAGTCAGGGCATTGCGACTGGATGATCCTCCATCAAGACAAGAAATTTAACCTGACAGGAGGATTAAGAACAAGTGGCTGATACTGTCATCTTGAATCAGTAGGAGAGGGGCAGAACAAACATCCAAGCGTTGTCAAAACGCCCTTTACATTGCAGTCAGTAGAGTATCAGGAAGAGTGTGCTTTAGAAGAGGATGAACCGCCTCCTAGGAGAACTGGAAGAGGGCAAGGCCCTGGAGTACACAGCATTACAACCGGATTAACATATAAACTATTGACCAATCACACAAGGATATCAACATCAAGGTTGTCATGGCACAATCAGGGATACCCTGGCTACAACATGTGGACACAAACTCAGAAATGAAGATGCATCACAATTCTCAACTAACGACAATCTGATCAATGGTAAGCTTTCTAAATCAGGAACTTCATTTGATTAATTTGGTTAACAGTAAAAAGATGACTTGAGTTGTTGAAAGATTGAAATTTTCAAGTTAATGAAAGGGGGATGCAATAAATTACAGAATAAATTGCAAAATATTGATGCTTGTAACCTACATGTAGCAGACTGCACTGCGATATACTGTGGTGAATGCATACAGTATGTACGTGCAAGTTATTCCATGATTACTCTATGCACAGTTACTTGAAACATTTTGGTAAAAACCTGAAAGGAAATTGCTTCCAAGAAACAATAAGGATCTTCCGATATGTTGATTCTGTAATTTGGGACTAAGACTGGAAAACCTCTTCTAAGGTGGAAAACCTCTTTTAAGAGTGGTATAAAGATATTGTGGAATGATGACACATACTCAGAAATGACAGAGTGTGGTAGCTATAAGGAAAGAAACAGTCAGAATCTCAACCAAGAGGTAAAGGAAAAGTTCTTTTACCAATCAATGGTAAATATAAACTACAATTTAGGCAACAGTCATTATCTTAACAAATATAATAATCATGGGAATAGAAACATGTTTAGAGATGCACTGTGCTTCTTTAAAAACCAACCATCAAAACAATATTCTTATTTTTTTTTAATGAATGAACAGAAGAATTTACTTTTTATAATCTGGACAATAATTACTTAGCACTGCAAGCATCTGTTAAAAAATAAAGTATCTGCTGAGTAGCTGAATTAAATTGGGTCAAACCGATACCCGCCCCCCCCCCCCCCTCCTCCCACACACACGCAAACATTTTAGCATCAGGTTTAAGTGGGTGTTTGTTACTTCAGTTTTTCCTGCGTCAGTAACTGTGACACTACATTTCAGGATCAATATCTTCATTAGACATTGTGTACACCAGTGCTTCAGCTGTCCAGTCATTGCATAGTACAAGACTCAAACTCAGGGATCTGTTCCTAGATAACCAATAAATTGACCTAAACTCGTTGCTATATTCAGCATTGAAGTCGTGTAGAACTAGCTGGCTCAAAAAACCAGTTCACTAGGAATAAAAGGCAAACACCTCCCACCACTGGCCGACTCTAGGTCATTGACACTTTAGCATTGCCACTGGCTCTTAACCCATTTGCGGCTAATAAATGCTAGAAAAGTTACCGCAACACAATGACAAAGTTAAATGTTCTCAATTGCTGGCTTCTGAAAAGCTTCAACTTCACACACTCAAAAAAATATTCCCATATTTTACGCTAGAATGATTTTTCAAATTTTTCCCGAGGGCATTTCAAGCTTGGCCAAAACACTTTATTGAAAACTGTTCATTTTTTTTTATCTCTGTGAGGTATCGGAACAAAGCGCAACAATAACGACCACACGAAAGATTTTTGCGGTTTGCAAAAACCACAGGGGTATGTAGCTATTAACTGCCAAAATGTGGCAACTTGTTAATTAATAACCTCTTGTGCTGTTGTCACATAAGTCACAGCTTTATGCGTCAATGCTCTTCTTACGCAAAATAATGAAATGCCTGGTATTTTGACTTTTGTGATGTTGATATCTCTGAACCTTCTCAACCCTAAAATATAACACCACTTCCTGGGTGAGAAGAATCCATTTACAGGGCAACTCTTTCATATTAAAAAAAACCATATCCAACAAACCAATTAATCGAAATAAATATGAACACCCTAAAAAAGAAAAAAAAGACCTTTAAAGGCAGTGGACACTATTGGTAATTGTCAAAGACTTGCCTTCATAGTGGGTGTATCTCAACATACACATAAAATAACAAACCTGTGAAAATTTGAGCTCAATCGGTCATCGAATTTGCGAGATATAAATGAAAGAAAAAAACACCCTTGTCACACCAAGGTGTGTGTGTTTAGATGGTTGATTTTGAGACCTCAAGTTCTAAATCTGAGGTCTCAAAATCAAATTCGTGGCAAATTTCTCGGAAACTATGGCACTTCAGAGGTTGCCGTTTCTCACAATGTTTTATACCATCAACCTCTCCCTATTACTTGTCACCAAGAAAGGTTTTATGCTAATAATTATTTTGAGTAATTACCAATAGTGTCCACTGCCTTTAATAATAAATAAATAAATCAACTAAAAATGTTAGGAATTCGATTACACTTTCTGGCAAGAAAATGTAATTCATATTCCTAATGGTTTCCTTAAAACTCCATAAACTTGGTTGAACTTGGAAAACAAAGATGGCAAACTTCTTATCATACAAAGCCAAGGAATAACAAATTCAGTTTTCATAGGTACATGTATGTGTACAGTTTATAAATAAATCACTTGACTTGACTGTGATTTATGTTTTTATATCAACAGTATGGATGTAAAAACATTCAAAAGTCACTGCTTAGCTGGGATGGAGAAATGGTTTGAGGAAAGCTCCTTTATGATGAGAGGGTGTGTGTCAACTAGGATCCCACTTCAACAGTAGGACAACATTCATGGTATAGCTAAGAATACGTGGGTGAATTTTGAAATGATTTTCTCTTTTATCGCTCTAATGTATGAAAACAAGTAGATTAAGAGGGTACCAAGCCGAAGTAACAGTGACCCGTTTCAGCTAAGTAGAGTTTCTGTCTTAAGCACTTTTTCAGTGTGCTTAGCAGATTACAAGTGTATATGAACAGGGCCCGAACTTTGCGGTCATCAATCCCATTTCATCTGACATTTCCTTCAATTGCATTTCAATATCAAAAAATATTTGTGCGTTTGATTGAAAGTACATTTATTCATTACAAACACAGGTTATTTGTTGATTTCCTTCAATCAAATTGATCGACAGCTTATTGAGGATTGATAATGTTTTGGATACCTGATGACAGGGAGACTAGTTCTGTAATCTACAGCTTGTATTTAGGGTCAGGGGCATTGTATTGTTATACTGTAACAATACATCAGAGAAGCAGACAGGAATATTTGGCCTAAAATGACTGCCAGCATTGTTACCCAAAACGTCATCAACCCTAAAATACTTGTGGGTTTTATTTTGTGGGACAAGCCATTCTGGAATTTACCTTGGAATTCCAGCAAACAGAAGGTGTTATTTGTGTCCTTTGCAGGGGTATTGCCCGGATGCACAGAAAGCATTTAAAAGAAGTAGTGGTTCAGAATGATGTGATTTATAAAAGCCTATTGTTAAGATAGTTCACAATGGGCATAAAGCATTGAGAACATGACTAATGCCTGGTCAATGAGCTTATTGAGTCATTTCAAGAATGTTCTTATTTCAAGGCAGAGACATAGGAAGGGGGGGGGACAGAGACACTTTTGCACGGGAATCACAAAAAGACTAGTATGTGAGACACTCAAGAAAAATATCAATATAAACATTTTGGACATTACCCAAAAGTAGCACAAGATGAAAAACATTATAAACTAAAACGACAGTGATACTTAAATACCACCACTGACTTTGAATGCAAATTTAAGAAATGCGTAGTCTTACATTGTGTTGGTTGGTTGGGCTTGGGAGTGTGAACAGCAAGTTAATGAGTTTAACAAATCATGAAGTATGTATAAATGGATTTATATATATTTTTTTAACCTACATTTTGATGAATTTTTCCAGTTACCCTAACTTAAGTGTTGAAGTTCTTGTACCAGATTGAAAGTTCTTGTACCAGATTGATCTTTATCAATGCACTGTATGACTAGTGCTCTCTTGTCATCCAGCAAGCTCAGCGGTTCTACCCAAGGCATCAGTGGATTTTTTCCCAAATACAAAGAACATTAAAGTGATTAAAGAATGCATCCATGAAGAAAAAACCAAAATTGAATCTTCATTATTCTGGAGAATTTTTTATAATCTGTTTTTGTCACAGGGAAGGGTAAAATAATTGACAGTTGCATTTAAATGAAAAGTGTGTGTGATTGCTGCATGATTTGGCTGCTATGGTAGCGTAATTCTAAAATAAACATGGTTAAGATCAGTACTTTAAGGATATGATGTAAATTGAGCAGTTTCAAGAACAAAAAAAATAACACTTTCTGTTTATTCAGAACAAACACATCTCGGATGTTTGTCCTGATCAAGTGGCATTTGGGCTTATTATTCGCCCCCACATGGCCCTTGCAAAATGTCAGCAGGGTGTTAGCCTTTGTCAATCTGGGCACATCTTTTCAGTCAAATTGATACCGCGCTGTTTGTTTGTGGATCCCATTGGAGTGTCAGCAATGACAACTATGACCTTTGGGGAAAATGGCAAAGATTGATGGCAGGAAATTAGGATTAAACTCTACTGTGGAATGAAAAAAAATACAGTTATTTGGCATCAAGTTTAATATTATGGTTTCTTTTTAATTTCAGGAATTTGTGGGTGGTTGATAAATTGATTTTTTAACATAACCACAAACAAGTATTGTGTAAATTGCCCCTATCAAGTTCTGGGGTGGCAACAAAAATGCAAATTATTTTCAATGTTTGACTTTAATCAGGTCTGTGCCCAGGTGTTCTTACTTGTTAGTAACATTTAACCAGCATTTTATGAAAGGCTATGTGTAGGTGACGCCCTTCTCTCAGTCCAGCAGCTTGAAAAAATACTGGACCTTTTAAATGTTGTTTCTTTGCTTTAATTGGTCTACTGAAGTTTTTCTTGTTCGGAGCATGATAAGTTTTTTTCAAGGGGGGGATGTAGAGAGAGTTTCTGTCATGGTTATAATACGAAAGTACAAAAACACCCAACTTTTCAACAGGTCAAAAACAAATTGCGGTCAACTTTCTTCTTGGAATATGCAGTTTGAGGTATTTGAGATATCCCTGTATTCAAGACCTTGTATAAACGCTAGCTTGTCGTCACCATGTAGCTCGTTGTTAACTATCGGATATGGCTTGTACCTTACAAATCTTTCCCCGCACTTGTTTTTCTTGGCTTGAGTAATCTGTAGGCTATGTACACAACCCCACTTCAAAAATATGAGGGAGAATAAAAACCAGAATAAGAATCAAGGAAAGAGAAACAAGCACACAATGGTACAAAGGAAGAGACCGACTCTACACCACTCTTAAGTATACAAACACCATGTTCAGCTCATGTTTTCTTACTTCTACCCAATGAAAACTTGCTAAGGGCTGGCCTAGAAAGCACATGAAATGCAAATAACTCCCTGCTACTAGGTAATGACATGACCTGGGAATCATAAAAGTTGGTCAGGGAGGAATGCAGATTGAAGGAGCAGCCAACTGTTTTGCTTAGCAATTCAGAGACAATACTGAAGTGAAAGTTAATTATTCTTGAAGTATTTTCCAATGTTTCAAAAATATAATAATTCCCAGCAGGGCTAAACTCTAATACATGTAACAATGCTTGATCAAATGCTCTCTGTTACATGCAGAAGATGTAAAGAAAAAATCCTAAACATACACTATAGCTCAAATGTTACTTGAATTTGGTTTTGTATTAAATCAAAATCTGAAGTGATTGATCAAACTGGGGGGGGGGGTATTTATATTCCACTTAATCCACTACAATTTTAGACCCAGCAAAAGTTTTAACATGCTTTTATAAGGACTTACAATGAAATGTGCAATGATGTACAAGTCCTTATTACAAGAAACCTATAGATACAAGACATCTAATGTGATCCCAATGAACACATAGATTTAGGGATAATCTCCTGATCACCTGATTCAATCATCTTATCCACATGAGTGCCCACCATTAGTTTAACCAAGCCATCAATACAGTCTTACAATACCCCCACAGACTTACATCCGGATTACATCAATTACTAGTGTTTGACCCCAAAGATTTGCAGCATTAATTTCATGCTGAATTATGAAGCCATAAGCTGCCTCTGATTTGGAGATGGGCTTCGGGCGGTGATTCACCCTCACTGATCTACCCCTTGGAGTTGAGGTGCACTTTGAGTATGCTATGACTGCTCAAATTGCCATTCCCATCTCAAATGTTGCACGGATGTTATTCATTAGGCAAAATTATCTCATTGTGGGCATAGCATAGCTCTCAGGGCATCATACACACTATGTATAATTATCAAATTATGTACATGAAAGCAGGCTGAGGGTACGTTGTATTCTTAAGAAGCACACATCTTACTTCTTGAAGACTTTACTCCTGGAATCAGTGAGGTAACCTTGAAGGCATTTACCACTGATCCACAGATAACCCTAGCTCAATTGGGTTATGCTTGCTGATTATTGAGCAAGTTAAAATAATGACAGGGGTTATTAGCACCACAAAGGACAGCAACTTTTGACTTGCCTTGTCCCCCTCATTGCATCTGATGTTTGCTTTGGTAGCTCTGGCTAAGTGCTACCACTATTGCCCTTGTTTTATCTATCAGACTTACACAGTGATGGAAATAATCAAATAAACACTACATGGTAATGAGTAGAAAATCGTAACATCTTTTCAGGTAACCACTTATGTACACACTAAACAGTTTGGAACCTTTTAAATGTTAACCCAAAGAAAAAGGAACATTCTAGAACCCACAAGAATTCATAGCATATCAACATCTGAGACTGTTCACTGTGATAACCCTCAGCATGGGCAGTTTGGCCATGCTGTACTGACTCTCCTTCAGAATCAGACAAACAAGTTACATGACCAGTTAGTATAGGGGTTTCAAGAAAGAGTGAGTTCTACCCAACCTTCGACTGGGACAATTCTTTGTCACACAGAAGTGGCAAAGCACTGTCCATCAAAGTGTTTAATAATGACAAAATAGTCTGGGTACTGGGGACAAGTACTCACCCAGAATACTATAATAGCAATAAGCATCCACCTGTTGCATACCACTGACCAAGTACTAGTTGTCAGCTCTACCACATGAGGGCAGTAGACACCTGCTACAGTCTAGATGTAGGCGGTATGCAAGGACAATCAAATCAACTACACAGGTATATGTACACTGCAAACGGGAAACCTTCAACGATGACTATTATCATCATCAAAAGCAGGTCACCCCTGCAGGTAGCACTCAATTTATATAGTACAAGTACATACACATGTGTTTTTGAATGTCAGTGTATCAACTTGATGAATCATAAGGTGCAGAAAAAAATGCTTTATGGTTAGGCTTTTCATCCCCAGGTAATAAAATAATAAATCCTTCAAAGCTCCTGAAACAGTTATTTCTACAACAATCTGAATATTTGCTTACATGTTATGACTAAACTTTAAACTTAACTTTTCTGAAAGTTTTTCTGTAGTAATTCAGAGGGTACATGTCATAATAGTTACATTAGCAGCGACTTTGCCATCATTACTTAAGCTATGCAATAGACATTATCTTGAACATTATCATGATTCAAAGAAAGCAACCCAATTTAAAGGCAGTGGACACTATTGGTAGTAGTCAAAGACTAGCCTTCACAGTTGGTCTATCTCAACATATGCATAAAATAACAAACCTGTAAAAATTTGAGCTCAATCGGTCATCGAACATGCGAGATAACAATGAAAGAAAAAAACACCCTTGTCACACGAAGTTGTGTGCATTTAGATGGTTGATTTCGAGACCTCAAGTTCTAAATCTGAGGTCTCGAAATCAAATTCATGGAAGATTACTTCTTTCTCGAAAACTATGGCACTTCAGAGAGTGCTGTTTCTCACAATGTTTTATACCACCAGCCTCTCCCCATTTCTCGTTACAAAGTAAGGTTTTGTGCTAGTAATTATTTGGAGTACATGTAATTACCAATAGTGTCCACTGCCTTTAAGCAACAGCTTGCACATTAGTTATTGACAATGATGTACTTATCATGCTTAATGTAGAAGTATACCACCAGATTCACTCACATACCAAGCATAGAATGGCGTACTTCTAAAACAATAGAAACATTACTCTGGTAAAAAAACTTTGCGACACGATACTGCGTTTCATTATAACACCCATGTATAAAATAAGTATAATAGTGATATGGGTATTTACAATATACATGTAATATGTATATAGTGCCTTAAACAAGATCAAACGCTTTCATGGACAGCTGAAGGAGAGTCTTCGATGCAAACAGGGAGTTTGTACCATTCCCTAGGGCCAGCTATGGAAAAAAGCCTTGTCACCTGTACTCAAAATTTGATGCTAACATAGAAATATCAGATGAAGAATGAATACCCTGCCTACATGGGGCATGACATGACAGCAGTTCAATTAGGTAGGGAGGAGATATGACATGCTGGCACTTGAAAAGAGTGAGAAGTAATTCAAAAGTAATGTGATGTTCTGGATATCAGTACAGCCAAGCATCCCCATTTTGGACTTAATGGAGTCTGTTCATCTCCCTTGACTGACACCATACATGTATATTCAAGGGTGTCGATAGCTACTGAAAAGTAGGGTTGAAAAATACACTAATTTCTGTGTTACACTTGTTCCCTTTTTTTAGTTTGACCAGTCGGCGAGACACAAATCTTGTAATGGCCCAAGTAACTGTCTTTTAACCCTCTAGTCCCTGCACCAAGCTTGCTGAAAAAGGTATGATTCTGGCCAAGTTGATCAGATTCTGGCAGTAAGTTACTGGAATTGCGGTTCAAATTTCAAAAGATAGCCAAGGCTCATTATTTATTTTCAGTTTGTGTCCTTTTTTAGTAATAAATGTTCAGAGGTAATTCCCTAGGGAACAATAAATGTCTGTTGTTAATGGCTACCAAATAATTTTTATAGCAATTATTTGTTTATAAGGTTAAAATGAAAACAATTTTCCAGGATTTTACCTGGCTCATACTGATTAATTGCCGAGGCATTAGTTTCTGACAATATCATCATTTTGTTAACAAATGACAAATGAACGCTTTGTTTGGTAAGAGCTAAAAATTGTCATCATCATTAGTGTCAACATTGTACAAGTCAACCGTAAAGGGGGAATTAAACATCATTAATAAGCTACTAAATAGATTGACCAATGCATAATAATGACTCTCCAGTTTTATTTTGATGTTAATTTTTTTCTAGGCAAATAACTGTGCACCCACGCTTTGTGGCAGTCATAACTTTAATGCCCAAAACAAGAATGTAAGCTGGATTTCAGCATTCTTGTATTGGACGAATAAGGCCCAAAAAAACATTCTACGAGTGTTCCATCAGAACGAAAAAATGAAAATGAAGATTTTTATTTATTTTTTTTCATTTGAAAAAATACGTTATGAAATATTTTATGTTATGTATTTTGTTGCATATTTGTGATAAACAGTCCATCAAAGGTAGAGGAACATCTGAAATGCTAGTGCCCCCCCCCCACGAGTCTTAAAAGTGAGGGGAACATGTCTCCCACCCATCGACGTCTTTCCATACATCAACAAATTGTAGGATGCGAGACCAGCACTGCATGATATCAAGTAGATTGATCAATGATTGCCAATGTGATTTAAGTTGTGTAAATCAAAGTTTAAGAATCTACAGATTGAGGTGATATGTTTAGGCGTATGATGATTACTTGTGGTTTAGTTAATGAAAACTACAGAAAATGAAAGAGAACTGAAAGTTGAGATAACAATTCAGAATTTTTTGAGGGGTAGGGAGGTTGGGTTTGATAAGGAGAGGTAGATTAACACACATTGATTTATTCTAAAAATGGATTAGGTTCTGAGGTGACGATGGTTTCTACACTGGTTCCCTTTAATGTTACAGGCTTTTTGGAGTTGAGGTTCCCGAACCCTGAGTGACTCAACCCTTAAGTCCCTGGTTGACATAGGGTGGAGGCTATCCCTGGGGCGCTGTCAATGTCTCCATAGATCCTGTGCTAGTCACACTAACTTTGGCGCTTTGGCGCAGCTACGGCCCTTTGCGGCTGAAATAGCGTGAACAGTTCAAAATACATATTTCCTCATTCATGAGTATAACATGATATAAAGCTAAGGCTGGGCACACCACTGTGAGATACCCCAGCACTGATGTAAAGCATCCTATCTTATTATTTCAAAATGTACTAACTTCTTTTTACAAACAACATGGTCACTTAAATAAATAAATAAATAATATTTAAAAAATCAACAACACACAATGTTAAAATGAAACCAGATTCTTTTCAGCGACTAAAGTTCAATCATTTGACTGGTCTCTGAAAAGAGCCAGAAAGCTGCAATTATTCATTACCATACATTGCAAAATAGTAACTTCCGAACCAGGACAAAACGACTCTTCAGGGGAAGATAAACCTGAAATAATTTAAAATAAGACAGACCAGACCTGAAGAGGATGCCACTATGCCATCAAATTGAAATTCCACTCTTTACTATGCATTGATTTTTTTCAGTTGACAATAACAGGCCCTAAACGGAAAACTTGGGAGGGGGGTTTGCGATGGACAGGATGGGAGGGAGTAATGATCTACATTAGGGAAAATTAAGCAGTCAATAAACATGATTGATCTGATGAGTAATTTTGTGGTTAGTTGCATCATACACCATAAATTTCCGCTTATTTTAACAGAAAAAACAAAACTTAACCCCTGTCACGGGGTCTGACAGTTACTTCTTATCTTTCCACTGATTTGAAAAAACAAGCAAATGGCCTGTAAAGCTCCAAAACAACAAAACTTGTTTAAGTTTTCTAAATATATATATAAAACTAAGTTTACAAAGTAATAAACTAGGCTAAGCACATCTACAATGAGTCCAAACTGATGTTGTTGGGAACGCTTTAAACCAATCTCCATATCAAATCATTGGTAGACATGGTATATGGCAAACACGCCAGCCTCTCAAACCCCTCCCTAGGGGCGGAAGTTATCCACCCCCCCTCCCCATCCACCCAATAACATTTCATCAAGAGTCCCAGACATTTTACCCAAGGGTGCTACAGATGATGTCTCCTAGGTGCCCAGACATCCAGACAATATCTCTCTGATCACACTGCCACCATCAAACACACTCTCAGCATGTTAATTAATTTACTCAGTCCAACTACCAGAAATAGCCCAACAAGATCTGCTTGTAAACGACTTTGAGCAGATTATAAAAGTAGTGCATAACTGCCAGCAAGAGATAATGATCAACCTGGCTTACATATACTCTATCACACTATTCATTTAAAACTATACACAACCAAAGAAGAGAAGTACATATTTCACACACTGAAACTTTTATCAATTTTTGTCTAAAATACCTTGATTCCAAGACTTAGACAAAAAGCAAAATAGTGTTTGGTTCCTGCTCAACTTTATGAAGCACAGCCTAGAATTACATGGCGGCAAGTTGCCGTATTGCCCCTGGGAAAAGTATTCTCTTCCCAGCCGGTTTTCCCACATTCTTTTTTCTACTTTACTGTCATGCCCTTTTCTGCAACGCGATAAGTGTTTAGGATTTGAGGCAATAAGTGTTGATTTATAAATACCTCATTTCATAGAAACAACTTTCAGTGCCTTTTTCATTTAATGCCATTGGCTGTTAGCCATCATGTCTCTCATCCGATATATCAATTACTTTCCCACCGTTAGCGGCAGTCCTACAATTTGCACTTTGTATTGGAATCTTTCCTTCCACAGCATAAAAACGTCTACATTTATCTTAGGCTAACAAAATTAAAGTAAACTGATGACAGTCCTTATAGCAACATTCATAAATTGTTAGCTTTACTCCAAACCAACATGCAGCAGTTGTTTAAAAGCACGTCAGTTTATTCATCCAAAAACCTAGTAGGAAATCATAGCTTTGCAAGCATCCAGACATGCAAATTAAAATGTACGATAGTTCTCAGTTTTCTAGGCCAGTTTTTTTCAAAGAATAAAGAGGAATTCAGCTGAAAGCTGAAAGTTGAAAAGTTGCGTGCCGATCCCCTATCTTTAAGTACTTGTATTAAATGATTGTTGCCTCATTGTATTGCCTTAGTAAATTCCCATGTGCTTATTACACTGCTGCCAAGCCAAAGGAAATATCCCTAATGTATGTTTAAGGCCATCATAAGCCATAGCATCTGACACATCAATTGTTTAATTTCTTACGTGATAAACATAATGTCCGCAATTGTCATGTAAGAGGTAGGAAGTCTAATTGCAATGGATTGACCAAGTTAAATGATCAATTACCAGGAGCCACACCTACTCATGGTCAGTTAACAACAAACAGGGCATGGGTCCATTACACAGGGTTCTAATAGCAATGTGTCATATATTGCAATTTTCCGGATTCATTTGGTAAATCCCTTGTTTTATAATTAGCTAGTTATTTTAAGGTGTTTTAGGTAAAGCCTGAAGCCTCTTTATTTCATGTAAAATACATCAGCTATTTCCACACTCTATATGTAATGAAAACAAATGTGTTAAATACTGACAATGACCCAAACTTAACGTCCAAACCGGAAGTTGAATAAATATTGCCAGTCCTTATTTTGAGGACTGCAGTTAATATTAAAGTTAATTTTGACATGGTTCCAAATGTGAAATTACAATTGACCATTGGCCATGTCAATGAATGTCAAACTAGGGCCCTCTGCTTACAATTAAAATACACTATTTTGCTAAACACCTGTTGCAACCTGAAAACCATTTTAAAACCTAGCAAATGTTTACTCTTAATCCCTAAATGAGCTATTTTCAATGACATCTCCATTAGGTGTCAAATGATTGTCAATAGTAAAAGCACAATGGGCCACCAACACACACAAAGCATCCCTTTCCAGCTTGCTTCAGTTAGTATTGAAAGTACAATGGGCCACCAACACACACAAAGCATCCCTTTCCAGCTTGCTTCAGTTAGTATTGAAAGTACAATGGGCCACCAACACACACAAAGCATCCCTTTCCAGCTTGCTTCAGTTAGTATTGAAAGTACAATGGGCCACCAACACACACAAAGCATCCCTTTCCAGCTTGCTTCAGTTAGTATTGAAAGTACAATGGGCCACCAACACACACAAAGCATCCCTTTCCAGCTTGCTTCAGTTAGTATTGAAAGTACAATGGGCCACCAACACACACAAAGCATCCCTTTCCAGCTTGCTTCAGTTAGTATTGAAAGTACAATGGGCCACCAACACACACAAAGCATCCCTTTCCAGCTTGCTTCAGTTAGTATTGAAAGTAAATGAAAACAACACTTGCGACTTTAAAGGAACACGTTGCCTTGGATCGGTCGAGTTGGTCTTTGAAAAGCGTTTGTAACTGTTTTTTATAAAATGCATATGGGTAGAAAGATGTTGTAAAAGTAGAATACAATGATCCACACAAACATGCCTCGAAATTGCGTGGTTTTCCTTTTACCTCGTCGACTAACACATCGGCCATTTATGGGGGTCAAAATTTTGACTCCCATAAATGGCCGACCGTGTTAGTTCTCACAGTAGAAGGAAAACCACGCAATTTCGAGGCAAACTTGTGTGGATCATTGTATTCTACTTTTAAAACATCTTTCCAACCATATGCATTATATACAAAACTGTTACAAACGCTTTTGTTTTGACCGACTCGTCCGATCCAAGGCAACGTGTTCCTTTAAGTCCCACTACTCTTGACTGCATTGTTTTGTGCCTGAAGTCCCACTACTCTTGACTGCATTGTTTTGTGCCTGTTAAAAAGCTTCAGAATTCTAGACATCTGTCCCCCTTTACACTTCAGAAGTATGTACAGGTAATTGGTTGGGAGTATGCTTCCGACTTAACACTTGTGTTTCTCTTCATTTAAAAACTTTTTTGCACGTTCGTCTTGCTTCAAATGGCCCCCTCAGATCTGTGTAGAAACTGTCAGCCACATGGAATAGCATGTCACAATGTCGATGATACATTGTAACATCCTGTTGCTACACAAGATGGTTCCGTTCACTGAAATCAGCACTTAGAACTCTATCATGGTAGCCATCTTGATTTGCATCAATTCAAATCAATAGACCTTATGCACGTGTCGTCATTTCAGTAGGGCGCCCTCACCTAGAGGTCACAAGGAGGTAGTTCATTAGCCAATTCTGTGCGACACCCGCAAAAAACTGTGCGGCTCGGTTATTTCGTCACCGTTTTTCCTCCAAGATGGCGGCTGGATGGCGCCAATACATAAGGTCTATTTGAATTCAGATTCCATTTCTTGGTAAAAATGAGAACTGCTTATTCTCACGAATAAAGATATGAGATTAAGTAACTGTCATCTTAGTGAAAAAGATGCCTAACAAATATAGCACCCTCTGGAACCTTCTGTCATGCTTTTGTGTGGGAGCTGGAGGTCAGGTTTAGGTCGTTATTTGTTTTTATGTAGGTTTTAAAACAAAACCTGTGCTTTGTTTGCTGCGTGCCTTGCTCCATGCTCAAACCATGCTGTATGCCGAACGCCTTGCTCTATGCTGCGTGCTTTGCTCTGGGCTGCGTGCCTTGCTTTAAGCTCAAACCATGCTGTATGCTGAACGCCTTGCTCTATGCTGCGTGCTTTGCTCTGGGCTGCGTGTCATGCTTTATGCTCAAACCTTGCTGTATGCTGAACGCCTTGCTCTATGCTGTGTGCTTTGCTATATGCTGAACGCCTTGCTCTATGTTGTGTACTTTGCTCTATGCTTAACGCCTTGCTCTATGCTGCGTGCTTTGCTCTGGGCCGGCTGCGTGCCTTGCTCCATGCTCAAACTTACTCCTAGAACTATTTCGGTTTCGTCCGGCTATCGTCTCCCGTAACCTCATTATAAGTTATCACACAAGCGCGAGTCGAATACCAAAAAAAAAAGCGATTCTGCGTCCCATATCCAACTCGGCCTTCGGCCTCGTTGGATATGGGACGCAGACGCACGCAATTTTTTCGTATTTCACGAGTGTGCGTGTGATAACGAATTTATCTTCCAGTCTCACTTGCAACGTGCAAAATTTAAAACTTCAGAGCGTTATTTCACGCGCACAAAGTTTAGAATGTAATTTTTTCACTGTCCGTATATAAAGGAAGTAGGATATAAAACAGAGGTCGTAGCATATATGTTTTTATCCCCCTAGTAGTTCGAGCTTCTGATTGGTGGATTAGCGCGTACTGGAAGATAAAGGTTTATATCTCTGACGCGTTAAACGATGATGGTTCAATCATGGTTCAATAAATCTTGGAATCACAAATCTCTTTTTTTCTTCTTTTTTCCTAATCTCGCTATATGTGTCCTTTGATGTCTCAATGTCCGAGGGGACGACCAGAGAATCCACTCCGCAATCTCAAAAATTGTTTAAAATTATAAATTCTTACTATAATTCAGTCCCCCACTACTCCGTTTTACCACTACACTACAAATGCTGATTGTCCCCGAACTTTGACAAACGCATCGCGAAGTCACGACACGTGACGTCTGATGAGCATGTGCATTTTTTTTTGTTCAGGACAAACGCGGAGAATTATCTGCACACGGATCGCCTTATGCTCAAACCTTGCTGTATGCTTAACGCCTTGCTCTATGCTGTGGCAATGCTTTATGCTGCGTGCTTTGCTCTGGGCTGCGTACCTCGCTTTATGCTGTGTGCATTACTCGCTACATGAAACTCATACGTAGTATTTATTAAACCTCAAACAACAACTAAGGAGTGTCGGCACTTGTAAACTGACAAAAGTTAAATGGAAGCGGCAAAAAGGTTTGAACCAAATCCAATTACCCTTTTGGCAATCTTTGAAGTTTCATCAAAGGAAAAATAACTCTTCGTGCAGCAAATACCTTATCTTAATTCACAATCAGTAGAGACTTAATTTTCTTGTGCAGACATGTCAATGGATGACACTTTAATATCGTCTTAAATCCTGAACACGGAAACTAAAAATTGAAAGTACATGTATGATTCATTGATAGCATGTCCATGTAAAATCTTCACATTCCACGATTCAATATCTCAGAGTCAAACAGAGATTACACAAACAAAAAACTACCAATCTTCTGCAAGTCCTTGTCATTTCAATACTATTACCTATCGGGTATTTGAAATGAAACGCAAGGTTGAACTTAGTCAAAATCAGACATATAAAGCACCTGGATTATTTACCTTCAATGTCTTAAAAATCATGCACTTCTGTTTCTTACACGGTACTTCTACATGTACAAGAACTGATTTCTATTTTTGTAATGTTTCATACATGTTTTACTTGTGAAAGTCCCCCGAGTATACAAAGTACTTAGTAAACCACAAGTTGAAAATTAGGGTTTCCTTCAAACATGTCAAATGGTAATTATTCAGAAAACATACCATTTCCTGAGAGAAACTTTGGCAGCACTTATGGCTGATCTATGTGCAAGGGGAAAGAATTGACAAGAGAAGGCGATCAGTGGCCTTGGACTTGATTCATATATATTAAAATGTAATGATGGTGGCTTCTTTCATATAGCACACAAATTCTGTGAAACAGTGATCCTCATGATGCTCAACAACAGGCAAAATATACTAGTAAGATAACAACAACATTTGGGAGAATGGGTAATTAGAGCACAAGCAATTAGGTTTGGGGCGATTGTTTGAAAGAACTGGCAGACGAAGCTTGCCAAGGAACACTTTGGAAGACTGTTCCAGAGAGTTGGGCCAGCATGGGGAAAAAACTGCAGTCACCCAAAGAGTGTTGGGATCTGGGAACATAAAGAAGGGAGTTATCTGATGACCTGAGTTTGAACAGATGAATGTATGCCTGTATTGAACTCTGTATATAGACAGATGAGGAGCCAGACACCAGCAATAGAGCTTTGAAGGTGATGCGTTTCTCAACAGACAGACAGTTAAGGGACTCATCAGCAACAGGTGTTATGTGACTGGATGTTGACGAGGATTACAAGTCTGGCAGCAAAACTTAGCAAGAGGTGCTATTTATTTACTTGTTATTGGGAAAGACTTACAAGAAGTGGGTTAGAGAAATCAAAGCATCAAGAAATGAGGGGTGGAGTAGCTGTATTTGCAACAAAGACAAGGTTGCGCAGCTGATATTTAATTGACCTACATGTAGACACATGGCAGGTATAGTAAAGGAAGAACATATCATGGAAATGTTTGTGATTTAAACACTTTCTGTTAAGCAAGGCAACTACTTTTTAATTTGAGGTTTGGAAGAGTTTAATTTGAGGTTTGGAAGAGTTCAATCAGAACATCAATATATACCAAATAGATGATAACTTCTTTTTAAATGAGCATGTTAGTAGTAATCAACAATTTATGACAAATATGTACACTGCCTTTATTTGTTGTTGGTTATTTCAAGAAGATATTTATCTCACAAAGTGATTAGTAGTGATACCCATTAGTAGTGATACCCATTAGCAATCACACAAAAGCTTTTCATCCTTAAATTTACAATTTGAAAATGAAATTGATACAAGTGTTCAATCTCTTTCCTGCAATAATGAAATAAAAATGTATAACACTAGATCCTCAGAACAAAAACCCCAAAACACCCTGTCAACTCAAATTTGAAAAGTATCTGCTGGCAAAGTTATCATCATGCTTCGAGTGGGAGTCACTTGGATCATTTTTCCTCCCCAGATCTATCTATTACTGTATCGGGGCTTACAGTATAAAGCCAAGCACTAAAATACACTTATGGCAAGCCCTGTGATTTAATTACTAGAAGCTAGTGCAGGTAAAGTTCTTGCCTATATTCACTGTAAAGGGATCCAATTGGCAGCTAATGGCATTTACATGTTCATCCAGTCTGGGCATATGATATTTAAGATTGTCATTCATTCTCAACTAACAACAAAGAGTTGTAGCCAACAGCCGGACAGTTCCATTTACACAAAGTTACGAGAGTAGAAATGCCATGTAATGTGCATCTGATACTAATTAGCAGTTGAAACTGTACCGCAGTTGTGCCATAAATCCCTCAGGGAGGCGAGATAGATTAACAAGGTGGCAATATCTAATTTAATTGGAACACTTTTAATGTATGTAGTCTCACGCTACTTTCACATTCTCATGCTGCCATCTCTATAGGCTTAAATTAAGTTGAATACTTAACTTGTTAACTTGTTATATGAGAATTTCAGGTCTAATGTTAAATGTAGTCAATGTTTGCTAACTTCAGTGTAGAAATATGTATTGAACCATGGCTACTATTGGTCAAAAGTAAGTCACATGACAATTATGACCAATAGTGAAGTTTAAAAATTGATGATTCATTAAATACTGCGCATGATACCACCTCATTTAGAGTAAGGAGCTAAAAAACAACATAAACAATATAATATGAGTAGAAACTTACATCTTGGCAATCATTTTCAGTTGAATTTCATTGATAATTTAAGAGGCTTCTTGAGTTTCCTAATGATGACACATCACATGGTGTACTTTGCAGAAATATTGGCTTAGCGCTGAGCAGCAATAGCAGCAGTAAGAGCACCTCGTAGTTCAAGGCCACAAGAGACAACTCCCTAAAGATTATTGTCATCTTGAATAGCTGCCCGGTCTCCCCTCCGTCATCATGATGCTGTACAGAGACATCATGTCGCTGACTCACACCGTTTACAAACTAAGCTTGGGATCGCAAAGTGAGCACACTGTTCTAATTACACCGGAGCAACATGTATACCTGGGGATCAAGATGACTTCTTCATACTGCCTTGATTCGTATGATAACAACCAGAAGAACTAGTAATAATGGGCCTATGGGATCAGGCATTACTGTGTTTCTTCTGTTGCTTTTACGTCACAAATTCCTGAGAGACTGATTCTGCCTACTCAGGTCTTGACTGTCAAATAGGTACCTTCTTACTGAACCGATACAGTAACATATAATTTCACACTGATCTTGGTAACAATTCAATCCCTTTACACAAAGATCCTTGCTTCTTATACTTGAAATATATGTTGTCATGAATGGGTGAAATCAAACTAGGTGTCATCATGATGTTAAAATGTTACCTTCAACATTGTTCGTCTGAAGCCCTGAAAACATTCTAAAAGCCATTCAGTTTCAAATGCATAAGTTGCAATTAACTTGTATGTAAACAAGGGTATCAACATAACTGTTACCAGACCTTCGTTTATAGAAATAGAAGGAGCTCTTTTAATTGTTCTCCTGAGAATTCTCAGGAGCTCAATTTGAGCTCCTAAAAAAATCACTCTTCTTAGATTGTCCAAGAGCTCAATTTGTTTGACTAGCATACTCAGTTTATGATTACTATATGGTCAGGTCGGATCGGACGTACACAAATAAAATTTACAGACAAAATAAAATAAAACAACTCCCACTCCCGTGTGACAAAATACGGCATGATTTTAAGGTTGTAAGTTTCCTTTCTTTCTAAAATGTTTTCACATTTGATATAAAGCATTAGAAAATACACATTTTCTTACGAGAAAATACGTCGTTGATATCCATGGTTGAAAGTAGTAGTTCTAGTATTGCACGGACGACGTATACATAGTAGCGAGTTCGTAAAGCTAGCAATCTGTTAATTGCGCTGCTCAATCTCGAGATTGCACAACAGATGTTGCTTGAGCTACATACGCCGACGGTATGCGCTTCGTCCTCGCATTTGCGCCGCCTGGAAAAGCGCTAAAACTCCCACGTGACACGTCGAGTCTTGTCTCAATGCGTTTATTGCTGGTTCGCGTGGATTTTACCAATAGAGGGCGTTTAATATCACACTAGTGCATCGTTCCAAAGCGACCTCTAGCGTTCAATGTTTCTTTTATCTATTGTCGCACGCAAAGTAACAACGACTACAGGCGTGAAATCTGCTTTTGTGTTATAAATAAAATACACTGTAATGATCGAGGAGGAGCGCTGTCGATCGCGCTCCTCAAAAACGAAGGTCTGTGTTACTCATCCTTCAACAAATTCAATTCAATGCAAATCTCAAATTTCATGCCACATATTTTAAATCTGTTCCTATTTAATAGCTTAACAATGCCATTCCAAAATCGTCTCGACTGAACATTGTAGAAAGAACTTAAACAGCTATTGAAGAGAACTTATTGTGGCTGGATGATTAGAACATAGCAATTGTGTGATGTAAAAATGCACAGTAAGGTGAAGAAAGCTTACAAAAGCAGACTGGATGAAACTTGATGACAGGAGTGTATTAAGACAAGCACTGCTATTGGCTGTATCGTCCAGGCCTGCTACCTGACCATCTGCATTGTATCATCCAAACACTGTGATTAATGCAGCATATTAAGATCAATGTAAAACATGGATGCACACGCATGTAGACAGAGGAGTTTGCTGCGTTTAACAGTGGATAACTGGGTGAATATATACCATACAAAAACACACATAACAAGAGTCAACTGGACATGTATATTGCGCCTTAACAAACAAAGAAACTGGACAAATTGCCCCAAAGCTTTGTCACCCTTGCAGTTGCGCTATTTAATTTGAAAACCTCATTTTAAAGCGTTCAATTAAATGCTGTGACCCACCCTATACGCCCATACACGCAATATACAATGTACAAAGGTCCATTATTCTTTATATCCTTATACCTTACCTTCATTCCTTTGACTTTCTTGACAGGTTTTGCTGGAGATTCTTCATCTTCATCTTCCTCCTCCTCCTCATCTTCTTCATCGTCATCACTAAAAACAGCAAAATGAAAAGAATTGTTTAGAGCTAAAACCCAAGTAAGGATGAGATTAGCCGTGTAGGTCTTTCACTTTTGTATAAATACTAGTGACGTCCAGATAGCAGACAGCATTCCTAGAGCGGCACTTTTTGTTCTATGTACATGTATCATTTAAACCCAACGTATTTCACCCCATATGGCCAATAAACATCATCTAAGACATTATGAGAAACAAGGGCATCAAGTACACACTTTGCAAGAAAGATTCACTGAATGTTGTTCCTCCTCAAATTGCCTGCTTAGTGTATGTCAAGCGTATTTTACAGCTTAGCAGGAATTGTTTGCTTGTAATGTATTAGTGCAATATCTGACTAGGCATTCTTTGCTAACACAGCTAGCACAAAAAAATCAACACTTGCACAGTAATCAGAAAATGGTGATTGCTTAGCCTGCAGAATTCAGTGGTAAGCAGAGCCATTAAATTGGGCCAGAATCTTCCCAATAGGCAAGATTAGTCTGAACCTATGCATTACCAAAGCCTAGAGGGCTGCAATGGATCTTAAAAGGTGGTTCCTGGCCAGGGCACCTACGGTCATTTCCATAATGCTGTTTAAGGCACGGTCATTTCCATAATGCTGTTTAAGGCATGATAAATCATTGTTTTTTCATTCCAATCAAGTACTTTGGAACTTTCAATAAACACACCACAAATCTAGTTTGAAATGTAATCAGTTTGGACCATAAATATTTCTCAAGAAGTATTTGCAGTTATTACTTTTTGAATCATTACTGTTGAAATCTTTTAGCAGAATTAACTAAGTAAACATGTTTTACATCTCAGTCAGAGACAGGATCACATAATTAAAGGCAAACTGGAGTTACAGACATGATACAAAAAATAAAACGGGCTAAATGAAGATGGGCTGGACACACTACCTGAAGAACAGACAGATGGACAAGGCTAATGGAATGGCAACCAAGGACAGGGAAAAGGAGAAGAGGTAGATAGAGAAGGAGATAGCAATAGATCTTATATACAGTATGTACATGAATAGCAAGGAATAGAGAATGGTTGCTAGATCCTACACTGGATTAACGTATAAATTAGCACTGGACACCTTTGGTAACTGTTAAAGACCGGGGCCCAATTTCATAGAGTCGCTTAAGCAAAAAAAATTGCTTAAGCAAAAATTTCATTGCTTAGTAAAATCAGATTACCGGCCAAGACTCCACTCAATTGTAATGCTAAGTAAACAACAGCTTAATACTAGTCATAAGCAATGTATATGGCAGGAAATTTTGGCCAGTAACATGTGTAAAATAAGCGAGCTATTTTCGTGCTTAAGCATTTTTTTTGCTTAAGCAGCTCTATGAAATTGGCCCCAGTATTCCCACTCAGTGTATTCCAAAATATGCATATAATAACAATAATTGGTGAACATTTGGACTCAATTGGTCATCCATGTTGCAAGAGAATAATTGAAGTAAAAAGTACCCTTGTTGCACAAATTAACAGTTTTCAGGATGCCTAATAAAAGGTTTCAGGACTGGAGTGTTTGAATATTCAACTGAGAAATTACCAAAGACTTTCGCAAAAACTATGTTTATTCAGAAGGAGCTGTTTCTCACAATGTTTTATACCATCAACAGCTCTCCATTGCTCAGTGAGGTTTTTATGCTAAACATTATTTTGAGTTCCCAGATAGTGTCCAGTGCTTTTAATATATGTGTCATAACTTCCGCTTCAAAGCCAATCCTGCTGACAAAACTGTGCATTAAGTAAGCCTTAAAAGTGATCCAAAAGGAGTCTTAATTAAAGAGTTAAATATAGTCCGAGTTTCCCCTTAACCAATGAGATCATGTATGTACACGTATGTCTGGTAATCTCATATCAAACTTAATTGGGAAGAGAAGATAATCTCCAAGTTGTAGGCGACTCCCCGTTCCCAATTATATCAGTAAATATATATCCTCCAGGAAGCCTAAAGTAGGCCGATGGAGGCACTATTAGCAGCAATGCTTCATGTTTAACTAATGTTGACATAGGGGTAATCTCAATCCTTAATTGCGGATATTCACACCTGTCTTCTTCATCCTCCTCCTCTTCTTCCCCTTCAAAGTCTTCATCATCTTCTTCATCATCATCATCGTCCAGTTCCTCCATCTAAAATAGTCATCAAGACATCCAGTCTTCATTATCATTGCCATTACGGATGTCATATAAAATAGTGCATTTCTGCTTTGGTTATTATGTGTTCCTGTTAGTAATAGTCAAATCAGGACTCCGCAGTAAACTCTGCCCATCCTAATCAGAGATTCAACTTACCCAACATGAACCACAACAGATGCAACTTGACACTTCACAAGTAATTAATATGAGTAATGACAGACATGACATTACTGTGGCAACAGAGTACAGTCAAGTATTTCAGAGAATAAGTATAGCTTGGGAGTCCTCTGAAATTGTCAACATTATCAAGGTCCTACCAAGAATACCACTACAAGTAACTTACTTTTCGAGACACCAAGATCCCCTGCCAAATCAAATCAAATATACATTTGTTTTTTTAATCATGATAAAGTACCCCCAAAAAATTATTGTTTTCTGCCATGCAATATTGGATAAGTGAAAGGGATGTTTACACACGGACATGATTTTGAGAAATCAACCCTACCCTTTCCATGTTGGTCAAAGCCACTTTAAAAAATGCCCCTGAGATTCATTCATTTATTCGAACTTATATTTATTTCCATACTTCATGAAAACAGTACAAATTTTTTCTTTTAAAAGAATAACCAATAAACAAAGCTATTTAATGAGGCTGAGAAAATTCAATAAATAGAGTTTGGAGGCATCATCTGGAAGCCGAGGCTTATGTAGGGATGCCTGGGGACAGACAATAAACATAGACAAGAACAAACGGACAGACAATTAGAACAAAGACAGACACGATGAAGACAACAATGATGAGAACAATAACTGCACAACAACAAAAATAATACCAATATTATTAATAATAATAAATAAAGTAATAATAAAAATGCATTTGATGGCAACTAAGCAATAGTAAAATGAGAGTGAGAAGACCAACTATGTATGTCAAATACTGGAAGAGAAGAGCTCTTTTATAAGTGCGTTTAAATCAACCCACAGATGATTGTGATCTAATAGACTGGCTTAAACCTGAAAGACGCGGCCCAAAGAAACAAAGAGTTTTTAAGTGGAATGATGAGCGGGTGAATGGCACATAAAGGTGTGGTTTGTTATGTGATTTGTACATTCATTAATTTCTGCAAGTGCTAAGTGTGCTCTTGGGGATGTGAGGAAGTGCAGATCCTGATGGCCCTTTTTTGAGTGGTTATTAGTGAATGTAGTTTGTTTTTAGAAACTTGTGCCCAAATGATATTACAATCCATTTATATGAAGTGCAAGTTGAACAATGTTTTCTTATATTGTTTATTTCTAACATTCAAATAGTGTGTAGATTGTATTCTTGATATACACGTATAGTACGAACCACTGGCATTTCTTCATCTACTTCCTCTACATCGTCATCATCATCATCATCATCATCATCATCATCATCACCATCATTTTGCTCTTCTTTGGACATCTTACCAAAACAAAATCACCAAAACATCAATACAACAGAGAACTAATTATCAAGGTGTAAAGCAAGAAGCCTTCTGTGGCATGGGGGTTTGAGTCAGGTCTGGGGCCTGCTCAAGGGTCCTCAATCAACTGGTTCAAGTTTCTAGATAATCTCTATAAGTGCATTTTCAGGAAAACAAATAAACGCTTTATTTAATACAGTATTGCTAATCAGGCAGACTAGGGGCATGTGGGAGCGGCTGTGAACCGAACTATTCAAAGATACCAAGACTGACTGGTTACAAGTTTTTGGAACATTTAAGTTCTGTTGATTTAATACAGAGTATTCAAAATACATACCTGACACAGTATTGTTCGACTCTGAATAATTCTAAATTAGCAAGAAATCAAAACGGGAGTTGTATCGTGCACTTCTGATTATCAAACTTGTTGTGCTTGTACTTCAACATCAGTTTGTCAATGAAATCAGACTATTTAAACAGGTTTGAAATGCCAACTAACAACAAGTCCAAATTAATAAACAAGTTCAAAAAGGCACTTGCACAAGCATCTGTTCACCAACTGTGAACGAATGACAAAAGTGTGGACCACAAAACAAATGGCTTGCACATCAATCTAGCAAATATTCCTCTTAATGATTTTGTTTTATTAATGTTTGTTCATTAACAGACACGGATAATATACCTTCATCTTTTTGGCAATACTTTCAGACGTAGAAATTTGTCTTTTCTTGCTGTTTGTGATGATATTGTCAGGATTTATCTTTGTTTCAAAGTCTTCTTCGTCCATTTCATCTTCATCATCGTCATCATCTGCACTGATTTCTGGAAATAATGATAAATATACCTTATTAACAATCACAGTATCTGCTTAAAAAGTGGGGACTATAAAGGGGGAACAACAATAGGAATATAGCTGATTAAAGGCAGTGGACACTATTGGTAATTGTCAAAGACTAGCCTTCACAGTTGCATAAAATAAAATAACTAACCAGTGAAAATTTGAGCTGAATCGGTCATCGAAGTTGCGAGATAATAATGAAAGAAAAAAACACCCTTGTCACACAAATTTGTGTGTGTTTAGATGGTTGATTTTGAGACCTCAAGTTCTTAATTTAAGGTTTCGAAATCAAATTTGTGGAAAATTACTTTTTCTCAAAAACTATGGCACTTCAGAGGGAGCTGTTTCTCACAATGTTTTATACCATCAACCTCTCCCCATTACTCGTTACCAAGTGAGGTTTTATGCTAATAATTATTTGAGTAATTACCAATAGTGTCCACTGCCTTTAACACTAAGAGTACCAATCATAAACCTTTATTATTCCAAGTATTCTATTACTATAAGAACTAAAGAGCCCTGGATAATTGTAATGACAAATCAACTTGGACAGCCACAGGTGTGTTACTTCATGATCCACAGGATTTACAAACAAAATTAGTTTAAGGAAGTTTAACTCCCTTCCAATAAAGCTAGTCAACTCCTCGTCCCTATCAACAATTGAGACAACCTGCCAATGAGTAACTCATCATTCATGCCCAGTTGAAATATGTGGACTATATGTGTAGCTTCCACGGTTTGTCCACAGTACTGAATAGGCATGGACTGATTTATAGCAATGGTTATTCAAACAATCTTCGCCTGACCTAAAAGTTAGTCTCATACCTACAAGAATAGATAGATTAGTGCCAAACAAGTACAACAGGTGCTCGTCAAATCAAACAAGTGTTCTATCTTAACAGAGATCAGCCATAGACCAACAAATATGAGGCAGGACTAGATATGAATCAATGTTACTCTCATTTAACACAATAAAAACTGATCTGTTCTGAATATTGCGGCAGCTGATTTTCTCCTGTACCCTGTCTTTCTAGGAAGTTGAAAGTACTTGTTTGTTGTCCAATGTACATCAATGGTTCAAGGTTATCAGAAGTCTGACGTAATGATACACTTCATGTGGATACGTGAAGTGCAGGTAACCACAATGGTTGTGGCTTCAAACCAAACAAAGAATGTAAAGGGAAAGTACATCTTGTTTTGGGAGTAACAAGATCCAACCAATCTGAAAACAGTAAGGTGATCATGATGTGTTAAATACCCAAACCAGTTAACTGGTTTTCATTTGTTTTCATAAACTACAGTTTATGATTTGTCAGACATTATGTGCCAACTAAAATCACAAACAGGATCTTCAAATGTGATTCCCTTGACAGTATTTCAGACAGAAGTGTTTCTCTGCAGGGTTGGCATGAAAATAATAATCAGTGACTCACGCCAAGTTCAAGCGGCTTTTTAGTCAAATGTAAGAAACATCATTTAGTGCATGGTTAACCAATCTTTGTAAGAGATGTTAAAAATGACACTATACTATAATCAAACCAACCTTGGAGTGAGATGGGTGTTGTTTGGGATAGGTATCATTTATTTTTATAAATTCAACACTTGTCTTGTAATGTTCAATCTTAATTTAAACGAAGGTAGCTAAATCAAAATTTGCACAGTGTATACAAACCTTTCAAAACCTGCATTTGTCCACCTAAATATTTTGTACACATAATTCTAGAGTTTTCCCTCACCTCCCGGCTGGACGAGTCAACTAACATTTTGGGTCACCTGCAAGAGTAACTCATCAACCTTTTTCCCTTTGTCCACATGTTTGTTTGATGCACACAATTTGGCAATCTCATCCCCTAAATTTTATTAAAAGCTAGAGAGTTGAATGAATGCAGTTGGATTTAATCGATTAAAGTGCAATCAAGTGGCTTTAAACATGCTTTAAACATGCTTTTAAAAAAAGTATGGAGATCTCATCAATTACATAATCACTGTCCTTGGAGTTGGACATGGAGTTGGACATTGGGGGGGGGGGGGGTCTTAGGCCCCGTTCCCACTGGACCCCGCATTGATCTCGCAATTACCAACATGACCAAGGTTTGTCAATTCAATATCAAGGGTTACTGTAAGTGATGTTTGAAGCTTGACATGGTGTAAATAAGAATTAACTATTTAAATAAATAGTTAACTTGCGGGGACAAACAATGTATTAAATTTATTTTTAGTGTTATCAGTATTTACCCTGGGCTGATGAAATTAATGTCCAATTTATGAAAATAAACATTGGGTATTTCAAATAAATGTGCATTGATGCCTTATATCAGGTATGTGAAGAGGATATGTAAATCTATGCACAAATTAGATTTGACATTAACAAAATAAAATGTAACCATTAAATTAACTCTGTCAATGTTTAGATAAACTTAGAAAACCAATTAGACATTGGCACACTTAATCACCATCAGTGTCTGTTGTGCAACCCATCAAGTCAATCAGTCTCGTCAGTCTAGTCAGTTATGGGAAAAGAACTAATAATATGTGACACATGTCTAAGAGTAAATTCAAGAGACAGATGAAAAGATGAATACTCTCTAAACAGCCAAAAACAGCTGTGCAGACTTGCAATATTCTGCAACGGTTCTTAGTGAAAAGCTGGGGCTTTAGGGGTTTAGGTTAATTACCTATCATATGCTGTCCACTAAGGTACACTGGTCCAGTACCGGATACTAAAGACAACGTGACAGGAGGTTGGATAGCAATGTCCAGTATGCTCTGAGGAAAAAACAAAATCATTCATATTTCAATCAATGCTTAGCATTTCTTAGTGTATTATTTCCATGCAGGCAGCGTTTTAGTCAGCTCATACCAAGGGTTTTCTTCCTGCAAAAAATCATCAAATCATCCTTGGTCAGTTAAGATCAACGGCGTATTTCATTGAGTTCCTCCAACAAAAGGTGTAATTATTTTGGGATACTTACATAAACAGTAAGATGGGTAAGCTAAAGAATTACAAGTAGATGATGTGGCATTTCAGATGGCAACCCATTTTTGCTACGAGAACTTTCAGTGCAAACAAATGTGTGCCTTGAATGACATTTAGGCCAAACGTCAAATTTAATGTACTGGTATAATTCAAACATCTTTCGTATATTTTAAATTTGACCAAATTCATCAACAGTTCACTAAAAATGCTTGTTCTAATAATTTGTATTTTGTCCTAATGAATTAACTCATTACAAAATGTACTAAGTAAGTAACCTACTTTTACTTACTTGCTGATTACCTTAAATCTGGTCAAAAAGTAGAACAAGTTTGTGAGGGTCTGAGAAATCTCATATTTTGCAATTTTAATTCAATGCAAAAGTTTAAGTGAAAAGGTTGTTTCAAAGTGGTTTTGGCTAGGATTTTAGGTCAAAACAATTTTATTTTCTTACTGAACCACAGGGTTTTTAAAATATTGTTGTTTTTGAATTTGATCTTCCAAATATGCCAAGGGGTGTAATTCTCCAAACATAAAAGTTCTTTTTAAGGTTGGTGGGAATCCTGCCGGCTGATGACAGACAAACCTCAGTCAGTCAAGCCACACTGAATTATTTGACAAATTTTATTTTTACCTTATTTTGAGTATCATGTGCGTAAAATCTAGTTTGAAATGTTAAAAAGCTTGACCGACTTATAAATAATGAATTGATTAATTATGCCAATCAGCAGTGGATATGTAACCCACTTCCATGCATCACTAAGAGTTATGATTTCCACAACCCATCATATCTACACGCAATACTTCAATTGAAACAAAAAGACATATTTTACAAAATAAAGTAGTTTTCTTGTTCTATGATTGAGCACAAGGCAGAGGGTATTGGCAGCTCCATTTTTTTCCATAAAATACCCGAATTAATAATTGAACCACTTGACCTACATTATGGGGAACATTTACGCATGTACATGTGGTTTATCAGTTCTCAGTTAAATCTAGTCAAATAAAATATGCCGTTCCCGTTTTATTGGTTTGAGGTGGGGTAGATTTGAAGGTAAATCTACATTGTAGACTTAGTTTTCCTCCAGGCTACATGAGTGATTAGCAAAGTTACCCCCAAATCAGAGCACAATTTAACCTTTGGTTTGACCCTCTTATTTCACAGGTTTTCAAAGTCGTACAGCCAACGTCCTTTTCAGTGTATTTCCCATGGTTACATATTCTCTTCACACACTTATATTTTTTAATACTACCCTATGGGAAAATAGATAAACACAAATCCGTCTTGTGTTTTCTCAATATTACTCGTTGAACATGCACTTTTCTTACAAATTTGAGTTGCCCTTTTGCGTAGCGTAACTGTCTGTGAAACCAAACCTATTGGCAGGAGTTTTTATCACCAGTAAAAATCTAAGCACTACAGATTAGTTCTCCCTGGATGTTTACTTGAATACAATAATATTTATGATTTACAAATCTGCTGCTTGAGGGTGAATAGGGCAAACTTAATCCTTAATAAATAAAATGCTTGTGATGACAGACTCTGGTTCAGATCTTTCCTGGATATTATCCACTCCTTGTGCCAATTCTTGCAAGATTGAACCTCTATCGTGGTGTAACCATCATAAGATTCTCCCATTCAAAATGGTGCCTCTGTAGAGAGTAGATAATCAGTCTCAACACCTTTTGGTGAATGAAATTTGTTAGTGCACCATGGGAACAAGACAAAGATCAGCAGCACCATGAATAGTGTTTACTAAACTGCCTGAAAACATTTAACATGTCTATACCATTTTCAAAACCAGGCCAAGGTTTTCTGGGAGTAAAAAACACTCATAATATTTTTTCCCATTTTTGGCAGGAAATAGCAGGGAATATAATAGTTGGTTTTCTTTGAGGAAGTGCCCATTACAACTCTGTCACCTAAATTTGTAAAAACTAATTAAGACGAGAAACAGCAACGGAAATAAATAACAACTGATAATCATCTTTATTACAAACCTGAAAATTTTACTTGAAAAAATACATGCAAATATATAATGAAAGTTAGTATTGAAGGTATTCAATCACCACACAAATTATGTTAAGCACCAGGGAAATTATCTCTCATGACATGAATGATTCAGGAAAAGCAATCGGAAGATGGCACATATACACATATATAATATTTTTGCATTAATTTTGAAATGATAAACCAAGAAATCAGGTGTTAACATGTACAAAGTGAAAGCAAGGGGGTACCAAGAAAATAGGACAATGGTGCAAACATTTTTTGAATCTCCATTCTAAAATTCCATTGAAATCAATCTGGGGCTCTTTTGAAAAATGAGAAGCAGTATATATATTGATTAATTACTCTCAGGGAATGTGCATTCATATTTTTTTATGAAATGGATAGTCACATTTTTTGTTGTAGCCTATTGCATCCATAATAAAAAATAGTTCAAATTAAAGAAAAATTAAGGTCATTTTAACTTAAAAGTCTTGAAAACATTTTGGAAAACAATTTTTTTTTATTTTTAAACCAGGTGATTTTTTTCCAATGAACCTGCGGGTTCCATTTCATCATTTTGAAAACACAACAAAAGTTGCAAACTGCTTCAAAACTGCTACTAAATCGCAAGACAGATCCAGTACAGACCAAGGCGCTGTTTGGGAAAGGCCCCAAGATGATCAAAATTCCACAAGCAAGCCAGAGAACCAAACCTTAAGGTCAGGGGGAAAGAACATATTGGGTCTGTGGCTACATCAGGTGATAATAAAAGAATAAGAGGAGTTTTATAATTGCTTGTGCTATGCCTGAGGAGGCACACGTCTTTAATTTGTGCTAAATGAAGCATAAATTTACTTTCATAATTGTGTACATTTGTTTATGTGGTTTAGGGTCTAAACAATCATTTTAAAATCAACAAAAAACCTTTAAATCCAGTTTATTACACAGAGATCATGAGGCCATGACCTTTGTTGCCCTGGTCTTGACCTTTGTGCCAGAGTGCCCCCTTCATAGACTTTTCATAGACTTTATAGTTTTAGAAGTGCCCTTTACAAAATGAGAACGCCCTTGACCTTTCAAAGATGAAATTCCAGGCAGGAACAGAATGTTTATATCATTTATTTTGTCCATGATAAAGCTTGATAGCATACGGATTAGGATTTAAGCAGACTCACTAGGCCCACTGCATGTCTACAGGTGGAAATAAGGCATGGATCACTCATGCTTTCTTCCTTTTGAATGACACGTGTACACAATACTTTATCTAAAGCGGAACTTATGATTGATTGTTTGATAGGATGATTGATGTTAACCTGAAGACGGTTATGAAGCATTATCATTCCATGAACATCAAGCTGTGATTCCTAAGGGTGTGAAAACGTGTCTTTCCTGATTACATTTTAGATTCAACATGAAAGATTTATTCCCAAGGTCTTGGGAACGATGTTTTTCCAAATGACTTATTTAAGTAACTGTGTGTGTAATATTCAGTGGTGATTCCATGTTTGATTTTATTTTGTTTGCCAGGTGGTCGGCCACTGATCACTGATGGGGTGACTATAATCTCAATGTTGTTGTGGGTGCAGTACGAGGGCATGGGTAGGGGTAGGGGTAGGGTGTAGGGGAGGGTTCAAGGGGGGATTTCATGCCCCATCCACCTTGACTTGCTAAAACACTGATATTTTATGTGATA
Source organism: Asterias amurensis (assembly GCF_032118995.1). Classification (NCBI taxonomy): domain Eukaryota; kingdom Metazoa; phylum Echinodermata; class Asteroidea; order Forcipulatida; family Asteriidae; genus Asterias; species Asterias amurensis. Next base: position 9,736,191 of record NC_092655.1, read on the forward strand.
CAAACATGTAGTGAATCTGCTGAAATCCAATGTATGCTTTAGCATGGAGATTAAGTACATTTGTTAAGAACATAAATTGTATGTTAGGTCTGCAGCCAACAATAACTTGGAAAACATATTTTGCACAAAAATGCACGCAAAAGTGACCTTTGAAAATTCCATGTTAACTAAACTTTAGAAGATATAAATGCACAGCTAACTTCAACAATTTTTCTTTATAGAAGAATCAGTACTTAATTAACCCTAAGTGAAACAGACCGGGTAAATTTCAGCTAGTTTTGACAAAATTTTGACCAAAATATGGAGATTATCAACATCAATGCTGGATAGCTCAGTTGATACAGCACTGGCAGCACATTAACCCAGGGGTCAAGGGTCCTACACTATTAAACCTTTCTTTGTTCAACCCAAAATGATTTACAGAAGATTGTGTGAATCTGCGCCTGTACAACTTTTTCAAAAAAGTACATAAAGTGAAGGAATCCATTCGAAAGAAACTGACAACATAAAAACCAAAATTTATGACTAATATAAACAACATCGCGGTCTTCTCCAGCACCTTGTCACAACCACAATCCTTCCATACTAAACTAAATTTGAAAATCGTGTAAGGGGAGTTCATGGTATTAACTATTCAATAGCAGTAGCACCCACGCTTCCTGATACATGTACTTTGGCTTGCATCCAAATCTTAAGACAACTTGGAGGCATGTATCTTCTCTTTCTCAAACAAACTGCCACATGGAATCAACTTATTGAGATTATTTTACTGCTATTTATTCCCTTTGGGACAAGGTTCGTGCAAGCCCCGCCTAACCAATGTAAATTAGTTGCATAAATTCTATTTCTATATGACTGTTCGTTCATAGACTATAGAGGGTGCTGTTCATTCAGAACAGCTGAATGCTGTGTCAGAGAGTCCAGGAGCTGACCTTTATTATTCTGAAGCAATACATTCAGGTCCCATTTGTCCATGAATCTCAAGTATTGTTTGTTTGTTCTTTAATGCAGTTTTTTCTTTTAAATTGGAACAGCAAATTGGAAAATTTATGAAAAATTTCTAAAAGGTGGATCCAAAATACACTATTTCAAAAGAAAACATGACACAATAATTAGCAGGCATATTAGATAATTTTGTAATGTTAACTTGGTTTCAAGCATTTGCAAATTTCCAAGAACAATGGATTTACCTCATAACTTTAGTGCCACCTTGAGGCAAACATGATGTGAACAGCTGAATATTTCCCAAAACTGTGGCCTTTGTCTTGTCTATAGATATTTTCATGGTAAATGTGCAATAGTGTGTCCAATTTGATTCCCCCTATCAGGGTGTTTGAGCATGAAACTTGGGAGGTCTTTTCAAAACCTCAGCTTGGACTTCAGCTTGGGCTCCTCCATATTGCACAGTGTTTCCAACATCAAATGGATACCAGAGATGGAGACTGAGTCTAAGTCTTAGATTTGGAAACAGCCTCAGGATTTCTGCTTGTTCTCATCAATACACTCTCACTTTGCCGAGGTGTAAAACAAGCCATTCCCGAGTTATATTTTCATCTTAAAAGTGTTTGTCTTGTAGCCCCTTACGAACAGAGGCTGTTAGCCTGGCGTAGGGCAAACTTGAATAACAAGAACATACAGAATTTCTTTTGAAATACAACACTATTTAGTACACATGAACATCAGGCTAGCATGTAAATTTAAAAGATGTTTTAAACATGGTTTTTGTTCAGCCAGTGGGTAACACCCACTTAAAGGAACACGTTGCCTGGGATCGGTCGAGTTGGTCTTTGAAAAGCGTTTTGTGACCGTTTGTTATAAAATGCATATGATTAGAAAGATATTTTAACAGTAGAATACAATGATCTACACAAATATGCCTCGAAATTGCGTGGTTTTCTTTTTACCTCGTCCAATAACACGGTCGACCATTTAGTCAAAATTTTGACTCCCATAAATGGCCGACCGTGATAGTTCGCGACGTAAAAAGAAAACCGTGCAATTTTTAGTGATACTTGTGTGGATCATTATATTCTACTTTTAAAACATCTTTCTAACCATATATATTTCATAACAAACGGTTTCAAACGCTTTTGAGTGACCAACTCGTCCGATCCAAGGCAACGTGTTCCTTTAACTTGACCCTCACGGTTCTGTGGCAATCTGCCAGTAGAACATGTGCCCTGTAGACTGGGGCACAAGGAAGTCAAATTCATCACCTTATGTGGTCCCCCTTTGGGCACAAATCTGGGACAATAGGGATGTTAGAAAAAAGCCATATCATATTGTCAAACAAAAACCAAACAAGTAACATGATTAACAATGACTAGTCTACACCTTTGAATCATGTCAGCACAATACCTCATAGTCATTAGTTGGGCAAAAAGAGATAGCTTTGTAGATGCGTTCAGGAAGGACGAGTCTGTTGAGGGACTAGTTGGTTTCAGGGAAGTCTTGGGACTCTCGAGAGTTGACTAAACATTTTACAATGCTCTGCCAAGTTGTTATTAGGGCTTGGATGAGGCAATTTGGTTTGGGGTGAGTTGACTGTGTAAACCATGAAATGCAATCACTATCTTCAGGGGGGAGTCTGTCAATCATAGACACATCAGACCTTCATTTATAGAAATAGAAGGAGCTCTTTTAAAGGAACACGTTGCCTTGGATCGGTCGAGTTGGTCTTTGAAAAGCGTTTGTAACCGTTTTTTATAAAATGCATATGGGTAGAAAGATGTTGTAAAAGTAGAATACAATGATCCACACAAACATGCCTCGAAATTGCGTGGTTTTCCTTTTACCTTGTCGACTAACACGTCGGCCATTTATGGGGGTCAAAATTTTGACTCCCATAAATGGCCGACCATGTTAGTTCGCACAGTAGAACGGAAAACCACGCAATTTCGAGGCAAACTTGTGTGGATCATTGTATTCTACTTTTAAAACATCTTTCCAACCATATGCATTTTATAGAAAACGGTTACAAACGCTTTTGTTTTGACCAACTCGTCCGATCCAAGGCAACGTGTTCCTTTAATCACTCTCCTGAGAATACTCAGGAGCTCAATTTGAGCTCCTTGAGCTCCTAAAAAATCACTCTTCTAAGATTGTCCAAGAGCTCAATTTGTTTGACTAGCATACTCAGTTTATGATTACTAAAATGGTCAGGTCGGACATACACAAATAAAATTTAGAGAAAATAAAATAAAACAACCCCGATCCCACTCCCGTGTGACAAAATACCGCACGATTTTAAGGTTTTATATTTAATGTTTCCTTTTTTCTAAAATGTTTTTACATTTGATATAAAGCATTAGACGAGAAAATGCGTCGTTGATCCATGGTTGATCTAGTACTAGTATTGCAACGACGGACGGACGTAGCGTGTGTGTGTAGTAATGTATCTGGCTGGGAGTTCGCTGCATGCATATTATGCATATTGTACACGTGCGAGTTTGTAAAGCTAGCAATCTGTTAATTGCGCTGCTCAATCTCGAGATTGCACAACAGATGTTGATTGAGCTACGTACGCCGACGGTATGCGCTTCGCCCTCGCATTTGCACCACCTGGAAATGCACTAAAATTCCCACATGACACGTCGAGTCTTGTCTCAATGCGTTTATTGCTGGTTCGCGTAGATTTTACCAATAGAGGGCGTTTAATATCAAGCTAGTGCATTGTTCCAAAACGGCCTCTAGCGTTCAATGTTTCTTTTATTTATTGTCGCACGCAAAGTAACAACGACTACAGGCGTGAAATCTGCTTTTGTGTAAAATACACCGTAATGATCAAGGAGGAGCGCTGTCGATCGCGCACCTGAAGACAATCCCAGGAGCGCGGTAGGAGCGCGAGCGCGATCGGTCTGACACATGCAGTACTTACACTTTCATTGAGGCCAAGCTTGAGTGAAAAGAGGGGCTGTTTCACATCGTCTCCTTCAAAGTTTTCGGTTGTGATCTCGACAACGTTTCTCTCTCCTTCCTTAGCATTGGCTCCAAGAACTGCCTGTAGTCAAGTAATTCATAATGTTACCAAAAGCAATAATACACAAGTTGGCCAAGAATCATGGCAAAACCCTGTGGGCTCCAGTAAGCTCTGCTTTACACTAAACATGGTTGATTTGGCTAAGCATGATGATAAAATATTGTACATCTGTACACTGGTAATGCAGGGAAAGACTTTTAAAGTTAAAGATAAATTTACTTCACCTGAATTTATCTGCAATATAAATACTTGTAGATTTTCATAGTGCAGAGTCCTTTAAAGGCAGTGTACACTATTGGTAATTGTCAAAGACTAGCCTTCACAATTGGTGTTTCTCAACATATGCATAAAATAACAAACCTGTGAAAATTTGAGCTCAATCAGTCATCGAACTTGCGAGATAAGAATGAAAGAAAAAACACCCTTGTCACACGAAGTTGTGTGTGTTTAGATGGTTGATTTCGAGACCTCAAGTTCTAAACTTGAGGTCTCGAAATCAAATTCGTGGAAAATTACTTCTTTCTCGAAAACTATGGCACTTCAGACGGAGCTGTTTCTCACAATGTTTTATACCATCAACCTCTCCCCATTACTCGTTACCAAGAACGGTTTTATGCTGATAATTATTTTGAGTAATTGCCAATAGTGTCCACTGCCTTTAAGTGTAACCAACACGGGATGTATATTTATGGTGAATAGGCCGATATCAGATAGATGTACTATGCAAGTCATTAAACTTTATGCTGTAATACAAGTGTGCACAAGTCCCATACTCATGAAAGTACTGTACTCCTATCTAATGTATGACAACTTAACACATAAACAATGGAACTCTGCATGTGGCTGGCTAAGCAACAAAGAGCAAGTGTATTGACTGTCAAATTCATATCAAATTCAAGCAAAGCTAAAACCTTGGGCATTTTCCAAACCTCTGCTAGAGGCTCTGTCTCTGGCTCCATTTGATTAAGAATGTGCAAAATGATGGACCCCAAGACAAGGTTTGGAAAAAGGCCAATCGAGATGAATTTATATCGTTTTAATTAAGTGAAATTTTGAAAAGTACAAGCTTGTTGAGAAATAACTGAATAACGACTAGGCTAAAATTGTTGCTTTTCACGTTTGATTCTTGTAGTTTTTGAGTTTATTGCATCATTTTGGGTACAATGTAACTCGATCACATGAAGGAAGTCTTCAACATCAGGCCTAGAAGTTCGCTTGACTCCGCGAGAATCAAAATGGATTCTCGCTGAAGAATTTCGCGAGAATCCAAGATTCTCCTAAATTTCGGGGAAGGATTCTCGCATATTTTTGGGGAGAATTTTTTTATTGCATATATTTTTACATGAATATTTGCTAAATGAAGTGTTTTGAAAATAAAGCAATTATGAGAAGACATAACAGGGGTTTCTCTTAACTTTTTGTTTCAATCGCGTGTATTGAATACACCAATTTTGTAACGTGTAAAAAATAAATTAATAAAAAAAATAAATAAACAAAAAATTGTGTAATAAGTGAAGTCCTTAGAACTGCGTTTTTGGACGATTTTATCTCTTAATTCATGCCCTAAATCATCCGTTTTCCATCAAAAATAATTCTATGAATTCGAGATTTGAGGATCAGTTGTTTTGAACATGTCTTGAACTCCGTTTGCAACGAAATCTTTGAGAATCAACGATCGGTCACTGAGAAATAATTCAATTAATTTTGCCCCGCAATAACGCCTTCCGTCGGCAAAAGTTGTTCGTGTTATTAGAATTTCTCCTCCAAGGCTGTGCATTGTGCACAATCTGCAGGCGTAATGCACAGCGTGCAGCATTTCTTTACTCCGTTGGTGAACGTGTACTGCACTGAATTCTAGTCAAGAAGATCAATATATATATACAATACAATACAATACAATGGGTTTTTATAGATCGTGAATATGGAACTACCAACTGCCGTCAACGGCCAATCACAGCGTGCAGATCAGAATGTTGGTTAGACTGAACTTTGGTCGACCGTGTGTGTGTGTGTAGCGATGGGATACTCGGCACCATGTAGTTTGTGCATCGTGTTTTTCCACGTGTATAAAAGCAGATTAATTCCGTGAGCTTACTATCCAGGGAGACTATTGGTCCAAAACGGGATCTTTTGCGCTATCAACCAATCCGCGGACAGGATAAAACAAAATATACTGGGGTTCGTTTTTGGGCTGGAACCAATAACTGTTCCGGTCCTTGGCTTGTGTTTACCAACGACTTAAATTCAACCGAACTACATCGTGTATTACAGGCAGGGAGTGCGTGGTGTGTGACGAACGATGACGGCCGTTTAGGGTTAAGGATCAGACGACAACTCGACTCGACAGCGACGTGAATGTTTTTAAAAACTAACTTTATGTCGGATAAACGGAACTAATAAATAAAACTAGAGGTTCTTAGTACAAATATATTCATGTTGAACCAAATGTAAAGCCGAGAAAGTGATTTTCCCCTGGCAATTTCACGCGAATCTACTCAGATTCGCGGCGTCTTCGCCGGGCGCGAATCTTCGCGCGAATCGATTCGCGGATTCGCGTCGGATTTCTAGGCCTGAACATCCTTCTTGCAAGTTTAGAGATGTGTGCAAGTGTATGAATGAATACTACGAATGAAGAATGCAAAATTGTGTTGTGTATTACCAATCCCAAATCATGTGTTTTGGCCTACTGTTGGGATTCATTCAATTGATTTGGCAAATACCTGCTTAAGGAAGAGGAAATGTTGGATGCCTTCGATGTCTATATCATCATCATCATCGTCTTCAAATGATGGATTCCACTTGATTTCTTTCTTGCTCCCTGAAAGCTCATCTCCTACAGAGGAAAACAAAGAACCAAGTTGAGTCACTTCAGTACATTGACACAGAGAGAGCCCTGTGATGATGCTGCTGCTTCAGCAAAAAGCAGTGAGCAAGAGACCAAAATTATGACTTCACTAAAGGAAGAGGCAGGCACTTCTACATTGTATAACTAATCTTATATTGGAAATTTTAAGTAAATATTGAATGACAGTTCTTGTTAGTACATGTTTGTTCGCATATAAGAGCATTGCATGCACTTTCTTTCCCTTCCTACACAAAACGGAGCCCAAGGACGTGTCAAAAAATGAGGAGAAGGTAGTGGACCTCAAGTCATAACACCCAAGTACATGAGTACTCATGTAGGCCTACTCAAGTTCTAGGAGTTGTCTTCCTAAGTTCCTACCCTAGTCTAAAGTCCGTCGATATCGGTTTTTTCCCATAACCGATATATCGAAAATTTAATATCGAGTATACTCGATATATCGAGTATTTCCCGCGCGCAAGATGAAGCCTAAAAACAGCACTTGGTATACTCATGGAGAGTAGAAATATATATACCGTAGACTGACAGTTTAATAGGGTTACATTTAAACCTGTTTTTGTCTGATCCCCCGAACTTGTTTGTAGTTCAAAAATTTCAAATTGCGTAGTCCCGCGTCCCGATTATTTCTGGTTTTACAACAAAGTATGATCGCCGCTACCGCTGGCTTGGCCAATTGGTGAACGCTCACCACAATTCTCGATTCGTGATTGGCCATGATTGGCCGTCTCAAAATGACACAGAGCCTTTGTGAGTCCGCCGACATTAAGGTGTCAGTTGCCGATGCATTGACGTAGAAGTGTCAATCAAGTTGTCCGACGGCGGCTTTGAGTTGAGATCTTTGGTACGATGTGGAAAAAAAAAAAATTGGTGCGACAGGCCCGCTGTTCTATAGTTACTAAACGTTTTCAGAGTCTAATGCCCTCCAAAATAACGACAATTCACGGCAATATTGTTAGATACATAATAAATGTCCGCTGGTATGTAACACTACCTTTACGGTTGAAAATGGTTGAGATAATCATCGAAAAAAAAATCACTAGAAAGTCCCGCAAAACACGGACCTACCACTCCGCGATCACAATATACAACGCAAGCAGCATGCAGTCACATAGTCTCCAATAAAGGCTCGTAGCACTTAGCAATCTATAATAAAGGCATGAAACATTGAATGCTAGAACGCCCTCTATTGTCGAAATAACGCAGTGCATCAAGCGATACCGCCTTGACAAAAGACTGCACGTGTTTGTGCATGCTTGGGCAAACGGGTTTTCCCCCCGAATTGCAATAACCACACACGCTGGTGTGCACGCTTAAACCGTACAACAGCATAGTCTTCGCTGGTACGCACGCAATAGCCGCCGACAGCGTGGTCTGCGAAGCATATAGTTCCTCGGAAATGTTAGCTTGTTTACGAAAACAACACAACGTGTAGGCTTTATTTGACCAAAATGACGCCATTACGATACCTTGGATTGATAGAAAGATTATTTTACTGTATAACGTAAGATTGTTTTCTTCCTAGTTTTGTTATGTCTTGTTGATTTGGGGAAGTTTTTGCGGGGTATTTTTGCAAAGCAGCGGTGGTTTCTTTTGAGGTTTTACCGTGCGCTCGCCGGGGGGTCTAAACTTCTGCGGCGGGCCAGCGGCTGATGGCGAAAACACAAAGAACAAGCAGACATACTTGGTTGTAAAACGTTTTTTTTTTAATAGGGCAACTCAAAATGATGAAACTACATAACGACGACGGCTTTTCTAATACTGAAACACAGATTTCTTTTAAATAATCGGACACTCTTTTGGTATTTTCGATATCATTTAGGAACATCGAAATTTTCAAAACATCGAAATTTTCAAAACATCGAAATTTTCGATATATCAAAAATCCGATATTACGATATGATTATAAAAGTGACATTGGCGATTTCGATGTCAAAAAAATATTGAGTTTTTGAGTATTTTCGATATATCGACGGACGTTACCCTAGTCATACCTGACTAGCTAGTCTACAGCCTGGGCCCTGAGCACATGGTAATAGCACAGCCAGGTCACACTCCCAACAATTGAGGTGCTGTCTAGGCTAGCCCCACTTGGGGCCAATGCACTTTGTTTCCTCCTTGGCCCCAGCGCCAACGCAATCATACTTTGGGCACAAAAATATGATTGCAGTAGCGCTGGGGCTTAGAATACAAAGTGGATTAGCCCCAAATGTGACTAAGTCTAGGCGGACCATGTTCGGACCATGTTCACGGATGCAACGTTTATCAAGTTTGAAAGGTTGCTTGCATAACACGAATAAACCAAGAAAGAATGATACTCCGCATTAGTTTGTTTCCAGTTTAAAAAAAAAAAAAAAAACCATGTCAAACTCTCAATACATTATAAATCGTGAAAGAGACACATAGATTAAAACTGTCAAGTACACACAATGTAGGCCCTATTGGCTAAAGGAGAATTTCCCTTTGTGTTGAGGTACATTTCATTTTACGGAAAATTATGGGGGTTTTTCACGCAATTTGTTTTCTCTTCTAAGCAGCGTAGCAGTTAAATGATTTGTGGCATTGCATGGTGAGGTCTTGATCATTATATAATTGGCATAGCAGTTGGCTGCCATCTTGCCTTTCACAGAGCTTGTACAACATGGACAATAGAGGGCACCTTGCTGCAGATGGCCGTTTATGGATTAGTCTTGGCACAAGTCGTCAGTGATCGCTAACGGATAGTGTAATCATGGAGGTGTAGTTAAGTAGTACTGCGCTCGTTGAGTCATTGTAAATCGTTTCTGGTAACAATAACTGATATTTTGGGCCAGACTAAATCCACAAAGAGCCATCTGCAGCAAGGCGCCCTCTGTTGTCCATGTTGTACAAGCTCTGTAAAAAAGGCAAGATAGCAGCCAATTTAGCTATGTAAAAAAAATGAAAGAAAATGTCATAAACGCAATTTAACCTCAAACCAATGGAAAGTGTCCTTTAGCCCTAGCTCAACTTTTGTGGCCAACGAGTTTCTGAATCCTTAGCCACATGTCTGTCGTCAGGGCCCATCTTTTGGAAAGTGGCTTCCCTAGACAGAAAAGCTGGTCTATATATAATCCAGATAAAATGTGATCAAAAAGCTCTTACTCTTACTTAGGTTGAGTTTTGTTCTTTGTTGGAAGCTAAATAATAATATAATTCATGCATAAATTCATGTATAAATTCAAGTTTAAATACAAAAGTGGCTCTTTGCCTAGCGAATTTAATGATCTTTTTACACCGTGTTCATCAATCCATACTTATTCAACTTGTGCAGGAGATTCAAAAGGTGATTTGTATACAAAATTCACCCGAACAACGTTTTCCAAAAACAACAATGTATCTCGTGGCACCCTATTCTGGAACAACCTTAACTCTGATATTAAAAAGTCTCGTTCACTTAATTCATTCTCAAAGAAATTGAAAGAGCACCTCTTGAATATGTATTTGTAACTGTAGTACATGTATATACACTAATTGTACAAAGGCTGTGGTGTCGTTAATTATTTTTATTGATTAGTCTGGTCCGTTTCATTGTTTGTTTTTGTTTGTTTGTTCTGTTTTTGTTTGCTTTTGTTTTTTGTCTGTCTCAGGGAAATACACAAACATGACAAAGGCATTTTGCTTAAACTTTTTCCCCGAATGTCGATTAGTACGTTAATTTCTGTATAGCTATTATCTTCAAATTTCTATACTGTATTACTGTTAATAGGCAGTTTCAGTAAAATTTAATGCAGGTGATTTTTTTCTCTGACAAGTTGTGGTCTGTTAAGGTGTATTCTAAGGAGTAAAAATCAATTTAAAATTTTGAAATCGGATGTTTGGTTGCAGATATATACTGTCTTTAAAGAGCATGGATCGTGCAAAAAACGTACCTGTGTTCAAGTTCAATTGTTATGTTTTTCTTCATATCGGCTACGGCCAAGTTTAATGCACAGCCTATGACAATAGAGGGCGCACTATAGACGAGCGCCCTCTACAAATGGGGAGGTTTACAAACTGTGCTGCGCGGCGCTAGTAATGATTTTTATGAACGGCAAAAAGTGATATTTTGTGAATCAAACTGAGGAGCGGCATTGTGGGGGAAATTGTTAACTATAAAAATTAAATATGTGTTAAGTTTTGCAGGTGTTTGTGTGAATATTCTTTATTAATTATGTCAACAAATAGCATTATTAAATTAACCAGATTGGAATAAAATTGAAGAGTTTATGACTGGAATGTTTTCTTTAATTTAATATAGTTGATCCTTGTAGTAATAATTGTAGTATTAATACAGTAAACATTTAGAACAATCTTTAAAAAACTTGAGGATGAAGGCATTGGTACACATCGATTATTATTGTTATATTTACAAAGACAATTTTTAAAAACTAGTGGCTACAATACAATCAATTTTTTGTTCTACTTTCGTTTCAATTAGTATAGGCCTTGAAAATAGATAATAATACTAGTTTCTTTTGACACAAGATGAGCAGTCTGTTATATCAATTCAGAACGAGGCAATTACCAAAAACAAGATCGGGCAGCTTTCCCTCAACCAAGACGAAACATATAATTAGAGCCCCGGCCTATCAAACTTATTGTAACACACGCCCTCTTGTGGTGGCACATCACAGAAACACGAAGATGTACTGGTACATGTACAATTGTGCATATATTTTGGACAACTTTGCAAGAAATGGTTGAACAAAACCTCTTGGAGGGCGAAGAAAACATAATCAAATTACACCAAATTTTCACAAGTTAAACTTAAAAGTATGGGAATTAGCACTGACAAAGTCGCATTCAATTTTGATGATTTTTCTCTGGAAGAAATCTTGATTCAAAAAACGGAAAACGCAGACAAAAATAGGTTTTTATGGTAAAAGCTATGCGACTACATGTACCATGTGCGGAATTTTATCGGCTACACGATGATGTAATCGTTATCTCATTTTGTGTAAAGATGTGCTCCCTCATCGCAAAAAAACGTTTTCGGGCTTCTTCGGCGCTTTCCAAAGATTTCCGAAATCCGTGGTCCATGGGGTTCATAGGTGACGTCATGCACAAACGAATGGACGCTGCACGCGAGGCCAAGCCTCCTGTTTCTGTCGTTGCTCTCTATTTTTTACAATATCTCCGAAACTATTCATCCGATTTCAAATATTTTTGAAATGTAAGCACGAGGAGAGAATGCTCCTGCCTGCTTTCAAGTCTCATAGTTTTGAGTTGTACAAAATGTGAGTTATGATTTAATATTTCGTTCTTTTTTTTCGGGGCTGTGTGTGTGTGTGTTTTGGTACACATGAAATCAACTTGATGGAACTGCCTACTGTTAAGTTATTTGGCATCCGTCCTTCATTATTATACTCATTGATATTATTTTGTTTTCTACTGTATGCTTAATTGTAATTGTCGACATGGAAAATAAATGTACATTGATTGATTGATTGTATGGAGGCTTCCTCCATCCATCGTCTGACCATTTTGGATTGACCCAAGCCCTTAAATCACCTAGACTCCTTTTGTTTGTGTCACATACACAAACGAAAGGAGTCCATGATTGAGGGATAGATTACATCTTGCATTCTGACGCAATATAAAAACACGACCTGTGCTTCCAAGACCCCTGTCAACTGCTTTTGCATGCGTACCAGCGACGACATGCGAGCATTACCACCAGCACGCACAATCGGTATTAGGTGCACAACTCAAGGCACAAGATGGGTCCAAAAAATGTGTGGGTAAGATTTTTAGGAAGAATTCAATAGGCTGTATTGAATATGACGTCACCGTTCAAATATTTGCCCTACAACTTGATGGCATCTGCGAGCGTGTGCGTGTGTGTGTGCATGCTTGTGCCGTAGAAATCAAACTGGGAACGTTGCGTGCTGCGCGTTTCTTTGATGTACGCGTTTGGACACGCATACGGTTTGACCTACAAGATGGTGACTTCCATCGCAAAAAGGGGGTTATTCAATACGGTCTTTACCGAAGTCGAAGAATTATATAGAATTTTAACTAAGAATAATAAGAGTTGGCAAAATCAACTTGTGTTAGCGACTGTAGGTAGGGCCCACCCATATACTTTAGTTTTACACTATTATTACAGTTCTTGCTTCTTTTGTCGATTTAAAATGTATTGGACGTGTTGACGGTGTATTGACGGTACTGTTCCTGTTGACGGTGTATTGACGTCCCGGTATAGCCTCTGGACAAAACACGCTGGCTGTAGTGTAGCCCTTTTTTCTCCAAATTTGTCAATCAAGGATTCATTGATTATTGTCCATCATTTCAAATGGTACTTACCCCAAAAGTATTCCTTTGACATTTTGTTAGAGATAGAAGACTAAGAAATACTACAGAAAGAAACAAACTAGATGAAATCTATAAATTGTACTATTCAAGCAGTGGTTTGTTGAACCACACACACGAGGCAAAAGAAATGAACAGAATGGCACGTGTGGATGACGACGTGTGTGTGGAGGGTTGTTGGTGGATGGCGTGTTGAAATGTTTTAAATCACGATTGCGCAGCAATTGCACATAACTGGTTCACAGCAAAAGTTACTTGATGATCACAATAATACGTCTGTGCACCAACGAAACACAAGTTTTTGCCCGAACCGAGATTATGTCCGTTTGAATATTAAAGGTCTAACAAATGTTGGCACACATGCATAGAAAGCTTTTTCGAACAAAAATTCACGATAAATCTTTCTTTGGAGAGTCTCGTTATATATGTTTCTTTTATTTTTATGGTGTTACCTTTTTTAAAGTACTTTCTATTTGCTTTTACATTTAGCAGACGACGTTGATGTTGCAAAGAATGTTATGATTCGCGAATCGCCCGGTTCACATCGTTTCGGTGTACAATCTCGAACTCACAGAATCTTCCTCGATATGATATGCTCATCCCCTCATTCACCAGCCACTCATTCGGCAGATGGATGTGGATTGGCCAATAAATGAGAGATGGCAAAGACAATCTGACCAATCACAGTGTCGGTTGCAAAATTTGAGGGTGTTTTCGTTTGTGTAGTGGCTGTAACTGCGCATGAAGCACGACGACGAGCTACATGTACTGTAGTATAGTTTGGCCGGGCGGAAGGCAATTCTTTTCTGCCTTTCTTCGTTTAAATAAAAATTCAAATCTTGTATTTGGTTTGGTTCGTGCAGTGGGATTTAGAAAACACATGAAACAACTGTTTTATTGTTATCGTTGGGTATTCTGCGTAGCGTCTGTCCAGATCGACAGCAACCGGACCACAAACAAACACAGACAGAAGGTTTCAAATTCATTTGAAGTGATTTGATTTGTGATTGAATCTTTTGTTGAGGATTGGACTTGGAATTTGGATGAGACAACTTTCCCAACTGTCAAGGACGAGATACGGTAACGTTGTATTACTATTGTATCACCTAATAATGAAAATAATTAATATGGCCTATGAGAACTATGAGGTTTTTTGTTTATTGTTCTAAATCTAATGATGATGATTGTTTACCTTTTAGTATTTATAATATTAAATAGGTCGATGGTGAAGGTTTCAGGACACTTCGTACCTTGGATAACTTTCCGTATGGCGCCACCACTTTTTCACTCATTTTTACAAAAAGGGATATTTCAATCAGGTAAATTAGATACTATATTATTTTATTTCGAATGAAAAAGTGGTGGCGCCATACGGAAACTTTTCCCGTACCTTTGCCACTTCGTACCTTTGGCTTTGCCACTTCGTACCCAGTGACTTTGGACACTTCTTCGTACCTGGACACTTCAGGCTTCGTACCTTCTTACAAGACACTTCGTACCTTCTCACGAGACACTTCCTACATTTTTACAAATTCGGGATTTCTGCATCAGTTACTATATGATTATTTTTCGCTTTGTGATCAGATGATTAATTTCTAATAATATTAATAATTAATATGAAATAAAAGCAAATCAAACCAACTGTTGGTGACAGTGTTACTGTTACTAACTATTCTGTTGGGACCAAGGAGCCATTTTGACGATTGCGTGATTGTTTGACTTTTAATTTAATAATAAAGTTTAAAATATTTGTACAAAACATTGGCGGAAGATGTTGTCCTTGGCGGTAATTAATTCATATAAAATGTTAGTTTCACATTAAAAATAACATTCACATATTCAAACAAAAATTATTATTATTATTATTATTATTATTATTTATTTGACCTCAACAAATACAAGAACATCAAAAAGCACAGCAATAGTTAAACGAAAAGCAACGAACCAATCAAAAAAATAACGAATACAAAATCATTAGGCCCCCAATGTATTATTATTTTTTATCTCAACGAACATTAGATTTTCGAGGAATAGACATTTTAATGAAGGTACGAAGTGACGCGGCTGAGGGTACGAGGTGACTCAGCTGATAGTCACTTCGTACCCCGCCCACGGTTCGAAGTGATTAATTTGGTTACGGTACGAAGTGTCCTGAGAAGGTACGAAGTGTCCGACATCCGGTTATACACGTATGAATCAACTCAGTCCCAGTCAACTCGGCCCCATGACAACTCGGTCCCAGTCAACTCGGCCCCATGTCAACTCGGTCCCAAGTCAACTCGGTTCAAGTCAACTCGGTCCCAACCAAGTCATATCGGTCCCAAGTCAACTCATCCGTATGGTTTGCGGAAAGTTCTTTGATTTTTTTAATTGAGAAAAAAAAATTGGGGTGAATAAATTTCAATTGAAAGACAATGAGTTCAAATTTTTCTTTGCCATGTTTGCTTTCAACCAGAGTATTGTTTTTTGTATGGCTCTCAACAACTGACATTAAAGGAACACGTTGCCTTGGATCGGACGAGGTGGTCTATAAAAAGCGTCTGTAACCGTTTTTATAAAATGCATATGGTTGGAAAGATGTTTTAAAAGTAGAATACAATGATCCACACAAATTTCCCTTTTACTGTGCGAACTAACACGGTCGGCCTTTTATGGGAGTCAAATATTTGACTCCCATAAATGGCCAACCATGTTAGTCGACGAGGTAAAAGAAAAAACGTGCAATTTAGAGGCTTGTTTGTGTGGATCATTGTATTCTACTTTTACAACCATTTCTACCCATGTATTTTATAACAAACGGTTACAAACGCTTTTCAAAGACCAACTCGACCGATCCAAGCATCGTAACAACTTCTAAAAAAGGAGTACAGCGCCCCAGTTACTGGGTCAAGGTCTACATTGCGTACATACATTACATAGCTTATTTATCTAAGAATTGGTTGGATAATTTGCACAGCATAGTCATACATGTAGCCCATAGGCCTATATTTGCATTTGCTTGGAAAATTTCTCTTCTGTATTTTTCATCCAATTAAATCCTGCCACCAATTTTTAAGGCTTTTTAAATTAACTCATTTTACCAAAATACCTTTATTTGACTTTTGTTAGTAGCCTCCTAACAAACTACATACTTTTTATTTCATACAAACAAATGAACAAGTGGTGGCAGGATATTTGAAACCTTTCTATTTGCTTTTTGATCTAAACTTTGGTACAGTACAACTTTGGTGTAGTACAACTTTGGTATTGTCGACTGGTAGGGGGTGCCAGCATGACTCCCCATTGGAGCACCGCTGGCAGCCCCTGCAGGCCACAGCCCCTGCAGGCCGAACGGGAAACCAGCTTGCCAGAGAGGGCGTCCTCTGGCTAAGGCCTTCTCTTCATTTAGTATTACTTGTTGAGTGTATGTACATAAAGCTCAGAAATGAGGACAGAAGCCAGTTATATAGTATTTTCTTCCTTGTGTCATTCAAACTGTGTACATTGCAAACCCCAGGTCAACGCTACAATAGTACGTGGTTCCTCGTTAAAATTCTGCTTGGAAAAACATCTGCCAAGATTTAACTCTTTAAACAATTTGTCATTACAGCTGAGCCATGTCTACGGAATACTTGTGCAACCCTCTTCATTATGTAGAGGCAATGAAGCACAAACACCCAGCCATACTGAAGGACTGGTGCTGTACTGAGCTGTCCCATGTATTAGATTTCAGTGGGTCCGATGGTCTGGGTCAGGTGTTAGCAGGCATCATTGATATCAGACAGGGAAAAACATTTGTGAAGAAGTTCAGCAGAAATAAACAAAAAAGTAAGTGGCTTATTGTGTAAGATTGTATTTAAAAAAAAAGAATTTTAAAGTTTGATCTATTGATCAGCATGATCAAATGAATCATAATAACAATGAAGAAATCTGAGAATTTTCCACAATTTACGAATTTGAAGTATTGAGACATTCTAAAGTTGCATTGCATTTTTGCTTGGAAATGTTTCAAAATAATTTTAAAACTGAAATTAATTTGTTTATTAAAGCCCACCACATGTAGTGTCATCAAGGAGCAAATTCGAGTTTGCACAATGTGTTTTTTTTAAACTATGGTTTCAATTTGCAATGGATCCCAGGCTGGTTGACCATTGGTTGACTTCTGTGGTTGACCATTTGGAATTTTAACACCCCTTACAAACATTCTGCCTTTTCATTGGTTTAGAGCGCGTCACATGATATGTTTTATTTTTTACTAGAAACAGGGACCGTGAGATAGTGTATCGTTTGTCGTGTGATAGTCGGACGACTACGTGTATCACATGGCTTGCAGTACCTAGACGTCTTTTTTAATCAATTCAAACCCAATCAGTTGTGCATAGATTCTGTGTTTCTGAAATGAGCCAAGAGTGTGTTGACTAAACTGTTTGTGAATGTATTGTTTTGATACGATAGGTTATGGTGTAACATCAGTTGGTTGTGGAGTTTTTGGTGCACCCTTGACAGAAGAAGGTTACTGCCAGGCTCGCCAGCTAATTGATTTTCTAAAAGATTGTGAGTTATGCTAACAATTGATTACTGTGTCGTCAATTTTCCATTGGGTGTCTTGTCCTCAAATGTCTTTTCTTTAATTAAAAAGGTCGGATTGTTTTCTTGAGTATCAGAAAGATTCAGTTAGTTGATAAGAGTAAGATGAAACAGCCTGTTTGGCCATACCCCACAAACAAAATATACGCACAGTGCGTAAAAGGAACTCACAAATCACTGACATTGCAAGCAACAAAGCAATTCTATGTAAACTGTATCACAGCCGTTTCGTACACGTTTCTTGTTTCCTCTCAAATAGTACGTATTGTTGTAGTGTGTTTCTGAACCGAGGCTAAAAGGACAAAAGTGGGTGCGTTCGATTAGCTTCCCTGTGTTGACCCCGTAGTGCTCACTCAGGTGAGACCCTGACAAGAGCTAATCGAATGAGCTCACTCGCCCTCTTTTGGTGAAGTCATGCACCTCGGGTCACCCCAAAGTGACCCACTCCACAAGCAGGGCACTGGGGGGCTGACCCGAGTGAGCCTCTGGAATGACGTCAAAGCTATTCGAACGTACCGGGGGCAGACCGGGGGTCTACCCAGGGAAGCTTGAAACGAACGCACCCCCATAGTCTGACCTCTCTTTGGTGTGAAACAAATTGATTCTTAAACTTAAAGGGGACTATTTTCACATGATCAAAGCAGGCCTTTGGCTGACATGGAACTGAAACTCTCACCCAGTTACCTCACATACGTGCACCCTGTGCATGCAGTTACTGGATGAGAGTCATTGTACAAATAAAAGCCTGCTTTGATCATTAGCATTCATGACAACAGTCCCCTTTAATTGTTAAATGTTATATCAATAATACAGCAAAGATTTAATTAATAAAAAGTAAATTATTGCTCAAGTATATTTGATAAATGTTGTAGATATCAGCAAGGAAGGTATATTTCGCATTCCTGGCAACTCTGAGCGTCAACGCCGTCTGAAGGACAAGATTGGTAGCGGTCTTCTAGTTGATTTGGATAATGATGTCTTCACTGCTCATGATGTAGCCTGCGTCTTAAAGACCTACCTTGGAGATCTTCCTGAACCTCTACTGACTGACAAACATTATCCTGCTCATGTACAAGCTGCAGGTATTTATTGCACATTGTAATCTTGTTATTACTAATCACGCATGGTAAAGAAAACAAGGAGTTCTTAAATGGTGGAGAAACGTTTCAAATAAAATATATGAACACGTTATCAAGATAGAGACTGAAAATCCAACATTGCAGGCTTTAGCCTTGCCCAAGGCGGTCACATTATTCTTTCCCTAAACCCACCCTTATACACTGTGCCTAATGTGTGTATCAAATTGCCTGATGCCCTTTTTTGCACAGGTCATCAACACTCATACCACTCTCCACATGCAGAGGCCATCAGGATGACATTCTTGTCAGGTCTGCCCTAGGTTAGGGATTTGAACCAGGGTCCACAGAGAATTAAAACAAAATTGAATGGTACCACCTTGCCAATCTGGGCAAATGTTTTGTTATTGTGCAACAACCTGTCCTGGTAATGGTATCCATGGCCTAAACATCTGACAATTATTGTAACGTGTCTTGGTCAAAGACACTAGCATCTACACCGAACTGTCTGGGATTCAAACCCTTTTTCTCAAACAACAAAATTTGAATACAGTGCACTAGACAACTACGTAAGCTACAACAAGCTACATCAGGCATGATATTCTTCCTACATGTAGTAGTCCGGTTTCTAATTTTGCCTTCGGACAAATCTGAAAGACTGTGATTACATAGCCTTAAATATAAACTCGTGTAGGTCAGCCCTTTTATGCGATAAGTTATTCCTACTTTTTATAGGACCAAATATCATGCCTACTACGTGCTTGGCCATTTTTGCACCTAGTTTACCATATAAGTCTTAATGACTTCACAACAAATCCGCATTGATATGATGATATTTGATTGTGTTAATCTCTTCTGTCCACTGTAGGTTTGACATTTAAAATGAATGAGGTCCCATGCTTGACGGAGGAGCTTGGCAAGCAGTATAAAGACCAGAAGACTCGAGATCACATCACAGCATTGAGATACCTATTCCTTATGCTGCCTCCAGTTTACTTAAAGATGCTGAGAGAACTCTTGGAACTCCTTCATTCCATCACAGAACATGAACAACTAAATAAGATGTCTGCATTCAACCTTGGGGTCATGTTTGCTCCACATATTCTCTGGCCTAGATATGTGAGTACTTACTAGATATTGTCTGCATATCTACTTCCAACTTAAACATCATCATCAATGAACAACCACTTTGGCATCTGTTGTCAAATGATAATTCTGGGCTTGATTTCACAATGCACAAAGATTCATCTGAAGATAAATTGCCCATATCACCATAATGTATTAAGTTGCCTTAAAATGAATCTTGGTTATCTGTGAAACTGGCCCCAGGTTGCATTAGATACTTGTTCATACTACACATTCAGTTTTATACCAGTCATAAAACAAGTTTACAGATTAGAAACACTTTAGATTTTTCTCAAATGGTCATGTTTGAATCCATAACAAGATTTGAGATGGCATGAATTAATGCTGATTTGTAATAATTTCAACTGTCAGTGTCTGGCAATGTAGTCTTAAGAAGGATTGTTAGGCCTAGTGTGACAGCATTATATGCAGGGTTCGACCTTAACGCTGGTCCGCTGGCCAAATACCAGTAGAAATCGCGGCGGACCAGCTGAAACACCTTGCCAACTGGTCCGGCTGACCAGTAAAAAATATCGGCAGCGGTACTACAGAACTATGACTATTATTTAAATATTTTTAGGCTCGAATAAAACATAAAAACATTCACTCAAGGTTTGGATAAAACGTAAAAAAATCACCCGAAGTGCCGCTGAACGCTGGCAAACTTCCCACGATAACACATACACATGTACACACAGCGCAAAATCCCATCATGCAACGCAAATGCTTGTAGTCTTCGTATTAGTTCACGTGTGCCAAAAAGTGTAAGAAACATTGATCGCTAGAGGGCGTTTCAGAATATTCGATAGCGTGAGAATAGACGCCCTCTATTGGTGAAAGTACGCGATAGCTTACAAAACTAGCTTCAATCGCCTTGACAAAAGACCACAACGCAAAACACATTCTGTCAGCAGCAGCATTAGTGCAGCTGCTAAGGTGAACAATTGTGCACTTTGTGGTAAAAGCATGAAATTTGCTATGATGGTTGGTATTGGGCTAATTAACACTTTAAGACCGGGACCCACCTTGGGTCTCGCCTATTTAGGGGCGGAGCCTCATTTGCATAAAAAGGGGGGTCTTTGATACAAAATATTGGGCAAAATCATACTTAGAAAAATTTTTTTTTGTTCTTTTGACCAGAAATATAAACTTGAAAGTCATAATTATAAGTGAGAACATAAATTAGTGGAAAAAATGCCCTTTTGTGGGCGGAGTTTCAATATTTCTAAGTGGGCGTTTTTAAAACAAAGTGTTATCTTCAGTGAACAATTACTGTTTTTACATTGTTTTTTTCAGCTGATTTATGTTATTTGAATAGAAATACTATACAAGAATACATTTTTTCCATTAGTTTAATTAGTTTCTTTATTTCCCCCTCTTTTGTGGGCGGGGCCAGAGTAGTAAACGAGGGTTCGCTAAATTACACACGTGTAATGATCACTATTAAGCTGTAGCATACTTGTCGGAATACTGAAATAGGTAACATGTATAGGGAAAAGGAAAAGTGGTGAGTTGGTTTTTGATAAGGCCATTAGAGAGGCCATTGAAATCTACCAGTACGACCCAAGTTAATGGGGGTTTAGGAAATGTGCTGTGGATAGAGGGTCGATATCCATTGGTCAGGAAGAGTAGGAGCCAAATGTCACTTAGCTGGAGACTAATGTTCTGAAGAAGGGTGTTGTGCTGGTAACTTCTTCTTATCGTGTCCACACACACTATATATTGTGTTTCAGCCAGAACTGGACACAGTTCCTAGCAAGAGCGTTGTACTCTGCAAGGTCCTCAGTTCTGTATTCCTGCTCCATATGTTTGTGGCTCTGTCTTACATATGCAGGTAACGTCTTCAGAGTCTTGATATCCCCACTTCTTGAGAGACACGTTGCACCGGCCAGTTGATGTTCTTAGTCTGTTGAGGCACTTCTATTCAGCCCAACCTGTGTCAGCATCAGGAGGGAGTTCTTCCGAAGCACTTATGTCCATGGATGTTCTAGGTGGACGTTTACCAAGTCTCTCATGTCACAGTTCGAAGAGCCCCGGCTTCTGCACTTGGTTTGACTTTGTTGAGGAAGCTTTTCCTGGACCGAGTCTATTCTTAGCAGGTGTGTGGCTGAATTGAGGGTTTCGCTCATGGTATGGCTATACCAGAAAGTTTGTACAGACTATCAGTTGGTGTTGGTCTGAGGCATCCAGTGATGAGTCGGCATGTAGCATTGATGGCTAGATCAATTTTCTTAGCGTGGGTAGATCTTTCCCAGACTGGGCACGCATACTCTGCAGATGAATAACAAAGGGCTAAGGCTGTTGATCGAAGAGTGTCTGGACTGGCACTCCATCTTGTTCCAGTAAGTTTGTTGACAATGTTGTTTCTTGCACAGACTTTGGCTTTGGTCTTCGCAACATGGGTCTTAAAGGAGAGGCAGCGGTCTAGGGTGACACCTAGATACACTGTATGGTCACAGTTTTCAAGAAGAGCCCCAGACCAGGAGACGTTCAGTTGGCATTTGGCTTCTCGATTACAGAGATAAAAGGCTGAATGAGAGTGATGAGTTATGCAGCACTATAGTCAATTCGGTGGTCGGTTAAAGAATCCCTCGTTTTATGATGAAGTTTCTTGTTAGCGGAAGGTATATTGGCCTTATGCCTGCTTGATGGAACATACAGGGAAGAGTGAGTAGTGGTATGTGGTTGACCTTGGGTATGGGAACATATAGTTAAGTGTGGGGCGGCTTGGTGGTGTTAATCTGGTTGAAACTGTAGCTGTCCATACGATTGCGGTGACCCTACAATTGTCTTTAAAACTCCTCTGCAGAAAGTGACTGTCAAAATTGGGACCAGAAACAATACGATCCACAATCTCACTGGTAAATTCTTGGTAGCAAATGCCGAAAACACTTCGCTCATCGGCGCTAGCTGGGGGCTGAGTATTGTGATCAAGTTTAGAGAACCTCTCAAGCCTACTCGATATTCAATTGAACAGCCCATGAGGACCATCGCTGGTGCTGTTAGCTGCACAAAGACTGACTGGCTACCAGTCCTGAGTAAGGCAAATTTTCCTATTCAGATGATCCAAAGAGAGTGTGCCATATCAGTGATGGTTCTCTAAAGCTAAAACAGAAGAGCGGCGCACGCGGTGGCAAGGTCCAGACGGCACAAGTTCCTGATGAAAAAAGAATCGCACCATCCAGTTCCCGCGGGGATAGACCTTCCCAATGGTAAAGTGTACCTCCTGAACCGGTTCCGCACTAACTCGTCACTCCAACTAGCCAATTCTCTTCACTCTGACTCAATTAATCAACTGCAGAGACAGCAAGGGTCAGTCGCACTACGATCTCCTGTGTCGACGTCCTATAGAGCTTTGTGGTCGATTTCACTAAGCCAGGCAGTTGTTTACCTCAAGATGATCTTGGACGGTCTCTAGATATTTCCAGCCAGGAGCTGGTGCTAGGCCTCCCCTGGAGTTACTGGCGATGCGAAGAGCCTTTTTAGCTGGGGTGTTGTCAGCCACGCGAGCGACATGACAACAGGAAGCAGAACGGCGGCATTGAATTACTCAGACTGGCAAACCCACAACTCCATCAGACCAACTCACAACTCCGACAAAGGCTATACTGTCCTATATATTGAACACCATAGACACAAGTTGTAGGAACCTTGAACAAGAGGGTGTGTTTAGATGCTAAGGTAATGAAAGAAGAACTGGTGTACAACGGTCAATGTTGGTTATTTTTCATTGGAAACTGTGGTGGAGGCTGTTGTCTTGTTTCTTTGTGGTGGGGATCAGGCATAGACAGCTATTGCCAGACTGCCCTTGTCCCATGGTGAACTTGATGCTTGGGTGTTGCTGGTTGAGGTATCTGTATAACATTTTGGGGGCTGATGGGTAGAGTCGGGCCACATCATCAGTTCCAATGAGCTCTTGTGGGAATTTGGAGAGGCAAAAACTGTGTAATAATATTCAATATTGAGGCATCACTGCTGGTTTGATTTGTTTAGCACCCAGTCGTTTACTCTTCTTAAGAGGGAGCAAAGAAGTGCTGTAAACACTGTTACTGCAACTTAAAATGTAGAAATATTGTAATTAAATGTCTATACATGTATTTACACGGTTTTGCACGTACAGTACAACAACCAAGGGGCTAGAAATGGTTTTAATGTATTGTATCCCCACTTTCAAAAAATTAGACTCCCCCACACAAGGGGGGAGACAGTTATTAATTTTTAAATAACTATTTTACTGTTATTATGTATTTTAGTATAAAAGCTATGAATGAGCAGAGAAAAGCAAATTTAGTCAAAATTAACTTATTACATTTGTTCTGCCCCCCACTTTCTTAAAAATATGACTCCGCCCACTAAAGGGGCAGAAATCAAGACAGTTATTAATTTTTAAATAATTATTGAACTGTCATCATGTATTTTAGTCTAAAAGAAAGAGCAGAGAAAAGTAAATTTAGTCAAAATTAACATTATTACATTTTACCCCCTTCTTTCTTAAAAATATGACTCCGCCCACAAAATGGGCAGAATTCAAGACAGTTATTAATTTTCAAATAACTATTGAACTGTTATCATGTATTTTAGTCTAAAAAAATTAGCAGAAATGTTTTTCAAATAGTCAAAACTGACATATTAAATTTTTTACCCCCCACTTTCTTAAAACGTAGCCCCACCCCTAAAACGGGTGAGATCCAAGATGGGTCCAAGTCTCAAAATGATCTTTAGGGTGTATATAACAACTGTAGGAAGTTTCATGCTTTTACCACAAAGTGCACAATTTGTCCACATATGGGCCTTAGCAGCTGGACTACATGGTCGTCGTCAACGGAGCAGATTTCCGTGTGGGGAAAAGAGTCTAGCGTGTTTACGAAAAACGAGCGAGACGGTGAGGCTTCATTGAACAAAAATTACAAAGTTAGGATACTCTGGATGAGCAAAAAGGAGTATTTAATTGGGATAGTATGGTTCTTCCGTCCTGATTTTGCTTAATTTTTTTGTTATTTGGGGCTTGTTTTTTTTTTGCGGGCGATCGGTGAGCGATCTAGTTTTGCTCCATGGTTTTATTGGTCAAATATAATGCGCGGTTGCTTCGGGTTTTTTTTTGCGGGTTCAAATTTCAAGAAATACTTGGGTTCTCGAATGCAACACCTCCATGGTTTAACAAAGGCGCAGTTGTTTTTGCTGCTTTTAAATGAATTTTTTCTTCACAAAACAGACGCCGGCACCGACCATTCCGTACACATATTTAAAAAAATACCGTAAAACGCCTTATGCTTCTCCATGGATGTTGCAACTATTTTGATGTCTACTTTTTGTTGGTTTTTTTCTGGACGAAAGTGGGAAGATTTTGGGAACTTTGGTTATCGGTACGATGTATTGTGTTTATGAATACTTAATATTAAAAGTACAAACAGGCAATGTTTATACATGATAAAATAACTTAAGCGATCGCACGTAAACCCTCCCCACTGTAGATTTGAAGGCAATACATAAAAAGTTAATATTTTTAACAGTCGGTTTTAAAGTGTTTTTTTTTGTTAAGTAAAACAATAAAAACAAATTCATACAAATGTTCTTCGTACTTGAGAATACATCGATGTCCAATGCTTACAATAAACCGTAGACTAAAAAATTACCTAAATAAAGATCATGTTAAATTTTCCAATTTGCTCTCACAAATAATTTGACCTGTTTTTAAATTAATTTGAATAAGATTATTGTTATTACTTTTTTTAAAGAAAAAATACTCTCAAATTAGTGAGCCCCCTTACGAACACAATAACTTGGTACACATAAATAAAGTATGGCTTCCAGTGCAGTTAAGTTGACGTTGCAATTCATGTTGAATTTTGAAATAGCGGCGATTAAAAATCGAGCAGTTGGTATACAACAGTCTTTTTTTAGTTAAAAAAACATATAAAAAATTTGACGGACCAGTCAAAAACCTGGCGGACCAGTGAAAAATCAAGCCAACTGGTCCTGCTGGCCAGTTGAAAAAAAAGTTAAGGGCAACCCCTGATATGACTGGTTCATACTTCCCTAATGCACTAGCACTCCCATGAACAGTATGAGCTTTTCTCTACAAATTAGCTTCCACATTTGCTTTCTTTTAACCATCAGTTGTATGTATTGAAATTTGTTTAATATTAGCAGACATTGAGCTCCTCGGCCTATATTCTGTAATTCACTGTACATTTCTTAATGTCTAGAAGTATGTTGTTATCATCAAGTATTTGATAATGAGTGAAAGATTTCATTTACTTTCAGTTGACTGCAGATGATCTTCGGGATCAGGTATTTGTGAATAAACTCAACTGTGGTGTGGAGTTCATGATCACACATTTTCACAAAATTTTTAAGGTAAGTTTTCAACCTCCTCGTTTTTTCTTTTTCACATAGGTGTATGTCTCAAATGCCATTTATACCAATGTTCAAATAAGTGGACATAATAAACAAATATAACATGGTTTGGGGGTGTTTGGTCGATATCTAGCTCCCCGAGCAGGGGTCGAAATTGCCACTAGCCCGCTAGCCCGGGACTACCAGATTTACAGCCGGGCTACTGATTTTTCCAGTTTGATAGCCCGACGGGCTAGTGGAAAAACAATGCAAAAATCATCATTACAAACAACAAAGAACTGTGCTATGGTGTATTATAAAGTTTGAGCCGTGACGCGAGACATAATGTGTCTTTCGGGCAACCAAAATCTCATCAGGGCTACTAAAAATTATTGGTTACTAGCCCTGCTGACTACCATGAAAATACACTTAATTTCGACCCCTGCCGAGGTATTGGAACTAGTTTGTCAACTTCCAATACCGAGGGGAGCTAATAATCGACTAGTCACCCTCAAACCATGTTATTATTTGTTTCACTATGACAACTGAAATAAATAAAAGCTCACTTTTTTTTTTCTTTCTTTTTTTCTGTACTTTATGAACACCAAAACTGACTGAGTCTGATGTGATTCATGAATAAAAATGCATTGGATCTAGCTCAGTCCATTATCGTTCACGTATTAATGTTTCATCTGTTATAAATGTTCCACGATCGTAAAGCGCATCAGGTAGAATAGCGCCCAGGGATGACGTCGCACAATGGTAATGAGCATAACAAGTAGAATAGCTCCCGGGAATTAGCATTTTTGGTAATTAGCATTTTTATACAACTTAAACTGTTAATCCTCTACCAAACTGATGTAGGTTCCAGCCAAGATGTTAAAACGATGTGAGCAGTATATTAAGTATGGCAAGCTGACTGAAGATGAAGAGGAGAAACCTGCTCGTAAACTATCTAAGGTAACACCTTGATTGGTTCATCAAGAAATTGTGATTTCTGTAACTAGACGGCAGAATTTAATCTAGTCATTTTGAAATTGGTAGTTGGCTTGGTAGGATTCGGGCCCACAACTTTTGTGATTGCAAGTCCTAACCACTGGACCATGTTCTGCATGCTACTTCATGACAAGTTTTACGTATGGGACCATCCCTTTTTGCGATCTCATTTATAATGAACACCTTCGCTGATGCTAAGGTTTACTTCGGAAGTCTTATTTTAAATTCATGCATGAGAATCAATGTAGGTTTTCATTGACCAGTGTGAGCTGCTTCAGATTGTTTCAATGAGATGCAACCATGTATTTTTTTACCATGAAACATCCAGTTGATTCTGTGTGAAGGGTATTTTTTTTATAAGGTACATGGACTTCATTGGGTGAGTTGAGTTGACAAGTATGTCAAATTGATTTGAATGATTATCTTGACCCAACAGGATGAATGTGACAGTAAGAGAGGTCAAGTCATTAGTGCTCCTCAGACAGCTAGTGTTGAAGTCAAGAAAGAGAAGATACAAACGGAGGCAGCATTAGCTCAACTCTATGCTCACGTCCAAGAGATGCCTCCTAGTTCCAAGAAGAGAAAGCTTATGAAACAGGTTAGTGACAAGCTCATGGTTCTACATCTAATGTAACATTCTGTTAAGCATGTCATGCTGGCCACTTATTCAGCTATAAAACATTGTCTGTCTATTGTCGAGATAATCTGGAAGGAGGAATAACACTTTCATTATCAAGCTTCTTAAAATCAAGTCACATTGTCGTGTGCTTGGCAGAAGGACTAAGACTCTTTTCCCCCATGCCATACACTCAGCATAGAACATTCATTCCAGCAGAAAGTTGTCCAGTAATCAAATAGCATAATTCTCAACAAGAATGCATAAATGAATTATAGACATAATGCTCTTATTACTCATAAGTTATGCTTAAGCTTTCTTCAGTAGCTAATAAATATCTGGGAAATGGTAAATCAAAATTCAGCTTGATAATTTCAAAATACAACATTGTGCACTAAGCCATGCACAGTTTCCTCTGCTCTCTGCTGGACATGCTATTTTAGCCTTTTCAAGATGTGTTCAATTAAAAACATTCTTCATTACAACTTGAGAACACGAAGGGCCATGAGTTTCAATCTCACTCAAGGACTTGGACCAAGAACTTGGAATTGAATATACAATGCTGTTTAGCAAAATCATTAAAGTGCAAAGTACAATTACGAATGCTTTTTCTGTAATCAACAGTTTGCAAAGAATAGCAACATGCCAGGTACACCTACAAGAGTGAAAGAAGATGTGCTTGTAAACAGTAGGCAACGCAAGCACACACGAAGCAAATCAGTTGGAGATGTTATTGTTGTAAGTTACAGATGGTTACAGGAATGGACAACAAAATGGCTTCAAATATAGATGCATGTCAATGCTTTCCTGCTCTCTCCTGATAGCTTCTCTAGTTTTGCTCCAGCTTTCAGTACATACATGCTGTATGCTCTATGTTTTGTTTGTTTGTTTGCCTGTCCTGTTCATTGTTTGTATATAAACATACCTGTGCTCTTTCATTATTCAACACAAGATGCAATCTCTGAATACACCTCCACAATTGACTCCATGTCAGTTAATAATGTACATGTATTTATTTCAAATTTCCTCCATGAGCCTGTGATATTGTGTTTCAAACATATTATTGTGTGGATGAGACTAGATAAATCAATATTTCAGGCATTAAAAGTGTCTATGTAAATACATGTACATATTTGTCTAGTCTTGGTTCAAGACGTTTCTTGTTTTCCTTTCACACACAGCGTGGCCAACTCACCAACAGCGCCCACATCGACCGCCCGTACGCACTCACCTGACTTGAGTGGGACAAGTCAGGTGAGTAGATGCGAGCGCTGTTGGTGATTTGGCCGCGCTGTGCGTGAAAGGAAAACGAGAAGCGTCTTGCACCAAGACTAATATTTGTGTGTTTGATTAAACAGAAACATATTTCCACCCCTGGGTATATGAAGAAAAGAAGACCAGCTCCACTTCCTCCTGCAGAACATGAAGAGGTAAATTATCTTGACTGATTATCCCTATCAATCTTGGTCTGGTTTCTTTTACATTCTACTTCTATTTAGTCAATAAGATCTATAGTTCAACCAATGTACAGCTTGAATACAATATCCTCAGAAAACTGTGTGGAACGCACGTAATGGCTGTGATTATTATTATTACAATTTTGCTTTTCAAATTGCATAATATATATTATATGAGGACACCAATTGCAAGATGTCTACCCAAATACTGGCATTAGGTAAGCATATTGCTCAAAATGACCAGTGAAAGACACGTAAAGTAATTCTTGTCTATTCTTTTTTTGACAGACTGCACAACAAAGAGGATACATGCGTGATGTAAGGCATGAAATGCGTGATCAACTTCGTAGGACTTGTGCCAAGTCCTGGGAAACTCCTCCTACTGAGAGACACCAGAGTCCTCGTGCTACTCATCACCACCGATCTAAACAATCCATTACCCCAACTTCTACTACACGGCAGAAACGACAAGCTCCACTCACTCCCAAACAACTTCAAGAACTTGGGCAAGTTTCCACAACGCCCAAGACTGAAGTGGTGAAGCCTGTACCTGCAGTGAGATCCTCAATAAAGACCAGGAAGCGTAGAAGTGATGGGCAACCTTCAGATACTCCTACAGAATCTACTGGCAGAAGTCAAATCAAACCAGTACCAAAGCCAAGGATCGTCAAGGTATTATTATCACCATGCAGTATGTAGCTGAATTTATGTTTCTTGTTTTTCTTCATTTCAGTGCCAATGTAAACTGAAAAACACTGTACAAGTTTTGCATCCTGGGGTTCTTTTTTTGTTGTAGTAATAGATTTGCATGTCTTTATAACTAGGGACAGCTGCCAATGCATGCATTGACTAGAATCTCAACTGCAAATGCATATTACAAAACACAAACAAGCTGAGACTGCCGGTTAAATCCTTGCTATATTGTGCATGTTATCTTTGGCTTGATTATGTCAGAGAAAAGTCTTTTTAGAATAATGCAAAATACAAACAAGCTTGGATTGTTACAGCATGCATTTGTTCATGGTGGCTCATATGGTGGTGCATTGTGTAACATGTAGGAAGTACACTTGAGTGATTAGGGTTTAATGGTAGGGTCATAGATTAGTAAGTACTCAACAAAATAATAACCATACAAACTAACTTGGTGAGAAGCACTGCAGCTGTTGATATTGTTGAATATTGGGTGACAAGGTTGCCCTTGTTGTGATGGTTTGAATAATATTTTTAATATAAGAAATGATTCATCCATCAATGCATGAATCGCTTCTCAGATTGATGAAAACACAACTTCCAATAAATGTAAATTTGTTTTGTCATTATGCAGGAAAACAGTCCATTGATGCCTGCTCGGCCCAGCCATCATCACCGCCGCCAACAACGACAAGCCAACAAGCATGAGCTCAATAGTCTGGTATAGAATACACTCATTCTACAAACATAACAAATGTATAAATGTGTAGATGGTCAAGTTAAGATGTAATGTTCATAGAGTTGCTGAAGCACAAAAGATAAGGTAAGCATAACAACATTTTGCAATTAGAAAAGTTCACTAGCCAAAATACAGAGTTTTTACATGCAATTATAAAGGCTGGTTTCTTGCTCATTTTTGCTTATTTCATAATACACTGTTAAGCAGAAAATATTGCTAAGAAGTATAGCATGTTTATAAGCAGTCATCCCCTGCTTAGTTATGCTGCTTTATGAATCTGATTCAAAAGTTATGTTTAAATTCACATGACTTGTCAGGTACAAGAACATTTCTATTATCCAAGGTATGCCCGTATTGATTCATACTTTTTTGACTTTGTTTTCTTTATTATTTATCACAAACTTGTATATACATTGTCATTGATTGATCCTGGCTTCCAAACTTTCTTGAAAGAGGTTTGGCTATCAACGGCAGAAAGACAGACCAAATGTAGGTTCTGAAGTTTATTATAGGTAATATAGATTTACTGAATCAGTTTGTTTTTTTTTCATTCCCAATTTCCCAATGCAACACCCATATCTGCTGGATTTGTTCAAATAAAAATCTCACAAGTTGAACTATGAACTGTCCAGCAAGACACTTTGTAAAAATTTGTACAGAGACTTAACTTTGTTTTTTGAGAGATTTTTGGTGGACCCTCACTCACAGTGGTATAAGATGCATTTTTGGGGGTATTTGTAGTGAAGAAATGATAAAGAAATATCAACAGCTACACACTAATGAGCTATGATTTACAAAGTGCAAGCAATACTAATCCAGTTACTTAATGTAATGTCCATACATTAGTAAAATGGTAAATTGCAATGTAAAGATAAGCCTGATGTATAAATATGTACATGACAGGCCGAGTAGGTGTCATCTCATGTACAGTATTTGAGTAGCAAGTTATGGTAAGAAGTGCCTTGTGTTTACATGAAGCATCACACTTTCCAGTATTTTTAATCCCAACATGCCTATCATACATGATTATCTGGGGTCGATTTCACAAAGAGTTAGGACTAGTCCTAACTTAGGACTAGTCCTAGGAGATATACAAATTGCATGGATAGTCCTAAGTTAGGACGAGTAACTGGTCCTAACTCGAGATAAGACTAGTCCTAACTCTTTGTGAAATCCACCCCTGTTCATTTTGTTAAAGCACTGCTGAGAAACCTATGAGTTTTCAGAATTTTAAATCAGATTTGTTAAATCGGAGGTGAAATATAAAACAATTTATTGCAATTTGTACATTAATAGTCTTCGTACAAACTCCTGTACAATACTGCTCCGGGTACTTTGAAAAGCAAGGTAGGATTTTCAGAATTTTAATTTCTAGTTGAATATTTTGAAGTTTGACCAGTGGAGGCAACTGCCCTAATTGTCTCTCTCAGGCTCACTGCTGGTAAGGGAACACATTTATACTGTATATAAAGTACCAGTTTTTATTCAACCAGTGGCATAGCATGGATATTTTACAATTGTGACATATTGTGACAAATCTTAATTCCCACAACAAAATAGCCAAATGAGTCTTAACAAAAGGTAAACAATGTTATTGTCATGGCAAGGCTACACTGTTTTTGTTGGTTAATTTTGCATCATTTTTCAATCTTAACTAATTTTTAAATTCACAAAAGGATAATCTTTTTTATTTTATTTCATGTTTTATTTTATTTTATGTAAAGCACAAATCGATGTTTTTGTTTTGGGTGATTTTTTTAATAATTGCCAACCTCGCAGCTCTTGCCATCTGCGCCAATTCTGATTGATGATTGAATATAGAGGCAAATCTTTTAGTTGGTAAAAGCACAAAGCCTTATGAGGCATAGGCAAATGACAACCTCTAGTCAAGTGCTATTTCAACATGTTCAGGACATTAACTGACTGATGATTTCAAGCTACTAATTTTGGGGAAAATTGGTGCATTTTAACACAACTTTAACTTTCTGATATGACACAGGCAATACAAGAAGTGTGGAAACAAATGTGGATTTAGTCGATATGCCTATACGAATGATCTGGGACACTGTAGTAAGATGGAGCATCTATGCACCTATTATTTCATATACATTAACATTGGCAGAAAAATTAGCAGTCAGAACAAAACGTAGTAATAATCAAATAATATAGCCTTTATTTGTTTTACCTTTTTCAAAATTTGCCTCTGAACAGCAAACATTTTGTAATTATTTTACTCATTGAGCTACGCCACTGTGTTTAACACAGGAAGCGTTCTTCAATCTCAACAAACCATTCTGTACATAGGTATATAAACTACAATATATAGTGATCAATGTTTAGTTTATTTTAATCTTTTTGCCTTTATTATAACCACACTATTTTCTGTACGCTGAATGTTACAATGTCAATGATGACAATGCAATTGTACTAATTGAAAATAATAAAGATTTGTGTATCTTTAATCAGTTCATCACAGTTTACAGATTTTGATTTTACAGTGAGCTATTTTACGGAAAAGACCAAATCGTTATGGCCCATCGCTCTGCCGGTCAAGAAACAACTTAACTATATGATTTTGTGTGTACACATCAAAGGAAGGCAAAACATACGGTTGTGCTGCATGACATTATTCCACTGTAGGCCATGCCCACTTTACACAAACTGGCTTCACTGATTACCATGGGAGTTCCTTTCAGTCGAGTTTTTCTTTGATAATCACAAAAGTCTTCTCAAAATTTAAGTTTCTATCTTAACAAATGCTTAAAACTACAAACAAACATGATACCAGCTTTGAACCCAAAAGTGGCAAAATCTTTGGGCAGGCAGCAGATGTGCGCAGTGTTATGAATTTTATGGGCAAGGCTATACACCAGAACGCCCATAAGGATCACCTTAGCAAGTCCTGATGCATGGAAGGCCTTTTTAGTTTTCTGTGAGAATACGTTTGTTAACATTTTATGATGACACAGATTGAAACATCGTGTTTCATGTAGAAATCAAAATGATACAACTCTTTTCAGATGCCTCTCTTTAAAGAAGAGTTTTTCGTGAGAGTGAGTTTGTTAACATTTTATGATGACACAGATTGAAACATTGTGTTTCATGTAGAACTCAGAATGATACAACTCTTTTCAGATGCCTCTTTTTAAAGAAGAGTTTTTCGTGAGAGTGAGTTTGTTAACATTTTATGATGACACAGATTGAAACATTGTGTTTCATGTAGAAATCAAAATGATACAACTCTTTTCAGATGCCTCTCTTTAAAGAAGAGTTTTCCGTGAGAGTACGTTTGTTAACATTTTATGACGACACAGATTGAAACATTGTGTTTCATGTAGAAATCAAAATGATACAACTCTTTTCAGATGCCTCTCTTCAAAGAGGAGTTTTTCGTGAGAGTGAGTTTGTTAACATTTTATGATGACACAGATTGAAACATTGTTTTTCATGTAGAAATCAGAATGATACAACTCTTTTCAGATGCCTCTCTTCAAAGAAGGAATGTTGTTTGTCTTTTGGGTCGGCATTTTTAGGAGCAAAGAATGAGAATAAAGAAGCTGATCCTTTAGCAGTGTCTTCCTCATCATCATCCCTGAATACAAAACAAAAAAACAAACATTTTATTAGTCCTTCAGAATTAATTGGAGGTTTGCATGTTGAACGTGCAATGAGAGGCTCAGGCAGGTTGACACCATGTATTAAAATCTGAATTGAATAACTCCCTCCAAAGGATCTGGTGAAGGGATTAGTTGAGACTATACAATTTTAGTGTCGCAACCTTCTTGGTCCCACACCCATACTCAAGCCACATTTACCTGAGTAACTATAAGTAAATCATGGCCGCCACAATCTACTTCTTTAAGAAACTGGAAGTATGAACTGCACTAAATATCCGCTGCCCTCTCTAGTAAAAGACAACATTCTATCCAATAAGTTTGGTCAACTGAACCAGACTGCCACTGATGTTGTCTACAAATCAATCAAGCCCTCAAGAATTGCCGGGCTGCAAAGCCCAACATTACAAAGGAAGAAAGAAAGAACAGGCCATAGCAACCTTGCGACAAAGTTTGTGATATCCTGTTGGTAGTGTACTTACCAGTGTACAGCATGGGCTTTGCTCTCTAAAATAGTACTAGTTGTAGACCAGCTGAAGCGTACAAACTGGGGATATCCAAACACTTTATCCACGTTGTCCATTAGCCATTGCTTCGTTGATGGATCTGTAATAAATTTATTTTATCAATCAAACTCATCACAGTGAAGATATTTATCAAAATATTGTGACCCTGCCACAGAGTATGTGTATCTTTTGAAAAACCCAATCCATGTACATTGGTGATGACAACACTTTGCAATCTAAAAAAAATAACAGCTGATTGAATCATTTCAAAAGAAAATGTCACCTTCAATTTGTATAAAAAAATACTGGATAAATAGTTATGCATTTAAAAATAAAAAATAAAAATCAATACCTTGTAGAGGAAGCCTAAAAAGTGAGACCTTTTTCCCAAATCTCAGCTTGGGCTCTGGCTCCGGCTCCATCGCCAACTTTGGAGCAGTACATTTTACAACATCAAACGGAGGCCAGAGTCAGAGCTTGAGCCTACTCTGAGGTTTAGAACAGACCCCTGGTCTAGTGGTTTATGATTGATCCAATACCACTTGTCAATCATGTTACAATTAGATTGGAACTTCAGAATACAATATAGGTCTAGAACCTGACCATTGGTCTAGCACTACACTGTTGGTGAAGAACCATAGCTCGCTTTTCTTCTAAGAAAATTACCTGCAGGGTATCCACTTCCATAGTTTCCTGTGACAATATCGTCTCCTTCTTTGAATGTCCAAGACTTTAAAACCTGATCTCGCATCACCTAAAAAAAAACGTTAATGCATCATAACCATCATAACACAAGAATAAGACTTTAAATAATTTGTAAATGAATTCAACAAATGTGAAGCTACAAACAAATGTGAAGTCACCATGACCGTTAGATTTGACCTACACAACCTGTAGGTTCCATCCTGCAGACATTGCACCCATATAGGTTTCTTTCTAAACAAAACAAAACATTTGTTCCTACAATATCCTGCAATCACTTTTTCTTTCGTTATGATGCATCTAATTTACTCAATTTAGATATTCCTTTTGGTAAAAATGAGTGAAAAGTGGTTGCAGGATACACACATTTTCCCACTATTTTCCCTGCTGAA
This sequence comes from Asterias amurensis, assembly GCF_032118995.1. Taxonomy (NCBI): domain Eukaryota; kingdom Metazoa; phylum Echinodermata; class Asteroidea; order Forcipulatida; family Asteriidae; genus Asterias; species Asterias amurensis. Next base: position 9,772,157 of record NC_092655.1, read on the forward strand.
GATGTTTTTCTTGTTATAAGTTATAAACAAACTTGACTTTTTTCAACAGTAACAAAATCAAACAGCAAAGATAAACAGTAAATACCTTGGCACATATACTGGCAGCACTGACGATGGGAAACTTTGCATCAGCTTTGGGTGTAACAGTGATATCTAAACCAGGAAATAATCCTTGAAGTTTCTCTTGGTACTTGGTAGAATCTCCAACTGTGTCAACATATACCTGCATAGATTCATAGCAAACTCACTCGGTAAATCTTAGACAAAAATTTCTCTAGTTTACCCCGCTGATTATCATCAAAGTAGTTTCAATTTATCACTTTTTTAATCAACCCTTATTCACTTTAGAAAGTGTCGCCATACAAGGACAAAAACTGAAAAGAGACTTCCTTTGTGCAACAGAAAAAGTTTTACTTGACTTTCAACTCAACATAATATTGTCCATTTAGGTAGGTGGATTGATGCAATTAAAATGATAGATGCTCAAGCCACATGACAGGGAACTAAACCAACATTTCAACAACCCACAAGTTGACACTTTGCATGATGTTGTTCCTGTGTGTGAATGGTTTGAGGCAATAGGGTGTCTTGCTGTCTTTGTGGTCCCACTGTTTTAAAATGAGACACCATGCTTTATGTATTATTTGAAAATAAACAAAAGAGTTGTTTTTGACTTGACTTTGGACAAGCTTCAAGAAAATTTCAGACACCATTATCATTTTGAAACCCTAACCAATACTGGTGTTGTGTCTTCTGTTGAATACCTTTAAATAAGAGCTTTTTGAACAGATTAAAATAGTGAGAAACAAACCTCCTTGATGTTAGCTCCTTGCTGTATAGCTAGATTCAGCAAACCAATGGCAGAGTCCATAGATATTGCATTCAAACTGTACTTAGTTCTGGACAGGAAAAATAACACAAGACAGTATTAATTATTACAAAAGACACACAGAAACTGTACATACACATTTCACCACATTAAGAGGGGACTGCCACCATGGTCAAAGCAGGCCTGCGGCTGTATGATATTTTGAACTCTAATAAAAAGCTGCATAACTTAAGTGGAACTCTGTAACCCAGGTTGTACCATAAACTAGGTCATGATATGGTAGTTGAAAGTTGAATGGGTTCTGACTAGCACCCCTGAACACAATAGCAAGATTGCAAACAATTAGTGCTTAATAGCACAGTTGGCCCATTAAGCCAGAGGATGCAGGTTCATTCTAGTTAATTTTTCTTTGATCAACAGAAAAAAAGGTTCAAATTGCATTAAAACACTGCACTGTGCATCTCATATGGCGCAGTGCACTGATCAGTGGATGAAGACGCTATTTCCACTGCCCTACAGAAACATTTAATGATTTACTCAATCAAGGTCTATACTAACAGAGTGTAGCTATATACCGGTATGTATATTGAGCAACAAACCAAGGCCCAATTTCATGGCTCTGCTTACCATAGGCAAAGAATCGGGGCTTACGGAAGCAGGGAATTCTGTGCTTACGTCAAGCGTATTTCACTTTCTTCAGCACAGGTTTGTGGGGAATTTTGGCTCATGTGCGTGTGTACCTCATGTTACCATGCGTTACTATCCATTCTGCGCTTACACAGCTAGCGCAGAAATTCAGCGCTTGCAAGTAAGCAGAGAATGGTGATCGTAAGTGCAGAATTCGGCAGTAAGCAGCTCTAGCCATGAAAGAGTGTCCTGGTTCTGCCAATCTGAAGGTTGCTATGCAAAATCTTTCCCAAGCCATGTGAAATAGCACTTATATGCGTTTAACCTGAGGTACTCAGCAAACTATTTTTGACCAAGGGACAAGTCATGTAATTAATTTTAACAAGCAAATGGCTAAGTCATCAAGGGCCCTCACATACCTTCTCAGCATTGCTGTGGATATGAAATTGGGGGAGAGAACTTCCACCTCAAATCCAATAAAATCATCTGCTTGCTTGATCTTAGAAAAGAGATTATCTCTCTGCTCCTCAGTCAAAGTCTTAGAATCTAGAAAACAAACAAGAAGTTGAAATTTACTGTAATGAAGGATTCTTTAGTTGCAATAGCTTTGACCATTTTGTAAAAAATAACTGATTTAATTTCAGACTTCATCCTTACTATTAGCCTTAACCAATATTGGAAACTTAAAGTGTATTGCTTGCTGTGTACTGAAATCCCGTCCCTCGTGTCTGAGAATGAGTCCAGGTTCTCCTCATCCAGTCTTAGTCCCCTTTGTCTGATTCTGAGTCCCTCAAGTCCATGTAACATTAACTGCAATAATCGTTACCGTTGATCATACAGACAGTTTTTGTCAGAAAAATGACCGGATAAGAGAGTCCAACTGTCAATTCAATTCAATTTTATTTGTCCCACCATGTAGGAAACTCTATTTGAATACATGCAATACAGACTTTTGACCTGCTGCTGTTTCAAGTCTGAGATTGTGCCTATTTTTTGTTCTGTCATCACTCGAGCAAAGGGCTGAACAGAAGGTTCAACAAGAAAGGAAATTATTTCAGCCAGACATAAACTGCCATCACTGACTTGAAAACCCTGACATGTGCGGTTAAAACAAATAAAGTCTGTGGTCAATATGCAAAGGCCTACGCAATCCAAAGGCTGAGTCCAAGTCTATATCAGTGCTCTGAGACATAGTCCGATGTTGAACTACAGTGTCCATTAGCAAAACAAAATATCCATTAGTTGAAGTTCCTTATTCCTCTGGAATAGGATGTTAGGCCTTGAGGTCTTTAGCAAAGTTGGTCTCAACGGAACCCATTTTAACAGCTTTACAAAAATTTTTGCAGAAGAAGTGTGTTTACATGGATTGGTTATTTGAATGTTCAACGTTTAATAATACAACACTAACCTGCGAATCCTAGGTCAGCCAGCCTTTCCTTACAAGACACCGGGCAAAAACTAACTCCATAAACCATAGGGCCTGAAAATAAAGGCAAAGATAAAGAATAGCAATTTAGTCTGCATAATTACCAGGGGCTGTCCTTAAAGTTTTGTTCACTCGCTGGTCGGATGAATCAACCACAAATGCAGTCATTTAGTCAGAGCTGACCAGTGGGAACCAGTGCAGAAGATGCAGAGTTGCAGGGAACTAGCCTGGAGCTGAGAAAACACTGGTGGTTGATGATAAAGATTGTCAGCTAGCTGAATGAGCAGAAACAGAATAGATTCCAGACATCCACTAGAGTAGAACACAAAAGCAGCCCCACACATTCCCACAATTCATTTAAATTAGACGTACAGTCATTCAATCTGATATTAAATAACAGGTGGATTAATTTAAGTAATGATGATTTTTTTATTGAAGTTTTGATGATTGCCTCATTCTCATGTTGAAACTATTAAGGGAACATTTCTTATTTATATTGCTGTTTTAGTTTCTAAGTAAATGCCTCAATCCTTTCCTCACCCTTTAGTTATTAACTGCAAGAATACAATTATCAGACTCCAATTATCACCCCGGCACCCACCTACCCCCCCACCCCCTTATCGGAGACCGGACATCTGTTTCAACCTCAACACCCTGTTCCCAATCAGGGGTTTACATAAAAGTATATCTCATTTATTAGTAGGCATGGCTACGTACGTAGGCCTAAAAATATATCGGATAACTTTCCGTGTAGCGCCACCACTTTTTCACTCATTTTTTCACTCATTTTTACAAAAAGGGATATTCTCATTGAGTTGAGGTAAATTAGATACTATATTATTTCATATCGAATGAAAAAGTGGTGGCGCCATACGGAAACTTTTCAATATATTTTATTGGCCTCTTGCACGCGCATCACACGCGGCGACTGATCCGCGCTCATCATGTCGGTGGGCAAGTTAGTTTAGTTTACATGTATTAATGCAGCATCGCCTAAAACGCGCACTTTCACTGCATAACGCACATCATAGAGATATATATAAAAACGCACAGTGAAATTGCCCACCAGTATGGCGCATTCAAGACTTTTTTGATGATGACGTCAGGTGAAATGGGTCCATAGGTAAATTAATTAGGTAATTAATTAATTTATTAATTAATTAGGTAAGGTAGGGGAAAAGTTTCCGTATGGCGCCACCACTTTTTCATTTGAAATAAAATAATATAGTATCTAATTTACCTGATTGACATATCCCTTTTTGTAAAAATGAGTGAAAAAGTGGTGGCGCCATACGGAAAGTTATCCAAGGTAGGCCTACTTACTATTTTATTTCATCATAAATAACAAATGAAAAAGCGGTGGCAGGATTTTGAAACTTTTCTTCATCAGCAAAGAAAGCAAAGGGAGATCAATCAAATCAATCATTATTAGTCGCTATCTTTATAATAATATTCATATTTATTGTCAATCATTTATATTTTACAACATCGTTATGAGGTATATGTGTCACTGTCCCACACTCTGTCACTCACTCTCTGCCTGCTGAGCTGAGTTTCCTCTACTCTACGAGCCATCAATCAACAACAAAATATACAGTTTGAGCTTATCCTCAATTTGCGCTGCAGTTTGAGCACTTTAATACAACCGTGAGCCTTGGCATTTGGTTCAATCCCGTTGCGTTATTATTGCGCTCAAAATAAACGTGCAATTTCACTCACCTAGAACGGGTCCTCTCCCAGCTTCATCTATTCCCAAACAACATGGTTCATCTCTACAAACTTGAGGAACAATGGATTTTAAAACTATATTTTTACTGTTGTCACTGGCAAAATCTGAAAGATCCATTATACCTCAATCAAAATGTCAGCCAATCGTTGAAAATGAACTTTTGATCGTCTGATGAGTTTCGCGCGCTTGATTTGTTGACATCCAGAGACAGAGTAGAAGGAAATGGACTATTGAGGGCGCTGTCCGCATTGACCGTCTTTTTAGTGTAACATGGAAAGACCAGGCTGAAGTGAGCACCAAATTTGGGCCCAACACCAAATTTGGTGATGGCAAAAAAATTGGGTGCTAGCACCAAATTTCGATGTAACTGTCAACGACCGTCATAACCCGTCGAAGACAGTGCGGAAGGATTGTACACGCGTAAGGTATGGGTAGATTCAAAGCCAAGAGTTCCATCTTAATTGGGCAATATTATTATTTTTTATTTCATAAATCTGTTCCTCATACCCCTGGCTATATCAGATTAGTGCCCCAGTGTTTGAAGTCTGCTAATTAGCTTAGCCCAATTAATTTAGTCAATGAAGAATATACGAATTTCTGTACTGTATGCGCTGTATGCGTAAGGTATGGGCAAATAAAAAGGCAAGAGTTCCATCTTAATTGGAAAATATTATTAGTTTTATTTCATAAATCTGTTCCTTATACCTTTGGCTATGTCAGATTAGCGCCCCATTGTGTAACGTTTTCTAATGAGCTCAGCCCAATTAATCCAATTAGAGAAGAAATTGCGAATTTCGTACTGTAGTTATACGCTATTATGCCTAATACATGCGTGGGGTATAGGCAACAACTAAACAAACGAATTCCGTCTAAGTTGGAAAATATTAATATTATTTATCTCATAAATTTGTTCCACATACCCATGGCTAAATCAATTTAGCACCTCGACGTGTTACCTTACCTAATTAGCTCAGCCCAATTAATTTAATCAAGAGAATCATTCACGAATTTCTTACTATACGTTGTATGATATACTAAACACACGCGTAAGGTATGGGCAAATACAAAGCCAAGAGTTCCATCTTAATTGGAAAATATTTTTAATTTTTATTTCATAAATCTATTTTCCAGACCCCTGGCTATATCAGACTAGCGCCCAACTTGTTAAGTCTGCTTATTAGCTCATTCTAATTAATTTAATAAGGGAAGAATTTACGAGTTTTTATACTGTTACGCTGTTTATACTTAGATAACAAGCACGTAAGTAATGTCAATTACAAAGCCAAGAGTTCCATCTTTATTGGAAAATATTATTAATTTTTATTTCATAAATCTATTCCTTATACCCCTGGCTAACTCAGATTAGCGCCCCAACTTGTTAAGTCTGCTAATTAGCTCAGCCCAATTAATTTAATAAGGGAAGAATTTACGAGTTTTTCTACTTTATGCGCTGTACATTATGCTATACACAAAGAACAAGCGTAAGGTATGGGCAATTACAAAGCCAAGAGTTCCATCTTAATTGGAAAATATTATTAATTTTTATTTCATAAATCTATTCCTCGTACCCCTGGCTATATCAGATTAGCGCCCCAACTTGTTAAGTCTGCTAATTAGCTCAGCCCAATTAATTTATTCAAGGAAGAATTTACGAGTTGTTGTACTCTATACGCTGTACATTGTGCTATATACAAAGAATAAGCGTAAGGTATGGGCAATTACAAAGCCAAGTCAAATTATGACGTCACTTTTGCACCAAAGAGTTGTAATTCCCAAGGTTTTGCGAATTCTGCATGCCTCCACACAGGAAAGTTGTTCAGGATGCTCAACTTGGTCGATTTGCACCGTCAAAAGGCGATTTCCAGAGTTGACTATTAGAAAAACAAGATGGCCGCTCTTCCCTTTTCCCTGCTCGGGGGAATAAACTTTTTATTTTTCGAGCCACCCCGAAAAACCGTATTGGCGTGATTACTTCTTGCGGATACCCCACCCGAGTGTGCCGGTGCAAATTTGAACCCCGTCACTGTTATATTTTGGCGGTAATCGACGATTTTTGGTCAAATTATGACGTCACTTTTGCACCAAAAAGTTGTAATTCCCAAGGTTTTGCGAATTGTGCATGCCTCCACACAGGAAAGTTGTTCAGGATCCTCAACTTGGTCGATTTGCACCGTCAAAACGCGATTTCAAGAGTTGACTGTTATAGACCATGGGATGGGTATTAAAAACGGGCCTATTTTGGGGGTTTCGTGGTCCCCATCTCCGGATAACTGCATGAAATTTGACGCACAAGGGTTTTCAATGGTACTGAATCCGAAGTTGGTTGTTGCAAAGCTCTTAAACTGCACAGTTCGTGAACAGACCAATTTTTGGGTCATTTTAGGTCAAATACAGTATTTTTTGATAACGTCTGTATACACTGGGACTATTTACCAATCGTTCACGGCAGTGCAAGAACCTTTTCCAAGTGTTTAATGTGAACGATGTAAATTTTCCCCTTTTCTTTCCGATAAACATGCAAAGGCCTACAACAAAAACTCTTGATTTTTATTGACTGAACATCAAGTACAATGCCATTTGTTTTTCGTTGCTACGACGTGCGTGTGTTACATTTTGTATTATCACGCGCGCGGCCGAGTTAGATGTGGGACGCAGGCGCACTATTTTGTTCGTATTCCACTCGCGCTTGTGTGATATTAAACTTGTAGTTTTGTCGAACGAGCCTGTAAATCGGCATCCTTTTATTCAGGGGTTTGAAGAAATACTCTGTATGTTATAATGGTACAGTGTAGGAACGAAACACGATAATGCTTCGAATGACGTCACCCACATCGCAGGCTTCCGAGGATTTGTAGATCACTATTTGTCGCCGTAATTGTTTCTTTTCGGGATTCGGTGCAGGATTTTCGCCAAGCAACAGCAAGTAATGGACTTTCTGTATTTTATTTCATACCTACATACAAAAATTGCGTGGTCCAAAAGTGGGGACTACGGTTTTGAACAATTCTAGCGATCATCCCATGGTCTATTAGAAAATCAAGATGGCCGCTCTTCCCTTTTCCCTGCCCGGGGAATAAACTTTTTAATTTTCGAGCCACTCCGAAAAGCCGAATTAGCGTGATTACTTCTTGCGGATATCCCACCCGAGTGTGCCGGTGCAGAATTGAACCCCGTCACTGTTAAATTTTGGCGGTAATCGACCATCTTTGGTCAAATTATGACGTCACTTTTGCACCAAAGAGTTGTAATTCCCAAGGTTTGGCGAATTTTGCATGCCTCCACACAGGAAAATTGTTCAGGTCGCTCAACTTGGTCGATTTGCACCGTCAAAACGCGATTTCCAGAGTTGACTATTAGAAAAAACAAGATGGCCGCTCTTCCCTTTTCCCTGCCCGGGGAATAAACTTTTTAATTTTCGAGCCACCCCGCCGAAAAGCCGAATTAGCGTGATTACTTCTTGCGGATACCTCACCCGAGTGTGCCGGTGCAAATTTGAACCCCGTCACTGTTATATTTTGGCGGTAATCGACGATTTTTGGTCAAACTATGACGTCACTTTTGCACCAAAAAGTTGTAATTCCCAAGGTTTTGCCTCCACACAAGAAAGTTGTTCAGGATGCTCAACTTGGTCGATTTGCACCGTCTAAAATGTAAAAGAGTGAAAACACTCGTTTTGTACCACTCTTGCAAAGAGCCATACTTTTTATGGCGGACAACTCTTTTTAAGAGTGAAAGACGGGTACATTCAACTCGATTTAGAGTGAAAATCGTTCCAATGTATCTCAAAAAGATTGAGACAGATTGACTTTCACTCCCAAAAGAGTGAAACTTACACCACTCGGGACAAGAGAGTGAAACGGTCACTTTTTTTACATAGAGAGTTTATTTAGTGAAGTATAGGCAATAATGCTGCAGGATTTGCATAGACATTGTATAGTGGATACCATAGAGCTGTATTTCTATGTAGTGGTGGCATCCCTAGTGGACGGGGGGGGGGGGGGGGGGGGGTAATACGTCTTGTATTCACAAAGCTGCTGTGAGGTTATTTTTAGCTGAGTGCGGACGTCATGTCTAATTGAATCACGTTATGGTAAACATCGCTGGTTCTATACTTATTGATACACAATCCCCAAATAGATTCCATTTGGAAACTACAAGATTGATCAGCGATGAGTATCGCTTCTTAAAGCAATAAGCCTGGAAGCTACTATCTTTCAAGGTACTCGACACATTTGGTAAATTGTCAAAGACGATTATATTCTCACTTGGTCTATCCCAACTTGCAAAACAAATCTTTAAAAGAAAATGGACTCTTGTTCATCGAAGTTTATTCGAATCTGAGAAACGATTCATGCACGAATCATACACTCAGATTCTTATTGTTGATGACTGTTTGCAAATGCTGCTGTCATGATAATGTTGTACCAGCTGCCACTTCGCTAATGAAACGTTGATGATTAATCATGTTCTTTTGAAAATACCATGACAATTTTTTTGAAGTTAACATCTATGTTTAGGATGAGTGGTTTACTTTGAGTTACAGAATCGATATACCAAATGGAACACTTCGCTGTAGCCTGAACATCTGACGTCACACTTCTAGGCTCGTGAATAAAGCCATACCTTCTGACCCGATAACTTTTCCAGATGTTTCTTTGATCTGGCACTCATTTCACACGGAGATGCGCAGTCAATTCACCCTTTATGTACTAACATACTAAAAACTGCATCCTTCGTGGAGCATTATTTTGTCCTTTCTTTGTACATATCAACATAGTCCCAATAGACCACCAGAATCCTTTCGAAAGTATAATGCACCAAGTCAGTATCTGTAAAGATTGATTTGGCGCATTACAAATACATACTATTATTATTATGATTACTATTAGAATCCTTTTTGTTTTGCCCTTGGTCCCCAATAAATCATGACCACTTGTTTATAAAACAACACTAATGTATACGCAAGGTTGGGCACACTCTGCATGCAGACGATGCAAAGTGCAAGCTGACACCATGGGTGCGTTCGTTTAGCTTCCCTGGGTCGACCCCGGTGTGTGGCGGTTTTTTTTTCTCCAAGACGAACGTGGGTAATTATCTGCACACGTTCGTCCTGGGAACAAAAACCGTCACACACCGGGGTCGACCCAGGGAAGCTAAACGAACGCACCCAATAACACATTCGATAATGGGTGCGTTCGTTTCCCTGGGTCGACCCCGGTGTGTGGCGGTTTTTTTTTCCAGGACGAACGTGTGCAGATAATTACCCACATTCGTCCTGGAAAAAAAAACACGCCACACACCGGGGTCGACCCAGGGAAGCTAAACGAACGGAAAGCTTACGTCACAGCACGTTTATCCAATGAAATCATTTGGCCTGTTAGACCACCAGTGCCCGTCATGCGGTTAAAGACAGTGACCAGTCTAAATTCCTCTTTGCTAAAACTGGGCCACCGTGTGAATGTCCTCAGTACACCGTGTCGACTGATTTAATTTTCCTCCTTTCATTCTCGGATGATCGCACCTATCAGTGTTTTCTCATTAGACCACTATATACCATGCATCAATAGACAAAATCAAAATGTAACGATGGACACAATCATGCAAGTGTTTTGGTCTCAACTCAGGAGTGCGTTTTGGCGGTCATGTTCATAACCAATAACTGTTTCGGTTGAACTGACCATTAGATAATCACTGACCAATGACTGCAAGAGTTATCGATTACAGTTGCGAAAACGCACCTCAGTTCAGTGTCCAGTTTTAAGGGGGAATTGGTATTTGGTAACCACCCTTAAAATGAATGGCGGTCAAATTTACTTGGGGTGGACGCCTAGCCTACATAAGCATGTTTAAACCATTTTGCATCGTTTCACTTTGAAGTATATTGTACTGCATTTAACATTAAATCATTTCAGATGAATTTAAAAGGTCAAAAGTTGTCTGTGAAAAGACCTTGATTGCACCAGAGAGCATCTACGACCTAATATTTTCCCGGGCCGCAAAACGGGCCCGGACCCCACAAGGTAAATGCTGACTATAACGATGTCACCCATCTTGCAAGACAGATTGACGCTCATCATCACAAGAAAGCCAAACGTCTTACAAAAATAACACGCAACGAGTTTTAGATGTGAAAGAGAACGTTCCAATCTCAACATGTCAGTGTCAAAAAAACTTCCCACAGAGAAGATCCTCTATCGAATCCCGTGATGCACGAACTCGTTTGGGCATTTTAACAGCTGAAGACATGCTGTAGGGTGCCTAGAGGCTCTGACACAAGGTGTGGTTGTTAACAACACGCTAATGTATACACCACATCTTGGACATCAGACAACCCGATTAGTTCTGTTCAACATAAGAGATTGTTGTTAAATAGTTTCACCCAAAGATTCATACCCAGCGGGTGAAGGGAAGCTTAGCTCATGTTATATCCTTTTAAGTGCATTAGGGTGTTCGTGAGCCAAACATCAATATCGCAGGTTGAGTGTACAGATTTAAACACATAAGGGAAAGATGGAAGGTACGAACTACCAAGACGGACTGAAGTGTCCGAGAGCCTAAATTAAAGAAACTGTACACTATTGGTATAATTGTTCAAGACCAGTCTTCTCACTTGGTGTATCTCAAAATATGCATAAAATAAAGCTGTGAAAGTTTGAGCTCAATTGGTCGTCGAAGTTGCGAGATAATAATGAAAGAAAAAAACACCCTTGTCACACGAAGTTTTGTGCGTTTAGATGCTTGATTTCGAGACCCCAAGTTCTAAATCTGAGGTCTCGAAATCAAATATGTGGAGAATTATTCTTTCTCCAAAACTACGTCACTTCAGAGGGAGCTGTTTCTCACAATGTTTTATTGTTTTATACCACCAACCCGTCTCCCCATTACTCGTAGGTTTTATGCTAACCATTATTTTGAGTAATTAAATTACCAATAGTGTCCACTGGCTTTAAAGGCAGTGCTCTAATAGTAGAGCAGAAGTGTGGCTAATTTATTACGAACTTGGTTACTACTCTATATAAAAACATGATGATCGAAAATATGTGTAACTCTTTGGTCAAGGCGGCCGCTACCCTAGCCCTATATAGGACTCTTCCTCTAGTACACAGTACAATACGAAAGTGTAAGGCCGCCAGGGCTACCGCTACCCATGCTTTGAATATTAAATACTTATGAAATCAGATCGATGTGTCAGTGTTATTATTATGTCGTCCGATAGAGTAAAAGTATTTTTCATGCGTATAAGCAAAGCGAAGGAGCATGAATTGCCGGGTTTTATTTTGTTTCATGCAAATTTCCCCGCATGTTTCCATCCCCAAGGAAAACACTAATTGACAATAATGTGTAGATGGGGGACCCTGTAGTTGTGTCGGTTTCTATAACTAAATTTTGTTTCTTCTGGGTCAGATTTGTTTCGGTGCATAGAGATGGGTTCCCGGTTTATCATCTTCAATATCATCTGATGCTGTGGGTTTTTCTTTCTTGCAGTTTGTCCGTGTGTGTTCACGGTTATCACATGGTTACCAACAGGCAAAACACACATACACCGCAAGAAACGGAAGATGCCCGTGGCATCCGACTTCTACTCTACATTATGGGAAGTAGAGTCGGGCAGCGCGCAGTAGTCGCGCAACCAGCAGAGAGCACCCACTGCAACTCGACTATCTCACTGCGTGGGACCATAAACGACTTGTCCACAATTCTACGATTATCGCAGAATTTGGCGATAAACAGAGCTATGAAGTTGCGCCCTGTGGTCTTGAAAGAATTTTGTACACAGAACGTGTAGGGAACCATGGGGGAATGGGTTATCACTTATTGCGGGCGCCTTTTCCCGCCGCCGATAGCTTCATTCGACGGCGGGGTTTCAAGACAAGTGCGAACGTCATACATCTTGTGGAGATTTCAATCGTCATATTTCCGGATACGAAATGGAAAATAAGTATGTTTAAACCTTAATATTCACTTATATTGTATACATGTACGTGCTTACTATGGTGTTGTAGATAGGGATGTGAATGTCAGTGAAGACGTTCGATTTCAATCGTTGGTTTCAATTTGTAAATTAGCACGATCATACGTATACATGTATCTGACATGACATAGCACGACTAAGTATAGTGACAGGCAACTGGCATGCTCGGCGCGGTGTTCCTCTTGCTATATAAATACTAGGGACCAATTGTGAGGTATTTCATAGGGACCCCAACGGAAATAAGCCAAAGATAAAAAATGGCTTAATTGGGTTGTCCTTGTTTTGTATATTTTTGTGTCCTATTTTTATTGTGTTCGAAATTAATTTATCTTATTTCATCGTCTGTTTCCGATTGCGATGTGTGTGTATTTTTGACATGTTTTTATCCAAATAAATTCAAATCAAATGCAAGTTATGTCAATGATTGATAGTAACCTGGCATGCTGCGCGGTGTCTTTGTGCTGTGTGTACTTTATTAAGCACCAAGTTGGGTTTTTCATAGGAGCCCAACGGAAATGAGCCAAAGATATTGTCTAACTATTGGGTTATCCTTGTTTATTTTTGTGTCCTATTTTTATTGTGTTCAAAATTAATTTATCTTATTTCATCGTCTGTTTCCGATTGCTGTGTATGTATTTTTGACATGTTTTTATCCAAATAAATTCAAATCAAATCAAACCAAGTCAATGATAGTAGCTTGGCATGCTCTGCGCGGTCTCCCTCTGTGCTGTGTGTACTTTATTAAGCACCAAGTTGGGTATTTCATAGGAGCCCAACGGAACTAAGCCACAGATATTGGCTTTATTTGGTTATCCTTGTTTATTTTGGTGTTCTATTTTTATTGTGTTTCTAAACTAAATTTTCTTATTTCATCGTCTTTTCTCCTATTGTTGTGTTTGTGTTTTGAATTTTTTTTTTTATCTGAATAAATACAAATCAAATCAAATCAAAATGTTGTTCTCGGCAGGGTATGTAATTGTAGTATATACACTAATTGTACAAAGACTGTGGTGTCGATAGGTATTTTTATTGATTAGTCTGGTCCGTGTCATTTTTTATTTTTTTATTTGTTTTATTTTTTTTTACTTTCTGTTTTTGGTTGCTTTTGTTTTTTGTCCTTGTCATCCTAGTCCTTGTCTGTCTGTAGAAATTATCCTAATATCTGTAGTTATTCCCTTCAAATTGTATACATTGCATCCGTCCTTCATTTTTATGTTCATAAATATTTGTTTTCTAGTGTATGCTTAAATTGTTATTGTCGACCTGAAAAATAAATGTTCATTTGTGGGATGTTTTTAAGGAACTGTTATCAGTGGATAATAAATTTGTTCTACCATGGTCATTGGTGCAAACATGTTCTTGTTGGTCTACCTGTGTTATTTAATAAAAAAAAGTCGCTGTTAATATTTATAAGCGTATATTGGTTTACATGAGTTTCTTCATAGAGAGACTCCCTTGTTTGAGTCAGTTTGCTAGATGTCAGTGAAGACATTTGGTTCCAATCGTCTGTTTCAATTTGTAAATATAACACGACTGCAGGGCCTGTTTATATTTTTAATGATAGTAATTGTATAGGCAACTTGATAGTAGCGTGCTGCTCTGCGCGGTGTACCTCTGTGCTATGTGTACTTTAAGGACCACATTAGGTATTTCATTGGGACCCCAATGGAAATAAGCTTTATTGGGTCACCTTGGATATTTTTATAACCTTGGGATGTCAAGAGATGTTCGAACTGAACACCAAGTCAGTAGGGCGTGCCAGTCTTTTATTGGCTCAATATTCATGTAAATGTTAACGTTTTGATAGAATGGCTTTACAAACCAACCCTCTGCTTTGATGAAATTGTAAACTGTACACGGGGCAGTGTACTGTAGTATGCACAGACACACGTCGTGCGTGGCGGTGTATGGCGCGGCCATCTGCGGGACACACTCACACCGCACAAACCAGCGCACTGACCAATCGAGCAAACGATCGGCGTAAACTGGTGTTTTTTGTTATATGAATAAGGTTATCTTGAGAAATATAAAGGTGTATTATATTAAACAAACAGGGTTGTCAGCAAAATCTTTGTGTGTTTTTAAAAGCTCAGTATAAAGTAAGGGGGCCAAATTGACCCTTTTCAAATGTGGTGGGGGGGGGGGGCAACGGCCCCCCTGATGTCACTGCCGTTCATCCTTCGCACTTATTGTTAGACGTATTTTTTGTTAGAACAATGAGAAAAAGATGTGATTACCATTGGTGCTACAGCTTGCTATAGGCAAGAGGTAACGACCCCTGGGGTTCCCTGCATTAGGCATGCTGCGGCTCCCGCCGGGTAGTTTGTCTAAAACACAAATGTCCCATTGTGGGGCTAGGACACGATTATCCTCAATGTGCATACATTCTACACTATTTTTGCACAATCTGGCTCTGTAGTGTTTTCATTGTTCGATGTGTAAGGCAATTGAGGGGGAACCAGACGCGTAAAGGTCCCATTATGCGGCTAGGACACATTTCTCCTCGTTTAGCATACCCTCTACACTGGCTTAGTCTGGCTCCTGTATTTTTTATTCCCTTTTTGTATTTATAAGGGTATGTTGGGGGAGCCAGACAAATGGTTAGCTTCGGTACACGCGAGCAGTGGGAAAAAAAATTCCGCTGGAGGTTTGCATGCCAGGTTTTTGCTTAAACAAAATTGCCGATAATATTGAACAAATTGTGATATATCAACATTTTCTATATTTCGATATGATTAAAAATGTTACATCCGCGGTATCTATCTCAAAAAAACGTTGTGTATTAAGTATTTTCGATATATCGACGGACGTTATTTAGCTGAACAGTCAAAAATAAATATTGTTACGCGGATGTTGGTCAGTTAACTGGTTAACCTTGTAACTGTCACTGTTAAATAGTCTCTACTGGTCATTTTTTGTGGGTTGGTTCTGACAGAGTGAAATAAAATTTTGAACTCGTGTTTCAGACAAATTTAGTATTGTATTCGCTTTGTGTGTTTTTTTATCCACTGTTTTCGCTTTTAAATAAACATTTTATTTGGTTCTAATTCAGTGTATTTATGTCATCAGCCAATTGAACAATAAAAACACATTGTGCCAATCTCTTTTTTATATGACCCTGGATTATTTCTTCATTTTCATATAACTGCTTCATTATTTGCTTACTGATTTGTTGGTTTTCCTGTAACCTTGTGAATGTAAAGCATTGTGAGATTTCATGTAATACCTTATAATAATAGTAAAAATAAATTACCTTTAATTCGATGCATTTGTTGAGTCCTACGTGGTGATGACGTTGTTAGAGAACTCTCTATGGATCACAGTCATCTGTTTGCATAGCATCAACTAACTTTCTATGGATCGTTCTCCTCTCCAACCACGACACTTTTGGAATGCCGAAGTCACCCACCTCATCTATTAATGGCCATGGACGTATGAACTTGAAACACTGATAACCATTTTCTTAGTGGTGTCAACCATTAGGCCCCTCGTATATGGAGCGCTCTACGCGGCCAAGGCTATCGATCCGTTTTAGTTAGGTGTAGGTGGGCATTAAATATCTTAAACACTGTTATCTATGTTATCATATATGTAATGTTAACAAAACTTTTAGTCCCTAAACAGGTTGCCTGGTTACTAACTATTCTTTTTGTTGTCTAGCAGGACGAGGCTCTTTGATGTAAGGAGCGCTCTTTGCAGCTAGGCGAATTGGTCGGTTCTAGTTAGGTGGGCATTAAATATCTTATACACTGTTACCTATGTTATCATATATGTAATGTTAACAAAACTTTAGTCCCTAAACAGGTTGCCTGGTTACTAACTATTCTTTTTGTTGTCTAGCAGGACGAGGCCCTTTGATGTATGGAGCGCTCTTTGCGGCAAAGCGAATTGGTCGGTTCTAGTTAGGTGGGCATTAAATATCTTATACACTGTTACCTACTTTATCATATATGTAATGTTAACAAAACTTTAGTCCCTAAACAGGTTGCCTGGTTACTAACTGTATTCTTTTTGTTGTCTAGCAGGACGAGGCCCTTTGATGTATGGAGCGCTCTTTGCGGCAAAGCGAATTGGTCGGTTCTAGTTAGGTGGGCATTAAATATCTTATACACTGTTACCTACTTTATCATATATGTAATGTTAACAAAACTTTAGTCCCTAAACAGGTTGCCTGGTTACTAACTGTATTCTTTTTGTTGTCTAGCAGGACGAGGCCCTTTGATGTATGGAGCGCTCTTTGCGGCAAAGCGAATTGGTCGGTTCTAGTTAGGTGGGCATTAAATATCTTATACACTGTTACCTACTTTATCATATATGCAATGTTAACAAAACTTTAGTCCCTTAACAGGTTGCCTGGATCCAAAGCTCCCTCGTCTTCCCTGGTTACTAACTGTATTCTTTTTGTTGTCAATCAGGACGAGGCCCTTTGATGTATGGAGCGCTCTGCGCAGCTAAGCGAACTGGTCGGTTCTAGTTAGGTGGGCATTATATATCTTATACACTGTTACCTATGTTATCATATATGCAATGTTAACAAAACTTTATTCCCAAAACAGGTTGTTCCAACTCGATCCTACCCTGCGGTAGTAGTTGTAGACTGGCACTCTACCTAACAAGTTTCTATGATACTTGGGAATATGGGAATATATTGAAGGGATACAAACTCTTTATGAGGCGTTGACGTTAATAGCGAGAAGTCCATTGATCCAATAAGAGAACCTTAGGTGCGGTAGTAGGTAGACTGGCACTCTACCTAACAAATTCCTATGATACTTGCGAATATGGGAATATATTGAAGGGATACAAACTCTTTATGAGGCGGTGACATTAATAGCGAGAAGTCCATTGATCCAATAAGAGAACCTTAGGTGCGGTAGTAGGTAGACTGGCACTCTATGTAACAAATTCCTATGATACTTGCGAATATGGGAATATATTGAAGGGATACAAACTCTTAATGAGGCAGTGACGTTAATAGCGAGAAGTCCATTGATCCAATAAGAGAACCTTAGGTGCGGTAGTAGGTAGACTGGCACTCTACCTAACATATTCCTATGATACTTGCGAATATGGGAATATATTGAAACGATACAAACTTTTAATGAGGCAGTGCTGTTAATAGCGAGAAGTCCATTGATACAATAAGAGAACCTACCCTGAGGTAGTAGGTAGAATGGCACTCTATGTAACAAATTTCTATGATACTTGCGAATATGGGAATATATTGAAGGGATACAAACTCTTTATGAGGCGGTGTCGTTAATAGAGAGAACTATAGAGAGATCCAATAAGAGAACCTTAGGTGCGGTAGTAGGTAGACTGGGACTCTACCTAACAAGTTTTTATGATTTTTGCGAATATGGGAATATATTGAAGGAATAAGAACTCATTCCGGTGCAGTGACGTTCTGAGCGAGAAGTCTGATCAATCCAATAAGAGAATCTATGGTGCGGAATAAGGTAGACTGGCACTCTACCTAACAAGTTTCTATGATACTTGCGAATATGGGAATATATTGAAGGAATAAAAACTCACTCCGGTGAAGTGACGTTCTGAGCGAGAAGTCCGATCGATCCAATAAGAGAACCTAAGGTGCGGAAGTAGGTAGACTGGCACTCTACCTAACAAGTTTCTATGATACTTGTGAATATGGGATTGTATTGAAGGAATAAGAACTCACTCCGGTGCAGTGACGTTCTGAGCGAGAAGTCCGATCGATCCAATAAGAGAACCTATGGTGCGGAAGTAATTAGACTGGCACTCTACCTAACAGGTTTCTATGATACTTGCGAATATGGGAATATATTGGAGGAATAAGAACTCACTCCGGTGCAGTGACGTTCTGAGCGAGAAGTCTGATCAATCCAATAAGAGAATCTATGGTGCGGAATAAGGTAGACTGGCACTCTACCTAACAGGTTTCTATGATACTTGCGAATATGGGAATACATTGAAGGAATATGAACTCACTCCGGTGCAGTGATGTTCTAAGCGAGAAGTCCGATCGATCCAATAAGAGAACCTATGGTGCGGAAGTAGGTAGACTGGCACTCTACCTAACAGGTTTCTATGATACTTGCGAATATGGGAATATATTGAAGGAATAAGAACTCACTCCGGTGCAGTGATGTTCTAAGCGAGAAGTCCGATCGATCCAATAAGAGAACCTATGGTGCAGAAGTAGGTAGACTGGCACTCTACCTAACAGGTTTCTATGATACTTGCGAATATGGGAATATATTGAAGGAATAAGAACTCACTCCGGTGCAGTGATGTTCCAAGCGAGAAGTCCGATCGATCCACTTAGAGAACCTACTCTGCGGTAGTAGGTGGACTGGCACTCTACGTAACAATTTCCCATGATACTTGCGAATATGGGATTGTATTGAAGGAATAAAAACTCACTCCGGTGCAGTGACGTTCTGAGCGAGAAGTCCGAATCGATCCAATAAGAGAACCTACTCTGCGGTAGTAGGTAGACTGGCACTCTACGTAACAATTTCCTATGATACTTGCGAATATGGGATTGTATTGAAGGAATAAGAACTCACTCCGGTGCAGTGACGCTCTGAGCGAGAAGTCCGAACGATCCAATAAGAGAACCTACTCTGCGGTAGTAGGTAGACTGGCACTCTACGTAACAATTTCCTAAGATACTTGCGAGTATGGGATTGTACTGAAGGATAAGAACTCACTCCGGTGCAGTGACGTTCTGAGCGAGAAGTCCGATCGATCCACTAAGAGAACCTACTCTGCGGTAGTAGGTAGACTGGCACTCTACGTAACAATTTCCTGAGATACTTGCGAATATCGGAATATATTGAAGGAATAAGAACTCACTCCGGTGCAGTGACGTTCTGAGCGAGAAGTCCGATCGATCCACTTAGAGAACCTACTCTGCGGTAGTAGGTAGACTGGCACTCTACGTAACAATTTCCTATGATGCTTGCGAATATGAGATTGTATTGAAGGAATAAGAACTCACTCTGGTGCAGTGATGTTCTGAGCGAGAAGTCCGATCGATCCAATAAGAGAACCTACTCTGCGGTAGTAGGTAGACTGGCACTCTACGTAACAATTTCCCATGATACTTGCGAATATGGGATTGTATTGAAGGAATAAAAACTCACTCCGGTGCAGTGACGTTCTGAGCGAGAAGTCCGAATCGATCCAATAAGAGAACCTACTCTGCGGTAGTAGGTAGACTGGCACTCTACGTAACAATTTCCTATGATACTTGCGAATATGGGATTGTATTGAAGGAATAAGAACTCACTCCGGTGCAGCGACGTTCTGAGCGAGAAGTCCAATCGATCCAATAAGAGAACCTACTCTGCGGTAGTAGGTAGACTGGCACTCTACGTAACAATTCCTATGATACTTGCGAATATGGGATTGTATTGAAGGAATAAGAACTCACTCTGGTGCAGTGACGTTCTGAGCGAGAAGTCCGATCGATCCAATAAGAGAACCTACTCTGCGGTAGTAGGTAGACTGGCACTCTACGTAACAATTTCCTAAGATACTTGCGAGTATGGGATTGTACTGAAGGATAAGAACTCACTTCGGTGCAGTGATGTTCTAAGCGAGAAGTCTGATCGATCCACTAAGAGAACCTACTCTGCGGTAGTAGGTAGACTGGCACTCTACGTAACAATTTCCTGAGATACTTGCGAATATGGGAATATATTGAAGGAATAAGAACTCACTCCGGTGCAGTGATGTTCTGAGCGAGAAGTCCGAATCGATCCAATAAGAGAACCTACTCTGCGGTAGTAGGTAGACTGGCACTCTACGTAACAATTTCCTATGATACTTGCGAATATGGGATTGTATTGAAGGAATAAGAACTCACTCCGGTGCAGTGACGTTCTGAGCGAGAAGTCCGATCGATCCACTTAGAGAACCTACTCTGCGGTAGTAGGTAGACTGGCACTCTACGTAACAATTTCCTATGATGCTTGCGAATATGAGATTGTATTGAAGGAATAAGAACTCACTCCGGTGCAGTGATGTTCTGAGCGAGAAGTCCGATCGATCCAATAAGAGAACCTACTCTGCGGTAGTAGGTAGACTGGCACTCTACGTAACAATTTCCCATGATACTTGCGAATATGGGATTGTATTGAAGGAATAAAAACTCACTCCGGTGCAGTGACGTTCTGAGCGAGAAGTCCGAATCGATCCAATAAGAGAACCTACTCTGCGGTAGTAGGTAGACTGGCACTCTACGTAACAATTTCCTATGATACTTGCGAATATGGGATTGTATTGAAGGAATAAGAACTCACTCTGGTGCAGTGACGTTCTGAGCGAGAAGTCCGATCGATCCAATAAGAGAACCTACTCTGCGGTAGTAGGTAGACTGGCACTCTACGTAACAATTCCTATGATACTTGCGAATATGGGATTGTATTGAAGGAATAAGAACTCACTCTGGTGCAGTGACGTTCTGAGCGAGAAGTCCGATCGATCCAATAAGAGAACCTACTCTGCGGTAGTAGGTAGACTGGCACTCTACGTAACAATTTCCTATGATACTTGCGAATATGGGATTGTATTGAAGGAATAAGAACTCACTCCGGTGCAGTGACGTTCTGAGCGAGAAGTCCGAACGATCCAATAAGAGAACCTACTCTGCGGTAGTAGGTAGACTGGCACTCTACGTAACAATTTCCTAAGATACTTGCGAGTATGGGATTGTACTGAAGGATAAGAACTCACTTCGGTGCAGTGACGTTCTGAGCGAGAAGTCCGATCGATCCACTAAGAGAACCTACTCTGCGGTAGTAGGTAGACTGGCACTCTACGTAACAATTTCCTAAGATACTTGCGAGTATGGGATTGTACTGAAGGATAAGAACTCACTTCGGTGCAGTGACGTTCTGAGCGAGAAGTCTGATCGATCCACTAAGAGAACCTACTCTGCGGTAGTAGGTAGACTGGCACTCTACGTAACAATTTCCTGAGATACTTGCGAATATGGGAATATATTGAAGGAATAAGAACTCACTCCGGTGCAGTGACATTCTGAGCGAGAAGTCCGATCGATCCACTTAGAGAACCTACTCTGCGGTAGTAGGTAGACTGGCACTCTACGTAACAATTTCCTGTGATGCTTGCGATTATGAGATTGTATTGAAGGAATAAGAACTCACTCCGGTGCAGTGATGTTCTGAGCGAGAAGTCCGATCGATCCAATAAGAGAACCTACTCTGCGGTAGTAGGTAGACTGGCACTCTACGTAACAATTTCCCATGATACTTGCGAATATGGGATTGTATTGAAGGAATAAAAACTCACTCCGGTGCAGTGACGTTCTGAGCGAGAAGTCCGAATCGATCCAATAAGAGAACCTACTCTGCGGTAGTAGGTAGACTGGCACTCTACGTAACAATTTCCTATGATACTTGCGAATATGGGATTGTATTGAAGGAATAAGAACTCACTCCGGTGCAGTGACGTTCTGAGCGAGAAGTCCGATCGATCCACTTAGAGAACCTACTCTGCGGTAGTAGGTAGACTGGCACTCTACGTAACAATTTCCTATGATGCTTGCGAATATGAGATTGTATTGAAGAAATAAGAACTCACTCCGGTGCAGTGATGTTCTGAGCGAGAAGTCCGATCGATCCAATAAGAGAACCTACTCTGCGGTAGTAGGTAGACTGGCACTCTACGTAACAATTTCCCATGATACTTGCGAATATGGGATTTTATTGAAGGAATAAAAACTCACTCCGGTGCAGTGACGTTCTGAGCGAGAAGTCCGAATCGATCCAATAAGAGAACCTACTCTGCGGTAGTAGGTAGACTGGCACTCTACGTAACAATTTCCTATGATACTTGCGAATATGGGATTGTATTGAAGGAATAAGAACTCACTCTGGTGCAGTGACGTTCTGAGCGAGAAGTCCGATCGATCCAATAAGAGAACCTACTCTGCGGTAGTAGGTAGACTGGCACTCTACGTAACAATTCCTATGATACTTGCGAATATGGGATTGTATTGAAGGAATAAGAACTCACTCCGGTGCAGTGACGTTCTGAGCGAGAAGTCCGATCGATCCAATAAGAGAACCTACTCTGCGGTAGTAGGTAGACTGGCACTCTACGTAACAATTTCCTGAGATACTTGCGAATATGGGAATATATTGAAGGAATAAGAACTCACTCCGGTGCAGTGACGTTCTGAGCGAGAAGTCCGATCGATCCAATAAGAGAACCTACTCTGCGGTAGTAGGTAGACTGGCACTCTACGTAACAATTTCCTATGATACTTGCGAATATGGGATTGTATTGAAGGAATAAGAACTCACTCCGGTGCAGTGACGTTCTGAGCGAGAAGTCCGATCGATCCAATAAGAGAACCTACTCTGCGGTAGTAGGTAGACTGGCACTCTACGTAACAATTTCCTATGACACTTGCGAATATGGGATTGTATTGAAGGAATAAGAACTCACTCCGGTGCAGTGACGTTCTGAGCGAGAAGTCCGATCGATCCAATAAGAGAACCTACTCTGCGGTAGTAGGTAGACTGGCACTCTACGTAACAATTTCCTATGACACTTGCGAATATGGGATTGTATTGAAGGAATAAGAACTCACTCCGGTGCAGTGACGTTCTAAGCGAGAAGTCTGATTGATCCAATAAGAGAACCTATGGTGCGGAAGTAGGTAGACTGGCACTCTACTTAACAAGTTTCTATGATACTTGCGAATATGGGAACATATTGAAGGAATAAGAACTCACTCCGGTGCAGTGACGTTCTGAGCGAGAGGTCCATTCGAGCCACCAAGAGAACCTACAGTGGGTAGTAGGTAGACTGGCAATCTCTTGGTTTTTTTTTTTAAGAATCTTTTTTTTTTTTTTAATGACATGTTTTTACCAGTTTTTGCCTTTTTTAAAATTTCCCTTAACAACAATTTTTTGTGTTTGTGTGCAGATGGTGCCGGTTAATTGTTCATTCCACTTATCTTAACTCTGTAAAGTTAAGAACGCGAAGTCCACTCGATCCTTTAAGAGAACCTACTCTGCGGTAGTAGGTAGACTGGCACTCTAACTAACAAAACCCTATGATACTAGCGATTATGGGAATATATTGAAGGAATAAAAACTCACTCCAGGGAAGTGACGTTCTGAGCGAGAAGTCCACTGGATCCATTAGAGAACCTACTCTGCGGTAGTAGCTGGTAGACAGGCACTCTACCTAACCAAACCCTATGATGCGAGGGCTTGAAAATTTGGGATTATGAAAAATAATAAAAACTCACTCCGAGCTAGCGACGTTAATAGCGAGAAGTCCCCTCGATCCACCAAGAGAACCTACAGTGGTTAGTAGGTAGACTGGCACTCTCTTGCTTTTTTTTTTTTAAGAATCTTTTATTTTCAATTACTTGTTTTACCAGTTTTTACCTATGTTTGATGTTTTAATTTTTTGTGTTTGTGTGTAGATTGTGCTGGTTTATTTATCATTTCCCTTTTCTTAACCCTGTGTAACTAAATAAATTTAAATGTTGTTGTGTTTTTAATCAGATTTGTTGGCCGGTTACTTTTATCGTGGGGATCAAAGGGCTAGGAACGGCCAAGAATGTGTGTGAAGTATTGAGCAACTTCTCACTCATGAAACATTCTATATGGCCAGCGTCTCAAATAGCCTCTCCTAGTCAAACTCCTACTGCCCGGCTTCCCGTGCCGATCCCTGTTTAGAACAGTGGGCAGAGGTGTGTTTTAAGCAAATGACAGTACGTACCAAGAAAAAAACATTGACCAAATCCGCAGTTTGTCACTAACGAGAGGGTTCTTAATGAGTAGTATTGTTTCTTTGTTACTTTCAGGTCACATTTCAAGGTTCAACATATCCAGTTACTAGGAAGGAAGAAGACAATGGGAAAAGGATTCTGTTTTGACATTCCTGCTATTAATCTGCTCATAGAGAAAATAGAGGTGAGACAACATTCTCATTTAACTTCAAAATGTTACTGATCTTATGAAAAGCGCTTGGAACCGTTTATAAAATGTTGAAAGTAGAATTTAACTAAGCACATTATGCCCAGCATTTGCACAGTTTTTCTAATGTTCTCTACTATCATGACACGCCAGCTTGTGGAGTCAAATTTTATACTCCACAAAATGGTTGGCCATGTTAGTTTGCGAAGTAAAAGAAAAACCACACAATTTTGGGGCATATTCTTGTGGCTCATTGTATTCTAAAACATCCTTCTTAACATATGCATATTATATAAAAAAAAAATTAAAAAACAATTTCTAAACACCAACTAAGTCCAATCCCAGGCAACGTGTCCCTTTAAAGTAAATTTGAACACTATTCTTATGGTCAATTGATAGCAACAAGAATGTAATAATAACCTATATTATTGTTTGCCGTGATTCACTTTTATGCTTGGCATCATCATTGCAACCCAACACGACACTACAGGCAAGGCTATATTTTTTTTTTCTCTTCAGAATCTTGTAAGAAGTGTATAAAAATCATTTCAGAATACGATTTTTAAATGGAAAGTGTCATCTACTGTGAGTTGCAATCGTTGTGACATTGAGGCAAGGTCATGCTCAGTAAGTTATCAGACTTAATAGTATGCATGAGTTAGATAAAGCATAAAGCAAACCAAATCAAATCATGAGTCAAGTTGCTGTGACTGGCGCCCCACTTACACTGCGTAATTTGTTCCGAGCAAAGATGTTTGTCTGAGAAAGAAGTATTTTCTGCTTATTAACAGCTAGTTTAATGATATTCGACCCATGTTCTCATCTGTAAAGCCAACTATAAAATAATGTGTCCTCCATCCCCGCAGCATGCACAGTGCTGGGCTAAGTTTCATAAAGCTGCTTAAGCACAAAAACTAGCTAAGCACAACAAAATTGTGCTACCAGAAAAAGGTTACCAGCCTAAATACCTTGTCAAAAAGTTCAATTTGTACAAAGTACAAAGGCTTCAGGGGCATGAAGCCATTTTCAGTCATCTGAAAGCACACAATCTTTGCAACAAGGCTATTTTTTCTTTCATCGTTTTCAAGTACGATGACCAAAAAATGTTTACAGTAAAAGGCATGGTCTAAAACAGCAGTTTGAAAGTTAAACTTCACACACCTTTTTTCAGAAAACA
This sequence comes from Asterias amurensis, assembly GCF_032118995.1. Classification (NCBI taxonomy): domain Eukaryota; kingdom Metazoa; phylum Echinodermata; class Asteroidea; order Forcipulatida; family Asteriidae; genus Asterias; species Asterias amurensis. The sequence continues at coordinate 9,797,868 of NC_092655.1, forward strand.
CTGAGCTTTGGCTGTGGTCGTTTTGTGGCATGAGCGATATGTTGTATGTTTGAAGTTAAGCAAATGACGGTACTTGCCCAAAAAACATTGACCATATCCGCAGTTTGTCACTGACGAGAGCGTTCTTAATGAGAAGTATTGTTTGTTACTTTCAGGTCACATGTCAAGGTTCATCATCATCATCCAGTTACTAGGAAGTAAGAAGACAACGGGAAAAGGATTCTGTTTTGACATTCCTGCTATTTATTTGCTCATAGAGAAAATAGAGGTGAGACAACATTCTCATTTAACTTCAAAATGTTACTGATCTTATGAAAAGCGCTTGGAACCGTTTATAAAATGTTGAAAGTAGAATTTAACTAAGCACATTATGCCCAGCATTTGCACAGTTTTTCTAATGTTCTCTACTAACATGACACGCCAGCTTGTGGAGTCAAATTTTATACTCCACAAAATGGTTGGCCATGTTAGTTTGCGAAGTAAAAGAAAAACCACACAATTTTGGGGCATATTCTTGTGGCTCATTGTATTCTAAAACATCCTTCTTAACATATGCATATTATATAAAAAAAAAATTAAAAAACGATTTCTAAACACCAACTAAGTCCAATCCCAGGCAACGTGTCCCTTTAAAGTAAATTTGAAACACTATTCTTATGGTCAATTGATAGCAACAAGAATGTAATAATAACCTATATTATTGTTTGCCGTGATTCACTTTTATGCTTGGCATCATCATTGCAACCCAACACGACACTACAGGCAAGGCTATATTTTTTTTTTCTCTTCAGAATCTTGTAAGAAGTGTATAAAAATCATTTCAGAATACGATTGTTAAATGGAAAGTGTCATCTACTGTGAGTTGCAATCGTTGTGACATTGAGGCAAGGTCATGCTCAGTAAGTTATCAGACTTAATAGTATGCATGAGTTAGATAAAGCATAAAGCAAACCAAATCAAATCATGAGTCAAGTTGCTGTGACTGGCGCCCCACTTACACTGCGTAATTTGTTCCGAGCAAAGATGTTTGTCTGAGAAAGAAGTATTTTCTGCTTATTAACAGCTAGTTTAATGATATTCGACCCATGTTCTCATCTGTAAAGCCAACTATAAAATAATGTGTCCTCCATCCCCGCAGCATGCACAGTGCTGGGCTAAGTTTCATAAAGCTGCTTAAGCACAAAAACTAGCTAAGCACAACAAAATTGTGCTACCAGAAAAAGGTTACCAGCCTAAATACCTTGTCAAAAAGTTCAATTTGTACAAAGTACAAAGGCTTCAGGGGCATGAAGCCATTTTCAGTCATCTGAAAGCACACAATCTTTGCAACAAGGCTATTTTTTCTTTCATCGTTTTCAAGTACGATGACCAAAAAATGTTTACAGTAAAAGGCATGGTCTAAAACAGCAGTTTGAAAGTTAAACTTCACACACCTTTTTTCAGAAAACACTGAGCTTTGGCTGTGGTCGTTTTGTGGCATGAGCGATATGTTGTATGTTTGAAGTTAAGCAAATGACGGTACTTGCCCAAAAAACATTGACCATATCCGCAGTTTGTCACTGACGAGAGCGTTCTTAATGAGAAGTATTGTTTGTTACTTTCAGGTCACATGTCAAGGTTCATCATCATCATCCAGTTACTAGGAAGTAAGAAGACAACGGGAAAAGGATTCTGTTTTGACATTCCTGCTATTTATTTGCTCATAGAGAAAATAGAGGTGAGACAACATTCTCATTTAACTTCAAAATATAACTGATCTTATAAAAAGCGCTTGTAACCGTTTATAAAATGCATATGTTTGAAAGTAGAATATAATCATGCACATTATGCCCCATGACTAGCGGGACGAGCATCGGTTGAACATGTAATTTTGCAAAGTTAAAGGAAACCACACGATTTGGAGGCATATTCTTGTGGCTCATTATATTCTACTTATAAAATATATTTTTTACCATATGCGTTTCATTAAAAAAACATAAACGCTTTTTATGCACCAAGTTGCCTTACCCAAGCAGCGTGTCCCTTTAAAGTAAACTTGAAACACTTTTTTTTATGGTCAATTGATAGCAACAATTGAGTGTGATATTAAAGGCAGTGGACACTATTGGTATTTGGTAATTGCCAAAGACTAGCCTTCAATTGAAGCATCAATTTTGTTTTCAAAAGGTCCAGCCATTTTTTTTAAATTAAACTTACAGGGTTTGAAGATAATGATGATAGAAAGCTTCTCATAAAATATAACTCGCTGAAGTGCTGTAATTTTTGAAAAATTAGTAAAACAAGTCACAAAATTTACTTCTCAGCGAGGTGAAAATTATTTTAGCATGTAAAAACCCATTAACCAGTTTTGATATTATACCATAAACATAGCATAACTGGTTAAAACTATTTAAAATGCAAAAACTGAGACGAAAATTATTTGTTGTACTCATTTCTCAAAAACTACAGCACCTCAGTAAGTAACTATTTCAAGGGAAGCTTTCTACTGTCATTTACTTTCAAACTGTGTAAGTTAAAAACTAAACTTTCAACAACAAATTTACGGCAATTGGAGACAAGTGATGGTTAACACTGTACCGAACTGCTCAACAATGCATTTCATATTCTAAGACCACTTTAAGCATTTAGGGTTTTGTTCAGCAAGCCACTGAAACATGCATTTGAAAGATACCAACAATGTCACTGTACGCATTTTGTTTTTGAGTAAAATAAAACATTGTTGAATTATGTTTGTAAACATACATAATTTTGTAAATTTTAAACATAAAGACTTTTTGTTTTAAATAAACTTTGGGTGGAACTTCTGATGTGTGATCCTCAGAATCCTTACAAATTGAGAAATTGGGAGTTGCCAGTCAGAAGCCATGCGCCCCTTTGCCTTGTTTGATATTGGAAACAAATAGGGTAACCTTTTATCTTTTGAGCATTTGGAAAAGATAAAACATGTTATCAAAAGCTTTTGTGGCAACATGCTATTCCTTCAAATATATTTATGAATGGTTACGTTTTTGTTCAATTTGTTTACAAGTGCACTTTGACAAGGATCAATTTGAACCTCGACCAAAGGACTGAAAGTTTACTTAGGCAGACTGCTGTCCCAACCATCTTCCCTCACTGCAAAGTATCCAAAGTATGAAGAAGTCGCCCCTATACAGATTGCACATGCCCATCATGACATGCATAACCAAAGAAGGTAGCAATAAGCAACATCAGACCATAGTATTCCTACCCTGCAGCACTACAATGCTCTTCCACTGCAAGTTGTAAATTAAAGGTACTATGAACACTATTGGTAACTACTCAAAATAGTTGCTATCATAAAAACTTACTTACTTGGTAAAGAGCAATGCAGAGCTGTTGATAACGTAAAACATTCTGAGAATCAGCTCCCTGTAAAGTAACATTTCTTGCTTAATAATAAAAGACTTCATGTCTGATGAAGCTTTTTATTAGGCATCTTGAAACCACACAAATATTTTGGGGCAGAAGGGTGTTTTTTTCTGTCATTATTCTCTTGCAAATTAAATGACCAATTGAGTCCAAATTTTCACAGATTTGTTATTTTATGCATCTATTATTATACACCGGGTGAGAATAGACCTTTATCGTGGTGCAGCCATCTTGAAATTCTCCCATTGATATCAATGTTACCGAACGGAGGCTGGAAGAACTAAATAGTCTGGTTCCTATTTGCAAAATGATTATTAGCATTCAATATTATTATTTGATACGAGGAACAAGACCAAAATAGAGGCATCATGAGAAAGGTCTAGGCCTACTGGTATTTAAACAAAACACAATTGTATGCCCATAAACATGTTTCAAACTTGTCTGTTGTTAAACTCACTGTTTTGTAACTAAACAAAGCACTTCAGATTGACACACAGTTCTCTCGGTATAGCAGCAATTTCTTGTATTACTACCATGAGAGCAGATGTGAGTGGTTTGATTCCACTGGTGCTTAGTTCAGGATTTGTGAGTTACAAATTGCATCGTGATAAAAAGAAAAGAAATTGGTGCATGACGACTGAAGAGTTAAGTTTCGTGAGGTGCCTTATGTTCAACTTTCAAGATCTGTTTTTGTTCTTTTTATTACTATTTTGCAGTTTTGTTTACAAAATAATTGGCTTTTTTTTTATTTCCACACGTACCTGAAGCTACTGGAAAATTTCAGTATTTAAAAAATAAATTGTTTGGGGGTGGATATGGCAACATCTATTGCTATTACAGCAGCCCAGTACTACATTTGTTTTTTGTTGTTTTAAAAACGCAGGACAATAAAGAGTGTGGAGGAAACAATTATATTCTAAAGTTTCCAAACTGCTTATCACCACATATATATGGCCTTTTGCAATATCTAATGAAATTTCCTTTCAAGTGACTGAAAGATGATGTTCCTTTCAAATATACTGATAAAGTAAACTTTTTGACTGTTAACTTCTCAGGAAAACAACACAATTATTACTTGAGACTTGATTTTAGAGAAGAGGGTGGGCTGAAAATCCTTTGTGACCTCGCTTGAAAACTGCTCAGGTGTTTGTAGTTGGAGCAATAGGTTGTCATATTCTTTCAATATTTTCCTTTAACTTCACTTACCAATTGTGCCCAAATTTTTACAAAAAATTGGTATTGTCATGCAAAAGTGACGTTGGGATCAACAAGTGAGAGCTGGTCTTTTAACATTTAAAGATTAGTATCCTTTAAAAGTAATATTTTAAAGACATCTAGTGTAGTTTTCAAGAAGAGGTGGGTTTATTTTCAAATTTAAAAAGTTTTGAGCAGGACTGTTTTGTAATGTTTAATGAAGTAAAAAACACAATACTGAAATGATTTTATCCTGTACATGATGTCAAAGTTCAACTTTAATTATTCATACTGTAATTTTGTAACAAGATCTTACTCGTATTATTTTATGCACAGCCTATGTTGAGATACACCAAGTGAGGAGACTGGTCTTTGACAACTGCCAATAGTGTCCAGTGTCATCAAATTAACCCAGCATCTTGAAATCCTTGCTCTATGATCTCAACAAGTTGGTTGGCACTTCCAAAGCTCCAATAGATTGGGTTTTTTTTGTACGCAAAGTTTATTTTTTTGAAAAAAGGTGACCATTTCACTTTAATGGTGATTTAAAATTAACGGAGAATTTACCATTAAAGCATAGAGATTTGACATGGTTTGGCTGTCATGTTGACCATAATATTATTGTTCATGTAAACAATGTTGCCTGAGTTAGTGCTCTCCTATGGTTAGATTAACCTCCGTCCATTGCGAGTTGGTGCGCAGGATAGCATCTGTGGGGGCATTTTTAATGGCTGATGCAGAGGAATACCGCAATCTCAATAAAGTGTAGCTTCAGTCTGAATTTGCCATGCAGTTAGACTTGACTCAAGTCCCAATCCGGTGCCATCACCAGAAAAACTAGTGTTTTGTGATGCTCAGCATTCCCTTATACTGTTCCGTATGTTTCTCGTGACCACAATTTGAAATTCCAAAATACCTACATTTGAACAGCTGGCAATACTGTTATACGGCTTGTGTGCTAGTTGGGGCAACAGGCCTATGCTTTAAAGGGACTGGACTTCTTTGGTAATATTTTCAAAGACCAGGCTTCTCACTTTGTGTATCTGAGGAGGAAGAAGCATAAAATAACAAACCTGTGAAAATTTGAACTCAATTGGTCATAGAAGTTTCAAGAGAAGAAGAAACACCCTTGTCACACAATTTGTGTGCTTTTAGGTAGTTTGAGACCTCACCTGAGGTCTCAGATTTAATTCAATTACTTACGCGAGTAATTACTTCGTTCTCAAAAACTTTGCACTTCAGTGGGAGCCGTTCATTTTATACTAACAAACTCTCGTGCTCGTTTCGAGTAAGTTTTTAGGCAAACAATTATTTTTTGATATCATATTAACCATGGAGCAATAATAGTCTATCTCCTATTATTATTCATTTTAATCAATATACTTTTATATCCACATGCACAGTATCATTTTGTCTAATTTAGATCCCTTAGGCCCTATGCGTGTAAGTAACTAGCTCCTTTCTTTTATTTCAAACTTTAAAATAAGCAGTGCCACAATAGTCCGGGGTGGGTGGGGGGGGGGGGCAGAATCTCCTAGGGGATTATTCACCCTGTCGAAGAATAGTCTCTGTGTAAAGTTAGTCTTTCTTATGTTTTAAATCACACACTTATATTGTCTGTGTCTTGAATCAAAGTTTGATGTGAAGAACCATAGAGCAAGGGAAGGACAAAACCATGACAAAACTAAGTCCATTAAAAATAATGCTCAACTGGCTGTCCCAAATTCCTACAGCAGAGGGCGCTCGTCACACGTGCCTGGATGGATGGATTCACACACGCCGGCCACTACACATGATCCACGCTGCACACCACATGGCTGCAGGTTGGAATGTCAGATTGACTTTACGACGAATAATGAAACCGGTTATTCACGTCTATTGAAGTGTACATGTATTGAAACCGTTTATTCACGTGGAACGATAAACATGTGTCTTCTTGACGAACGGAAGAGCAAGGACATGCTCGGACCGCACGCAAGGGTTGGCATTGTGCTTCGGTTTGGTGGCGGCCGTTACGAACTCGTTACTTAGGTACTCTTCCACGAACACGGTCCTAAACTTCATGATGGTTTCTGCTGTGTGCAGTGTAGTGTAACTACCATGGGGTATAGCCATGCTGTCTCTACTCTCTCTGTCGTCGTTACCGGCCTGAATTCAGAACTAACAAACTGTAGTTGATTGAAGCCGTGTAGCTAGAAAAAAGCAACGGCCTTCATCCAGCAGCACCAGCGCAGCAGCACAGACAGCAGGGATGCAGAGCTTCGTCCGAAAGTCTACGGGAAACTTTTGGAGGAACACCGCGAGGCTGATACCATGAGGTCTGGCAACGTGTCATGGCCTCTGCGCCCCACAGCAAGCGACCGGCTGTGGGAGCAAGGAAGGAGAGGAATGAGGTGAAGTGGTCGAATCATCTTTGAATTCTACAAGCAAGAAGACTGAGCTGTTCCACCACGCTATCTCATTCTTATTCAGAGGTGAACTTGCACCCATTAACATGGTAAGCAAACTCTCATGTATTGTATTCAACTTCATTATTTTGACCCAAACAACAAAATTTCACCAAGTTTTTTGGCGGGTAATTATTTATTTATTTATTTTATTTTTTTTAATTTTTTTTTTTGGGGGGGGAGTATGTCCTTGAGTAATTTTGTGCAGTATTACTATCTTGTGTTTTTATTTTATATCTTATTTCCTGGTCTTTACTCCTGTTGTTGGGTTTTGATATCTTCTTGCTGTATTTTTATCCAAATAAATTCAATCTTGAAAGCAGTCAATATTTTAATTTGTAAGCATTATGCCATTGAATTTATGATGAGACAGCAGGAGGCACTTCATATAGGCATGCAGCAGTGGTAGAAAATTCGAGCAATATCATATTGTTGGATTTCCTTGTACCATAAGGTTTATTGCGAATAGCAAAATATCAAGAGAGGGCGCTGTTGAACCCACACAAAGGTATAGGCGTTGCGTGCGCGAGTCGTAGAAACTGCATAGAAACCGCCCCATATTCCTTCCCATGGAAAAGTTTCCGTATGGCGCCACCACTTTTTCATTCGATATGAAATAATATAGTATCTAATTTACCTCAATGAGATATCCCTTTTTGTAAAAATGCGTGAAAAAGTGGTGGCGCCATACGGAAAGTTATCCCTTCCCACAATGCATTGCGTTTCTGAAAAGCGATAAACCTTATCAAATAGGGCTCTAGTTTATTCATCTCTGAAGCTTGTCTGGTAATTTGCATTGTGTAAATCAAAAAATGCTTGCCCACAAAGAAATGTACTGCTGAACAAAAGATCATCAAGAACTAGTTGCGATAGCCTACCCTCCTCCCAATGGCTACCGTCAGGAGGAGGGTTACATTATCGCAACTAATCAAGAAATGAACTGTTGACCCATGACTTAAAAAATAGGTTTTCACTTTCCTGTAGCTCTAGTCACCTCCTCCAAGGTTGTTTATTGAAGTCATTCATTCGTAACTTTCTTGGATTTCATAACATTATTGTAATTGGCTTGTCCTCTTCAATTCATTGCATCCGATTTTGTTGCCGATGAAGTTTTATGTTATTAGTTAGTCTGTAAAGGATGTGGGTGCCTTTTGTAACACGAAACATCTTGTCCACAGGTTTACATAGTATGAAGGTAACAAGTAGAAAGCGTACCTTAAAATATTACTTGCTGAGGTTCTGTAGTCTTTGAGAAATGAGTAAAACAATGTCATGAAATTACGTTTTATGCTAAAATAATAATCGTCTCCTGAGAAGAAAATTATTTTTGTGACATATTAATGACTGAAGTTAACAATTTATAACTGAAGTTAATTCTTTTTAAAATGTGTTTTAAGAGACTAATAATGTGTACACATTTTGATCATTCCTGTTGCAGGTCACTGGAGAACACTTAGAGATTGATGTTACCGGAGAGTGGCTCGGGTAAGTTGCCTTGTTCCTTTGTTGCAGTACATGTATCAACTAACTAAAAGAAGTCTGGATTTTCTGAGGTATGTTAAAAAAACTCTCTATGACCCCCTCTCTGCGCTGCAAAAAAATTTAGGCTCTGAAGGAAAGAGTCACTTGCATCCCTGCATACATGTTCTTTGTACTTGGACTTAATCTTGGACTTTTTGAAGGTTTTTGTATCATTAATCCCCCTCTTCAAGAAGGGCCTCTTGTCATGGTTGACCAAACAAGGTTATTTCTGAGGCCTTAGGTGCACTGACAAGATCTCCCTCTTGTATTAGTTGAACTTGTTTGATGGCGCACTAGTTAAGATCGAACAAGCGAAACAGGTCAACTCTTGCAGATAGCAGCTTTGATGGTATCGAGCTTCTATTGCTACCATTAGAACAATCTTTGTCCTGGATGTTTTAGTAGCAAACGTTCGTCTTGTCTGATTTTTGCTGCCTTCACTAGTTGCCCACATTGTACGAGTCGCTCAATCTTTCTCTGACTTTTTCAGCTTTCGTAATCCAAATAATCAAAAAAATATGGCCATTACCACCGGCTGGATGCATGGTCTATCTCCGAGAATCAAGTCCATCTTCTCTTGAAACGGCACTTCTATTCGGCCAGCACCACTCCTCATATTCGTGGCCCTGGCCTTCTTGTACGTTTAGCTTCCCTTCATGTTTTTGATTTTGTTGCGTACTTCTTTCACATTCCTGACATAGCCAACTTCCCCCCCCCCTCGATTTTTTTTTAATTGTCCCAAACACTGCTGTTTTACGACTGTTACGGACAGTGCCTTCAAACTTGCTCAGAATCTCCTCACTTGACCAAATATCAAGCAAATTGACCGAGAAAACATTTACCATCCATATGAATAAAAGCAAGAAAAAGTTTTGACTTGCAAGTATTTACTAAAATTATCTATGTTTAGTGAAAAGTACGCTACAGCGTTTGGAAACGTTCCGCATGGGATTAATGCTTTTTGTCCCAAAGAGATATACTACTGAAATACTGAAGAGACTCTAATGCACAGTGTTTCACTACAGAAACAATTGATTAACATAGCTAACAATTTGTTTATCTTTATGCTGAGGATATGTTAAAAAAAATCATAATAATTTTTGAAACAAGTTAATGCATTTCAATAGCATTCTCTATAGACCTCTATCATGGTGCAGCCAATATCGATATCATTGTAACTAACCCGAGGCTGGAGGAACAAAGAAGTCTGGTTCATATTTGCAAAATGATTATTAGCAATCTTTATCAATGGGGCTTAGCGCATGCTCGGACATTTTGAAGAAATTGTAAAAGCAATTTACTTTTGAGTAAAGGCATCCATATCAAACTTATAATGCAAACATACTGTAATCAATGTCGTAATACGTTAGAGCTTGAAGTACAGTTTCAATGCTGTTTAGCATGGGGTTCTTATTTAGTGTACTAAAACGACTACCGAAGCACACTAGACAAGTTCAGGTAGATTCAGTATTTGATGATTTTATTGACGACTCACTCTCATAACACAGTGACAACTTGTACCAAATTTAAAATACACACACTATTTCAATTCACAATTCACGATGATCAAATCATGTTACTGATTATTCTGCTGAACATTCTTGAAAAGAAAATACAGCTAGGCTGAAACGAATCGGGCTGAAACAAGCCATGTGCCAATATATCATTTTCTAATATGTTTTGAGTTTTTGTTTTAACCCTAGTTAGATTCTTACTCGTACCTATCAGTATCAATTATTATTAATACAAAATTTTTAACATCGGTAATTTAATTAACGTTTATGTATGCGCTTTATTATACATATACAGGGGGGGGGAGAAGAAAAAAACAGACTTGAAAGCCAATAATTATTTACAGTATTTTTAATATAGGGTTTCTAGGTCAATTTCGGAAAAAGAGTCAGCCAATTTAATTTTCAAAGCTGTCCGGTTTTTCAAAGTTGTCCAGAATTGACAGCCCAAAAATGAAATTGTGTGACTAAACACACACCTCAAAAAAACTCCTGCGAATTTGAATGCAGCTTCGATGAATTGTTGAATTGAATGAAAAGTGGGTTAAATGGAATGACGTAAAGTGGATTTGACTAGTCTTATAAAGACTTATTTCGTGTGAAATAGCAAAGGCTGGTGGTTAAATTGGCTGCTCATTTTCAGAAATTGACCGAGAAACATATATTTACTGAACCTGTACGAAGCCTTTATTTTTCGGACTTCTCAGATCTCCTCAGACTCCTACACCCTTCGTCAATGGCGACTCTGCACTCCTTTTGCCAGAATGTATAGGAGACCGAGCAGACGCCTTGGATGTTAACCGCCTGACGGTTTCTAGGCGGTTGGGGTCAAGTTGCTTCTTGTGTTCTTGCCTCGTACACCACGACAGTTAGACTCCCCCATCTCCCTCTCTGAAAAGAGAAGCCTTACAATTGCCAAAGCAAAGTTTGGCTCGGAGCACGATCCTGCCTTCAATTGCATCACCTTTTGTGGAGTAAGATCAGGCAGGGTCGAGCTGGGAGATGAGGTTGTTGCTTGTGCTGGTGTACGTTGCGTTGATGGCGCCCTGGTCGGCGGCGGTGTGGGGGATCTTGGTGATGAGGACTGTGGAACGCGAATAAGGGACGTCAAAGGTAGTGGTGAACCGGTCACAACCGGTGACAGGCCTTTGGATCCAAGCTAGTTGATGAGTTTTCCAAAAATATCAGCCGTGTCAAAGGATGAACCCGGTGTCTTTGGCACTTCCAACACCTCTTGAACTTGGTCTTCTACTTGATCTTCAGTGGCAGGGTTAAAAAGGAAACGGCTCTTGCACAGGCTCCTTCTATTTCACTACCTACTTTGTATACGTAGTATTTAGGCGGGTTGTGTTTTGAAGGGTTGTGTTCGGGAAGTTTTATTGTGCATAAGGTATTTTACTCTCATTCTTCGATTGAAAGTGTTTATATCCATCAAAAGAGAACAGCGTGTTGGTTTGGCAGGGGTGGGAACGAAGTTCAAACCTTTACTGATCTGTAGAAAGTTCATCACTGGAAAGGTTCGTTATGAATTGTTAACTTTGATTAGCCAAATCTGATAACAGAATAAGTTGTCTCTGTTGGGTCAGGGTTGAGCAATGGCAGGAAAAGCGATTGGCTTTTCTATGGGTTTGTGAGAGTGACTTTCTTTTAAGTTTTATTATGTTTCCGATTAACCATGTTTATTGTGTATTGGGAAGGGTTTATTTATAGTAAAATATTAAATATATCCGCTAAAATGATAGCAAAATAATTTAATTATAGACACAGTTTAAATGTGTTGGAATCTCTCTTTGGGAGATGGGGTGGTCTTGAAAAGACCGGTTGTTTTAGTTGAAAGTCATTGGCTTTCTTCTCGTTTCCTCTTGTTGTTCTTGCCTGGAGCTGGTTTTGGTCTTGAAAAAACCCAAACAGCTTTTTGGCGGTGGTTCGGCTGTCTTCCGTTTTGAAATGTTCGTTTAGCTGGGTGGTTGAGTTTTCTCTAGCCTCTGCCAATCGGTTTTCAATGTCCAACTGAAATTTCTGGTATTGATCAAGGGTAAGTTTAGCGAAGGCTTGACCCATGTAGTGCTTCAAGGTCTTTCCAGTTTGCTTGAAAACTTTCCTCGTAAGTGAGTCGTTGGTGAGGGTGTGGTGGTCTTGCCTGCAAAGTGATGTAAGTGGGTGGTGTTTTCAATTTGACAGCTTTTGTCAAAGAAACAATCTGTCTGTCGATGTGTACCTTGGCTGTTGTGAGTGATCCCACGTTTGCAGCCAGGGACTTTACGAGTTCAAAGTCCGCTGTAGGCAGTTGTTTCTTTGAGGAGGTTTTGATTTCGGGAATGTTCGTCCTTTTGTCCAGGTCGCCTTTAATGCGGTCGATCAGTGATCTGTTCCCGTAAGGATGCGATTCTGAGCTAGTTGACGAGGTTTTCAAAAAACAGCCGTGTCAAAGGATGAACCCGGTGTCTTTGGCACTTCCAACACCTCTTGAACTTGGTCTTCTACTTGATCTTCAGTGGCAGGGTTAAAAAGGAAACGGCTCTTGCACAGGCTCCTTCTATTTCACTACCTACTTTGTATACGTAGTATTTAGGCAACAAGAAACAAGCTTTTGTTTTTTCTCAAAACTAGAGCTTTTGCTTGTTATGAAGATGTAAGCAAAAGCCTAGAAAAAACAATAGCTACTTTTTATACTTCACATTTTCAACCAGCACCCAACATAGAAAATAACAACAACAACAACAAACCAAGAGAAAAAACCAATCAGGAATCGTTTTGTATTTCATTGTTCATGTTCGTGTTAGTGTTTTCTTGAACCAATAATCATGTACCACCAAGGACGCGAATATCCTTAACCAAATATTTATTTGTACAGGAGAAGTTTCTGGAAGCTCCTTTTACCTGCTTGCCTTTACCACTGAGGTTGTAGCTCAGTGATAGGCAATGGTCAATGGTCTCCTCCAGCATTTTCCGAACGCCCTCAGTAACAGTACGGCCATTAACCCTCCTGCTGATACACCATTCAAATCCATTCAAAATTCACTCACGTTTACAACCCCTTTTTTTACACACATGGCAGTACCATTTGGTTTTGAATGGTGTATGTACAGCACAGTAATATTCTACACTTAATTGAAGGTTCAAGAAAGGCATGTGTTTTGTATTACGAGGTAGTTTCTGAGGCCTGGGTGCGTGGACAAGTCGTCCTCAGCGTTGGTATTGGGGTGGACCCCCTGCAACATTCTGATTCCAAACCAGGCCTTTATCTCGTGTACATTAGTTTGGGACCTGAACTTTGGATTTGTTGTCTTATTAGTGTATTTGGCTATTTTATTGAAAAGGAATATTGGAAAAAAAGAAAGAAAATAGTCCACAGGGTTGTCTTCTTCTGGTCTTTGGAATGTTGGCTCAGATGGACCAGGGCCCTTGAACGACTTGGTTTTTAGTTTTGTTAGATCTCTGGTCCACCCATGCCGGTCTGGGTTGTGGGGGATCTGTGTAGTGATATCAAACTTCTCTGGATCTGTGTCTGACATTGGCGGCTGAGTTTGAGGTCGCCTTCCTCTTTGAACTGGCATGGGTGGATCATAATAATAATAATAAGGCATTTGTAAAGCGCCTAATGCAAAAAGCCTCTAAGCGCATAAAAGAAACAATAAAATAAACAATTAGAGAAAGATACAAGATACAATAAGCAAATTACAAAAAAGAAGCTTTAAACAAATGAGTTTTCAACAGGGACTTAAAGATGGACTATAACGGTACTCCTACATTAAAATCACTATCAGAACTTGTTTATGTTGTGTTCAGCTATCAATTCATTGTTGTGGTCATGTTTTTCTCCAAATAATTTTGCTACAATTTGACCGAAAAAATTTGACCTCGATTCTTCGATTTTGAAATTTCCCGCCCTGTATTGGTTCCCGGCTATTAAACCAACACTGAAATCCAAGCGGATTTGTAAACCAGCGGACGTCATGAACGCGGTCAAAAAATGGTGATGTCATACCCATGAAGCAACGAGAGTAAACAAAGATTACGCCATGTTACTCCGTGTGTTGTGTATGCGTTTTCATCCACACTATAGGCGTGCGTGTGTGCTACGAAGCTTTTTGTTTCTAATGTATCAGCTATAAATACTGCCGACTATTAATTGGTTGTTTGTGGATGCACTAGAAGTTTCAAAGTTTGTGTAAGAAGCCTGGATCGATTCCGAAATTTAAACCTCTAAGCATCGAGAGAATTCAGGGGGATCTTTTACCACCAGGCCCCAGCCAGTGCTGCTTGTGCATGCTACGACGTCGGCGGGGTCCCTCTGCCGTGGCCCTGGTCGTAAGTGGCCGTGGAACAGCAAAAGAATCAAGTGGCATTACAGAAAAGAGAGGGAGAAAAGCCTGGTAAGTACTTGTTAATAATTTTTAAAAATCTACTACTGAGAAACTATCTCCATTATTAATTCAGGCCCAATACGTGTACATGTAATTGTAATAAGAAAAATAGTAAACAATCTCTACCCTTTTCATGCAAGGAACAATCATCTTGTTGTCAAATGACACGATGTGCATGCTCTGAATCTGACCCGACTACCATAAAATAGCTACATAGTGTATTGACTCTGTTGAGTGATGAATTCATGTAGCCACCCAAGTGCTTTAGGCATGTTTATGCCCTGGTTTACACTTTCTGGCATGTTCATGCTCAACCATGTGTGAACACTATATTAATCCATTTAAAAAGTTGATTGTTACAGTTAACAGTTTATTGGCCTAGCTGACATGTATTTATATTGCTCTATACTGGATTGCTGGACATTGTTTTTGCCAAAGCTGCCTAAGAATTGTTCGCTTTTTTTTTTAAGGCACAGCTCAAAAATATGTTCAAACTCCCATCCATATAATTGCCCATCCATGGTCATTCAAAATTTTTCTCTCCTAATTCAGGAATTACCAATTCCAGAGAAGTTTAGTCTGAAGTTTTCCTATAGCTGTGTTTATTGGCTTGGCACGGTTAATTATGGAGTGTTTACTATATTTGCATTTGTAAAATAAGGCCAGTTCTTTTTCAGCACTAGTTTTTTTATTTATTTATTTATTTTTTGTTTTTATATTTTTTTGTACAGAAATAACTCGCAGCTCTACACTACAATGAGAATGCAGTACGGAGACATGCTAGCCAGAACTTAGTCTTGGTTCCAAGACCATTGGTGTTGCGCGGTCACACACAACCAACGTTCCCATTAAGCACGGCAAAAACTGTTCACGCTTGTTATGAACAAACGCTAGCGGGCGCTCTGTTTCTCTGATTTAGATCTCACCATGGTCTTGAATATTTGCAACGACGGGTCTTAACTTTTTTATTGTTTTTCGGCAAATCTCCCCCGACTTTCCGGTGGAGCCAATCAGAGGCTGTGTTGCGGTTGGCTCATGAATAATTCATCAGTGTTGTGCATGTAGTGTACAATGCATGCAGTAATTCCGTTGCATGACTTTTGCTTTACTCTGTGTGTGGGTATATATGTTTTTATCGGAGAATAATAATGTCCAGATCAGTAGGATTTGAAACTTTGACACATGGTGGAAATACGATAAAGAAAGGTTTGTGGTACCAGCACAAACATTTCTATGTATAATGTCCAGATCCAGACTACTGCATTGCCATGATAAGCAGCTTGAAATGCGATCGTGGCGTTATGCTCCCGACGTGCCAGGGCCCACACTGATGAAGCCTGTATTGGCTAAACAATTTGCTTATAGTTAGCACAAAATAGTATTGCTTAGCAGAAACTGGTTGCCAGCCAATTTTTAATTAAATTTGAAATTTTGTAGTGCCCAAGTAAATTTTTGGATAGTAAAGAAATTTTGTACAGTATTTTCTGCCAAACAGATTTTAACTGGTGGGCCATGTAGTGTTATTCACAGTGAAAGTTTTTTAATCTTGGGAGAAGGAAATCTTGAGGGATTCAAAAGCGTCTTTGTGAGAACGTATTTTGAAACGTAACCGTAGCTGCACATCTTGGAACGTAAGCGTAGCTTGACTCGGGATTGAAAGTGTACTTTTTGATATTGTAGCGTAACCTAATAGTATCTTGGAGTGTATAAGCGTAGCTGAGTAGCTGCGTCGCTTGGAACGTAACAGTAGTGTTATTCACAGTGAAAGTTTTTTAATCTTGGGAGAAGGAAATCTTGAGGGATTCAAAACCGTCTTTGTGAGAACGTATTTTGAAACGTAACCGTAGCTGCACATCTTGGAACGTAAGCGTAACTTGACATGGGATTGAAAGCGTACCTTTTGATATTATAGCGTAACTTGAAGGAACGTAAGCAGATCTGTAAGCGCAGCTGAGTAGCTGTGTAGCTTGGAACGTTGACATCTTTTGGAACATAAGCATATCTTGGACTGAAGCGTAGCATCTTGGAACATAAACGCAGCTGCGTAACTTTAAACGTAGGCATAGCTTGACTCAGGCTTAAAAGCATACCTTTTGATATAGTGTAACTTGAAGGAACGTAGACCTAAGCGTATCTTGGAACGTAAACGTAGCTGCGTATCTTGGAATGTAAACGTAGCTTGACTCGTAAGCGTAGCTTGACGCGTAGCTTGACGCGTAGCTTGACGCGTAGCTTTACGCGTAGCTAGACCTAAGCGTATCTTGGAACGTAAACGTAGCCGAGTAGCTGCGTAGCTTGGAACGTAACCATATAACATTTTTTGGAGTGTAGTCGTAACAATATCTTTTGGAATAACTCATGAGAAATTTCGAATTTTGATTGCTTGTCCAGCTGCGACTACTGCTATTCAACTCCCAGTTATTTGCGGCGAATAGTCGGGTCATTAAATTCCACTAGTTGCCCAGTTTTATCATTACCTCAAAAGCAACTCTTCATTCACAGAATTAAAAAATAATACTTTGTTTGACAAAGTTATGCTTT
Source organism: Asterias amurensis (assembly GCF_032118995.1). NCBI lineage: Eukaryota > Metazoa > Echinodermata > Asteroidea > Forcipulatida > Asteriidae > Asterias > Asterias amurensis. Next base: position 9,814,839 of record NC_092655.1, read on the forward strand.
GAGGGAATTTTGTTTTAGCATTATTGTTATTTAAACCTTTTATAAAAAATTCTCATAATTTTTTGAAGCTACTCACACAATAACACTGTCAATATAACAAAATGCGATATTCCTACGTTTTGACATCATCAAAAATACCTGAAAACTGAATAACAAAAAGAAATTAGGGGCCCATGAATCAAAATGGAGCATATTGGAACGTTGCGATCATAAGAAACAACGGATTCGACACCCGCAAGCTGGGAGTTCATAGCGCCTGGGATTTAACACCTCCAACCCCCACGAGACACGGCATGGGCGGTACGTGATATTCCACAAGGCTTATTTCACATTCCGATTGCTCCACGCCGTGGGGCCATACAGCCTCCGATACACGGACTCTCTGAATGCTAATTTTACGTTCGATTTTTGACCATTATTTACGATTTCAAATCGTCACGTATCCATAATCTGAATAGGTACCTATACTTAAAATTTCACTGTTTTCCTTTTAATAGGCCTATAATGACCACGGAATCACTCTTTGAGCAAAGATTATTAAAAATAGACCGCCGATCATATTGACCTTTGACTCAATCTAGTTTGAATAGTCATCTTCAATTCGTCACGTGATATGAATATTACATACATTAAAAGTAATTTACATAGTCTGGCCACGCCTTCAATTTGCAAATATCCAAGACCATGGTGAGCCCGGGACATTGTGAGATCCGTAAATCAGAGAAACAGAGCGCCCGCTAGCGTTCGTTCATAACAAGCGTGAACAGTTTTTGCCGTGCATAATCGGAACGTTGGTTGTGTGTGACCGCGCAACACCAATGGTCTTGGAACCAAGACTAGCCAGAACTAGAAATGGAGACCTAAGATTCTCAATAGCACTTTAGGTAAGTAGTAGGCCTATGCATGCAAATTTTCAGAGGATCAGATGATTTCTTCATTTTTAGTTTTTCAGCTGCCCCTTTGAAAACTGTTCACGGTGGAGGGGGGTGGGGGGGGGAGGGGATGGGGTGTTGAATCGCAAGAACCCCCCCCCCCCCCACCCCGATCTGTACCTGAACAGTTTTGTACTAGGTGTAGATCTGGGGGAGGGGGTGGTTGGAGGTCATGTTTTCTATCAGACATAAAGAAAACCTGCCCCCTTGGTTTTGTTGCATGTGGACTCCTTTTGTACTGGTTAACTCCTGTAAGGTTCTTTTCAAAATTACGCCAACTCAAAGAGAGATTGTCAGTACATGGTGTTACGTCAAACCTTCCGAGATTGTATTTCTGCCTTGTAAATTTTCAAGAAATCCCACATAACGATTATTTGGTTTTGTTTTTTATTTTTCATTAAACAGATACGCATAGAATGCATGCACAATGCACTTGTTCATTGTCAGCAGGGTGACAAGACATGAAAACAACTCCATCCGCAGCTGATGTGTAACCCCCGTGTCATTGATATCAACCTTCACCAGCCGGAAAAGGATGCAACAGCTTTTTTTTTGGGGGGGGGGGTGGGGGTTCAAAGGTAGTGGGTTCAACTTTGTTTGAAGAAAGAATGACCTGTGTCCAGTTTCATGGATCTGTTCATCACCAAATTCTGCGCTTATGATCACTGTTCTCTGCTTACGTCCAAACGCTAAATTTCTGAGCTTACTTTGTAAGCGTAGAATGCCTGGTATAAACCAACTATGCACCCATGACGGGCAAAAGCAAAAATTCGCTGGTAACCTGTGAAACGCGCTTGATGTAAGCACAGAATTCCCTGCTTTCGCAAGTGCCGATTCTTTGTTTACAGTATGCAGATCCATGAAACTGGGCCCTAGCTAGCCTGTACACATTGATTTTTTGGTGCTTTTTTTTCGTGGGGGGGGGGGGTCCATGGTAGTTCTTGTTTAAAGAAAGAATGACCTGTGCCCAATTTCATGGATCTGTTCACCACCAAAATGTGCGCTATGGTCACGGTTCTCTGCTTACGTCCAAAGGCTAAATTTCTGCTCTTAATACTTTGTAAGCGTAGAATGCCTGGTATAAACCAAGTATACACCCATGACCCGCAAAAGCCAAAATTTGCTGGTAACCTGTGATACACGCTTGACGTAAGCACAGAATTTCCTGCTTCCGCAAGAGTTGATTCTTTGTTTACAGTAAGCAGATCCATGAAATTGGGCCCTAGCTTGTACACATTGATGTGGGTTTTTATTTTATTTTGTATATATATATTTTTTTTTGGGGGGGGGGTAACCAGGGTAGTACAATCAACTTTGTTTAAAAACAGAATGACATAGTCTGTACACAATGATTTTATTATATTCTTTTAATGTACAACTTAATTTACAATTTACAAAGAGAACCACAGCTAACTAGGTACATAACATGGCTTAGGTTTTCTTTTTTTTTTTGGGGGGGGGGGAGGGGCGTTGACTGGGTTGTATAGTTAACTTTTTTTGATGACGGAATGTTCAGATGATTTCGCTATCACTAGGCAACCTTTTTTTCAATTTTGATATTTTAAACTCAAAAATAAACTATTGTCGTTTGCAAATACATACAGTTTTAGTGTTGTCGTTATTATGGAGGTGTACATGGCTTCTGTTTTTTGTTTTGTTTTTATATTTCTGCTAACCAAGTTGAATGTTGTTACCATGTTAATCATAGTGTATTGTTGACAACAGGGGACAAGTTTATTGCACATAAGTGCTAAATTAATCAATTTGAACCACACACCTAATTTTATAAGCCATAGTAATTTACATTTTGTGTCTTTCAGAGGGGTGGGTGGTTCAAATTAAATTAATCAATTTGAACCACCCACCCATCTGAAAGAAACAAAATGAAATAATATACATTTCTACGTAAATTATTATGGCTTATCAAATTATTTCTCATTCCCTCCGGATCATTATAACTTGGAAAATTGTTACGACTGAAGACAAATAAACCAAAGCAAAGCTGCCTAATCCGTTGGTGGATACGAAAATCCTTCCACTGTACTGTACACGAGGGTTTGGAAACGTCCTTCGTGTTGCTGCCATCAAACATGATGTCAGTGGCAGCGGTTGAACGGACAAGATAGTCCTAAGCTCACCACTTGCTGATAATCATCATTGCAGTGTTTTCTGTAAAACAAAACAAAAGAATTCATACAAAATTATTAACAACAGATGTTTGGTTTGCATGGTGAAGTGTTAATGTTGCATGTGTGTACCTGAATTGCTTTAAAACTATACCTATGCCAGAAGGCAATCATAATCCAAAGTAGCAGTTACATACATGTACATGAGATTTTGTGTAGATGCACATGTGTCAACCACCACGCAGTTACTTGGTGGAGAAAAACAACAACATAGGTTATCTACAATATCAGTTTAAATTGATAATGTATGAATTTTGCCAAAAAAGTAAAAACGCAAGACAAAAATGACACCTCCCCTCACATTTCTACTGCCTAAGTCAGTGCATGTGTTGTTCACATACATGTATTATAACGTGAATGGAGGTAAACAATAAACCTTGTCCATGTTCGTTCATGTTTTAATTTAGTCAAGGATAGCCTTCAACTATTTTTGGGAGCAGAAATAAACTGATCAAACGAAGCATCATTCAGTATAATTCATGAAACGTTTTGTGGCCTTACCAGTCTGTCTTTAGCCGTCGATCATCAAGGTTTGGCTCATCGTCTTCGGCCTGACGATCATCGTCCCCGGGCTGGTTAACTACATGCACTCATAACACGTCTTCGGCTTCTCTCTCGTCCGGTGAGCTCCCCTTATCGCTAGAGCCCTCACTTTCCTCTGAAGTGCCTCCCTGAAATGCCTTTTCCTCATCTATACTGTGGTTTTCCCAAGACCCGCTGCCATCGGACAGTTTTGCTGTTTTTTTGTGTCAAAAAAAATGCAGCCTATAGTGTCCGATGTTATTCCACATTCAATGTACATGTAAAATGCACGCACACGATCGACCTGACACACTGTGTACAGAGCTTCGGTACGTGGTGTGACGTCACACACTGTGTATGAATGGTTCGTGGGTCACCGGCTTTTGCCGAAACTGAGTTTTCTGGGTCGGAGTACGCCGCGCGAATTTGTGTTTTTTTTGCATGAAGGTAAAGGTTTTATTGAATACTACTAAAATATCAGTCCTTATTTTACATTTCTTGTACAAAAATAGTAATATTGGCTATATCAATAATCTGTTATAGTCCATCTTTAAAACATTGTAAAGTATTAGCTTGGCGAATATGTACAGGAAGACTATTCCAAAGAAACGGTGCAGCGTAAGAAAAAGATCTGTGGCCATAAAAAATGGAAGAAGCTCTAGTAGCAGAAAGCAATGACTGTTGAGATGATCATAAAGTCCGAGTAGGGGAATAATGATGAACAAGTTCAGATAAATAAGCAGGAGATTGACATGTTTGAGCCTTGAAAGTTAACAGAAGAATTTTGTAAACTGTTCGAAACTTAACTGGGAGCCAATGCAATTGCATTAGTACAGGTGTAATATGGTGAGAATGAGGCAGACAAGAAACGAGGCGAGCAGCAGTGTTCTGTACACGTTGAAGTTTAGCAAGATCTTTATCGGGGAGTCCCTACAGAAGTGAATTGCAGGAATCAAGTCTAGTAGTGACGAAGGCATGAACAAGACGAAGAGTAGTAGCTTCATCCAGGTAGCGGCGAATTTGTGATATTTTCCTAATAGCCATGAGAGCTCCTTTGCAAACATTATCATCATGTCTACTCATGCACAATGAAGAATCCATAATAACACCGAGGTTACGGGCAAATTCAGATGGTTCAATGACAGACTGAGCAATTTGTACTGTTGGCGGAGAAATCTTTTTTGCGAAACGAGATCTCAAAAATAAAATCTCAGTTTTTGAGTCATTCAAAGCAAGTTTATTTGACAACGCCCAAGATTTGACATCTTGAATGCACACTTCAACTTTTGCAATGGCAGAAGCGCGATCAGCTGGATCAAACGTAATGTAAAGCTGGGTGTCATCAGCGTAAGCAACACTAGAAATACCATGGGCAGCAATGAGGTCTTGCAAGGGTGCACTGAACAATATAAATTCAAGTGGCCCAGCTACAGAACCTTGTGGAACACCACACCAGAGATGATGGCGATCTGATTTAACATTGTTGATGAGGACATGCTGGGTTCTGTTGTTCAGATAAGAAGAGAACCAGTTAAGGGCAGTTCCAGTAATTCCATAGCGTGAAGATAAACGTTGGATGAGATGCTCATGGTTGATAGTGTCAAATGCAGCTGAAAAATCTAACAGCACGAGGATTGCTTCCTTATGGTTGTCCAGTGCACGTAAGATTTCATCCTGCACACGAACAAGAGCAGTCTCAGTACTGTGGAAAGGACGATAAGCAGACTGCATTTTAGCATGGAGGTTATTTTCATGGAGATAGTCATGAAGTTGACTAACAACAGCACGCTCAATCAATTTGGAGATGAATCTCAAGTTAGAGATAGGACGATAATTTGACAAACACTCTGGGTCCAAATGTTGCTTTTTCAGAAGTGGCAGGATGCAAGCCTCCTTAAGATGATCAGGGAAATGACCAAAAGACAAAGATCTATTAATAATCTCTGTGAAGACTGGCAGCAATTCAGAATAACACTCCTTAAAAACAGATAATGGCAGAGGGTCCAGCTTGCAGGAGGTAATCGAACAAGATTTGATCATCTTCATCACTTCATCAGAAGTGACTACACGAAAAGTGGCGAATGACGAAGTACAATGATCATGAATGTCAACGGAGATGGGTGGAGGATGATTATTATCAAATCTGCCATACAGTTTCTTAATTTTGTCTTCAAAGAAACTAGCGAAATTGTTGGCAAGATCTACAGGATTATCAAAACTTGGAAGCTTTTTCAAACACTTCGGAGAAGAAAGCTTGTCAATAACACGGAACAGACTTCGTTGGTTGCACTCGGATATTTGATGGCGATGATAATTAGATTTGCTATTGTTTACAAGGTCTCTGTATGTAATACACTGTTCTTTATACAACTCATGATGCACAGCAAGGCCAGATTTGATCCACTTTCACTCACGACGACGTTTCACTTGCTTGGCTGCACGTAAAGTATCGCTATACCATGGAGCATGAGGGCGTAGTATTACAGTTTTTAGAACTTCAGGAGCATGATTATCTAGAATATCCTTAAGAACAGAATCGTATTGCAAAACAAGTTCATCTAAATCGATGGCAGGATCCGTCATCAAAGAAGAGTTACAAATATCAGATTTAAAAGAAGGCATATCAATTGAACGAAGTTTGCGAGTAAGTAATGTCTTAGTTGATGCTGGAGGGCGAGCAATATTAATCAGACACTTCACAGCAGCATGGTCAGAAGGAAGATCATGATGAGTTGAAACCGAAGAAATTAAATCATCAGTGACATTAGAAATCAGTAAATCCAATGTATGTCCAGCGATATGAGTAGACGAAGTAACATGTTGTTGAAGGTTGGAAGTATCTAACAAGTCACGAAAAATAACAGTTTCACGGTTGTTAGGAACATCCATATGAAAATTAAAGTCACCGGACAAGAGAAAACTGCAGGGATTAGCGATGAGTGATTCAATTAGGCATCCAAACTCTTCAAGAAACAACGGAAATGTGAGATTATTTTTCTTGTTAGGTGGAGGTCGATAGATGATGAGAAGACGGAAAGATGACGACATTGATGATAAAGTGAGCTCCATATGTTCAAAGGCTCTAAATTCATGATTTTGGTGAATTTTTATATCAATACCAGTTCTCACAATGATACCAACACCACCTGCTCTTGAATGAAGACGTGGACAGTGGTGGAAAACATAGTTAGGTAAAGTGTTACTGATGTCAGCAAGAGTACGATTATCTCGATCCCCTCCAGTTAACCAAGTCTCAGTGATGGCAAGTATATCTAACTGATGACTGATTACAAAATCACAGAGTGCAGTAGATGTATCCTTGGATTTAATAGAGTGAGCATTCCATACAGCAAAACGAAGATTCTTATTAGACTGTACAGATAAATGATGAGAGTCAATGGAGGTAGGCAATATGGAGGTAGGCAATATGGAAGTGGGTAATATGGAAGTGGGTAACTGTTTCATTCGTCGACGCCCACCCTTTTTCCCTCGATGTGTACGTCGATTGCATCTTGAGTTAATATCAGATGATGTGTCAGAGCTCTAGCGACGGGACTATTTTGTACGGGGTGCTCCACTGTTTTGGATAGCTAGTATGAAAGAGGAGTCCTTAAAGAATATTTTGGTATATTGGAATTGGTGGAGCACCCCGTCCTTGATGGTGTTTTTGCCCGTCGATGTACCCCCTTATTTTGTTTCAGTTCGCGCTATGCACTGTACGTGTTAATTGTGTATTAAAAACGTTCCGCCAAAAGAACTCATTTTTTCGACCTCATTGACGGGGTGCTCCACTATTTTGGACAGCTAGTATGAAAGAAGAGTCCTCAAAGAATATTTTGGTATACTGGAATTGGTGGAGCACCCCGTCCTTGATGGTGTTTTTGCTCGTTTATCATGCCCCCCTTTTATATTTAGTTCGCGCAATGCACCATCATCAGCCATAGTATAGGGGGATGAAGCCTATGTACGTACACAGTATGCGTGTGTGGGTCATGCATGCAAATTACACACGGTTGTACACTCGTTGTAGTTCATCCATGGACTTCAACAGTGCTCCATGTTAATGCATAATGTCATCATGCACGAAGAACCTTTCTAAAAAATAATCTTGAAATGCCAAGTTGTCCAATGATAGAACGCACTGGTAAGTACAAAGAATCATTTCAAAGACTTTCTATACACTGGAATATATGCAGCAAATTCTTCAGTCGTCTTGCCATCTAGCTACCTCCATATTTCTACCTCCATGCTCCATGGATACACGTACGTATGTATGTACGTATGAACATACGTGCAATACAATCTGCTACATCGTATATAAAAGCGTTCCGCCATTCCGTCGTTCTGTAATCGTTCCGCGTTTTACCAACGTCCATGTATTTTTGACATGTTTTTATCCAAATAAATTCAAATCAAATCAAATCAAGTTCTGTCAATGATAGTAAACCTGGCATGCTGCGCGGTGTGTTTGTGCTGTGTGTACTTTATTAAGCACCAAGTTGGGTATTTCATAGAAGCCCAACGGAAATGAGCCAAAGATATTGGCTAATATTGGTTTATCCTTGTTTATTTTTGTGTCCTATTTTTATTGTGTTCAAAATTAATTTATCTTATTTCATCGTCTGTTTCCGATTGCTGTGTATGTATTTTTGACATGTTTTTATCCAAATAAATTCAAATCAAATCAAACCAAGTCAATGATAGTAGCTTGGCATTCTCTGCGCGGTCTCCCTCTGTGCTGTGTGTACTTTAGCACCAAGTTGGGTATTTCATAGGAGCCCAACGGAAATAAGCCAAAGATATTGGCTTTATTTGGTTATCCTTGGATATTTTGTGTGTCCTATTTTTATTGTGTTCTAAATTAATTGATCTTAATTCATCGTCTTTTCTCCCATTGTTGTGTAGGTTTCGATCGTCATAATTTAGGATACTAAAATGAAACTTAAGTATATTCTTATATACTTATGAACTTATGGCAAACATATTTACCATGGTGTTGTAGAAAGGGATGTCAATGAAAATTATTGCTGGATGTCGGTGAAGACATTCGGTTCCAAACGTTGGTTCTATTTGTAAATATAACACGACTATCTCATTTTTAATGAAAGTAATTTTATAGGCAACTTACTAATAGCCTCGCATGCTCTGCGCGGTGTCTCCCTCTGTGCTGTGTCACTGTGTGTACTTTAGGGACCAAGATGGGTAGTCAGAGACATCCCAATGGTTTATTCGGTTATCCTAGGATCGGTTATCCGGATATTTTTTGTACGTGTTCTTACTTAATCATAGGCAATTTGTATGTACATAAAAAAGGTTGATCGGCTTTAAGCGCAAAATAGGGTATGCTTGCGGCACCTTTTCCCACCGCCGATATGCTACGACTGCGTCCGATGTCGCGGGTCTCGAGTGTCACATCTTGTTGAGGTTTCAATCGTCATAATTCCGGGTACTGAAATGAAACTAAGTATATATTTATAAACCTAACATTCACTTATTGTGTACGTGCTTACTATGGTGTTATAGAAAGGGATGCGAGTGTCAGTGAAGACGTTCGGTTCCAATTGTCGTTTCATTTTGTGAATATAACCACGACTATAGGGCCTACTGACATTTTAATGATAATAATTTTATAGGCAACTTGATATTCACCTGGCATGCTCTGGGCGGTGTCCTTCTGTGTTGTGTGTAATTTAAGCACCAAGTTGGGTGTTTCATAGGGACCAAACAGAAATAACCTACAGGTATTGGCTTTATTGGGTTATCCTTGTATATTTTTGTGTCCTATTTTTATTGTGTTTCTAAACTAATTTTTCTTATTTCATCGTCTTTTCTCCTATTGTTGTGTTTGTATTTTGAAATGTTTTTTTTATCTGAATAAATACAAATAAAATCAAATCAAAGTGTTGTTCTCGGCAAGGTATGTAATTGTAGTATATACACTAATTGTACAAAGACTGTGGTGTCGATAATTGTTTTTATTGATTAGTCTGGTCCGTGTCATGTTTTTTTTTTTTTTTTTCTTTTTTTCTTTCTGTTTTTGGTTGCTTTTGTTTTTTGTCCTTGTTGTCAAAGTCCTTGTCTGTCTGTTGAAATCACGTTCATTTCTGTAGTTATTCTCTTCAAATTCTATACATTGCATCCGTCCTTCATTTTTATGTTCATCAATATTTGTTTTCTAGTGTATGCTTAAATTGTTATTGTCGACGTGAAAAATAAATGTTCATTAATTGATTGATTGATATTGTGGGATGTTTTTAAGGAACTGTTATCAGTGGATAATAAATTTGTTCTACCATGGTCATTGGTGCAAACATGTTCTTGTTGGTCTACATATGTTGTTTAATAAATAAAAGTCGCTGTTAATATTTATAAGCGTATATTGGTTTACATGAGTTTCTTCATAGAGAGACTCCCTTGTTTGAGTCAGTTTGCTAGATGTCAGTGAAGACATTTGGTTCCAATCATCTGTTTCAATTTGTAAATATAACACGACTGCAGGGCCTGTTTATATTTTTAATGATAGTAATTGTATAGGCAACTTGATAGTAGCGTGCTGCTCTGCACGGTGTACCTCTGTGCTGTGTGTACTTTAAGGACCACATTATGTATTTCATTGCGACCCCAATGGAAATAAGCTTTATTGGGTCACCACGGATATTTTTATAACCTTGGGATGTCAAGAGATGTTCGGACTGAACACCTAGTCAGTATGGAATGCCAGTCTTTTATTGGCTCAATATTCATGTAAATGTTAACGTTTTGATAAAATGGCTTTATAAACTGTACAGGGGGCAGTGTACTGTAGTATGCACAGACACACGTGCGTGGCGGTGTATGGCGCGGCCATCTGCGGGACACACTCACACCGCACAAACCAGCGCACTGACCAATCAACATGCCTACGATTGGCGTAAATTTGTGGATTTTTTTGTTTGAATAAGATTATCTTAAGAAATATTAAGATGTGTATTATATTAAACAAACAGGGTTGTCAGCAAAACCTTTGTTTCTTTTTAAAAGCTCAATATAAAGTAAGGGGGGCCAAATTGACACTTTTCAAATGTGGTGGGGGGGGGGGGCAACGGCCCCCCTGATGTCACTGCCGTTCATCCTTCGCACTTATTGTTAGACGTATTTATTTTAGAACAATGAGAAAAAGACGTGATTACCATTGGTGCTACAGCTTGCTATAGGCGAAGAGGTAACGACCCCCGGGGTCTCCCGCCGGGTAGTTAATCTAAAACACAAATGTCCCATTATGGGGCTAGGACACGATTATCCTCAATGAGCATTCCTTCTACACTATTTTTGCACATTTCTCCTCGTTTAGCATACCCTCTACACTGGCTTAGTCTGGCTCCTGTATTTTTTATTCCCTTTTTGTATTTATAAGGGTATGTTGGGGGAGCCAGACAAACGGTTAGCTTCGGTACACGCGAGCAGTGGGAAAAAAAAATTCTGCTGAAGGTTTGCATGCCTGGTTTTTCGCTTCATCAAAATTGCCGATAATATTGAACAAATTGTGATATATCAACATTTTCTATATTTCGATATGATTAAAAATGTTACATCCGCGGTATCTATCTCAAAAAAACGTTGTGTATTAAGTATTTTTGATATATCGATGGACGTTATTTAGCTGAACAGTCAAAAATAAATATGGTTACGCGGTTGTTTTTTTTATCCACTGTTTTCTTTTTTAAATAAACATTTTATTTGGTTCTAATTCAGTATATTTATGTCATCAGCCAATTGAACAATAAAAACACATTGTGCGAATCCCCTTTTCATATGACCTTGGATTATTTCTTCATTTTTATATAACTGCTTAATTATTTGCTTACTGATTTGTTGGTTTTGCTGTAACCTTGTGAATGTAAAGCATTGTAAGATTTCATGTAATACCTTATAATAATAGTAAAAATAAATTACCTTTAATTTGATTCATTTGTTGAGTCCTACGTGGTGATGACGTTGGTAGAGAACTGTTTCTTCCTCGCAGTCATCTGTTTTCTGATCATCAACTAACTTTTTATGGATCGCAGTCATCTGTTTACATAGCATCAACTAACTTTCTATGGATCGTTCTCCTCTACAACCGTGACACTTTGGGGATGCCGAAGTCACCCACCTCATCTATTAATGGCCATGGACGTATGAACTTGAAACACTGATAACCATTTTCTTAGTGGTGTCAACCATTAGGCCCCTCGTATATGGAGCGCTCTACGCGGCCAAGGCTATCGATCGGTTTTAGTTAGGTGTAGGTGGGCATTAAATATCTTAAACACTGTTACCTATGTTATCATATATGTAATGTTAACAAAACTTTTAGTCCCTAAACAGGTTGCCTGGTTACTAACTATTCTTTTTGTTGTTTAGCAGGACGAGGCCCTTTGATGTATGGAGCGCTCTTTGCGGCTAAGCGAATTGGTCGGTTCTAGTTAGGTGGGCATTAAATATCTTATACACTGTTACCTATGTTATCATATATGCAATGTTAACAAAACTTTAGTCCCTTAACAGGTTGCCTGGATCCAAAGCTCCCTCGTCTTCCCTGGTTACTAACTGTATTCTTTTTGTTGTCAATCAGGACGAGGCCCTTTGATGTATGGAGCGCTCTGCGCAGCTAAGCGAATTGGTCGGTTCTAGTTAGGTGGGCATTAAATATCTTATACACTGTTACCTATGTTATCATATATGTAATGTTAACAAAACTTTAGTCCCTAAACAGGTTGTTCCAAGTGATCCTTTTAGAGAACCTACTCTGCGGTAGTAGACGTAGACTGGCACTCTACCTAACAAGTTTCTATGATACTTGCGAATATGGGAATATATTGAAGGGATACAAACTCTTTATGAGGCAGTGACGTTAATAGCGAGAAGTCCACACGATCCAATAAGAGAACCTTCGCTGCGGTAGTAGGTAGACTGGCACTCTACGTAACAAATTCCTATGATACTTGCGAATATGGGAATATATTGAAGGAATAAGAATTCACTCCGGTGCAGTGACGTTCTGAGCGAGAAGTCCGATCGATCCACTAAGAGAACCTACTCTGCGGTAGTAGGTAGACTGGCACTCTACGTAACAATTTCCTATGATACTTGCGAATATGGGATTGTATTGAAGGAATAAGAACTCACTCGGAGGCAGTGATGTTAATAGCGAGAAGTCCACTGGATCCAGTGAGAGAACCTACTCTGCGGTAGTAGGTAGACTGGCACTCTACCTAACAAAACCCTATGATGCGAGGGCTTGAGAATATGGGATTATAATGAAAAATAATAAAAGCTCACTACGAGTTAGCGACGTTAATAGCGAGAAGTCCCCTCGATCCACCAAGAGAACCTACAGTGGTTAGTAGGTAGACTGGCACTCTCTTGCTTTTTTTTTAAGAAACTTTTTTCAATTACTTGCTTTAACAGTTTTTATCTATGTTTTATGTTTTAATTTTTGTGTTTGTGTGTAGATTGTGCCGGTTTATTGATCATTCCCCTTTTCTTAACCCTGTGTAACTAAATAAATTTAAATGTTGTCTTGTTTTTGACTGTCTTTTAATCAGATTTGTTGCCCGACTCAAGGAGTTACCGATACAATGGCAAACAGTTCTCAAAGAACCAATTTTTACTAGAGTCGGCTAGTCAAACTTTTGATACCAAAAGTAAACATTTTTTTTTACCATGGCATGTTTTGTCATATTTGATACCACATTAATTTTGCGTGAATGATGCAAAACACGGTTACTTTTATCGTGGGGGTCAAAGGGCTAGGAACGGCCAGGAATGTGTGAAGTATTGAGCAACTTCTCACCCATGAAACATTCTATTTGGCCAGCGTCTCAAATAGCCTCTCCTAGTCAAACTCCTACTGCCCGGCTTCCCGTGCCGATCCCTGTTTAGAACAGTGGGCAGAGGTGTGTTTTAAGTTAAGCAAATGACAGTACGTGCCAAGAAAAAACATAGACCAAATCAGCAGTCTGTCACTAACGAGAGGGTTTTTAATGAGAAGTATTGTTTCTAGGAGTTACTAGGAAGGAATAAGACAACGGGAAAAGGATTCTGTTTTGACATTCCTGCTATTTATCTGCTCATAGAGAAAATAGAGGTGAGACAACATTCTCATTTAACTTCAAAATGTTACTGATCTTATGAAAAGCGCTTGTAACCGTTTATAAATTGCATATGGTTGAAAGTAGAATATAACTAAGCACATTATGCCCCGCATTTGCACAGTTTTTCTAATGTTGTCTACTAACATGACACGCCAGCTTGTGGAGTCAAACTTTATACTCCACAAAATGGTTGACCATGTTAGTTTGCGAAGTAAAAGAAAAACCACACAATTTTGGGGCATATTCTTGTGGCTCATTATATTCTACTTCTAAAACATCTTTCTTAACATATGCATATTATAAAAAAATTAAAATAAACACCAACTTGTCCAATCCCAGGCAACGTGTCCCTTTAAGTAAATTTGAAACACTTTATTCTTATGGTCAATTGATAGCAACAGGAATGTGATAATAACTTATATATTGTTTGCCGCGATTCACTTTTATGCCATCATCATTGTAACCCAAAACGACGCTACAGGCAAGGCTTCATGCTTATGTGGCTGTGTATGGTCAATGAAAAAATGGGCCAGGGCTTACTTCCCTCACAAAATACTCTATAACAAACTTATAAGAACTTTATATGAATCTTATAAGAACTTGTATTGAGCAGTCTTATAAGAATCTTATTAGAGTCTATTGAGCAGTCTTAAAAGCATCTTATCAGATTCTTATGTGATTCTTACAAGTATTTAATATGTAAATTAGTGAGATCTTAAAAGAAATACACCAGGATCTTTTGAAAAACTTCCGAATGTTTTTTTTTTTTCTTCAGAATCTCGTAAGAAGTGTATAAGAATCTTATGAGAATACGATTTTTAAATGGAAAGTGTCATCTACTGTGAGTTCAAATTGTTGTTACATTGAGGCAAGGTCATGCTCAGTAAGAAAATTATCAGACTTAATAGTATGCATGAGTTAGATAAGCATAAAACAAACCAAATCAAATCATGAGTCAAGTTGCTGTGACTGGCGCCCCACTTACACTGCGTAATTTTTTCCTAGCAAAGATGTTTGTCTGAGAAAGAAGTATTTTCTGCTTATTAACAGCTAGTTTAATGATATTCGACCCATGTTCTCATCTGTAAGGCCAACTAAAAAAAAAAATGTGTCCCCCATCCCCGCAGTATGCACAGTGCTGGGCTAAGTTTCATAAAGCTGCTTAAGCACAAAAACTAGCTAAGCACAACAAAATTGTGCTACCAGAAAAAGGTTACCAGCCTAAATACCTTGTCAAAAAATTCAATTTGTACAAAGTACAAAGGCTTCAGGGGCATGAAGCCATTTTCAGTCATCTGAAAGCACACAATCTTTGCAACAAGGCTATTTTTTCTTTCATCGTTTTCAAGTACGATGACCAAAAAATGTTTACAGTAACAGCCTTGGTCTAAAACAGCAGTTTGAAAGTTAAACTTCACACACCTTTTTTCAGAAAACACTGAGCTTTGGCTGTGGTCGTTTTGTGGCATGAGCGATATGTTGTATGTTTGAAGTTAAGCAAATGACGGTACTTGCCCAAAAAACATTAACCATATCCGCAGTTTGTCACTGACGAGAGGGTTCTTAATGAGAAGTATTGTTTGTTTGTTACTTTCAGGTCACATGTCAAGGTTCATCATCATCATCCAGTTACTAGGAAGTAAGAAGACAACGGGAAAAGGATTCTGTTTTGACATTCCTGCTATTTATTTGCTCATAGAGAAAATAGAGGTGAGACAACATTCTCATTTAACTTCAAAATATAACTGATCTTATAAAAAGCGCTTGTAACCGTTTATAAAATGCATATGTTTGAAAGTAGAATATAATCATGCACATTATGCCCCATGACTAACGGGACGAGCATCGGTTGAACATGTAATTTTGCAAAGTTAAAGGAAACCACACGATTTGGAGGCATATTCTTGTGGCTCATTATATTCTACTTATAAAATATATTTCTTACCATATGCATTTCATTAAAAAAACATAAACGCTTTTTATGCACCAAGTTGCCTTACCCAAGCAGCGTGTCCCTTTAAAGTAAACTTGAAACACTTTTTTTTATGGTCAATTGATAGCAACAATTGAGTGTGATATTAAAGGCAGTGGACACTATTGGTAATTGCCAAAGACTAGCCTTCAATTGAAGCATCAATTTTGTTTTCAAAAGGTCCAGCCATTTTTTTAAATTAAACTTACAGGGTTTGAAGATAATGATGATAGAAAGCTTCTCATAAAATATAACTCGCTGAAGTGCTGTAATTTTTGAAAAATTAGTAAAACAAGTCACAAAATTTACTTCTCAGCGAGGTGAAAATTATTTTAGCATGTAAAAACCCATTAACCAGTTTTGATATTATACCATAAACATAGCATAACTGGTTAAAACTATTTAAAATGCAAAAACTGAGACGAAAATTGTTTGTTTTACTCATTTCTCAAAAACTACAGCACCTCAGTAAGTAACTATTTCAAGGGAAGCTTTCTACTGTCATTTACTTTCAAACTGTGTAAGTTAAAAACTAAACTTTCAACAACAAATTTACGGCAATTGGAGACAAGTGATGGTTAACACTGTACCGAACTGCTCAACAATGCATTTCATATTCTAAGACCACTTTAAGCATTTAGGGTTTTGTTCAGCAAGCCACTGAAACATGGCATTACATGGCTTAAAGGCATTGGACACTATTGGTAACTACTCAAAATAGTTGCTATCATTAAAACTTACTTACTTGTTAACGAGCAATGCAGAGCCGTTGATAACGTAAAACATTCTGAGAATCAGCTCCCTGTAAAGTAATGTTTCTCGCTTAAAGGCATTGGACACTATTGGTAACTACTCAAAATAGTTGCTATCATAAAAACTTACTTACTTGGTAACGAGCAATGCAGAGCTGTTGATAATGTAAAACATTGTGAGAGTCAGCTCCCTGTAAAGTAACACTTCTCGCTTAAAGGCATTGGACACTATTGGTAACTACTCAAAATAGTTGCTATCATTAAAACTTACTTACTTGGTAATGAGCAATGCAGAGCCGTTGATAACGTAAAACATTGTGAGAATCAGCTCCCTGTAAAGTAACATTTCTCGCTTAAAGGCATTGGACACTATTGGTAACTACTCAAAATAGTTGCTATCATTAAAACTTACTTCCTTGGAAACGAGCAATGCAGAGCTGTTGATAATGTAAAACATTGTGAGAGTCAGCTCCCTGTAAAGTAACATTTCTCGCTTAAAGGCATTGGACACTATTGGTAACTACTCAAAATATTGCTATCATTAAAACTTACTTACTTGGTAATGAGCAATGCAGAGCCGTTGATAACGTAAAACATTGTGAGAATCAGCTCCCTGTAAAGTAACATTTCTTGCTTAATAATAAAAGACTTCATGTCTGATGAAGCTTTTTATTAGGCATCTTGAAACCACACAAATATTTTGGGGCAGAAGGGTGTTTTTTTCTGTCATTATTCTCTTGCAAATTAAATGACCAATTGAGTCCAAATTTTCACAGATTTGTTATTTTATGCATCTATTATTATACACCGGGTGAGAATAGACCTTTATCGTGGTGCAGCCATCTTGAAATTCTCCCATTGATATCAATGTTACCGAACCGAGGCTGGAAGAACTAAATAGTCTGGTTCCTATTTGCAAAATGATTATTAGCATTCAATATTATTTCTTTGATACGAGGAACAAGACCAAAATAGAGGCATCATGAGAAAGGTCTAGGCCTACTGGTATTTAAACAAAACACAATTGTATGCCCATAAACATGTTTCAAATTTGTCTGTTGTTATACTCACTGTTTTGTAACTAAACAAAGCACTTCAGATTGACACACAGTTCTCTCGGTATAGCAGCAATTTCTTGTATTACTACCATGAGAGCAGATGTGAGTGGTTTGATTCCACTGGTGCTTAGTTCAGGATTTGTGAGTTACAAATTGCATCGTGATAAAAAGAAAAGAAATTGGTGCATGACGACTGAAGAGTTAAGTTTCGTGAGGTGCCTTATGTTCAACTTTCAAGATCTGTTTTTGTTCTTTTTATTACTATTTTGCAGTTTTGTTTACAAAATAGTTGGCTTTTTTTTTATTTCCACACGTACCTGAAGCTACTGGAAAATTTCAGTATTTAAAAAATAAGTTGTTTGGGGGTGGATATGGCAACATCTATTGCTATTACAGCAGCCCAGTATTACATTTGTTTTTTGTTGTTTTAAAAACGCAGGACAATAAAGAGTGTGGAGGAAACAATTATATTCTAAAGTTTCCAAACTGCTTATCACCACATATATATGGCCTTTTGCAATATCTAATGAAATTTCCTTTCAAGTGACTGAAAGATGATGTTCCTTTCAAATATTCTGATAAAGTAAACTTTTTGACTGTTAACTTCTCAGGAAAACAACACAATTATTACTTGAGACTTGATTTTAGAGAAGAGGGTGGGCTGAAAATCCTTTGTGACCTCGCTTGAAAACTGCTCAGGTGTTTGTAGTTGGAGCAATAGGTTGTCATATTCTTTCAATATTTTCCTTTAACTTCACTTACCAATTGTGCCCAAATTTTTACAAAAAATTGGTATTGTCATGCAAAAGTGACGTTGGGATCAACAAGTGAGAGCTGGTCTTTTAACATTTAAAGATTAGTATCCTTCAAAAGTAATATTTTAAAGACATCTAGTGTAGTTTTCAAGAAGAGGTGGGTTTATTCTCAAATTTAAAAAGTTTTGAGCAGGACTGTTTTGTAATGTTTAATGAAGTAAAAAACACAATACTGAAATGATTTTATCCTGTACATGATGTCAAAGTTCAACTTTTTATTCATACTGTAATTTTGTAACAAGATCTTACTCGTGTTATTTTATGCACAGCCTATGTTGAGATACACCAAGTGAGGAGACTGGTCTTTGACAACTGCCAATAGTGTCCAGTGTCATCAAATTAACCCAGCATCTTGAAATCCTTGCTCTATGATCTCAACAAGTTGGTTGGCACTTCCAAAGCTCCAATAGATTGGGGTTTTTTTTGTACGCAAAGTTTATTTTTTTGAAAAAAGGTGACCATTTCACTTTAATGGTGATTTAAAATTAACGGAGAATTTACCATTAAAGCATAGAGATTTGACATGGTTTGGCTGTCATGTTGACCATAATATTATTGTTCATGTAAACAATGTTGCCTGAGTTAGTGCCCTCCTATGGTTAGATTAACCTCCGTCCATTGCGAGTTGGTGCGCAGGATAGCATCTGTGGGGGCATTTTTAATGGCTGATGCAGAGGAATACCGCAATCTCAATAAAGTCTAGCTTCAGTCTGAATTTGCCATGCAGTTAGACTTGACTCAAGTCCTAATCCGGTGCCATCACCAGAAAAACTAGTGTTTTGTGATGCTCAGCATTCCCTTATACTGTTCCGTATGTTTCTCGTGACCACAATTTGAAATTCCAAAATACCTACATTTGAACAGCTGGCAATACTGTTATACGGCTTGTGTGCTAGTTGGGGCAATAGGCCTATGCTTTAAAGGGACTGGACTTCTTTGGTAATATTGTCAAAGACCAGGCTTCTCACTTTGTGTATCTGAGGAGGAAGAAGCATGAAATAACAAACCTGTGAAAATTTGAACTCAACTCATAGAAGTTTCAAGAGAAGAAGAAACACCCTTGTCACACAATTTGTGTGCTTTTAGGTAGTTTGAGACCTCACCTGAGGTCTCAGATTTAATTCAA
The DNA here is from genome assembly GCF_032118995.1 of Asterias amurensis. Taxonomy (NCBI): domain Eukaryota; kingdom Metazoa; phylum Echinodermata; class Asteroidea; order Forcipulatida; family Asteriidae; genus Asterias; species Asterias amurensis. Next base: position 9,834,317 of record NC_092655.1, read on the forward strand.
ATACTTACGCGAGTAATTACTTCGTTCTCAAAAACTTTGCACTTCAGTGGGAGCCGTTCATTTTATACTAACAAACTCTCGTGCTCGTTTCGAGTAAGTTTTTAGGCAAACAATTATTTTTTGATATCATATTAACCATGGAGCAATAATAGTCTATCTCCTATTATTATTCATTTTAATCAATATACTTTTATATCCACATGCACAGTATCATTTTGTCTAATTTAGATCCCTTAGGCCCTATGGGTGTAAGTAACTAGCTCCTTTCTTTTATTTCAAACTTTAAAATAAGCAGTGCCACAATAGTCCGGGGTGGGTGGGGGGGGCAGAATCTCCTAGGGGATTATTCACCCTGTCGAAGAATAGTCTCTGTGTAAAGTTAGTCTTTCTTATGTTTTAAATCACACACTTATATTGTCTGTGTCTTGAATCAAAGTTTGATGTGAAGAACCATAGAGCAAGGGAAGGACAAAACCATGACAAAACTAAGTCCATTAAAAATAATGCTCAACTGGCTGTCCCAAATTCCTACAGCAGAGGGCGCTCGTCACACGTGCCTGGATGGATGGATTCACACACGCCGGCCACTACACATGATTCACGCTGCACACCACATGGCTGCAGGTTGGAATGTCAGATTGACTTTACGACGAATAATGAAACCGGTTATTCACGTCTATTGAAGTGTACCGGTACATGTATTGAAACCGTTTATTCACGTGGAACGATAAACATGTGTCTTGACGAATGGAAGAGCATGGACATGCTCGGACTGCACGCAAGGGTTGGCATTGTGCTTCGGTTTGGTGGCGGCCGTTACGAATTCATTACTTAGGTACTCTTCCACGAAGACGGTCCTAAACTTCATGATGGTTTCTGCTGTGTACAGTGTAGTGTAACTACCATAGGGTATAGCCATGCTGTCTCTACTCTCTGTCGTCGTTACCGGCCTGAATTCAGAACTAACAAACTGTAGTTGATTGAAGCCGTGTAGCTAGAAAAAAACAACGGCCTTCATCCAGCAGCACCAGCGCAGCAGCACAGACAGCAGGGATGCAGAGCTTCGTCCGAAAGTCTACGGGAAACTTTTGGAGGAACACCGCGAGGCTGATACCATGAGGTCTGGCAACGTGTCATGGCCTCTGCGCCCCACAGCAAGCGACCGGCTGTGGGAGCAAGGAAGGAGAGGAATGAGGTGAAGTGGTCGAATCATCTTTGAATTCTACAAGCAAGAAGACTATGAGCTGTTCCACCACGCTATCTCATTCTTATTCAGAGGTGAACTTGCACCCATTAACATGGTAAGCAAACTCTCATGTATTGTATTCAACTTCATTATTTTGACCCAAACAACAAAATTTCACAAAGTTTTTTGGCGGGTAATTATTTATTTATTTATTTATTTTTTTTTTTTTTTTGGGGGGGGAGTATGTCCTTGAGTAATTTTGTGCAGTATTACTATCTTGTGTTTTTATTTTATATCTTATTTCCTGGTCTTTACTCCTGTTGTTATTTTTGATATCTTCTTGCTGTGTTTTTATCCAAATAAATTCAATCTTGAAAGCGGATAACTTTCCGTATGGCGCCACCACTTTTTCACTCATTTTTACAAAAAGGGATATGTCAATCAGGTAAATAAGATACTATATTATTTTATTTCGAATGAAAAAGTGGTGGCGCCATACGGAAACTTTTCCTTGAAAGCAGTCAATATTTTAATTCATAAGCATTATGCCATTGAAATTATGATGAGACAGCAGGAGGCATTTCATATAGGCATGCAGCAGTGGTAGAAAATTCGAGCAATATCATATTGTTGGATTTCCTTGTACCATAAGGTTTATTGCGAATAGCAAAATATCAAGAGAGGGCGCTGTTGAACCCACACAAAGGTATAGGCGTTGCGTGCGCGAGTCGTAGAAACTGCATAGAAACCGCCCCATATTCCTTCCCACGGAAAAGTTTCCGTATGGCGCCACCACTTTTTCATTCGATATGAAATAATATAGTATCTAATTTACCTCAATGAGATATCCCTTTTTGTAAAAATGCGTGAAAAAGTGATGGCGCCATACGGAAAGTTATCCCTTCCCACAATGCATTGCGTTTCTGGAAAGCGATAAACCTTATCAAATAGGGCTCTAGTTTATTCATCTCTGAAGCTTGTCTGGTAATTCGCAATGTGTAAATCGAAAAATGCTTGCCACAAAGAAATGTACTGCTGAACAAAAGATCATCAAGAACTAGTTGCGATAGCCTACCCTCCTCCCAATGGCTACCGTCAGGAGGAGGGTTACATTATCGCAACTAATCAAGAAATGAACTGTTGACCCATGACTTAAAAAATAGGTTTTCACTTTCCTGTAGCTCTAGTCACCTCCTTCAAGGTTGTTTATTGAAGTCATTCATCCGTAACTTTCTTGGATTTCATAACATTATTGTAATTGGCTTGTCCTCTTCAATTCATTGCATCCGATTTTGTTGCCGATGAAGTTTTTTGTTATTAGTTAGTCTGTAAAGGATGTGGGTGCCTTTTGTAACACGAAACATCTTGTCCACAGGTTTACATCGTATGAAGGTAACAAGTAGAAAGCGTACCTTAAAATATTACTTGCTGAGGTTCTGTAGTCTTTGAGAAATGAGTAAAACAATGTCATGAAATTACGTTTTAAGCTAAAATAATAATCGTCTCCTGAGAAGAAAATTATTTTTGTGACATATTAATGACTGAAGTTAACAATTTATAACTGAAGTTAATTCTTTTTAAAATGTGTTTTAAGAGACTAATAATGTGTACACATTTTGATCATTCCTGTTGCAGGTCACTGGAGAACACTTAGAGATTGATGTTACCGGAGAGTGGCTCGGGTAAGTTGCCTTGTTCCTTTGTTGCAGTACATGTATCAACTAACTAAAAGAAGTCTGGATTTTCTGAGGTATGTTAAAAAAACTCTCTCTGACCCCCTCTTTGCGCTGCAAAAAAAATTCAGGCTCTGAAGGAAAGAGTCACTTGCATCCCTGCATACATGTTCTTTGTACTTGGACTTAATCTTGGACTTTTTGAAGGTTTTTGTATCATTAATCCCCCTCTTCAAGAAGGGCCTCTTGTCATGGTTGACCAAACAAGGTTATTTCTGAGGCCTTAGGTGCACTGACAAGATCTCCCTCTTGTATTAGTTGAACTTGTTTGATGGCCCACTAGTTAAGATCGAACAAGCGAAACAGGTCAACTCTTGCAGATAGCAGCTTTGATGGTATCGAGCTTCTATTGCTACCATTAGAACAATCTTTGTCCTGGATGTTTTAGTAGCAAACGTTCGTCTTGTCTGATTTTTGCTGCCTTCCCTAGTTGCCCACATTGTTCGAGTCGCTCAATCTTTCTCTGACTTTTTCAGCTTTCGTAATCCAAATAATCAAAAAAATATGGCCATTACCACCGGCTGGATGCATGGTCTATCTCCGAGAATCAAGTCCATCTTCTCTTGAAACGGCACTTCTATTCGGCCAGCACCACTCCTCATATTCGTGGCCCTGGCCTTCTTGTACGTGTAGCTTCCCTTCATGTCTTTCACATTCCTGACATAGCCAACTTCCCCCCCCCCCCCGATTTTTTTTTTAATTGTCCCAAACACTGCTGTTTTACGACTGTTACTGACAGTGCCTTCAAACTTGCTCAGAATCTCCTCACTTGACCAAATATCAAGCAAATTGACCGAGAAAACATTTACCATCCATATGAATAAAAGCAAGAAAAAGTTTTGACTTGCAAGTATTTACTAAAATTATCTATGTTTAGTGAAAAGTACGCTACAGCGTTTGGAAACGTTCCGCATGGGATTAATGCTTTTTGTCCCAAAGAGATATACTACTGAAATACTGAAGAGACTCTAATGCACAGTGTTTCACTACAGAAACAATTGATTAACATAGCTAACAATTTGTTTATCTTTATGCTGAGGATATGTTAAAAAAAATCATAATAATTTTTGAAACAAGTTAATGCATTTCAATAGCATTCTCTATAGACCTCTATCATGGTGCAGCCAATATCGATATCATTGTAACTAACATGAGGCTGGAGGAACAAAGAAGTCTGGTTCATATTTGCAAAATGATTATTAGCAATCTTTATCAATGGGGCTTAGCGCATGCTCGGACATTTTGAAGAAATTGTAAAAGCAATTTACTTTTGAGTAAAGGCATCTATATCAAACTTATAATGCAAACATACTGTAATCAATGTCGTAATACGTTAGAGCTTGAAGTACAGTTTCAATGCTGTTTAGCATGGGGTTCTTATTTAGTGTACTAAAACGACTACCGAAGCACACTAGACAAGTTCAGGTAGATTCAGTATTTGATGATTTTATTGACGACTCACTCTCATAACACAGTGACAACTTGTACCAAATTTAAAATACACACACTATTTCAATTCACAATTCACGATGATCAAATCATGTTACTGATTATTCTGCTGATCATTCTTGAAAAGAAAATACAGCTAGGCTGAAACGAATCGGGCTGAAACAAGCCATGTGCCAATATATCATTTTCTAATATGTTTTGAGTTTTTGTTTTAACCCTAGTTAGATTCTTACTCATACCTATCAGTATCAATTATTATTAATACAAAATTTTTAACATCGGTAATTTAATTAACGTTTATGTATGCGCTTTATTATACATATACAGGGGGGGGGAGAAGAAAAAACAGACTTGAAAGCCAATAATTATTTACAGTATTTTTAATATAGGGTTTCTAGGTCAATTTCGGAAAAAGAGTCAGCCAATTTAAATTTCAAAGCTGTCCGGTTTTTCAAAGTTGTCCAGAATTGACAGCCCAAAAATGAAATTGTGTGACTAAACACACACCTCAAAAAACTCCTGCGAATTTGAATGCAGCTTCGATGAATTGTTGAATTGAATGAAAAGTTTGTTAAATGGAATGACGTAAAAGTGAATTTGACTAGTCTTATAAAGACTTATTTCATGTGAAATAGCAAAGGCTGGTGGTTAAATTGGCTGCTCATTTTCAGAAATTGACCGAGAAACATATATTTACTGAACCTGTACGAAGCCTTTATTTTTCGGACTTCTCAGATCTCCTCAGACTCCTACACCCTTCGTCAATGGCGACTCTGCACTCCTTTTGCCAGAATGTATAGGAGACCGAGCAGACGCCTTGGATGTTAACCGCCTGACGGTTTCTAGGCGGTTGGGGTCAAGTTGCTTCTTGCCTCGTACACCACGACAGTTAGACTCCCCCATCTCCCTCTCTGAAAAGAGAAGCCTTACAAGTGCCAAAGCAAAGTTTGGCTCGGAGCACGATCCTGCCATCAATTGCATCACCTTTTGTGGAGTAAGATCAGGCAGGGTCGAGCTGGGAGATGAGGTTGTTGCTTGTGCTGGTGTACGTTGCGTTGATGGCGCCCTGGTCGGCGGCGGTGTGGGGGATCTTGGTGATGAGGACTGTGGAACGCGAATAAGGGACGTCAAAGGTAGTGGTGAACTGGTCACAACCGGTGACAGGCCTTTGGATCCAAGCTAGTTGATGAGTTTTCCAAAAATATCAGCCATGTCAAAGGATGAACCCGGTGTCTTTGGCACTTCCAACACCTCTTGAACTTGGTCTTCTACTTGATCTTCAGTGGCAGGGTTAAAAAGGAAACGGCTCTTGCACAGGCTCCTTCTATTTCACTACCTACTTTGTATACGTAGTATTTAGGCCGGTTGTGTTTTGAAGGGTTGTGTTCGGGAAGTTTTATTGTGCATAAGGTATTTTACTCTCATTCTTCGATTGAAAGTGTTTATATCTATCAAAAGAGAACAGCGTGTTGGTTTGGCAGGGGTGGGAACGAAGTTCAAACCTTTACTGATCTGTAGAAAGTTCATCACTGGAAAGGTTCGTTATGAATTGTTAACTTTGATTAGCCAAATCTGATAACAGAATAAGTTGTCTCTGTTGGGTCAGGGTTGAGCAATGGCAGGAAAAGCGATTGGCTTTTCTATGGGTTTGTGAGAGTGACTTTCTTTTAAGTTTTATTATGTTTCCGATTAACCATGTTTATTGTGTATTGGGAAGGGTATATTTATAGTAAAATATTAAATATATCCGCTAAAATGATAGCAAAATAATTTAATTATAGACACAGTTTACATGTGTTGGAATCTCTCTTTGGGAGATGGGGTGGTCTTGAAAAGACCGGTTGTTTTAGTTGAAAGTCATTGGCTTTCTTCTCGTTTCCTCTTGTTGTTCTTGCCTGGAGCTGGTTTTGGTCTTGAAAAAAACTCAAACAGCTTTTTGGCGGTGGTTCGGCTGTCTTCCGTTTTGAAATGTTCGTTTAGCTGGGTGGTTGAGTTTTCTCTAGCCTCTGCCAATCGGTTTTCAATGTCCAACTGAAATTTCTGGTATTGATCAAGGGTAAGTTTAGCGAAGGCTTGACCCATGTAGTGCTTCAAGGTCTTTCCAGTTTGCTTGAAAACTTTCCTCGTAAGTGAGTCGTTGGTGAGGGTGCGGTGGTCTTGCCTGCGAAGTGATGTAAGTGGGTGGTGTTTTCAATTTGACAGCTTTTGTCAAAGAAACAATCTGCTTGTCGATGTGCGCCTTGGCTGTTGTGAGTGATCCCACGTTGGCAGCCAGGGACTTTACGAGTTCTAAGTCCGCTGTAGGCAGTTGTTTCTTTGAGGAGGTTCTGATTTCGGGAATTTTCGTCCTTTTGTCCAGGTCGGATTTAATGCGGTAGATCAGTGATCTGTTCCCGTAAGGATGCGATTCTGAGCTAGTTGATGAGGTTTCCGAAAAATCAGCCGTGTCAAAGGATGAACCCGGTGTCTTTGGCACTTCCAACACCTCTTGAACTTGGTCTTCTACTTGATCTTCAGTGGCAGGGTTAAAAAGGAAACGGCTCTTGCACAGGCTCCTTCTATTTCACTACCTACTAAGAAATATTGAACGCTAGAGGGCGTTTCAGAATATTTGATAGCGTGGGAATAGACGCCCTCTATTGGTGAAAGTATGCGATAGCTTACAAAACTAGCTTCAATCGCCTTGACAGAAGACCACAAAGCAAAACACATTCTGTCAGCAGCATGGTCGTCGTCAACGGAGCAGATGTCCGTGTGGGAATAAGAGTCTAGCGTGTTTACGAAAAACGAGCGAGACGGTGAGGCTTCATTCAACAAAAATTACCAAGTTAGGATATTCTTGATGAGCAAAAAGTAGTATTTAATTGTGTTTAGTAAGGTTCTTCCGTCCTGATTTTGCGAATTATGTTATTTTTTTTTATTTTTTTTTTTTTGCGGGCGATCTAGTTTATTGTTCCAATCCATGGTTTTATTGGTCACATGAAATGTGCGATTGTTTGGGGTTTTTTGCGGGTTGATTTCAAGAAAAACTTGGGTTCTAGAATGTAATCATGTGTTAAAGCCATTGGACCCTTTCGGTACAGAAAAAAATTAAAAAGTTCACAGATTTACAAATAACTTACAGGGTTTACAGAAGGTAGTGGTGAAATACTTCTCTTGAAATATTATTCCATGAAATGCTTTACTTTTTGAGAAAACAGTAAAACAATATCAATTCTCGTTAAAGAGAATTACGGATTTATTTTAAACACATGTCATGACACGGCGAAACGCGCGGATACAAGGGTGGGTTTTCCCGTTTATTTTCTCCCGACTCTGATGACCGATTAAGCCCAAATTTTCACAGGTTTGTCATTTGATATAGAAGCTGTGATACACGAAGTGTGGGCCTTGGACAATACTGTTTACCGAAAGGGTCCAATGGCTTTAAGGCGCAGTTGTTTTTGCTCCTCTTAAAAACGTTTTTTAAATGAAAATTTTGTTCACAAAACAGACGCCGGCACGGACCATTCCATACACATAAATGAAAAAAATACCGTAAAACACATATGCTTCTTCATGGATGTTGCATTTGCAACTATTGTGATGTCTACTTTTTGTTGGGTGTTTTTCTGGACGTAAGTGGGAAGATTTTGGGAACTTCGGTACCGTGTAATGTTTATGAATACTTATTAAAACTACAAAAATAGGCAATGTTTATACATAATAAAATAACTTGAGCAGTCGCACGTAACCCTCCTCAATACATAAAAAGTTAGTAATATATTTTAACAGTCGGTTTTAAAGTGGATTTTTGTTTAGTAAAAACTTGTTCTTTTTTTTTTTCATAAAAAAGTTCTTACTATAGGAATACTTCGGTGTCGAGTGCTTACAATAAACCGTGGACTTAAAAACTACCTAAATAAAGATCATATTAAATTTTCCAATTTGCTCTGACAAATAATTTGACCTGTTTTTAAATTAATTTCAACAACATTATTGTTTTTACATTTTTAAAGAAAAAATACTCTCAAATTAGTGAGCCCCCTTACGAACACAATAACTTGGTACACATAAATAAAGTATAACTTCCAGTGCAGTCAAGTTGATGTTGCAATTCATGTTGAATTTTGAAATAGCGACGATCGGAAATCGAGCAGTTGGTATACAACAGTATACTATAAGTTTAAAAAAATAGAATAAAAAACTGGCGGACCAGTGAAAAATCAAGCCAACTGGTCCTACTGGCCAGTTGAAAAAAAAGGTTAAGGGCAACCCCTGGAATGTCCGCCTATTATTGGGAACATTCTTCATCGCTGTGTTCTCATGTAACAGGTAAATTAATTATATATTTTGACTGGCTCAGTACGTTCGGATATCTCGCCTCGAAGATCAAATTTTCATTCAGCATTTAACACTTTGTCTTTACAGTCACACACGCAGTGGTAACACAGTACATACATGTTACGCACTGCAACTGCGTGCTGACTGCCAGACTGCACTCACTGCCATGCTGCAGAGTTTGTGATGTCCAACTTCCAATCTGCAGGACCCAGACCTGGGCCCGATTTAAAGATTTGTATTACCTATTTAGTGCTAAGCCTAAAATAAGTAGAATTCCCCACTGCTCAAGACTCACAAGCATGAGTCATGCTGAATTGTTGTACGAGAGAAATTGTGGTAATTGGTTTTGTTGATGAGTGTTCATTTTTGAAAGCATGCGACGCGAGCGTTCGTCAGGCTATAAAGGCTTAGGAAACACCTAAAGGTAGCGCAAGTGTCCCCAATTTGCCTAGGCGTCGCGTTCTGCGGTTGAACTCCACAATCTAAGAAATCAGACTGGACTTAACTTCTAGGTTTGATAATTAACTAATAAAAGAGGAGTCATAATAAGTAGAAACAACTGTCCAAACGTTATGTTATGGTGTCACAACGAGTCAAGTCTCCATTTATTATAAGATCATTACAAATACAGGTATAGTCATCGAAGGTGACCAGAGGCCAAGTACTACTCTGTATAGTTTTACATGGAGAATCACACTCAATTACACAGATTAATCCCTTTTATAGATGATGAAAATCCTTTACACAAATATAATGTGGGTGAGGGTGTTATCGCCTCTCTCAATATTTATGTATGGCGTCATAATTATAACCCAAAATGAAGCTTTTGTGCACGTCCGCCACTACTTGCAGTGGGTGCGCCCACCTCGTTTTGGGTTAGGCGACGTACCTTATGCGTACTTCTAGAAACTATAAGGCTCCCCCGTGAGCCTTATTGGGGTTTAATATTTTGGGCCTCCTTAACGCTACACGTTTTTCAAATCAGCTTTGATAGGTGAAACTGACAGTTAGCCAACAATAACTAAAGTTTCTTTTGTACTACAATACCAAAACTTTCCCCACACACTCAATATACATTCATATGCTTGCATTTCCTTTTTAAAGACATCGTGAAAAAAATGACATTTTCATGTCCCACGATACATAGCGTTGCTACAGCACTATAAGTAAAGTGAGTTTTCTGTGTGCCACAAGTCTAATTTATCTACTGTTTTTTTTTTTTTTTTTTCAGGGAGGGGGGGGGCGGTAAGAGCGTAGGCCTCTTTTTAGTTTATTCTCATCTGAATTGGTCTTGTAAACTTTCTGGTCAATAGGCTGTAGTTACGGGAGCACTTAACGTGAACGTCAAAAAAGTGTTTTGTTTATTGTCACTTTGGGCCTATTGCATCTCGCGAAATTTTAACGACAAACGACACAATTTCTGACCGCGTTCATGTTCACGCTGCTCTAGGAACAAACCTCCATACATCCCATATCTCTGGAACCCTATATCGTACAAACTAAATAAAAACGATAAATTCATCCTCACTCCTTAATTTTCTCTAACTTATTTCACTTTCAGAAAGCATGTCAAGTTATTTTAAGGGTTTGTTACGTCCAGTTTGGGTCAATAGACAAACTCCTAAAAATGTACCCTATTCAGCCGCATGAGGTCTCTTTTGTTAATATTATCTCCAGTAACCAACCCGACGGGCCGATCGCTAAATTAGGCTACAAAATGGATATGGCAAACAGTACATTCTGAGACCTGACCGACACACTGCTCTATAATCAATTTTGTGAATGGACTTATTCAAAAGGAAACTTAATGTCGTTTTGCTTAACAACTTTGACCAAATGCAAATTCTTTTTACAGCTTCAAAACAGCATTTGACGTACGTGTACATGTATAAGTTTCACAAACTTCAGTGATGGGGTAAACTCTGAAACTGCAACACTATTCCTCCATGAACAGACCGTTTTCTAAAACGGTATTCATGTACTCATTTGAGTTTACTGGCAAAAGATAGTGTCCATAGTTTAAAAACAGCAAGATACGTTTTGCATCAATAGTGCAATTTCTGTATGGAGATTTTTTTAAGTCCGAGGTCGCCACCCACTTTCAACCTAAAGTGGTCCCACCCGACCTCCTTCACCAAGCAACAGGTGGCCCGTCTCAAAACCAGACAACACACCACTCACAATACACTGACCAGAATGTAAGCAGAGGTCAGGCTCTTTGTGTAAGGCCCCCCCCCCCAACCCCAAAATGTTATTAATTGTAAAGTTCCCTTAGACACCTTCCAACCTATGGCCGGCCCTACCCAATATATCCACATTATAAAGGTTCCGTTTGGTCCCATCCTTGTCCATCAGAATAATTCTCATGCCGTTTGGGAGTGAATGCTTTTTTATAAATATCCTCCATTTAATCTTTTCAACAAATGAGTCACCTGTCAGAAGGATTTCTAGGAAGTCTGATAACAAGGTCGACCAGTGGTTGACACATGGTCGCCTGCGAAACATCAATCTACGGTACTTCATCCATTCAATGCAAATTCGTGAGATTGGTTTCGGTTTTGTCCTGGCACCCAGCCTCTTCGCGGCAATGAATGAACCAATCCGGAGAACCATGCTTAGTACAACACGAAAGTAACCTGACCAAAAAGGGCGGATCGAATGGCGGGTGGGCGGGCAAGGGGCAATGAGTGAACCAATCCGGAGCACCATCTGCGAAACACTGTCCAATGAGTCGCCTGTCAGAAAAATTTCTAGGAAGTCTGGTAACAACATCGACCAGTGGTTGACGCACGGTCGCCGCCCAAACTTCCTCCAATCACATGACTTGTAAGTGCGAGTTTGGGTCCGGGTTTTGCAGACTTGCTACCCGACGTCTGAAACCACACAAACGTATTGAATTCCACACACACAACCGTGTTGGATTCCACAAGGATGCCATACCACTGGACCTTCTAATTTTCAATCCAAGATTGCGCAGGTTACGCTTTTAATAGTATAGATATACCCCATTGCCCATGTACAAATGCATTTCATAAAGGTGGTGTAATAATTTAGTAACTTTCCATACTGTGACAACCTGAAATATGACCATGCTATGACATACCCATTAAATCTAAGTCCCCAGTTTACAAGTGGTGGTGCAATAAGTCTACAAGTGATGGCGCAATTAATTAACATGATACCCTTCCCTGGATGTGAAGTTAAGCTTCTTTATTAACATATACCTGAGGGTGTTTATCACCTCAGTAAAACAGTACTAATTGACAAGTATTGGGAACCATGATTATTGGTGACAAACAACATTTGACAAATATTGGGATACTTGCAATGAACACATTTAGGGGAAATCTGTTTGCTATTGATTTATTTCCATTAGTGTTTGTCTAGTTGCTTTACTGTGGCAATGTTTCTACCTGTGATGCGGTCTGTGTATAGCTGTATGTCAACATGCCATGAATCTCACTCACAACAAAATCTTCCTTCATTTCCTCAATGAATTCAACTTTCTAAACTTTCAAAATTGCTGCCAGTTTGCTTAATGTCTTACCCCAGGCAGGTCTAATGTAAAACAACAAATGGTCATTAAAAGTATTCTTGTATCTATTGTGTTCATCTGTTTTCTAGTTATTGTCTGGCAACCAAGCGTAAATTTCCAGCAGCCCATGAGGACAGCATGAGGGCGCTAAGATACTTTCTAATTCATGCTTCGGAGTTCGGTGTTGACCCAGCTCGCATAGGGGTCGCAGGGGACAGCGCAGGAGGTCATCTTGCTGCAGCAGTTGCTCAAGAGGCATCAGATGACCCGAGCCTTCCTCGTCTTAAGATTCAGGTTCTACTCTACCCATTACTGCAACTACTTGATTTACAGATGCCGTCTTATCAGAAATACGTGTATGACTTTGGCCTGACTGGAGGCGTTCTCACAGAGCCGACATTGGGAATTATGCTTTGTGTCTACCTCCTTGGGAGGATTGATGAAGACTTCATGACATCATGTCGAGTCAACAACCACACATCCCTTGCCTTCAAGAAGGACAACCCAACGTACTACAACCATGAGCTTGTACCTGCTGGCCTGAGGAAGCATGTGTCTTATAAAATTGTACACTTAATTGGTGTGACGGGTTTCCCACAGCTCTGCTGTTGCTAGGGGCGCGGCGCGCGCAACAAAACGAGACGCCATTGATCGACGTCGACCACACACACGTACACGGCGAAAGTGAGGTGGAGAGCTTAAACTTCGCTGAGTTTTTTTCGAAAAAGGTGAGCATAATTGTGATATATTTTGATATCTGTCATTAAAGAATAAAGCCTAAAGCATTGTGATTAAAATACTTCTGACTATGGCCAGTAAGGGAAATCTCCACTCGGTGTAAATATCATTTTAAAATGTCAGTATTTTCAATTTTGTCAAGTGTAAAAAGCTGTTGACATTTTTTATTATACTACTGCACTCTCACCGCTGATTGGTTGCAAGTTAATCAAAACCCTTTGGCCGAAGGGTTTGACTTGGGGCTTTTTAAAATTAAAGCCACTGCACTGGACACTATTGATAATTATCAAAGACCAGTCTTCTCACTTGGTGTATCTCAATTACATACATGCATAAAATAACAAACCTGTGAAATTTGAGCTCAATTGGTATCGAAGTTGCGAGATAGGCTAATAATTATAAAATAATGGAAGAAAAAATACTCTTGAATTTGATTGATTGAAGTTGTCACACGAATTGTGTGCTTTCAGATGCCTTGATTTGTAGATCTCAAATTCTAAGTCCTTGATTTGTAGAGAGCCATGTGAGATAACATTATCCAAGTTGGACAGCCAAGTAGGCCTATGGGATAATAATATCCTTGATGACTGCCAGCGTACTATCAGCTATTTGTGTCATCAGATGAGTTGAAAAATATAAAATGGGACTGTTTTTCTCCATAAGGTTTATCGCGATTCAGAAACGCACTGCATTGTGGGAAGAATGGGGGCGGTTTCTATGCAGTTTCTAGGATTCGCGCACGCAACGCCTATACCTTTGTGTGGGTTCAACAGCGCCCTCTATTGATATTTTGCTATTCGCGATAAACCTTATTCGAGAGCATGTCTGCTAACAATAACATGGATATGAATAATACGATACCTAATGCATGTAGGCCTATTAATTATATATATATTTTTTTGTATAAAAGGGACTTATTAAGTAAACTTTAACATACCTACTATTGGTAGGCGCCCACATCAACTATAAAGTAATCCCAACCAATGTTTCTTTCTCTCAATTTACAGATAAAGGGCAGATCAGTGGCCGGTGTGTGCTAAAGGGCAGATCAGTGGCCGGTGTATGCTAAAGGGCAGATCAGTGGCCGGTGTGAAGGGCAGATCAGTGGCCGGTGTGTGCTATAGGGCAGAACAGTGGCCGGTGTGTGCTAAAGGGCAGATCAGTGGCCGGTGTGAAGGGCAGATCAGTGGCCGGTGTGTGCTATAGGGCAGAACAGTGGCCGGTGTGCGCTACAACCAGTGACCATAATGACTACAAACAAGTAAGTAGACAGTAAAAATAACACATTATAAATAGACCTTATGAATTGACTTCATCCAGCTGCCATCTTTGAGGTCAAACGGTGACGAAATCGCACATATATTGGCCAATGAACAACCTCCTTTTGACGAGGGCGCCGCACTGAAATGACGTTTTGTGCATAAGGTCTATTTGTTAGGCTTGGATTACCTTCTTTTTCTCTTTTAAATAAGTTTCAACTAGTACTTGTCCTTATTTTGCATTTTTTTTCATTTCTGAAAATAAGACACTCTCAGATTTTGCTGGGAAAGCACAAAAAAGAAACAAACCATGACCAGCCCCTCCCCCCCCCCAGTTTAAGTTGCTATGTGAGTTTTCAGCCACTCTGCATTTATTTCAGCCATTTGTCAGCACTTGCTTCGTTCTAAAATGTTGCGCGCGCAGTTTGTTTACGAGCTTAAGCTGGCCACCATTTGTGAAATAGGTTTACGCTTACACAATTATTTTTGCTACGTTAATTTGCTTACGGTTTAGCGGCTCTATGAAACTGGGCCCTGTGCATCAACATTGGGTATAAGAGACAGTGCTGCAAACAGGGTGAATAAGGTTTATCGCAATTCAGAACCGCAATGCGTTATGGGTGGGCAGATTGGGCAGATTTGCTACTGCGGTGTATGTTGTCATGCACGCCTCGCCCACATCTCCTATACTTTTTGTGGGTTTAACAGCGCCCTCTCTTGATATTTTGCTATTCACGATAAACCTTTGGAATCCATATCTGAGAATCTGTGAAAAAAAGATTAGTGCAACACAATCAATTGAGCTTGTGTTTCATTTCATCTTTTTTGCCCACCCCCGATGGTCAGACTACTTTTTTATAATACAAAAATAAATCACAAACTATGTGGTATGTTCTTCCTAGTAAGAACAGGTGGACCTTCAGAAGAAGTTTTGCTGGGGTCAAAAATACCCCCTTAAAATTGATGGTTGACCATGTCATACACTACCTCAAAAATTTGAATTTATTTGTCTGTTTATATTGCATGTACTGTATTCACCATGAAAAGAAATTATGTTTTGTGTCTTTAATTGTTCATGAAAGATTTTCTGTTTTTTTTTCAGGTAAATTTAAAAAAAATGTGCTGATTTTTTAAAGGAATGCGGACACAATTCGAAACCTAAAAAAAACAATAGACCGTATTGAATCACCTCTTTTTTGCTATGGCAAATGTACGCACACGCTCACAGACGCCATGTTGTAGGGCAGATATTTGAATGGTGACGTCATATTCAATACGGTCTATTTGGGTCTTTGTGAAATATTCAGAGGTCAATTTTTGTCTGAAGAACATAAAACATGGTTTTTGCTTGCAGTTCATGTATTTTTAATACACAAACATTTCTAAAACTTCTCAAGCATTATAGACATGCTCACAATGACACCCCAGTGCACTGTGGCATTGATGGTTGCCAGCGAATACAAAAAACCTCCAGACAATATCGGCATCATATCAAATCAAAACACCGCCTCTTTTGGTTGGAACACTGCTCTCAACGCATTGGTAGGGGGCAAGATAGGCAAGATGATAATGATATCAATGAGCAGGAAGAAGCTCTTGATAGAGAGAGTGAACATGATGAACAAGATGAGATACTGAATGACGATGAAGCTGATATCCATATTGATGTGAATCGTGAAGTTGCCTCATTATTACTTGGCCTAAGAGAAGAACATAAGACATCAAGTGCTTCTTGCATCTATATGGCAAGGGGTTATCTGAACAATGGTTATCTGAACAAGTTTTAGCCTCTTTGGAGAGGGGTGGTGCAAATGTGGATGAACTCAACCAATTTGGGCTTTCAGATGCATTGAAAGAATCTCAATATGAAAAGGCACTCACAGAGTTTTCCTCACAAAAGTCACTTGAGGGATACATATCCCAACATTTTGACTTAGTTGAGCCAATTGAATATGTACTGGGACTGGATGAAAACGGTAAAGAGGAAACATTTCAGTATGTTCCTGTTTTAGACACTATCAGAGCACTATTAACAAAGGAGGATGTGTTCGCAGAGGTGTTTAACAATCATTTCTCAGAAAATGAAGTGTTGAAAGATTACTGTGACGGACTACATTTTAAGCAGAATGCATTGTTTTCTGCACAGAATATGTCACTGCAGGTTCAACTTTACTTTGATGAATTTAATGTTGCTAACCCTCTTGGTAACAAAGTCCAGAAAATGAAGTTTGGCGGTTTCTACTTTGTTTTGGGGAACATCTCCCCCAAATATCGCTCAAAGCTGCATGTTATACAGCTTGCCACTTTATGTCTGGCAAGCCATTTGAAAAAATATGACATGAATGCAATTCTAGCACCGCTGTTACGTGACATTCACAAGTTGGAAACAGAAGGTGTTTGTATACAGAAAGATGATATTAGTCATACTTTTTATGGAACAATTTCATTTATAAGTGCTGACAACCGTGGTGCCCATTTCATAGGGGGGTTTCAAACCCATTTCAACAGTGGGCGCATCTGCAGGGGATGCAATGTAACTTCACAGACTCTCAAAGACCATTTCAATCCCTGCAGATTGCAATTACGCACCAAGCAAGGATATGAACAACAAGTTCGCATTGTACATGAAAATCCAGATTTGTGGAATCTGTATGGGTTAAAACATGACTCAGTGTTCAACTACTTCCATATTACATGTGGTTTGCCTCACGACATTGCCCATGATCTTTTTGAGGGTGTAGTTCCTGAAGTCATTGAAGTAACAATCAAACACTGTGTCCAGCAAGGATATTTCTCTCTGCTGTATTTCAATGACATGATCAAGACATTTCCCTATGGAGAACCTGATATTAGGAACAAACCCACTGCCATGTCTTGCACAATGGCTTCATTCAGGGTTAAGCAAACTGCATCACAAGCATGGTGTTTGCTGAGACTGCTACCTCTGATGATTGGTCACACAATACCATATGAGGACAGTAAGTGGTTGGTTCTGTTATCACTTCTGGATGTGGTTGAATACATTATGGCACCAAGGGTAACCAAAGTAACAATTGGTTTTCTAACATTTCTAATTGAAATGTTTTTGTCTACCTACTACAGAGAGTATGACATAACAATGAAACCAAAAGCACACTACCTCCTACACTACCCAGAACAAATGCATCAATTTGGTCCTCTAGTGTTCTGTTGGACCTTGCGGTTTGAAGGAAAACACTTCTTTTTTAAAGAGGTGTCCTGTCGAACCAAAAACCGCAAGAATCTGTGCAAGACAATGGCAGAGCGACACGAGTACCATCAAGCATGGCTAAGGTCAAGGGCAACAGATTTTCTAACTCACAATATTGTTGAACATACTGGTGGTAAACTTGTTCATGTAAGACAGTTATCAAGGGAAACACATTTGTTAATTTTGTCTCAATTGGGCCAGTCTGAATTTGTTTATGTAGTACCCAAGGTTGCATATAATGGCATATGGTACACATCAGATTCTGCAGTTGTACTTGAAAGCACTCACAGTGGCTACAAATTTGCAAAAATTGACATGAGCTTCATCATCACTGGCATTGTTTTTAATGCATGCAGAATTCTCCAAACTCAACACTACATTCCACATATTCATGCATATGCTGTTTCTGAGACAAATGAAAGAAAACTCATAAGGACATCAGAACTTGCAGACCATCAACCACTTGCAATATATAACACAGCATATTCACAGGTTGTTGTGCTTCGGCATCATATTGTGTAATTATAAAGTATACCTTAAGAAATTGGGAAAATACATATGATTACATGTATTTTTAGATGATTGACCTCTGTATTTACATTCACAAAAAACCTAAACAATTTAATTTCAGGCACAAGTTTTTGTTGATATATGGGCTGAAAAGAAAGAAAGTAGAAATCAGCACAAACAATGAAAGTGGAGCTTCCAGACAAGAGATCTCTAAGATAGTGGCTCAGGAATTTGGCATTGAGATTGACAACTTCAATTTACAAGCATGGGACATGGACTTCACTGATTTCGTTGATATGGATGAGGAGGAGATTTTTGAAGGGCCTTTGAAGATCAATGTGGTGGACATTCTCCAGGTGCAGTTAATGATAAGGTAAGCAAGTTATCCAGCAATTTTCCGCTTGACAACAGCAGAACCTGGTATTCAGAAAAAAAGTCATTTTTGTGTGTGCATGCACGTTTTGTGCAACCAGGCATGCTAGTCAGTTGGAGCTGACATCACTAAATGTGATGTTATATCAAGATAAATGTGTCCAAAGCTTTTGATTGGTAGATGATGTCCCAGGTATCTGACATGGTAGATAATGTGTATAAATTAGTACATACCCTGACTGCACACATAACATACATTGCTCTTTTGCGAATGAACTATTGCACTATGCTACAGTGGTGCTGCTAATCATTTACAGACTTGTGTTAAATACATTTGAAATGAAAAAAAAAAACACTTTTGGTTGATCTTCTAAATTTACAATTGTTCATGTCTTTGTGTATTTTTTATTCATTCCAAATATGACCATCCAAAAAGAAGCCACAAAACGTATAGGTTGAACAACATTAATAAATTCTTGTACATTTCTTTCAGAGAGGCGCCGCTCCCAGAGGCTGGAAATGACATAGCAGATCTTCCACTCCCATCCCAAAGTGCCACATCTGCATTAGTATCTGCAAGTGCATCTTGTCCAACTTCAGCGATCGGCTGGTACACCAAATACAAGTTACCAAGCTTCCCGGCGGCTTTAACACAAAAGATTACCACGGGACAGCCTTTGACAGCAGCAAATGAGTCGGCTATTCTAGACATCATTCTGGAATCCTCAAAGTTGACAAAGTGTATGTATAAATTAGGACTATATAAAATCTCATTCACTATAATTCTCACTCTTGATTTCTTATATCAATGTCACAGGTTGTGGGTTTTTTGTGGGTTTTTTTTTTTTTTTTTTTTGGGGGGGGGGGGTTCAAACCATGTTTGAATCGTTAAACTGTAAATTTTCAAACCTCCTAAGCGCTGAAAACACTTTTGAAATGCACCCAATAGACTTCAACAAGGTATTCTTCCCTGGTCAAATAATGGTATTTAAAGTTTGAATTAGGCAAAAACAGTGCGATGAGCCAGTGTTACAAGTTGCACTACTGACAGCCTTGTGCAGCCCTGAAACACACTAACTGAGCATCCATAACTTGGTGAAAAAGGAAGACATGTTTAACAACTTTGGATCATAAAATCTCTTGTTACTTTTAAAATTTGGCAGGTACTACTTAACTTCAGACCAGTATGCTGGATTAACTGAACAGCTCTTCACAACGTTCCCGAGTCTGTCGTCTGGCCTAGATATAGCTAACAGGAAGGTGAGTCTTTCATTTTGTCAAATACATAGTATTGAATTGTAGCTTAGAAGCTTAGAAGTCAATGTTAGTGCTGTGGACAAGAACATTTCTAAGAGTACACTTGTATTTTACCTTGAGTACCAGTACAAGACAATATTTTCAATGTTAAATTACTTGAGGATGAGTACAAATATTTTCCAACTTCCAAGTGCACAAATTTGGGTTGACATGTTCTACTTTGTACTGTGAAAAAAGCAGCAAGAATAAAAACCCATATATCACAATGAAAAGTTGGCAAAACTAAACCTATTATAAGTTTGGCCTCATTGGATAAGCACTATATTTTTTCGTATTCCACGGCCTCATTGAGTATGGGACACAGAATCGCTATATTCAAGCATCTGGACACAGAATCGCTATATTCAAGCATCTGGACACAGAATCGCTATATTCAAGCATCTGATTGGTGGATTAGCTTGTACTAGAAGATAAAAT
Source organism: Asterias amurensis (assembly GCF_032118995.1). Lineage (NCBI taxonomy): Eukaryota > Metazoa > Echinodermata > Asteroidea > Forcipulatida > Asteriidae > Asterias > Asterias amurensis. The sequence continues at coordinate 9,854,385 of NC_092655.1, forward strand.
GAATTATCATGTGTGAGTAGACACAACAATTTTTTTTAAAGCCATTGGACACTTTCGGCAAACAGTATTGTCCAAGGCCCACACTTCGTGCATCACAACTTCTATATAAAATAACAAACCTGTGAAAATTTAGGCTCAATCGGAGGTTGGGGTCGGCAGAAAATAACGGGAAAACCCATCATTGTATCCGCAAGTTTCGCCGTGTCATGACATGTGTTTTAAATAAATCCGTAATTCTGGATATCGAGATTTGATATTGTTTTGCTGTTTTCTCAAAAAGTAAAGCATTTCATGGAATAATATTTCAAGAGAAGTCTTTCACCACTACCTTCTGTAAACCCTGTAAGTTATTTGTAAATCTGTGAACTTTCATTTGTTCTTCTTTTAAGAAGGCATAATGGAAATAATGGATCAAAGCTTGTAACCATGTGTATTGAATAAAATAACCGACTTGATCATCAAACAATCAAGTTTATATTTATGTGATTTAATTTTAGGGAGTGGTGAGTTCTATTCTAAATTCTCATCTGATTTAAACAGTTTTTTTTAAACAAGTATGAATTTCTTTGTCTTTTCCAGAGTCTGTGGATAACGAAGCTTAAATATAAATTTCAAAATGCTCGCAAGAGAGACAAAGACATCAGGGCTTCCTTGCAAGTGATGGAACGCAAGCGGAAGCAGCCACCAACAGCCAAACAAATGGTCAAAACCCCAAAGTTGTCAAAGTTCCCGCCCGCATTTGGGTTGGAAAATTACTGCCCCCCCCAACAGCCATCAGAGGATGAAAACTCCTTAATTAGGCACAAGGAGTGGTTAAAAATCGAGAACACCAAGAAGCGACCTCAGTACATAGAAGTGACTCAACGCATGGGTATAACATTCCCTGATCGACGCGCAATGATTGTGAACAGCAAATACTTAAACATGGAGACGGTGAAGAATGCTTACCCCTGGTTGTTTCGAGATGAAGCGGATGAGGTGTGTACAAACAAAAATAATTCTAGTTTGTCCAAGTGTAACATACATACAATTCTCTTCAAGCAAACTTGAATCATCAATCTTGATTGGCAAATACTTGATGGCAGTTTGTGCGATATTATCCGAAAAGACCTTCATTCAAGTGCAAATGTTCACCTTCGTCAAAGCAGTTTGTAATGTGTTGTCTTTGTGATGTTCATGTAAATTCAGTGTTTCTATCAATGATGAGTATATTTTCTTGCAATTGGTTAAAATTAAAAGGCGTGAACTTAGGTTAAAGATTGGATTTTTTGCAGACATCCTTTTATTTTTAGTCAATGAGAGAACCTCTATTTTGTCCTTTTTTCCAGTTCATCACCGAATTTCAGCGAATTCATGGCACATCAGGACCCATTGACTTAATCATACAGGGACTAAAGAGGTATGGGGAAGCAATCATTACACTGTTCAAAAACCGTCGTTGTCTTAAAGACGCTGATGATGAGGAGCTTGCCACATTCATTGGTGATCAGGAAGGGGGAGAAAATGGTAAGCAGAATTTTTTTTAGAATCAACTCGTCACTGGCCCCTCTCACTACTAAACCTACCATGCCAGGGCCCAATTTAATATAGCTGCTAAGCACACAAATGTGCGTAGCATGAAATTTCTTCCTTGATAAAAACAGGATTACCAACCAAATTTCCATTTGTTGCACATTGCTTATTATTGGTATTCAGCTGTTGTTTGCTTATCTCAAAAAACAGGTGGAAGTTTGGTTGGTAATGCTGTTTTTTTATCAAGGCAAAAATAACATGCTAAGGAAATTATTGAGTTTAGCAGTTCTATGAAATTGGGCCCTGATGACGGGGACTCGATGCTGAAGAATTTGATATGTTGTGTCATGGCCGTGTGGTTTAGTGCGTTAAACTTGAGTTCTGATAGCTGAGTCATCAGAATGAGGGTTCGAGTCCTGGTCATTAAACTTGTGTCCTTAAGCAAGACACTTAACTATAATTTGATACACTTAGGTAAAAGTTCAAGTTCATCACTTGTTTTATCCCAACAATATGCTTAAAATAACCAACCTGTGAAAAACTGAGCTCGATTGGTCATCAGAATTGTTTTATACTACCAACTGCTACTTAGCCCCATGCTCATTGCGAAGTAAGTGTTTATGGTAATAAACCTTTTGAGTAATTTTCAAAAATGTAGTGTGTCTTGAATTCCATATGGTTTGCTCTACTGAGTATAATTGAAACACAATTCCACCTGTTGCAGTATGAAAATGTAACGATGCATGAGGAAGTTTTAGCAAATGTATTGTATCTCTTTTTAATTGTAGATGCAGATACTGTGGCAACAGCTGCCATCCTTGCACTGCCAAAGCTGCTTAACGAAAAGATGGACATGTTTACTTACCAGGTACATGAAAATAATGTTACAAACAGGGGTATTCTATATATTTCTCAGTATAACATCTTTTTTTGGTGGGCAGCCATTTTACAGTCCCCCTTTTAGTTGCTCTCAATCTTTCCAGATCATTAAAAGTGTGATTATGCATAATTCATGCTGTTCTTATCAATATAGGAATTTTGATAGACGATGTGACCTATGTTTACATTCAAACTGCCCTCTGTTGACAAAACACTGCAGACGTCATGTTTCGCCAGGCAAAAAGACACGTAGTCATGGTAAGACTGCATACACTTTCTAGCTGGCTGCCAAAACACAACCTCAAAGTTAAGAACCAATATGTGAACCATAAAAGGAATTTAGAATAATTTTCAGGGGTGAGATTGTCACTTTTGATGTGCCTTTTGCTGGTACAATTTTTCAAGCAACTGAAGTGCTGCAATCTTCTCCATAATTGTCTTTATGAAGTTATCCTTATCAATTTCTATGTTGTTGTTCTTTCGAGCAGGGTGACACAGGAAAACACAAGAAGTCGGTACATATAATCATCAATCAACGTAGCCCACTGACATCATCTTCTTTCAGGCTAATTGTTGAGGATGTACAGGTTTGCACCTGCCCTGACATTATCTCTTCATTTTCCTGTTTTGTGAGTGCTTTTTATGTTTTTCATCTACAATATCTTGCAACTCAACAGAAGAGTCTTGAGTTCACACAAGTCGCACTGCTTAAAATTAAAGACAAGTGCCCGGTGGCTAAGCCAGTAATAACTTTAATTTCAAGACTGAATAAAATCACAACCCAAAAAGAGGACTAGCCTGAATGCAGGAAAATGAAGAGATAATGTCAGAAACAGGGTCTTGTAATTACTATATATTTCAGAGCATTCTGTAGCCCCACTTTAATATACAAAATATATTTACTTATAAGGTTAAGGCAGTGGACACTATTGGTAATTACTAAAAACAATTATTAGCATTAAACCTTACTTGTTTTATACCAGCAACCTCTCCCCATTATTCATAATGGGGAGAGGTTATAAGTATAAAACATTGTGAGAACTGGCTCCCTCTGAAGTGACGTAGTAATGGGTGAGAGGTTATTAGTATAAAACTTTGTGAGAACTAGCTCCCTCTGAAGTGGCGTAGTTTTCGAGACAGTCTTAATTATCCACAAATTTGAATTTGAGACCTCGGAGTTAGATTTTGAGTTCTTGAAATCAAGCATCTGAAAGCACACAACTTCAGGTGACAAGAATGTTTTTTTCTTTCATTATTATATTGCAACTTCGAGGACCTCAATTTTTGCAGGCAGGTATGTTATTTAATGCATATGTTGTGATACACCAAGTGAGAAGACTGGTCTTTGACAATTACCAATAGTGTCCAGTGTCTTTAAAGACAAATAAGGTTTAAATGGGTTTTAGTTATGGAGAGCTGTTCAATTTTATTATGTACAGTTTGAATTGATGCAATGTTGAGGATAAAGTAATGTAAACTGTATTTACTTATCATGTTAAAGACAACAATGGGTTCTAGTTATGGAGAGCTGTTCATTTTTTATTTGATGCAATATGAGGATAAAGTAAAGTAAAACTGGACTTACTTATCAGACTAAAGACAGAACATTTTAAATGGGTTCTAGTTATGGAGAGCTGTTAAATTTTAATAATACATTTTGAATTGATGCAATATAACGATAGAGAACTATATTTACTTATCAGACTAAAGACAAAACGGTTTAATTGAGATCGAGTTATGGAGAGCTGTTAAATTTTGATTTGTACAGTTTGAATTAATGCAATGTTGAGGACAAATTAATGTAAACTCTGTTTATAAGACTAAAAACAAAATGTTTTAAACGAGTTCTGATTATGGAGAGCTGTTAAATTTTAATCTTCACAGTTTGAATTGATGCAATGTTGAGGACAAATTAATATAAACTCTATTTATAAGTGTAAAGACAAAATGTTTAAACGAGTTCTAGTTATGGAGAGCTGTTAAATTTTAATTTGTACAGTTTGAATTGATGCAATGTTGAGGACAAATTAATATAAACTCTATTTATAAGAGTAAAGACAAAATGTTTAAACGAGTTCTAGTTATGGAGAGCTGTTAAATTTTAATTTGTACAGTTTGAATTGATGCAATGTTGAAGACGAAGTAAAGTAAAAGTGCCAAATATAAACTTGTCTTCAGACTGAGTTTTTAATGAGTGATAACTATGGCAATGGTGTGACCAACTAAAATAGTCAAATGACTACTTAAAAAAATTAAGTTGACAAATTAGTTGCCTTGCATTACTAATTAATTGCATTGCATTACTAATTAATTGCAATGCATTACTAATTAATTTTTGTGCATTACTAATTAATTTTCGTGCATTACTAATCCAATTGAGAGGTTAGTCAAATAAGACACTTTTTCATGACTAATTATAATTAGTCAAAATTGCTCATGAATGACTACCTTTTAATTAGTCAAATAAGACTGTCTACATGACTATTTTTTTTGAGTCAATTGACTAAATAAAATTTTCAGTGTAGGGGCTTGTGAAAACTGTTCCACAAAATTCAGCCTCGGGGCCAAATACCTTAAAGGAACGTTACAGAATTGGGTTTTGCTAACAAACAGTTGCTGGCAGTGTAAGCTTTTTGTGTAATCCAGACATAAACTGACAAACCTGTAGAAATTTGAGATTGATCGGCCATCTGGGTCACTAGAAAATTATGAAAATCGATTACACATGACATCTTGCATGACATCGATTAAAAAAGAAATGAATAAAATACTCACTTGGCGAATAAACTCCAGCAGGAAATTAGTTTTATTTATTTCTCATCAAATATGACATTTCAGACAGAATTATTTCAAGTGGTGTTTTCTACATCATCATCAATAAACCGTGTAAGTTTTATGGCAACCTGTGATATTATACATTTGTTTTCTTACCAATTCTGTATTCTGTAATGTTAGGTATGAGATAATTCTTTAAAGGCAGTGGACACTATTGGTAATTACTCAGAATAATTTTTGGCATAAAACCTTTCTTGGTGACGAGTAATAGGGAGAGGTTGATGGTATTTATTAAAGATTGTGAGAAACGGCTCCCTCTGAAGTGCCATAATTTTCGAGAAAGAAGTAATTTTCCACAAATTTGATTCAGAGACCTCAGATTTAGAACTTGAGGTCTCGAAATCAACCATCTAAACGCACACAACTTCGTGTGACAATGGTGTTTTTTCTTTCATTATTATCTCGCAAGTTCGATGACCGATTGAGCTAAAATTATCACAAGTTTATTATTTTATGCATATGTTGAGATACACCAACTGTGAAGACTATAGTCTTTGACAATTACCAATAGTGTGCACTGTCTTCAATAGCAAGAAAGAACAGGTTCAAGAAATACATTGTTTTCTTTAATTTAAATAATGCAGTTGTCATAACTGATGCAAAAGACTATAATTCAGGGCCCAATTTCATACAGCTGCTTTAAGCACAAAATATAGCGGACAGCAAAATTATGCTATCCAGAAAAAGGGTTACCCACACAACTACACATATTTATACTTTCTTGCCTCGTTCTTTCATACATTGTATAATGCACAAAACTATTTTAATATTTTTGCATTCACAGGTAAAGGACATCAATTTTAATTTAGTATTTCAATAAGTAATAAAGAAACCAAAGGTATTTTATATAATGAAACATTTATTATAAAAGAAATTATAAATATTTTAAAAGAAAATTTAAACATTATTATAAAAAGTTATAATTTTTTTTTTAATGTACACATTATTTGTGCAGTAATTTCACATTTCACAATCAATGGAGGTTTGGTATTAATTTACCAAGTATTTAAGGGCAAGTAAAAAAAATACCAGTTGATCGTCCTGGTTTCTCAAAAAAGTGGAGGATGAAGGCCTTTTTATTTTTTATTTTTTATTTCTTTCAAAGGTGGCTGCAAAGCATTTTAAATCAAACTGGCCACCAATTCTTCAGTTTAAAGTCACCACTTACTTAATGTAGTTACAAGTTCTTAAAAGATTATTAAGTTAATCTAGAAATACACAGAAAAAATGTGTCTTTTTGACAAAAAATGTACAATAAAAGATAGTAAAAAAAAAGATGCGGCCTCCAAATAGGATGAGGGAGGGAAAGATCAACTGGTATTTTTTTTTGGCCTAACAATGAATTATTTGAAATCATGTAGGCAATTTAAGGATTTTTGAGAAAAATAATCATTATGTTTCAAACTTAACTTCCATTATGAAAATGTTTCATTATGACAATAATTTTATGTTAAAAACTGTCACATTAAACTCCATCATTCAGGAATTTAGTTTTAATCAAAGAAATAATGGACCCTTTAGGGCGTGTCTGCAGCTTCCTTATTTATTCCAACGCTTGCCAGCTGGCCAGTTCAACCATCTTAGATATAAATACAAATGATTCTGTGTGCATTTCCCGACAATCTTTTACATGAAACTGACTTACTACATGCCCAGCTATTGTCTTTACAGCGAGTCAAAAAGAAGTTGACTGGTATTGTGATGTTTTTCAAAACATACAAATGACACTCAAAAGTTCAGTAAACCATATTATTTAACCAGCTCTCTCCTGCTTAGTAGAAGAAGAAAAAAAAATAATGAAAGAAATTGATCCTTCCTAAGAGGAGTATTCGTAATGTCTATTTTAATAAACATGATAATTAAAGGATACTTATTTTGCAAGCTGTCCACAAAATACACTTAAAAAAACTCAGTGAATGACTTTTTTATACCCGTTGCTACTTACTCAGATTCAGTCAAACATTAACATTCTATGGACAGCTACAACTGAATGCTTTGAAGTAAACAGGCATAACTTCTTTGTTTCATTCCTTTTTTTTTAGCTGTTTCGTAGCGAAGCGCAGCGAAACAGCTCTTGTTTTTGTTAAAGTTTTTTTTATTAGCTGTTTCGTAGCGAAGCGCAGCGAAACAGCTCTTGTTTTTGTTAAAGTTTTTTTAGCTGTTTCGTAGCGAAGCGCAGCGAAACAGCTCTTGTTTTTGTTAAAGTTTTTTTTATTATTATTATTATTTTTTTTTTTTTTATTTGTCATCTTCAGAAAAATTTCATATAAGTGCTGATTTGCAATGTTCCCAAAGAGCAGCTGCAATGAAATTTTCAGGGATGAAAGGTATTGGTGCAATGATCATTGCGAAACAAGGATGTCATTATGACATAATCAGAAGTCACGTGACGTCATCTTAAAGGTGTTGTATTTTAAATGTTTGAAAATTTATAACAAATCAGCCACAAGAGACCGTAGGTTTCTGTTTGCGGGATTGGGGAGGAATAAATAAGGTCTTCATTTTGTTTCGTGTGCGTGACCTCACATGACCTCTACTTCCGGTCGAAACCGGAAGTGGCCCTCTAATTCAAAATTGGAAAAAGATATGAAGTTGCTTTTAACGATGTTAGTGCGTGGCAAGGGTGGGCAGTTCAAAAAAATTACCAATGACGTCACAAATTGCAACGGCGCCCTCTAGCGGCAGGATGAAAACTCTTCAAAATGGACTTTTTGAAGATGTCTGTGGTGAAGTTTTTTGTAATCACTTTAAATTTTACACACAAGTTAACTGTCAGGCAGCCATCATATGTGTGAAGTTTCAGATCAATGACGTCATCGGGGGTCACGTGACGCGGCCTTAAAGGTGCACTTTTTGAACTAATATAACTCCCTAAGTAATTATGCGATCATGTTGAAACTTGGTAGGTTGTTGGATATTGACAAGTTCTTATGAAATATTAAAGGACGTCATGATGACGTCATCACATGATTTTTTATAATTTTTTCAATTTTTGCACCTTTAACGCATAAATTGCTATCTGAATATGGTATAATCCAAATTATTTTTTATTTATGCCACATTGGGTAAAATTGCTTTGAATACCCAACAAATTTAAAACTCAGTTGAGAAATTTGAAATTTTTGTTGACGAAACAGCTCTGCATTTGTGCACAAATGCAATTTAGCTCTAGTTTATTATTATTATTATTATTAGCTGTTTCGTAGCGAAGCGCAGCGAAACAGCTCTTGTTTTTGTTAAAGTTTTTTTTATTATTATTATTTTTTTTTTTATTTGTCATCTTCAGAAAAATTTCATATAAGTGCTGATTTGCAATGTTCCCAAAGAGCAATTGCAATGAAATTTTCAGGGATGAAAGGTATTGGTGCAATGATCATTGCGAAACAAGGATGTCATTATGACATAATCAGAAGTCACGTGACGTCATCTTAAAGGTGTTGTATTTTAAATGTTTGAAAATTTATAACAAATCAGCCACAAGAGACCGTAGGTTTCTGTTTGCGGGATTGGGGAGGAATAAATAAGGTCTTCATTTTGTTTCGTGTGCGTGACCTCACATGACCTCTACTTCCGGTCGAAACCGGAAGTGGCCCTCTAATTCAAAATTGGAAAAAGATATGAAGTTGCTTTTAACGATGTTAGTGCGTGGCAAGGGTGGGCAGTTAAAAAAAAATACCAATGACGTCACAAATTGCAACGGCGCCCTCTAGCGGCAGGATGAAAACTCTTCAAAATGGACTTTTTGAAGATGTCTGTGGTGAAGTTTTTTGTAATCACTTTAAATTTGACACACAAGTTAACTGTCAGGCAGCCATCATATGTGTGAAGTTTCAGATCAATGACGTCATCGGGGGTCACGTGACGCGGCCTTAAAGGTGCACTTTTTGAAGTAATATAACTCCCTAAGTAATTATGCGATCATGTTGAAACTTGGTAGGTTGTTGGATATTGACAAGTTCTTATGAAATATTAAAGGACGTCATGATGACGTCATCACATGATTTTTTATGATTTTTTCAATTTTTGCACCTTTAACACATAAATTGCTATCTGAATATGGTATAATCCAAATTATTTTTTATTTATGCCACATTGGGTAAAATTGCTTTGAATACCCAACAAATTTAAAACTCAGTTGAGAAATTTGAAATTTTTGTTGACGAAACAGCTCTGCATTTGTGCACAAATGCAATTTAGCTCTAGTTATTTTTTTTTTTATTTGTCATCTTCAGAAAAATTTCATATAAGTGCTGATTTGCAATGTTCCCAAAGAGCAATTGCAATGAAATTTTCAGGGATGAAAGGTATTGGTGCAATGATCATTGCGAAACAAGGATGTCATTATGACATAATCAGAAGTCACGTGACGTCATCTTAAAGGTGTTGTATTTTAAATGTTTGAAAATTTATAACAAATCAGCCACAAGAGACCGTAGGTTTCTGTTTGCGGGATTGGGGAGGGATAAATAAGGTCTTCATTTTGTTTCGTGTGCGTGACCTCACATGACCTCTACTTCCGGTCGAAACCGGAAGTGGCCCTCTAATTCAAAATTGGAAAAAGATATGAAGTTGCTTTTAACGATGTTAGTGCGTGGCAAGGGTGGGCAGTTCAAAAAAAATACCAATGACGTCTCAAAATGCAACAGCGCCCTCTAGCGGCAGGTTGAAAACTCGTCAAAATGGACTTTTTGAAGATGTGTGTGGTGAAGTTTTTTGTAATCACTTCAAATTTTACACACACGTTAACTGTCAGGCAGCCATCATATGTGTGAAGTTTCAGATCAATGACGTCATCGGGGGTCACGTGACGCGGCCTTAAAGGTGCACTTTTTGAACTAATATAACTCCCTAAGTAATTATGCGATCATGTTGAAACTTGGTAGGTTGTTGGATATTGACAAGTTCTTATGAAATATTAAAGGACGTCATGATGACGTCATCACATGATTTTTTATAATTTTTTCAATTTTTGCACCTTTAACACATAAATTGCTATCTGAATATGGTATAATCCAAATTATTTTTTATTTATGCCACATTGGGCAAAATTGCTTTGAATACCCAACAAATTTAAAACTCAGTTGAGAAATTTGAATTTTTTTTTGACGAAACAGCTCTGCATTTGTGCACAAATGCAATTTAGCTCTAGTTTATTATTATTATTATTTTTTTTTTTATTTGTCATCTTCAGAAAAATTTCATATAAGTGCTGATTTGCAATGTTCCCAAAGAGCAATTGCAATGAAATTTTCAGGGATGAAAGGTATTGGTGCAATGATCATTGCGAAACAAGGATGTCATTATGACATAATCAGAAGTCACGTGACGTCATCTTAAAGGTGTTGTATTTTAAATGTTTGAAAATTTATAACAAATCAGCCACAAGAGACCGTAGGTTTCTGTTTGCGGAATTGGGGAGGGATAAATAAGGTCTTCATTTTGTTTCGTGTGCGTGACCTCACATGACCTCTACTTCCGGTCGAAACCGGAAGTGGCCCTCTAATTCAAAATTGGAAAAAGATATGAAGTTGCTTTTAACGATGTAAGTGCGTGGCAAGGGTGGGCAGTTAAAAAAAAATACCAATGACGTCACAAAATGCAACAGCGCCCTCTAGCGGCAGGTTGAAAACTCGTCAAAATGGACTTTTTGAAGATGTGTGTGGTTAAGTTTTTTGTAATCACTTCAAATTTTACACACACGTTAACTGTCAGGCAGCCATCATATGTGTGAAGTTTCAGATCAATGACGTCATTGGGGGTCACGTGACGCGGCCTTAAAGGTGCACTTTTTGAACTAATATAACTCTCTAAGTAATTATGCGATTATGTTAAAACTTGGTAGGTTGTTAGATATTGGCAAGCTCTCGTGAATTGTGAGACGACGTCATAGTGACGTCATCACACGATATTTTATGATTTTTTCAATTTTTGCACCTTTAACGAATAAATTGCTATCCGAACATGGTATAATCCAAATTTTTTTTTTTTAATAGCCTGGATTAGTCATAACTGCTTTAAAAAAAAGAATAAATTTCAAATTCAGTTGACAAAATTTAAATTGTTATTAACGAAACAGCTCTGCATTTGTGCACAAATGCAATCATGTCTAGTTATTATTATTATTATTATTATTTTTTTATTTTTTATTTGTCATCTTCAGAAAAATTTCATATAAGTGCTGATTTGCAATGTTCCCAAAGAGCAATTGCAATGAAATTTTCAGGGATAAAAGGTATTGGTGCAATGATCATTGCGAAACAAGGATGTCATTATGACATAATCAGAAGTCATGTGACGTCATCTTAAAGGTGTTGTATTTTAAATGTTTGAAAATTTATAACAAATCAGCCACAAGAGACCGTAGGTTTCTGTTTGCGGGATTGGGGAGGGATAAATAAGGTCTTCATTTTGTTTCGTGTGCGTGACCTCACATGACCTCTACATCCGGTCGAAACCGGAAGTGGCCCTCTTATTCAAAATTGGAAAAAGATATGAAGTTGCTTTTAACGATGTTAGTGCGTGGCAAGGGTGGGCAGTTAAAAAAAAATACCAATGACGTCACAAAATGCAACGGCGCCCTCTAGCGGCAGGTTGAAAACTCGTCAAAATGGACTTTTTGAAGATGTGTGTGGTGAAGTTTTTTGTAATCACTTCAAATTTTACACACATGTTAACTGTCAGGCAGCCATCATATGTGTGAAGTTTCAGATCAATGACGTCATTGGGGGTCACGTGACGCGGCCTTAAAGGTGCACTTTTTGAACTAATATAACTCTCTAAGTAATTATGCGATTATGTTGAAACTTGGTAGGTTGTTAGATATTGGCAAGCTCTCGTGAATTGTGAAATGACGTCATAGTGACGTCATCACACGATATTTTATGATTTTTTCAATTTTTGCACCTTTAACGAATAAATTGCTATCCGAACATGGTATAATCCAAATTTTTTTTTTTTTTAATAGCCTGGATTAGTCATAACTGCTTTAAAAAAAGAATAAATTTCAAATTCAGTTGACAAAATTTAAATTGTTATTAACGAAACAGCTCTGCATTTGTGCACAAATGCAATCATGTCTAGTTATTATTTTTTTTTTTATTTGTCATCTTCAGAAAAATTTCATATAAGTGCTGATTTGCAATGTTCCCAAAGAGCAATTGCAATGAAATTTTCAGGGATGAAAGGTATTGGTGCAATGATCATTGCGAAACAAGGATGTCATTATGACATAATCAGAAGTCACGTGACGTCATCTTAAAGGTGTTGTATTTTAAATGTTTGAAAATTTATAACAAATCAGCCACAAGAGACCGTAGGTTTCTGTTTGCGGGAATGGGGAGGGATAAATAAGGTCTTCATTTTGTTTCGTGTGCGTGACCTCACATGACCTCTACTTCCGGTCGAAACCGGAAGTGGCCCTCTAATTCAAAATTGGAAAAAGATATGAAGTTGCTTTTAACGATGTTAGTGCGTGGCAAGGGTGGGCAGTTAAAAAAAAATACCAATGACGTCACAAAATGCAACGGCGCCCTCTAGCGGCAGGTTGAAAACTCGTCAAAATGGACTTTTTGAAGATGTGTGTGGTGAAGTTTTTTGTAATCACTTCAAATTTTACACACACACGTTAACTGTCAGGCAGCCATCATATGTGTGAAGTTTCAGATCAATGACGTCATTGGGGGTCACGTGACGCGGCCTTAAAGGTGCACTTTTTGAACTAATATAACTCTCTAAGTAATTATGCGATTATGTTGAAACTTGGTAGATTGTTAGATATTGGCAAGCTCTCGTGAATTGTGAAATGACGTCATAGTGACGTTATCACACGATATTTTATGATCTTTTCAATTTTTGCACCTTTAACGAATAAATTGCTATCCGAACATGGTATAATCTAAATTTTTTTTTTTTAATAGCCTGGATTAGTCATAACTGCTTTAAAAAAAGAATAAATTTCAAATTCAGTTGACAAAATTTAAATTGTTATTAACGAAACAGCTCTGCATTTGTGCACAAATGCAATCATGTCTAGTTTTTTTGTTTTTTTGTTTTAGATAATTCTAGAATCAGGAATGAATTAATGCTTGTTCGCTTCACTGGGGTTTTGAGTGTCTGTTGTTGTTTTGTTTGCAATCATAATCGTGGTCAACTTTATTTTGATACACCCTGTATGGCTAACTTTTCGCTTTGTTATGTGAACAACCACATTAGCCATACATCACATTTGGGCATGCTGGAGAGACCTAGCTACGAACATAATTATCAGGGGGTCAGATCTTAAAGTAAGTAGGTTTTGGACTGGGGATACATGTGTATGTGCTATATGCCCATGACATGAGATGATTGCAAATACTTTTCCGCCCCTACAAATCAAAATCTCTGAGACCTGACCCTCCCCCCTGTCCACACCAAAGTGGTGTTTCATTAACAATAATTTCAAACTTATGTGATTATTGAAATACACGCATTAGGGCAAATGGTCTCTGCCCGCCCATCTCCCTCATAATTAATGACAGAAAATGTTGAGTTTAGCCAATAAGCCTCAGTATGTGAAACTCTTTTAACACTAAATCCTGCTGACCCTTTTCCCAACAGTATACCAAGACAAAAACCATCTCGAGTGACATGTTTCAAACACATAAGTGGTCCTTGCATCGGCGCGATCCGCTTACATAGCGTCCTCAAGTGGCTTATTTAGTTTTATAAAAACATGGCGGCGCCCGTGTGACTTAACAATTTTTGTTATGCTGAGAGTGAGATGTGTGGCCGTTGTTAGTTTTCTTGCGTTTGAAAATCATTATTGTCAGTATTTTACGGGTAAAGGTAAGTTGCGTTTGCCAAGAATACCGCATCAGACTGTTATTACTATTCAGTGTTTGATCCAAAGTAAATAAAATCTCAAAATAAATGACTGATACTGATAATAATAAATAACATAAATATGGATGGTGATGAGCGACGTCTCGTCAGTTGGTTTAATTTGACTTTGACTTGAGCAAGGGGGAAGTTGACACTATTGTTAATAACTCAAAATTATAATCGTCATTAAACCTTTCTTGATTAGGCCTACGACTTATATGGGGAGAGATTGATAGTTTAAAACATCGAGAAAGAAGTAATTTTCCACGAATTTGATTTTAAGACCTCAGTCCCTCGGATCAGATTTAGATTTAGAATTTTGGGGTTGCACATAAACCAGGCAGTATTTGCAAAAAAAGTTCTATGATCTTGAAATGGATTGCAAGGCCAATCTTGTAATACCCACGGCATATTTTTTGATATAAAAACTATTAAAATGAATGGCTTTAAATGTTAAAACTTTAAATCAAGTTGAAATTTCAAGAAAAGCAAGGATGATATTTTTATTAAGCCTTTGTTTTAGGGGAAAAAACCAAATGCCAAAATCAACACCCGAAACACACACACATTAAAACTTTTTTATTATTTTAAATTTGAGTAACTTGGCATATTCTTTTGTTTATGAATTGAAATTTGTGTTTGTTCCCCTTTATATGTGTGCTGCTTGGCATCATTGGCAGTTACCAAAAGCATGATACTTTTAAATATTATCTATGTACATCACAAAGGGTTTAAAATAAATGCAATTTTTGTATACTTTATTTTCAGGAGTAGGCCTTAGTCATCATGTCTGCATGTAGGTTGTGTCTGCAGCGACAGATCTTTAAACAATTGAAGAGCCGTTTATCAAGCAATGGCCTCTATCGATCAAGACTCACTCTCAGGTCAAAGGTCAAGGGTCAGAACCGAGGAGTGACCACCTGGTCCCCACTGGCAGCAGCTTTTAATGCGAAGCTGAAGAGTCTACCAAATACAAGTGGGAGGAATGTGGTGAGTAGACATCATACTGCCCTCAACCTTTCCTCAAGTTCCTTCATCGATATTGATTATGAAAAATCACTTTAACCATAAAGTGACTTCATTCTGAATCCAACCTTTATATTAGATCTAGGGATCTTCCTCGTAGGGCCTGGGTCCAACTCAATCTCCTTAAATCTAGTTGGGGCTGAACACCTTGCTCCTCCATAGTATTGGAGCTACCAGCTGAAATTGTGACAGTGTGGCAGACCACAAACCATCAAACAAGTCATTCATACACCCCGACTTCAAACCACCAAAAGGTGACCACCAGGGACTGGTAGACCTCGACAAGGACTCCATAAAGTGGCTTGAAGCCACTAACTACCAATTTAATTACATTCAATGTTCACCTTGGTCCAGAGGTCAAATGAAAGAAGAAGAAGGTTTTGGTTTGAGGTAGCCTGCAGTGATTGTCACTCTTGGTCACGTCCCTTAGGCATTTAAAGAGATTTGATGGACCATTTAACAGTTTTAAATTGTGTTTTACCCAATACTAATGTGTGATTAAGCACTGTATACGGAATTTCCTACTCCTTAGCCAGTAATCTTCGCTTACACCATTACAGTAAGCAGATAGAGCCATGAAATTGGGCCCAGCTCTGCTATTTTAATTATTAATTTGTCTCAAAAATTCAGCAGGATCTCACTGAGAATGTTAAGAAATCAGAATGTATTTTGAACTAAATTCTGTTTGATTTCCATCAGGGTCTCTTTGAGATGGATGATCTGACAAGCCCAGAGGGATTTGCTAAAGCTCAGAGAGCTTCTATCAAAGAGGCGGAAGAGCTGTGCAAAATTCGCAAAACCTTGGGAATTACAACTTTTTGGTGCAAAAGTGACGTCATAATTTGACAAAAAATCGTCGATTACCGCCAAAGTAAAACATTGATGGGGTTCAAATTTGCACAGGCACACTCGGGTGGGGTATCTGCAAGAAGTAATCACGCTTATTCGGCTTTTCGGGAGCTCGAAAATTAAAAAGTTTATTCCCCGGGCAGGGAAAGGAAAGAGCGGCCATCTTGTTTTTCTAATAGTCAACTCTGAAAATCGCGTTTTGACGGTGCAAATAGACCAAGTTGAGCATCCTGAACAACTTTCCTGTGTGGAGTCATGCAAAAATCGCGAAACCTAGGGAATTACAACTTTTTGGTGCAAAAGTGACGTCATTATTTGACCAAAAATTTTCGATTACCGCCAAAGTAAAACATTGACGTGGTTCAAATTTGCACCGGCACACTCGGGTGGGGTATCCGCAAGAAGTAATCACGCTAATTCGGCTTTTCGGGGTGGCTCGAAAATTAAAAGGTTATTCCCCGGCCAGGTAAAAGGGAAGAGCGGTCATCTTGTTTTTCTAATAGTCAACTCTGGAAATCGCGTTTTGACGGTGCAAATCGACCAAGTTGAGCATCCTGAACAACTTTCCTGTGTGGAGTCATGCAAAAATCGCGAAACCTAGGGAATTACAACTTTTTAGTGCAAAAGTGACGTCATTATTTGACCAAAAATCGTCAATTACCGTAAAAGTAAAACATTGACGTGGTTCAAATTTGCACCGGCACACTCGGGTGGGGTATCCGCAAGAAGTAATCATGCTAATTCGGCTTTTCGGGGTGCAACGAAAATTAAAAAGTTTATTCCCCGGGCAGGGAAAGGAAAGAGCGGCCATCTTGTTTTTCTAATAGTCAACTCTGGAAATCGATTTTTGACGGTGCAAATCGACCAAGTTGAGCATCCTGAACAACTTTCCTGTGTGGAGTCATGCAATATTCGCAAAACCTTGGGAATTACAACTTTTTGGTGCAAAAGTGACGTCATATATTGACCAAAAATCGTCGATTACCGCCAAAGTAAAACATTGATGGGGTTCAAGTTTGCACCGGCGCACTCGGTTGGGGTATCCGCAAGAAGTAATCACGCTAATTCGGCTTTTCGGGGTGCAACGAAAATTAAAAAGTTTATTCCCCGGGCAGGGAAAAGGGAAGAGCGGCCATCTTGTTTTTCTAATAGTCAACTCTGGAAATCGCGTTTTGACGGTGCAAATCGACCAAGTTGAGCATCCTGAACAACGTTCCTGTGTGGAGTCATGCAATATTCGCAAAACCCAGGGAAGTACAACTTTTTTGTGCAAAAGTGACGTCATAATTTGACCAAAAATCGTCGATTACCGCCAAAGTAAAACATTGACGGGGTTCAAATTTGCACAGGCACACTCGGGTGGGGTATCCGCAAGAAGTAATCACGCTAATTCGGCTTTTCGGGGTGGCTCGAAAATTAAAAAGTTTACTCCCCGGGTAGGGAAAAGGGAAGAGCGGCCATCTTGTTTTTCTAAAAGTCAACTCTGGAAATCGCGTTTTGACGGTGTAAATCTACCAAGTTGAGCATCCTGAACAACTTTCCTGTGTGGAGTCATGCAAAAATCGCGAAACCTAGGGAATTACAACTTTTTGGTGCAAAAGTGACGTCATTATTTGACCAAAAATCTTCGATTACCGCCAAAGTAAAACATTGACGTGGTTCAAATTTGCACCGGCACACTCGGGTGGGGTATCCGCAAGAAGTAATCACGCTAATTCGGCTTTTCGGGGTGGCTCGAAAATTAAAAGGTTATTCCCCGGCCAGGTAAAAGGGAAGAGCGGTCATCTTGTTTTTCTAATAGTCAACTCTGGAAATCGCGTTTTGACGGTGCAAATCGACCAAGTTGAGCATCCTGAACAACTTTCCTGTGTGGAGTCATGCAAAATTCGCAAAACCTTGGGAATTACAACTTTTTAGTGCAAAAGTGACGTCATTATTTGACCAAAAATCGTCAATTACCGTAAAAGTAAAACATTGACGTGGTTCAAATTTGCACCGGCACACTCGGGTGGGGTATCCGCAAGAAGTAATCATGCTAATTCGGCTTTTCGGGGTGCAACGAAAATTAAAAAGTTTATTCCCCGGGCAGGGAAAGGAAAGAGCGGCCATCTTGTTTTTCTAATAGTCAACTCTGGAAATCGATTTTTGACGGTGCAAATCGACCAAGTTGAGCATCCTGAACAACTTTCCTGTGTGGAGTCATGCAATATTCGCAAAACCTTGGGAATTACAACTTTTTGGTGCAAAAGTGACGTCATATATTGACCAAAAATCGTCGATTACCGCCAAAGTAAAACATTGATGGGGTTCAAGTTTGCACCGGCGCACTCGGTTGGGGTATCCGCAAGAAGTAATCACGCTAATTCGGCTTTTCGGGGTGCAACGAAAATTAAAAAGTTTATTCCCCGGGCAGGGAAAAGGGAAGAGCGGCCATCTTGTTTTTCTAATAGTCAACTCTGGAAATCGCGTTTTGACGGTGCAAATCGACCAAGTTGAGCATCCTGAACAACGTTCCTGTGTGGAGTCATGCAATATTCGCAAAACCCAGGGAAGTACAACTTTTTGGTGCAAAAGTGACGTCATAATTTGACCAAAAATCGTCGATTACCGCCAAAGTAAAACATTGACGGGGTTCAAATTTGCACAGGCACACTCGGGTGGGGTATCCGCAAGAAGTAATCACGCTAATTCGGCTTTTCGGGGTGGCTCGAAAATTAAAAAGTTTACTCCCCGGGTAGGGAAAAGGGAAGAGCGGCCATCTTGTTTTTCTAAAAGTCAACTCTGGAAATCGCGTTTTGACGGTGTAAATCTACCAAGTTGAGCATCCTGAACAACTTTCCTGTGTGGAGTCATGCAAAAATCGCGAAACCTAGGGAATTACAACTTTTTGGTGCAAAAGTGACGTCATTATTTGACCAAAAATCTTCGATTACCGCCAAAGTAAAACATTGACGTGGTTCAAATTTGCACCGGCACACTCGGGTGGGGTATCCGCAAGAAGTAATCACGCTAATTCGGCTTTTCGGGGTGGCTCGAAAATTAAAAGGTTATTCCCCGGCCAGGTAAAAGGGAAGAGCGGTCATCTTGTTTTTCTAATAGTCAACTCTGGAAATCGCGTTTTGACGGTGCAAATCGACCAAGTTGAGCATCCTGAACAACTTTCCTGTGTGGAGTCATGCAAAATTCGCAAAACCTTGGGAATTACAACTTTTAGTGCAAAAGTGACGTCATTATTTGACCAAAAATCGTCAATTACCGTAAAAGTAAAACATTGACGTGGTTCAAATTTGCACCGGCACACTCGGGTGGGGTATCCGCAAGAAGTAATCATGCTAATTCGGCTTTTCGGGGTGCAACGAAAATTAAAAAGTTTATTCCCCGGGCAGGGAAAGGAAAGAGCGGCCATCTTGTTTTTCTAATAGTCAACTCTGGAAATCGATTTTTGACGGTGCAAATCGACCAAGTTGAGCATCCTGAACAACTTTCCTGTGTGGAGTCATGCAATATTCGCAAAACCTTGGGAATTACAACTTTTTGGTGCAAAAGTGACGTCATATATTGACCAAAAATCGTCGATTACCGCCAAAGTAAAACATTGATGGGGTTCAAGTTTGCACCGGCGCACTCGGTTGGGGTATCCGCAAGAAGTAATCACGCTAATTCGGCTTTTCGGGGTGCAACGAAAATTAAAAAGTTTATTCCCCGGGCAGGGAAAAGGGAAGAGCGGCCATCTTGTTTTTCTAATAGTCAACTCTGGAAATCGCGTTTTGACGGTGCAAATCGACCAAGTTGAGCATCCTGAACAACGTTCCTGTGTGGAGTCATGCAATATTCGCAAAACCCAGGGAAGTACAACTTTTTGGTGCAAAAGTGACGTCATAATTTGACCAAAAATCGTCGATTACCGCCAAAGTAAAACATTGACGGGGTTCAGATTTGCACCCGCACACTCGGGTGGGGTATCCGCAAGAAGTAATCACGCTAATTCGGCTTTTCGGGGTGGCTCGAAAATTAAAAAGTTATTCTCCGGTCAGGAAAAATGGAAGAGCGACCATCTTGTTTTTCTAATATTCAATTCTGGAAATCGCGTTTTGACGGTGCAAATCGACCAAGTTGAGCATCCTGGACAACTTTCCTGTGTGGAGTCATGCAAAATTCGCAAAACCTAGGGAATTACAACTTTTTGGTGCAAAAGTGACGTCATAATTTGACCAAAAATCGTCGATTACCGCCAAAGTAAAACATTGACGGGGTTCAAATTTGCACCGGCACACTCGGGTGGGGTATCCGCAAGAAGTATCACGCTAATTCGTTTTTTCGGGGTGCCACGGAAATTAAAAAGTTTATTCCCCGGGCTGGGAAAAGGGAAGAGCGGCCATCTTTTTTTTCTAATATTCAACTCTGGAAATCGCATTTTTAACGGTTCAAATCGACCAAGTTGAGCATCCTGAACAACTTTCCTGTGTGGAGTCATGCAAAATTCGCAAAACCTTGGGAATTACAACTTTTTGGTGCAAAAGTGACGTCATATATTGACCAAAAATCGTCGCTTACCGCCAAAGTAAAACATTGACGGGGTTCAAATTTGCACCGGCACACTCGGGTGGGGTATCCGCAAGAAGTAATCACGCTAATTCGATTTTTCGGGGTGCCACGAAAATTAAAAAGTTTATTCCCCGGGCTGGGAAAAGGGAAGAGCGGCCATCTTGTTTTTCTATTTGTCAACTCTGGAAATCGCGTTTTGACGGTTCAAATCGACCAAGTTGAGCATCCTGAACAACTTTCCTGTGTGGAGTCATGCAAAATTCGCAAAACCCAGGGAATTACAACTTTTTGGTGCAAAAGTGACGTCATTATTTGACCAAAAATCGTCGATTACCGCCAAAGTAAAACATTGACGGGGTTCAGATTTGCACCGGCACACTCGGGTGGGGTATCCGCAAGAAGTAATCACGCTAATTCGGCTTTTCGGGGGGGGGGGGGCTCGAAAATAAAAAAGTTATTTTCCGGTCAGGGAAAATGGAAGAGCGGCCATCTTGTTTTTTTTTAATAGTCAACTCTGGAAATCGCGTTTTGACGGTGCAAATCGACCAAGTTGAGCATCCTGAACAACTTTCCTGTGTGGAGTCATGCAAAATTCGCAAAACCTTGGGAATTACAACTTTTTGTGCAAAAGTGACGTCATAATTTGACCAAAAATCGTCGATTACCGCCAAAGTAAAACATTGACGGGGTTCAGATTTGCACCCGCACACTCGGGTGGGGTATCCGCAAGAAGTAATCACGCTAATTCGGCTTTTCGGGGTGGCTCGAAAATTAGAAAGTTATTCTCCGGTCAGGAAAAATGGAAGAGCGACCACCTTGTTTTTCTAATATTCAATTCTGGAAATCGCGTTTTGACGGTGCAAATCGACGAAGTTGAGCATCCTGGACAACTGTCCTGTGTGGAGTCATGCAAAATTCGCAAAACCTAGGGAATTACAACTTTTTGGTGCAAAAGTGACGTCATAATTTGACCAAAAATCGTCGATTACCGCCAAAGTAAAACATTGACGGGGTTCAAATTTGCACCGGCACACTCGGGTGGGGTATCCGCAAGAAGTATCACGCTAATTCGTTTTTTCGGGGTGCCACGGAAATTAAAAAGTTTATTCCCCGGGCTGGGAAAAGGGAAGAGCGGCCATCTTATTTTTCTAACATTCAACTCTGGAAATCGCATTTTTAACGGTTCAAATCGACCAAGTTGAGCATCCTGAACAACTTTCCTGTGTGGAGTCATGCAAAATTCGCAAAACCTTGGGAATTACAACTTTATGGTGCAAAAGTGACGTCATAATTTGACCAAAAATCGTCGCTTACCGCCAAAGTAAAACATTGACGGGGTTCAAATTTGCACCGGCACACTCGGGTGGGGTATCCGCAAGAAGTAATCACGCTAATTCGATTTTTCGGGGTGCCACGAAAATTAAAAAGTTTATTCCCCGGGCTGGGAAAAGGGAAGAGCGGCCATCTTGTTTTTCTAATTGTCAACTCTGGAAATCGCATTTTGACGGTTCAAATCGACCAAGTTGAGCATCCTGAACAACTTTCCTGTGTGGAGTCATGCAAAATTCGCAAAACCTTGGGAATTACAACTTTTTGGTGCAAAAGTGACGTCATATATTGACCAAAAATCGTCGCTTACCGCCAAAGTAAAACATTGACGGGGTTCAAATTTGCACCGGCACACTCGGGTGGGGTATCCGCAAGAAGTAATCACGCTAATTCGATTTTTCGGGGTGCCACGAAAATTAAAAAGTTTATTCCCCGGGCTGGGAAAAGGGAAGAGCGGCCATCTTGTTTTTCTATTTGTCAACTCTGGAAATCGCGTTTTGACGGTTCAAATCGACCAAGTTGAGCATCCTGAACAACTTTCCTGTGTGGAGTCATGCAAAATTCGCAAAACCCAGGGAATTACAACTTTTTGGTGCAAAAGTGACGTCATTATTTGACCAAAAATCGTCGATTACCGCCAAAGTAAAACATTGACGGGGTTCAGATTTGCACCGGCACACTCGGGTGGGGTATCCGCAAGAAGTAATCACGCTAATTCGGCTTTTCGGGGGGGGGGGGGGCTCGAAAATAAAAAAGTTATTTTCCGGTCAGGGAAAATGGAAGAGCGGCCATCTTGTTTTTTTTTAATAGTCAACTCTGGAAATCGCGTTTTGACGGTGCAAATCGACCAAGTTGAGCATCCTGAACAACTTTCCTGTGTGGAGTCATGCAAAATTCGCAAAACCTTGGGAATTACAACTTTTTGTGCAAAAGTGACGTCATAATTTGACCAAAAATCGTCGATTACCGCCAAAGTAAAACATTGACGGGGTTCAGATTTGCACCCGCACACTCGGGTGGGGTATCCGCAAGAAGTAATCACGCTAATTCGGCTTTTCGGGGTGGCTCGAAAATTAAAAAGTTATTCTCCGGTCAGGAAAAATGGAAGAGCGACCACCTTGTTTTTCTAATATTCAATTCTGGAAATCGCGTTTTGACGGTGCAAATCGACGAAGTTGAGCATCCTGGACAACTGTCCTGTGTGGAGTCATGCAAAATTCGCAAAACCTAGGGAATTACAACTTTTTGGTGCAAAAGTGACGTCATAATTTGACCAAAAATCGTCGATTACCGCCAAAGTAAAACATTGACGGGGTTCAAATTTGCACCGGCACACTCGGGTGGGGTATCCGCAAGAAGTATCACGCTAATTCGTTTTTTCGGGGTGCCACGGAAATTAAAAAGTTTATTCCCCGGGCTGGGAAAAGGGAAGAGCGGCCATCTTATTTTTCTAATATTCAACTCTGGAAATCGCATTTTTAACGGTTCAAATCGACCAAGTTGAGCATCCTGAACAACTTTCCTGTGTGGAGTCATGCAAAATTCGCAAAACCTTGGGAATTACAACTTTATGGTGCAAAAGTGACGTCATAATTTGACCAAAAATCGTCGCTTACCGCCAAAGTAAAACATTGACGGGGTTCAAATTTGCACCGGCACACTCGGGTGGGGTATCCGCAAGAAGTAATCACGCTAATTCGATTTTTCGGGGTGCCACGAAAATTAAAAAGTTTATTCCCCGGGCTGGGAAAAGGGAAGAGCGGCCATCTTGTTTTTCTAATTGTCAACTCTGGAAATCGCATTTTGACGGTTCAAATCGACCAAGTTGAGCATCCTGAACAACTTTCCTGTGTGGAGTCATGCAAAATTCGCAAAACCTTGGGAGATACAACTTTTTGGTGCAAAAGTGACGTCATAATTTGACCAAAAATCGTCGATTACCGCCAAAGTAAAACATTGACGGGGTTCAAATTTGCACCGGCACACTCGGGTGGGGTATCCGCAAGAAGTAATCATGCTAATTCGGCTTTTCGGGGTGCAACGAAAATTAAAAAGTTTATTCCCCGGGCAGGGAAAGGAAAGAGCGGCCATCTTGTTTTTCTAATAGTCAACTCTGGAAATCGATTTTTGACGGTGCAAATCGACCAAGTTGAGCATCCTGAACAACTTTCCTGTGTGGAGTCATGCAATATTCGCAAAACCTTGGGAATTACAACTTTTTGGTGCAAAAGTGACGTCATATATTGACCAAAAATCGTCGATTACCGCCAAAGTAAAACATTGATGGGGTTCAAGTTTGCACCGGCGCACTCGGTTGGGGTATCCGCAAGAAGTAATCACGCTAATTCGGCTTTTCGGGGTGCAACGAAAATTAAAAAGTTTATTCCCCGGGCAGGGAAAAGGGAAGAGCGGCCATCTTGTTTTTCTAATAGTCAACTCTGGAAATCGCGTTTTGACGGTGCAAATCGACCAAGTTGAGCATCCTGAACAACGTTCCTGTGTGGAGTCATGCAATATTCGCAAAACCCAGGGAAGTACAACTTTTTGGTGCAAAAGTGACGTCATAATTTGACCAAAAATCGTCGATTACCGCCAAAGTAAAACATTGACGGGGTTCAGATTTGCACCCGCACACTCGGGTGGGGTATCCGCAAGAAGTAATCACGCTAATTCGGCTTTTCGGGGTGGCTCGAAAATTAAAAAGTTATTCTCCGGTCAGGAAAAATGGAAGAGCGACCATCTTGTTTTTCTAATATTCAATTCTGGAAATCGCGTTTTGACGGTGCAAATCGACCAAGTTGAGCATCCTGGACAACTTTCCTGTGTGGAGTCATGCAAAATTCGCAAAACCTAGGGAATTACAACTTTTTGGTGCAAAAGTGACGTCATAATTTGACCAAAAATCGTCGATTACCGCCAAAGTAAAACATTGACGGGGTTCAAATTTGCACCGGCACACTCGGGTGGGGTATCCGCAAGAAGTATCACGCTAATTCGTTTTTTCGGGGTGCCACGGAAATTAAAAAGTTTATTCCCCGGGCTGGGAAAAGGGAAGAGCGGCCATCTTTTTTTTCTAATATTCAACTCTGGAAATCGCATTTTTAACGGTTCAAATCGACCAAGTTGAGCATCCTGAACAACTTTCCTGTGTGGAGTCATGCAAAATTCGCAAAACCTTGGGAATTACAACTTTTTGGTGCAAAAGTGACGTCATATATTGACCAAAAATCGTCGCTTACCGCCAAAGTAAAACATTGACGGGGTTCAAATTGGCACCGGCACACTCGGGTGGGGTATCCGCAAGAAGTAATCACGCTAATTCGATTTTTCGGGGTGCCACGAAAATTAAAAAGTTTATTCCCCGGGCTGGGAAAAGGGAAGAGCGGCCATCTTGTTTTTCTATTTGTCAACTCTGGAAATCGCGTTTTGACGGTTCAAATCGACCAAGTTGAGCATCCTGAACAACTTTCCTGTGTGGAGTCATGCAAAATTCGCAAAACCCAGGGAATTACAACTTTTTGGTGCAAAAGTGACGTCATTATTTGACCAAAAATCGTCGATTACCGCCAAAGTAAAACATTGACGGGGTTCAGATTTGCACCGGCACACTCGGGTGGGGTATCCGCAAGAAGTAATCACGCTAATTCGGCTTTTCGGGGGGGGGGCTCGAAAATAAAAAAGTTATTTTCCGGTCAGGGAAAATGGAAGAGCGGCCATCTTGTTTTTTTTTAATAGTCAACTCTGGAAATCGCGTTTTGACGGTGCAAATCGACCAAGTTGAGCATCCTGAACAACTTTCCTGTGTGGAGTCATGCAAAATTCGCAAAACCTTGGGAATTACAACTTTTTGGTGCAAAAGTGACGTCATAATTTAACCAAAAATCGTCGATTACCGCCAAAGTAAAACATTGGCGTGGTTCAAATTTGCACCGGCACACTCGGGTGGGGTATCCGCAAGAAGTAATCACGCTAGTTTGGCTTTTCGGGGTGCCACGAAAATTAAAAAGGTTATTCCCCGGGCAGGAAAAAGGGAAGAGCGGCCATCTTGTTTTTCTAATAGTCAACTCTGGAAATCCTGTTTTGACGTTGCAAATCGAACAAGTTGAGCATCCTGAACAACTTTCCTGTGTGGAGTCATGCAAAATTCGCAAAACCTTGGGAATTACAACTTTTTGGTGCAAAAGTGACGTCATAATTTGACCAAAAATCGTCGATTACCGCCAAAGTAAAACATTGGCGTGCTTCAAATTTGCACCGGCACACTCGAGTGGGGTATCCGCAAGAAGTAATCACGCTAATTCGGCTTTTCGGGGTGCCTCGAAAATTAAAAAGGTTATTCCCCGGGCAGGAAAAAGGGAAGAGCGGCCATCTTGTTTTTCTAATAGTCAACTCTGGCAATCGCGTTTTGACGGTGCAAATCGACCAAGTTGAGCATCCCGAACAACTTTCCTGTGTGGGGTCATGCAAAATTCGCAAAACCTTGGGAATTACAACTTTTTTGTGCAAAAGTGACGTCATATATTGACCAAAAATCGTCGATTACCGCCAAAGTAAAACATTGGCGTGCTTCAAATTTGCACCGGCACACTCGGGTGGGGTATCCGCAAGAAGTAATCACGCTAATTCGGCTTTTAGGGGTGCCTCGAAAATTAAAAAGGTTATTCCCCGGGCAGGAAAAAGGGATGAGCGGCCATCTTGTTTTTCTAATAGTCAACTCTGGCAATCGCGTTTTGACGGTGCAAATCGACCAAGTTGAGCATCCTGAACAACTTTCCTGTGTGGGGTCATGCAAAATTCGCAAAACCTTGGGAATTACAACTTTTTGGTGCAAAAGTGACGTCATAATTTGACCAAAAATCGTCGATTACCGCCAAAGTAAAACATTGACGGGGTTCAAATTTGCACCGGCACACTCAAGTGGGGTATCCGCAAGAAGTAATCACGCTAATTCGATTTTTCGGGGTGCCACGAAAATTAAAAAGTTTATTCCCCGGGCTGGGAAAAGGGAAGAGCGGCCATCTTGTTTTTCTAATTGTCAACTCTGGAAATCGCGTTTTGACGGTTCAAATCGACCAAGTTGAGCATCCTGAACAACTTTCCTGTGTGGAGTCATGCAAAATTCGCAAAACCCAGAGAATTACAACTTTTTGGTGCAAAAGTGACGTCATTATTTGACCAAAAATCGTCGATAACCGCCAAAGTAAAACATTGACGGGGTTCAGATTTGCACCGGCACACTCGGGTGGGGTATCCGCAAGAAGTAATCACGCTAATTCGGCTTTTCGGGGTGGCTCGAAAATAAAAAAGTTATTCTCCGGTCAGGGAAAATGGAAGAGCGGCCATCTTGTTTTTTTTTAATAGTCAACTCTGGAAATCGCGTTTTGACGGTTCAAATCGACCAAGTTGAGCATCCTGAACAACTTTCCTGTGTGGAGTCATGCAAAATTCGCAAAACCCAGAGAATTACAACTTTTTGGTGCAAAAGTGACGTCATTATTTGACCAAAAATCGTCGATTACCGCCAAAGTAAAACATTGACGGGGTTCAAATTTGCACCGGCACACTCGGGTGGGGTATCCGCAAGAAGTAATCACGCTAATTCGGCTTTTCGGGGTGGCTCGAAAATAAAAAAGTTATTCTCCGGTCAGGGAAAATGGAAGAGCGGCCATCTTGTTTTTTTTTAATAGTCAACTCTGGAAATCGCGTTTTGACGGTGCAAATCGACTAAGTTGAGCATCCTGAACAACTTTCCTGTGTGGAGTCATGCAAAATTCGCAAAACCTTGGGAATTACAACTTTTTGTGCAAAAGTGACGTCATAATTTGACCAAAAATCGTCGATAACCGCAAAAGTAAAACATTGACGGGGTTCAAATTTGCACCGGCACACTCGGGTGGGGTATCCGCAAGAAGTAATCACGCTAATTCGGTTTTTCGGGGTGCCACGAAAATTAAAAAGTTTATTCGCCGGGCAGGGAAAAGTGAAGAGCGGCCTTTTTGTTTTTCTAATAGTCAACTCTGGAAATCGCGTTTTGACGGTGCAAATCGACCAAGTTGAGCATCCTGAACAACGTTCCTGTGTGGAGTCATGCAATATTCGCAAAACCTTGGGAATTACAACTTTTTGGTGCAAAAGTGACGTCATATATTGACCAAAAATCGTCGATTTCCGCCAAAGTAAAACATTGATGGGGTTCAAATTTGCACCGGCACACTCGGGTGGGGTATCCGCAAGAAGTAATCACGCTAATTCGGCTTTTCGGGGTGGCTAGAAAATTAAAAAGTTTATTCCCCGGGCAGGGAAAAGGGAAGAGCCGCCATCTTGTTTTCTAATAGTCAACTCTGGAAATCGCGTTTTGACGGTGCAAATCGACCAAGTTGAGCATCCTGAACAACGTTCCTGTGTGGAGTCATGCAATATTCGCAAAACCCAGGGAAGTACAACTTTTTGGTGCAAAAGTGACGTCATAATTTGACCAAAAATCGTCGATTACCGCCAAAGTAAAACATTGACGGGGTTCAGATTTGCACCCGCACACTCGGGTGGGGTATCCGCAAGAAGTAATCACGCTAATTCGGCTTTTCGGGGTGGCTCGAAAATTAAAAAGTTATTCTCCGGTCAGGAAAAATGGAAGAGCGACCACCTTGTTTTTCTAATATTCAATTCTGGAAATCGCGTTTTGACGGTGCAAATCGACCAAGTTGAGCATCCTGGACAACTTTCCTGTGTGGAGTCATGCAAAATTCGCAAAACCTAGGGAATTACAACTTTTTGGTGCAAAAGTGACGTCATAATTTGACCAAAAATCGTCGATTACCGCCAAAGTAAAACATTGACGGGGTTCAAATTTGCACCGGCACACTCGGGTGGGGTATCCGCAAGAAGTATCACGCTAATTCGTTTTTTCGGGGTGCCACGGAAATTAAAAAGTTTATTCCCCGGGCTGGGAAAAGGGAAGAGCGGCCATCTTATTTTTCTAATATTCAACTCTGGAAATCGCATTTTTAACGGTTCAAATCGACCAAGTTGAGCATCCTGAACAACTTTCCTGTGTGGAGTCATGCAAAATTCGCAAAACCTTGGGAATTACAACTTTTTGGTGCAAAAGTGACGTCATAATTTGATCAAAAATCGTCGCTTACCGCCAAAGTAAAACATTGACGGGGTTCAAATTTGCACCGGCACACTCGGGTGGGGTATCCGCAAGAAGTAATCACGCTAATTCGATTTTTCGGGGTGCCACGAAAATTAAAAAGTTTATTCCCCGGGCTGGGAAAAGGGAAGAGCGGCCATCTTGTTTTTCTAATTGTCAACTCTGGAAATCGCATTTTGACGGTTCAAATCGACCAAGTTGAGCATCCTGAACAACTTTCCTGTGTGGAGTCATGCAAAATTCGCAAAACCTTGGGAATTACAACTTTTTGGTGCAAAAGTGACGTCATAATTTGACCAAAAATCGTCGATTACCGCCAAAGTAAAACATTGACGGGGTTCAAATTTGCACCGGCACACTCGGGTGGGGTATCCGCAAGAGGTAATCACGCTAATTCGGCTTTTCGAGGTGCCACGAAAATTAAAAAGTTTATTTCCCGGGCAGGGAAACGGGAAGAGCGGCCATCTTGTTTTCTAAAAGTCAACTCTGGAAATCGCGTTTTGACGGTGCAAATCGACCAAGTTGAGCATCCTGAACAACTTTCCTGTGTGGAGTCATGCAAAATTCGCAAAACCTTGGGAATTACAACTTTTTGGTGCAAAAGTGACGTCATAATTTGACCAAAAATCGTCGATTACCGCCAAAGTAAAACATTGACGGGGTTCAAATTTGCACCGGCACACTCGAGTGGGGTATCCGCAAGAAGTAATCACGCTAATTCGGCTTTTCGGGAGCTCGAAAATTAAAAAGTTTATTCCCCGGGCAGGAAAAAGGGAAGAGCGGCCATCTTGTTTTTCTAATAGTCAACTCTGGAAATCGCGTTTTGACGTTGCAAATCGACCAAGTTGAGCATCCTGAACAACTTTTCTGTGTGGAGTCATGCAAAATTCGCAAAACCTTGGGAATTACAACTTTTTGGTGCAAAAGTGACGTCATAATTTGACCAAAAATCTTCGATTACCGCCAAAGTAAAACATTGACGGGGTTCAAATTTGCACCGGCACACTCGGGTGGGGTATCCGCAAGAAGTAATCACGCTAATTCGGTTTTTCGGGGTGCCACGAAAATTAAAAAGGTTATTCCCCGGGCAGGAAAAAGGGAAGAGCGGCCATCTTGTTTTTCTAATAGTCAACTCTGGAAATCGCGTTTTGACGGTGCAAATCGACCAAGTTGAGCATCCTGAACAACTTTCCTGTGTGGAGTCATGCAAAATTCGCAAAACCTTGGGAATTACAACTTTTTGGTGCAAAAGTGACGTCATAATTTGACCAAAAATCGTCGATTACCGCCAAAGTAAAACATTGACGGGGTTCAAATTTGCACCGGCACACTCGGGTGGGGTATCCGCGTGAAGTAATCACGCTAATTCGGCTTTTCGGGGTGCCACGAAAATTAAAAAGGTTATTCCCCGGGCAGGGAAAAGGGAAGAGCGGCCATCTTGTTTTTTTAATAGTCAACTCTGGAAATCGCGATTTGACGGTGCAAATCGACCAAGTTGAGCATCCTGAACAACTTTCCTGTGTGGAGTCATGCAAAATTCGCAAAACCTTGGGAATTACAACTTTTTGGTGCAAAAGTGACGTCAGAATTTGACCAAAAATCGTCGATTACCGCCAAAGTAAAACATTGACGGGGTTCAAATTTGCACCGGCACACTCGAGTGGGGTTTCCGCAAAAAGTAATCACGCTAATTCGGCTTTTCGGGAGCTCGAAAGTTAAAAAGTTTATTCCCCGGGCAGGGAAAAGGGAAGAGCGGCCATCTTGTTTTTCTAATAGTCAACTCTGGAAATCGCGTTTTGACGGTGCAAATCGACCAAGTTGAGCATCCTGAACAACTTTCCTGTGTGGAGTCATGCAAAATTCGCAAAACCTTGGGAATTACAACTTTTTGGTGCAAAAGTGACGTCATAATTTGACCAAAAATCGTCGATTACCGCCAAAGTAAAACATTGACGGGGTTCAAATTTGCACCGGCACACTCGAGTGGGGTATCCGCAAGAAGTAATCACTCTAATTCGGATTTTCGAGAGCTCGAAAATTAAAAAGTTTATTCCCCGGGCAGGAAAAAGGGAAGAGCGGCCATCTTGTTTTTCTAATAGTCAACTCTGGAAATCGCGTTTTGACGGTGCAAATCGACCAAGTTGAGCATCCTGAACAACTTTCCTGTGTGGAGTCATGCAAAATTCGCAAAACCTTGGGAATTACAACTTTTTGGTGCAAAAGTGACGTCATAATTTGACCAAAAAACTTCGATTACCGCCAAAGTAAAACATTGACGGGGTTCAAATTTGCACCGGCACACTCGGGTGGGGTATCCGCAAGAAGTAATCACGCTAATTCGGCTTTTCGGGGTGCCACGAAAATTAAAAAGGTTATTCCCCGGGCAGGGAAAAGGGAAGAGCGGCCATCTTGTTTTTGTAATAGTCAACTCTGGAAATCGCGTTTTGACGGTGCAAATCGACCAAGTTGAGCATCCTGAACAACTTTCCTGTGTGGAGTCATGCAAAATTCGCAAAACCTTGGGAATTACAACTTTTTGGTGCAAAAGTGACGTCATAATTTGACCAAAAATCTTCGATTACCGCCAAAGTAAAACATTGACGGGGTTCAAATTTGCACCGGCACACTCGGGTGGGGTATCCGCAAGAAGTAATCACGCTAATTCGGTTTTTCGGGGTGCCACGAAAATTAAAAAGGTTATTCCCCGGGCAGGAAAAAGGGAAGAGCGGCCATCTTGTTTTTGTAATAGTCAACTCTGGAAATCGCGTTTTGACGGTGCAAATCGACCAAGTTGAGCATCCTGAACAACTTTCCTGTGTGGAGTCATGCAAAATTCGCAAAACCTTGGGAATTACAACTTTTTGGTGCAAAAGTGACGTCATAATTTGACCAAAAATCTTCGATTACCGCCAAAGTAAAACATTGACGGGGTTCAAATTTGCACCGGCACACTCGGGTGGGGTATCCGCAAGAAGTAATCACGCTAATTCGGTTTTTCGGGGTGCCACGAAAATTAAAAAGGTTATTCCCCGGGCAGGAAAAAGGGAAGAGCGGCCATCTTGTTTTTCTAATAGTCAACTCTGGAAATCGCGTTTTGACAGTGCAAATAGACCAAGTTGAGCATCCTGAACAACTTTCCTGTGTGGAGTCATGCACAATTCGCAAAACCTTGGGAATTACAACTTTTTGGTGCAAAAGTGACGTCATAATTTGACCAAAAATCGTCGATTACCGCCAAAGTAAAACATTGACGGGGTTCAAATTTGCACCGGCACACTCGGGTGGGGTATCCGCGTGAAGTAATCACGCTAATTCGGCTTTTCGGGGTGCCTCGAAAATTAAAAAGGTTATTCCCCGGGCAGGGAAAAGGGAAGAGCGGCCATCTTGTTTTTCTAAAAGTCAACTCTGGAAATCGCGTTTTGACGGTGCAAATCGACCAAGTTGAGCATCCTGAACAACTTTCCTGTGTGGAGTCATGCAAAATTCGCAAAACCTTGGGAATTACAACTTTTTGGTGCAAAAGTGACGTCATAATTTGACCAAAAATCTTCGATTACCGCCAAAGTAAAACATTGACGGGGTTCAAATTTGCACCGGCACACTCGGGTGGGGTATCCGCAAGAAGTAATCACGCTAATTCGGTTTTTCGGGGTGCCACGAAAATTAAAAAGGTTATTCCCCGGGCAGGAAAAAGGGAAGAGCGGCCATCTTGTTTTTGTAATAGTCAACTCTGGAAATCGCGTTTTGACGGTGCAAATCGACCAAGTTGAGCATCCTGAACAACTTTCCTGTGTGGAGTCATGCAAAATTCGCAAAACCTTGGGAATTACAACTTTTTGGTGCAAAAGTGACGTCATAATTTGACCAAAAATCTTCGATTACCGCCAAAGTAAAACATTGACGGGGTTCAAATTTGCACCGGCACACTCGGGTGGGGTATCCGCAAGAAGTAATCACGCTAATTCGGTTTTTCGGGGTGCCACGAAAATTAAAAAGGTTATTCCCCGGGCAGGAAAAAGGGAAGAGCGGCCATCTTGTTTTTCTAATAGTCAACTCTGGAAATCGCGTTTTGACAGTGCAAATAGACCAAGTTGAGCATCCTGAACAACTTTCCTGTGTGGAGTCATGCACAATTCGCAAAACCTTGGGAATTACAACTTTTTGGTGCAAAAGTGACGTCATAATTTGACCAAAAATCGTCGATTACCGCCAAAGTAAAACATTGACGGGGTTCAAATTTGCACCGGCACACTCGGGTGGGGTATCCGCGTGAAGTAATCACGCTAATTCGGCTTTTCGGGGTGCCTCGAAAATTAAAAAGGTTATTCCCCGGGCAGGGAAAAGGGAAGAGCGGCCATCTTGTTTTTCTAAAAGTCAACTCTGGAAATCGCGTTTTGACGGTGCAAATCGACCAAGTTGAGCATCCTGAACAACTTTCCTGTGTGGAGTCATGCAAAATTCGCAAAACCTTGGGAATTACAACTTTTTGGTGCAAAAGTGACGTCATAATTTGACCAAAAATCGTCGATTACCGCCAAAGTAAAACATTGACGGGGTTCAAATTTGCACCGGCACACTCGAGTGGGGTATCCGCAAGAAGTAATCACGCTAATTCGGCTATTCGGGAGCTCGAAAATTAAAAAGTTTATTCACCGGGCAGGGAAAAGGGAAGAGCGGCCATCTTGTTTTTCTAATAGTCAACTCTGGAAATCGCGTTTTGACGGTGCAAATCGACCAAGTTGAGCATCCTGAACAAATTCCTGTGTGGAGTCATGCAAAATTCGCAAAACCTTGGGAATTACAACTTTTTGGTGCAAAAGTGACGTCATAATTTGACCAAAAATCGTCGATTACCGCCAAAGTAAAACATTGACGGGGTTCAAATTTGCACCGGCACACTCGGGTGGGGTATCCGCGTGAAGTAATCACGCTAATTCGGCTTTTCGGGGTGCCACGAAAATTAAAAAGGTTATTCCCCGGGCAGGGAAAAGGGAAGAGCGGCCATCTTGTTTTTTTAATATTCAACTCTGGAAATCGCGATTTGACGGTGCAAATCGACCAAGTTGAGCATCCTGAACAACTTTCCTGTGTGGAGTCATGCAAAATTCGCAAAACCTTGGGAATTACAACTTTTTGGTGCAAAAGTGACGTCAGAATTTGACCAAAAATCGTCGATTACCGCCAAAGTAAAACATTGACGGGGTTCAAATTTGCACCGGCACACTCGAGTGGGGTTTCCGCAAAAAGTAATCACGCTAATTCGGCTTTTCGGGAGCTCGAAAGTTAAAAAGTTTATTCCCCGGGCAGGGAAAAGGGAAGAGCGGCCATCTTGTTTTTCTAATAGTCAACTCTGGAAATCCTGTTTTGACGTTGCAAATCGAACAAGTTGAGCATCCTGAACAACTTTCCTGTGTGGAGTCATGCAAAATTCGCAAAACCTTGGGAATTACAACTTTTTGGTGCAAAAGTGACGTCATAATTTGACCAAAAATCTTCGATTACCGCCAAAGTAAAACATTGACGGGGTTCAAATTTGCACCGGCACACTCGGGTGGGGTATCCGCAAGAAGTAATCACGCTAATTCGGTTTTTCGGGGTTTCACGAAAATTAAAAAGGTTATTCCCCGGGCAGGAAAAAGGGAAGAGCGGCCATCTTGTTTTTCTAATAGTCAACTCTGGAAATCGCGTTTTGACGGTGCAAATCGAACAAGTTGAGCATCCTGAACAACTTTCCTGTGTGGAGTCATGCAAAATTCGCAAAACCTTGGGAATTACAACTTTTTTGTGCAAAAGTGACGTCATAATTTGACCAAAAATCGTCGATTACCGCCAAAGTAAAACATTGACGGGGTTCAAATTTGCACCGGCACACTCGAGTGGGGCATCCGCAAGAAGTAATCACGCTAATTCGGCTTTTCGGGAGCTCGAAAATTAAAAAGTTTATTCCCCGGGCATGGAAAAGGGAAGAGCGGCCATCTTGTTTTTCTAATAGTCAATTCTGGAAATCGCGTTTTGACGTTGCAAATCGACCAAGTTGAGCATCCTGAACAACTTTTCTGTGTGGAGTCATGCAAAATTCGCAAAACCTTGGGAATTACAACTTTTTGGTGCAAAAGTGACGTCATAATTTGACCAAAAATCTTCGATTACCGCCAAAGTAAAACATTGACGGGGTTCAAATTTGCACCGGCACACTCGGGTGGGGTATCCGCAAGAAGTAATCACGCTAATTCGGTTTTTCGGGGTGCCACGAAAATTAAAAAGGTTATTCCCCGGGCAGGAAAAAGGGAAGAGCGGCCATCTTGTTTTTCTAATAGTCAACTCTGGAAATCGCGTTTTGACGGTGCAAATCGACCAAGTTGAGCATCCTGAACAACTTTCCTGTGTGGAGTCATGCAAAATTCGCAAAACCTTGGGAATTACAACTTTTTGGTGCAAAAGTGACGTCATAATTTGACCAAAAATCTTCGATTACCGCCAAAGTAAAACATTGACGGGGTTCAAATTTGCACCGGCACACTCGGGTGGGGTATCCGCAAGAAGTAATCACGCTAATTCGGTTTTTCGGGGTGCCACGAAAATTAAAAAGGTTATTCCCCGGGCAGGAAAAAGGGAAGAGCGGCCATCTTGTTTTTCTAATAGTCAACTCTGGAAATCGCGTTTTGACAGTGCAAATAGACCAAGTTGAGCATCCTGAACAACTTTCCTGTGTGGAGTCATGCACAATTCGCAAAACCTTGGGAATTACAACTTTTTGGTGCAAAAGTGACGTCATAATTTGACCAAAAATCGTCGATTACCGCCAAAGTAAAACATTGACGGGGTTCAAATTTGCACCGGCACACTCGGGTGGGGTATCCGCGTGAAGTAATCACGCTAATTCGGCTTTTCGGGGTGCCTCGAAAATTAAAAAGGTTATTCCCCGGGCAGGGAAAAGGGAAGAGCGGCCATCTTGTTTTTCTAAAAGTCAACTCTGGAAATCGCGTTTTGACGGTGCAAATCGACCAAGTTGAGCATCCTGAACAACTTTCCTGTGTGGAGTCATGCAAAATTCGCAAAACCTTGGGAATTACAACTTTTTGGTGCAAAAGTGACGTCATAATTTGACCAAAAATCGTCGATTACCGCCAAAGTAAAACATTGACGGGGTTCAAATTTGCACCGGCACACTCGAGTGGGGTATCCGCAAGAAGTAATCACGCTAATTCGGCTATTCGGGAGCTCGAAAATTAAAAAGTTTATTCACCGGGCAGGGAAAAGGGAAGAGCGGCCATCTTGTTTTTCTAATAGTCAACTCTGGAAATCGCGTTTTGACGGTGCAAATCGACCAAGTTGAGCATCCTGAACAAATTCCTGTGTGGAGTCATGCAAAATTCGCAAAACCTTGGGAATTACAACTTTTTGGTGCAAAAGTGACGTCATAATTTGACCAAAAATCGTCGATTACCGCCAAAGTAAAACATTGACGGGGTTCAAATTTGCACCGGCACACTCGGGTGGGGTATCCGCGTGAAGTAATCACGCTAATTCGGCTTTTCGGGGTGCCACGAAAATTAAAAAGGTTATTCCCCGGGCAGGGAAAAGGGAAGAGCGGCCATCTTGTTTTTTTAATATTCAACTCTGGAAATCGCGATTTGACGGTGCAAATCGACCAAGTTGAGCATCCTGAACAACTTTCCTGTGTGGAGTCATGCAAAATTCGCAAAACCTTGGGAATTACAACTTTTTGGTGCAAAAGTGACGTCAGAATTTGACCAAAAATCGTCGATTACCGCCAAAGTAAAACATTGACGGGGTTCAAATTTGCACCGGCACACTCGAGTGGGGTTTCCGCAAAAAGTAATCACGCTAATTCGGCTTTTCGGGAGCTCGAAAGTTAAAAAGTTTATTCCCCGGGCAGGGAAAAGGGAAGAGCGGCCATCTTGTTTTTCTAATAGTCAACTCTGGAAATCCTGTTTTGACGTTGCAAATCGAACAAGTTGAGCATCCTGAACAACTTTCCTGTGTGGAGTCATGCAAAATTCGCAAAACCTTGGGAATTACAACTTTTTGGTGCAAAAGTGACGTCATAATTTGACCAAAAATCTTCGATTACCGCCAAAGTAAAACATTGACGGGGTTCAAATTTGCACCGGCACACTCGGGTGGGGTATCCGCAAGAAGTAATCACGCTAATTCGGTTTTTCGGGGTTTCACGAAAATTAAAAAGGTTATTCCCCGGGCAGGAAAAAGGGAAGAGCGGCCATCTTGTTTTTCTAATAGTCAACTCTGGAAATCGCGTTTTGACGGTGCAAATCGAACAAGTTGAGCATCCTGAACAACTTTCCTGTGTGGAGTCATGCAAAATTCGCAAAACCTTGGGAATTACAACTTTTTTGTGCAAAAGTGACGTCATAATTTGACCAAAAATCGTCGATTACCGCCAAAGTAAAACATTGACGGGGTTCAAATTTGCACCGGCACACTCGAGTGGGGCATCCGCAAGAAGTAATCACGCTAATTCGGCTTTTCGGGAGCTCGAAAATTAAAAAGTTTATTCCCCGGGCATGGAAAAGGGAAGAGCGGCCATCTTGTTTTTCTAATAGTCAATTCTGGAAATCGCGTTTTGACGTTGCAAATCGACCAAGTTGAGCATCCTGAACAACTTTTCTGTGTGGAGTCATGCAAAATTCGCAAAACCTTGGGAATTACAACTTTTTGGTGCAAAAGTGACGTCATAATTTGACCAAAAATCTTCGATTACCGCCAAAGTAAAACATTGACGGGGTTCAAATTTGCACCGGCACACTCGGGTGGGGTATCCGCAAGAAGTAATCACGCTAATTCGGTTTTTCGGGGTGCCACGAAAATTAAAAAGGTTATTCCCCGGGCAGGAAAAAGGGAAGAGCGGCCATCTTGTTTTTCTAATAGTCAACTCTGGAAATCGCGTTTTGACGGTGCAAATCGACCAAGTTGAGCATCCTGAACAACTTTCCTGTGTGGAGTCATGCAAAATTCGCAAAACCTTGGGAATTACAACTTTTTGGTGCAAAAGTGACGTCATAATTTGACCAAAAATCGTCGATTACCGCCAAAGTAAAACATTGACGGGGTTCAAATTTGCACCGGCACACTCGGGTGGGGTATCCGCGTGAAGTAATCACGCTAATTCGGCTTTTCGGGGTGCCACGAAAATTAAAAAGGTTATTCCCCGGGCAGGGAAAAGGGAAGAGCGGCCATCTTGTTTTTCTAATAGTCAACTCTGGAAATCGCGTTTTGACGGTGCAAATCGACCAAGTTGAGCATCCTGAACAACTTTCCTGTGTGGAGTCATGCAAAATTCGCAAAACCTTGGGAATTACAACTTTTTGGTGCAAAAGTGACGTCATAATTTGACCAAAAATCGTCGATTACCGCCAAAGTAAAACATTGACGGGGTTCAAATTTGCACCGGCACACTCGAGTGGGGTATCCGCAAGAAGTAATCACTCTAATTCGGATTTTCGGGAGCTCGAAAATTAAAAAGTTTATTCCCCGGGCAGGAAAAAGGGAAGAGCGGCCATCTTGTTTTTCTAATAGTCAACTCTGGAAATCGCGTTTTGACGGTGCAAATCGACCAAGTTGAGCATCCTGAACAACTTTCCTGTGTGGAGTCATGCAAAATTCGCAAAACCTTGGGAATTACAACTTTTTGGTGCAAAAGTGACGTCATAATTTGACCAAAAAACTTCGATTACCGCCAAAGTAAAACATTGACGGGGTTCAAATTTGCACCGGCACACTCGGGTGGGGTATCCGCAAGAAGTAATCACGCTAATTCGGCTTTTCGGGGTGCCACGAAAATTAAAAAGTTTATTCCCCGGGCAGGGAAAAGGGAAGAGCGGCCATCTTGTTTTTGTAATAGTCAACTCTGGAAATCGCGTTTTGACGGTGCAAATCGACCAAGTTGAGCATCCTGAACAACTTTCCTGTGTGGAGTCATGCAAAATTCGCAAAACCTTGGGAATTACAACTTTTTGGTGCAAAAGTGACGTCATAATTTGACCAAAAATCTTCGATTACCGCCAAAGTAAAACATTGACGGGGTTCAAATTTGCACCGGCACACTCGGGTGGGGTATCCGCAAGAAGTAATCACGCTAATTCGGTTTTTCGGGGTGCCACGAAAATTAAAAAGGTTATTCCCCGGGCAGGAAAAAGGGAAGAGCGGCCATCTTGTTTTTGTAATAGTCAACTCTGGAAATCGCGTTTTGACGGTGCAAATCGACCAAGTTGAGCATCCTGAACAACTTTCCTGTGTGGAGTCATGCAAAATTCGCAAAACCTTGGGAATTACAACTTTTTGGTGCAAAAGTGACGTCATAATTTGACCAAAAATCTTCGATTACCGCCAAAGTAAAACATTGACGGGGTTCAAATTTGCACCGGCACACTCGGGTGGGGTATCCGCAAGAAGTAATCACGCTAATTCGGTTTTTCGGGGTGCCACGAAAATTAAAAAGGTTATTCCCCGGGCAGGAAAAAGGGAAGAGCGGCCATCTTGTTTTTCTAATAGTCAACTCTGGAAATCGCGTTTTGACAGTGCAAATAGACCAAGTTGAGCATCCTGAACAACTTTCCTGTGTGGAGTCATGCACAATTCGCAAAACCTTGGGAATTACAACTTTTTGGTGCAAAAGTGACGTCATAATTTGACCAAAAATCGTCGATTACCGCCAAAGTAAAACATTGACGGGGTTCAAATTTGCACCGGCACACTCGGGTGGGGTATCCGCGTGAAGTAATCACGCTAATTCGGCTTTTCGGGGTGCCTCGAAAATTAAAAAGGTTATTCCCCGGGCAGGGAAAAGGGAAGAGCGGCCATCTTGTTTTTCTAAAAGTCAACTCTGGAAATCGCGTTTTGACGGTGCAAATCGACCAAGTTGAGCATCCTGAACAACTTTCCTGTGTGGAGTCATGCAAAATTCGCAAAACCTTGGGAATTACAACTTTTTGGTGCAAAAGTGACGTCATAATTTGACCAAAAATCGTCGATTACCGCCAAAGTAAAACATTGACGGGGTTCAAATTTGCACCGGCACACTCGAGTGGGGTATCCGCAAGAAGTAATCACGCTAATTCGGCTTTTCGGGAGCTCGAAAATTAAAAAGTTTATTCACCGGGCAGGGAAAAGGGAAGAGCGGCCATCTTGTTTTTCTAATAGTCAACTCTGGAAATCGCGTTTTGACGGTGCAAATCGACCAAGTTGAGCATCCTGAACAACATTCCTGTGTGGAGTCAAGCAAAATTCGCAAAACCTTGGGAATTACAACTTTTTGGTGCAAAAGTGACGTCATAATTTGACCAAAAATCTTCGATTACCGCCAAAGTAAAACATTGACGGGGTTCAAATTTGCACCGGCACACTCGGGTGGGGTATCCGCAAGAAGTAATCACGCTAATTCGGTTTTTCGGGGTGCCACGAAAATTAAAAAGGTTATTCCCCGGGCAGGAAAAAGGGAAGAGCGGCCATCTTGTTTTTCTAATAGTCAACTCTGGAAATCGCGTTTTGACAGTGCAAATAGACCAAGTTGAGCATCCTGAACAACTTTCCTGTGTGGAGTCATGCAAAATTCGCAAAACCTTGGGAATTACAACTTTTTGGTGCAAAAGTGACGTCATAATTTGACCAAAAATCGTCGATTACCGCCAAAGTAAAACATTGACGGGGTTCAAATTTGCACCGGCACACTCGGGTGGGGTATCCGCGTGAAGTAATCACGCTAATTCGGCTTTTCGGGGTGCCTCGAAAATTAAAAAGGTTATTCCCCGGGCAGGGAAAAGGGAAGAGCGGCCATCTTGTTTTTCTAAAAGTCAACTCTGGAAATCGCGTTTTGACGGTGCAAATCGACCAAGTTGAGCATCCTGAACAACTTTCCTGTGTGGAGTCATGCAAAATTCGCAAAACCTTGGGAATTACAACTTTTTGGTGCAAAAGTGACGTCATAATTTGACCAAAAATCGTCGATTACCGCCAAAGTAAAACATTGACGGGGTTCAAATTTGCACCGGCACACTCGAGTGGGGTATCCGCAAGAAGTAATCACGCTAATTCGGCTATTCGGGAGCTCGAAAATTAAAAAGTTTATTCACCGGGCAGGGAAAAGGGAAGAGCGGCCATCTTGTTTTTCTAAT
This sequence comes from Asterias amurensis, assembly GCF_032118995.1. Taxonomy (NCBI): domain Eukaryota; kingdom Metazoa; phylum Echinodermata; class Asteroidea; order Forcipulatida; family Asteriidae; genus Asterias; species Asterias amurensis. The sequence goes on from NC_092655.1 coordinate 9,895,524, forward strand.
AGTCAACTCTGGAAATCGCGTTTTGACGGTGCAAATCGACCAAGTTGAGCATCCTGAACAAATTCCTGTGTGGAGTCATGCAAAATTCGCAAAACCTTGGGAATTACAACTTTTTGGTGCAAAAGTGACGTCATAATTTGACCAAAAATCGTCGATTACCGCCAAAGTAAAACATTGACGGGGTTCAAATTTGCACCGGCACACTCGGGTGGGGTATCCGCGTGAAGTAATCACGCTAATTCGGCTTTTCGGGGTGCCACGAAAATTAAAAAGGTTATTCCCCGGGCAGGGAAAAGGGAAGAGCGGCCATCTTGTTTTTTTAATATTCAACTCTGGAAATCGCGATTTGACGGTGCAAATCGACCAAGTTGAGCATCCTGAACAACTTTCCTGTGTGGAGTCATGCAAAATTCGCAAAACCTTGGGAATTACAACTTTTTGGTGCAAAAGTGACGTCAGAATTTGACCAAAAATCGTCGATTACCGCCAAAGTAAAACATTGACGGGGTTCAAATTTGCACCGGCACACTCGAGTGGGGTTTCCGCAAAAAGTAATCACGCTAATTCGGCTTTTCGGAAACTCGAAAGTTAAAAAGTTTATTCCCCGGGCAGGGAAAAGGGAAGAGCGGCCATCTTGTTTTTCTAATAGTCAACTCTGGAAATCCTGTTTTGACGTTGCAAATCGAACAAGTTGAGCATCCTGAACAACTTTCCTGTGTGGAGTCATGCAAAATTCGCAAAACCTTGGGAATTACAACTTTTTGGTGCAAAAGTGACGTCATAATTTGACCAAAAATCTTCGATTACCGCCAAAGTAAAACATTGACGGGGTTCAAATTTGCACCGGCACACTCGGGTGGGGTATCCGCAAGAAGTAATCACGCTAATTCGGTTTTTCGGGGTTTCACGAAAATTAAAAAGGTTATTCCCCGGGCAGGAAAAAGGGAAGAGCGGCCATCTTGTTTTTCTAATAGTCAACTCTGGAAATCGCGTTTTGACGGTGCAAATCGAACAAGTTGAGCATCCTGAACAACTTTCCTGTGTGGAGTCATGCAAAATTCGCAAAACCTTGGGAATTACAACTTTTTTGTGCAAAAGTGACGTCATAATTTGACCAAAAATCGTCGATTACCGCCAAAGTAAAACATTGACGGGGTTCAAATTTGCACCGGCACACTCGAGTGGGGCATCCGCAAGAAGTAATCACGCTAATTCGGCTTTTCGGGAGCTCGAAAATTAAAAAGTTTATTCCCCGGGCATGGAAAAGGGAAGAGCGGCCATCTTGTTTTTCTAATAGTCAATTCTGGAAATCGCGTTTTGACGTTGCAAATCGACCAAGTTGAGCATCCTGAACAACTTTTCTGTGTGGAGTCATGCAAAATTCGCAAAACCTTGGGAATTACAACTTTTTGGTGCAAAAGTGACGTCATAATTTGACCAAAAATCTTCGATTACCGCCAAAGTAAAACATTGACGGGGTTCAAATTTGCACCGGCACACTCGGGTGGGGTATCCGCAAGAAGTAATCACGCTAATTCGGTTTTTCGGGGTGCCACGAAAATTAAAAAGGTTATTCCCCGGGCAGGAAAAAGGGAAGAGCGGCCATCTTGTTTTTCTAATAGTCAACTCTGGAAATCGCGTTTTGACGGTGCAAATCGACCAAGTTGAGCATCCTGAACAACTTTCCTGTGTGGAGTCATGCAAAATTCGCAAAACCTTGGGAATTACAACTTTTTGGTGCAAAAGTGACGTCATAATTTGACCAAAAATCGTCGATTACCGCCAAAGTAAAACATTGACGGGGTTCAAATTTGCACCGGCACACTCGGGTGGGGTATCCGCGTGAAGTAATCACGCTAATTCGGCTTTTCGGGGTGCCACGAAAATTAAAAAGGTTATTCCCCGGGCAGGGAAAAGGGAAGAGCGGCCATCTTGTTTTTTTAATAGTCAACTCTGGAAATCGCGATTTGACGGTGCAAATCGACCAAGTTGAGCATCCTGAACAACTTTCCTGTGTGGAGTCATGCAAAATTCGCAAAACCTTGGGAATTACAACTTTTTGGTGCAAAAGTGACGTCAGAATTTGACCAAAAATCGTCGATTACCGCCAAAGTAAAACATTGACGGGGTTCAAATTTGCACCGGCACACTCGAGTGGGGTTTCCGCAAAAAGTAATCACGCTAATTCGGCTTTTCGGGAGCTCGAAAGTTAAAAAGTTTATTCCCCGGGCAGGGAAAAGGGAAGAGCGGCCATCTTGTTTTTCTAATAGTCAACTCTGGAAATCGCGTTTTGACGGTGCAAATCGACCAAGTTGAGCATCCTGAACAACTTTCCTGTGTGGAGTCATGCAAAATTCGCAAAACCTTGGGAATTACAACTTTTTGGTGCAAAAGTGACGTCAGAATTTGACCAAAAATCGTCGATTACCGCCAAAGTAAAACATTGACGGGGTTCAAATTTGCACCGGCACACTCGAGTGGGGTATCCGCAAGAAGTAATCACTCTAATTCGGATTTTCGGGAGCTCGAAAATTAAAAAGTTTATTCCCCGGGCAGGAAAAAGGGAAGAGCGGCCATCTTGTTTTTCTAATAGTCAACTCTGGAAATCGCGTTTTGACGGTGCAAATCGACCAAGTTGAGCATCCTGAACAACTTTCCTGTGTGGAGTCATGCAAAATTCGCAAAACCTTGGGAATTACAACTTTTTGGTGCAAAAGTGACGTCATAATTTGACCAAAAAACTTCGATTACCGCCAAAGTAAAACATTGACGGGGTTCAAATTTGCACCGGCACACTCGGGTGGGGTATCCGCAAGAAGTAATCACGCTAATTCGGCTTTTCGGGGTGCCACGAAAATTAAAAAGTTTATTCCCCGGGCAGGGAAAAGGGAAGAGCGGCCATCTTGTTTTTGTAATAGTCAACTCTGGAAATCGCGTTTTGACGGTGCAAATCGACCAAGTTGAGCATCCTGAACAACTTTCCTGTGTGGAGTCATGCAAAATTCGCAAAACCTTGGGAATTACAACTTTTTGGTGCAAAAGTGACGTCATAATTTGACCAAAAATCTTCGATTACCGCCAAAGTAAAACATTGACGGGGTTCAAATTTGCACCGGCACACTCGGGTGGGGTATCCGCAAGAAGTAATCACGCTAATTCGGTTTTTCGGGGTGCCACGAAAATTAAAAAGGTTATTCCCCGGGCAGGAAAAAGGGAAGAGCGGCCATCTTGTTTTTGTAATAGTCAACTCTGGAAATCGCGTTTTGACGGTGCAAATCGACCAAGTTGAGCATCCTGAACAACTTTCCTGTGTGGAGTCATGCAAAATTCGCAAAACCTTGGGAATTACAACTTTTTGGTGCAAAAGTGACGTCATAATTTGACCAAAAATCTTCGATTACCGCCAAAGTAAAACATTGACGGGGTTCAAATTTGCACCGGCACACTCGGGTGGGGTATCCGCAAGAAGTAATCACGCTAATTCGGTTTTTCGGGGTGCCACGAAAATTAAAAAGGTTATTCCCCGGGCAGGAAAAAGGGAAGAGCGGCCATCTTGTTTTTCTAATAGTCAACTCTGGAAATCGCGTTTTGACAGTGCAAATAGACCAAGTTGAGCATCCTGAACAACTTTCCTGTGTGGAGTCATGCACAATTCGCAAAACCTTGGGAATTACAACTTTTTGGTGCAAAAGTGACGTCATAATTTGACCAAAAATCGTCGATTACCGCCAAAGTAAAACATTGACGGGGTTCAAATTTGCACCGGCACACTCGGGTGGGGTATCCGCGTGAAGTAATCACGCTAATTCGGCTTTTCGGGGTGCCTCGAAAATTAAAAAGGTTATTCCCCGGGCAGGGAAAAGGGAAGAGCGGCCATCTTGTTTTTCTAAAAGTCAACTCTGGAAATCGCGTTTTGACGGTGCAAATCGACCAAGTTGAGCATCCTGAACAACTTTCCTGTGTGGAGTCATGCAAAATTCGCAAAACCTTGGGAATTACAACTTTTTGGTGCAAAAGTGACGTCATAATTTGACCAAAAATCGTCGATTACCGCCAAAGTAAAACATTGACGGGGTTCAAATTTGCACCGGCACACTCGAGTGGGGTATCCGCAAGAAGTAATCACGCTAATTCGGCTTTTCGGGAGCTCGAAAATTAAAAAGTTTATTCACCGGGCAGGGAAAAGGGAAGAGCGGCCATCTTGTTTTTCTAATAGTCAACTCTGGAAATCGCGTTTTGACGGTGCAAATCGACCAAGTTGAGCATCCTGAACAAATTCCTGTGTGGAGTCAAGCAAAATTCGCAAAACCTTGGGAATTACAACTTTTTGGTGCAAAAGTGACGTCATAATTTGACCAAAAATCGTCGATTACCGCCAAAGTAAAACATTGGCGTGGTTCAAATTTGCACCGGCACACTCGGGTGGGGTATCCGCAAGAAGTTATCGCGCTAATTCGGCTTTTCGGGGTGCCACGAAAATTAAAAAGGTCATTCCCCGCGCAGGTAAAAGGGAAGAGCGGCCATCTTGTTTTTCTAATAGTCAACTCTGGAAATCGCGTTTTGAAGGTGCAAATCGACCAAGTTGAGCATCCTGAACAACTTTCCTGTGTGGAGTCATGCAAAATTCGCAAAACCTTGGGAATTACAACTTTTTTGTGCAAAAGTGACGTCATATATTGACCTAAAATCGTCGATTACCGCCAAAGTAAAACATTGGCGTGCTTCAAATTTGCACCGGCACACTGGGGTGGGGTATCCGCAAGAAGTAATCACGCTTATTCGGTTTTTCGAGGTGCCTCGAAAATTAAAAAGGTTATTCCTCGGCCAGGTAAAAGGGAAGAGCGGCCATCTTGTTTTTCTAATAGTCAACTCTGGAAATCGCGTTTTGACGGTGCAAATCGACCAAGTTGAGCATCCTGAACAACTTTCCTGTGTGGAGTCATGCAAAATTCGCAAAACCTTGGGAATTACAACTTTTTGGTGCAAAAGTGACGTCATAATTTGACCAAAAAACTTCGATTACCGCCAAAGTAAAACATTGACGGGGTTCAAATTTGCACCGGCACACTCGGGTGGGGTATCCGCAAGAAGTAATCACGCTAATTCGGCTTTTCGGGGTGCCACGAAAATTAAAAAGGTTATTCCCCGGGCAGGGAAAAGGGAAGAGCGGCCAGCTTGTTTTTGTAATAGTCAACTCTGGAAATCGCGTTCTGACGGTGCAAATCGACCAAGTTGAGCATCCTGAACAACTTTCCTGTGTGGAGTCATGCAAAATTCGCAAAACCTTGGGAATTACAACTTTTTGGTGCAAAAGTGACGTCATAATTTGACCAAAAATCTTCGATTACCGCCAAAGTAAAACATTGACTGGGTTCAAATTTGCACCGGCACACTCGGGTGGGGTATCCGCAAGAAGTAATCACGCTAATTCGGTTTTTCGGGGTGCCACGAAAATTAAAAAGGTTATTCCCCGGGCAGGAAAAAGGGAAGAGCGGCCATCTTGTTTTTCTAATAGTCAACTCTGGAAATCGCGTTTTGACGGTGCAAATCGACCAAGTTGAGCATCCTGAACAACTTTCCTGTGTGGAGTCATGCAAAACTCGCAAAACCTTGGGAATTACAACTTTTTGGTGCAAAAGTGACGTCATAATTTGACCAAAAATCGTCGATTACCGCCAAAGTAAAACATTGGCGTGGTTCAAATTTGCACCGGCACACTCGGGTGGGGTATCCGCAAGAAGTTATCACGCTAATTCGGCTTTTCGGGGTGCCACGAAAATTAAAAAGGTCATTCCCCGCGCAGGGAAAAGGGAAGAGCGGCCATCTTGTTTTTCTAATAGTCAACTCTGGAAATCGCGTTTTGACGGTGCAAATCGACCAAGTTGAGCATCCTGAACAACTTTCCTGTGTGGAGTCATGCAAAATTCGCAAAACCTTGGGAATTACAACTTTTTTGTGCAAAAGTGACGTCATATATTGACCTAAAATCGTCGATTACCGCCAAAGTAAAACATTGGCGTGCTTCAAATTTGCACCGGCACACTGGGGTGGGGTATCCGCAAGAAGTAATCACGCTTATTCGGTTTTTCGAGGTGCCTCGAAAATTAAAAAGGTTATTCCTCGGCCAGGTAAAAGGGAAGAGCGGCCATCTTGTTTTTCTAATAGTCAACTCTGGAAATCGCGTTTTGACGGTGCAAATCGACCAAGTTGAGCATCCTGAACAACTTTCCTGTGTGGAGTCATGCAAAATTCGCAAAACCTTGGGAATTACAACTTTTTGGTGCAAAAGTGACGTCATATATTGACCTAAAATCGTCGATTACCGCCAAAGTAAAACATTGGCGTGCTTCAAATTTGCACCGGCACACTGGGGTGGGGTATCCGCAAGAAGTAATCACGCTAATTCGGTTTTTCGAGGTGCCTCGAAAATTAAAAAGGTTATTCCTCGGCCAGGTAAAAGGGAAGAGCGGCCATCTTGTTTTTCTAATAGTCAACTCTGGAAATCGCGTTTTGACGGTGCAAATCGACCAAGTTGAGCATCCTGAACAACTTTCCTGTGTGGAGTCATGCAAAATTCGCAAAACCTTGGGAATTACAACTTTTTTGTGCAAAAGTGACGTCATAATTTGACCAAAAATCTTCGATTACCGCCAAAGTAAAACATTGACGGTGTTTAAATTTGCACCGGCACACTCGAGTGGGGTATCCGCAAGAAGTAATCACGCTAATTCGGCTATTCGTGAGCTCGAAAATTAAAAAGTTTATTCCCCGGGCAGGGAAAAGGGAAGAGCGGCCATCTTGTTTTTCTAATAGTCAACTCTGGAAATCGCGTTTTGACGGTGCAAATCGACCAAGTTGAGCATCCTGAACAACTTTCCTGTGTGGAGTCATGCAAAATTCGCAAAACCTTGGGAATTAAAACTTTTTGGTGCAAAAGTGTCGTCATAATTTGACCAAAAATCTTCGATTACTGCCAAAGTAAAACATTGACGGGGTTCAAATTTGCACCGGCACACTCGGGTGGGGTATCCGCAAGAAGTAATCACGCTAATTCGGCTTTTCGGGGTGCCACGAAAATTAAAAAGGTTATTCCCCGGGCAGGGAAAAGGGAAGAGCGGCCATCTTGTTTTTCTAATAGTCAACTCTGGAAATCGCGTTTTGACGGTGCAAATCGACCAAGTTGAGCATCCTGAACAACTTTCCTGTGTGGAGTCATGCAAAATTCGCAAAACCTTGGGAATTACAACTTTTTGGTGCAAAAGTGACGTCATAATTTGACAAAAAATCTTCGATTACCGCCAAAGTAAAACATTGACTGGGTTCAAATTTGCACCGGCACACTCGGGTGGGGTATCCGCAAGAAGTAATCACGCTAATTCGGTTTTTCGGGGTGCCACGAAAATTAAAAAGGTTATTCCCCGGGCAGGAAAAAGGGAAGAGCGGCCATCTTGTTTTTCTAATAGTCAACTCTGGAAATCGCGTTTTGACGGTGCAAATCGACCAAGTTGAGCATCCTGAACAACTTTCCTGTGTGGAGTCATGCAAAATTCGCAAAACCTTGGGAATTACAACTTTTTGGTGCAAAAGTGACGTCATAATTTGACAAAAAATCGTCGATTACCGCCAAAGTAAAACATTGACGGGGTTCAAATTTGCACCGGCACACTCGAGTGGGGTATCCGCAAGAAGTAATCACGCTAATTCGGCTTTTCGGGGTGCCACGAAAATTAAAAAGGTCATTCCCCGCGCAGGGAAAAGGGAAGAGCGGCCATCTTGTTTTTCTAATAGTCAACTCTGGTAATCGCGTTTTGACGGTGCAAATCGACCAAGTTGAGCATCCTGAACAACTTTCCTGTGTGGAGTCATGCAAAATTCGCAAAACCTTGGGAATTACAACTTTTTTGTGCAAAAGTGACGTCATATATTGACCTAAAATCGTCGATTTCCGCCAAAGTAAAACATTGGCGTGCTTCAAATTTGCACCGGCACACTGGGGTGGGGTATCCGCAAGAAGTAATCACGCTAATTCGGTTTTTCGAGGTGCCTCGAAAATTAAAAAGGTTATTCCTCGGCCAGGTAAAAGGGAAGAGCGGCCATCTTGTTTTTCTAATAGTCAACTCTGGAAATCGCGTTTTGACGGTGCAAATCGACCAAGTTGAGCATCCTGAACAACTTTCCTGTGTGGAGTCATGCAAAATTCGCAAAACCTTGGGAATTACAACTTTTTTGTGCAAAAGTGACGTCATAATTTGACCAAAAATCTTCGATTACCGCCAAAGTAAAACATTGACGGTGTTTAAATTTGCACCGGCACACTCGAGTGGGGTATCCGCAAGAAGTAATCACGCTAATTCGGCTATTCGTGAGCTCGAAAATTAAAAAGTTTATTCCCCGGGCAGGGAAAAGGGGAGAGCGGCCATCTTGTTTTTCTAATAGTCAACTCTGGAAATCGCGTTTTGACGGTGCAAATCGACCAAGTTGAGCATCCTGAACAACTTTCCTGTGTGGAGTCATGCAAAATTCGCAAAACCTTGGGAATTAAAACTTTTTGGTGCAAAAGTGTCGTCATAATTTGACCAAAAATCTTCGATTACTGCCAAAGTAAAACATTGACGGGGTTCAAATTTGCACCGGCACACTCGGGTGGGGTATCCGCAAGAAGTAATCACGCTATTTCGGTTTTTCGGGGTGCCACGAAAATTAAAAAGTTTATTCCCCGGCCAGGTAAAAGGGAAGAGCGACCATCTTGTTTTTCTAATAGTCAAGTCTGGAAATCGCGTTTTGACGGTGCAAATCGACCAAGTTGAGCATCCTGAACAACTTTCCTGTGTGGAGTCATGCAAAATTCGCAAAACCTTCGGAATTACAACTTTTTGGTGCAAAAGTGACGTCATATATTGACCAAAAATCGTCGATTACCGCCAAAGTAAAACATTGGCGTGCTTCAAATTTGCACCGGCACACTGGGGTGGGGTATCCGCAAGAAGTAATCACGCTAATTCGGTTTTTCGAGATGCCTCGAAAATTAAAAAGGTTATACCCCGGGCAGGGAAAAGGGAAGAGCGGCCATCTTGTTTTTCTAATAGTCAACTCTGGAAATCGCGTTTTGACGGTGTAAATCGACCAAGTTGAGCATCCTGAACAACTTTCCTGTGTGGAGTCATGCAAAATTCGCAAAACCTTCGGAATTACAACTTTTTGGTGCAAAAGTGACGTCATATATTGACCAAAAATCTTCGATTACCGCCAAAGTAAAACATTGACGGGGTTCAAATTTGCACCGGCACACTCGAGTGGGGTATCCGCAAGAAGTAATCACGCTAATTCGGCTATTCGTGAGCTCGAAAATTAAAAAGTTTATTCCCCGGGCAGGGAAAAGGGAAGAGCGGCCATCTTAATTTCCTAATAGTCAACTCTGGAAATCGCGTTTTGACGGTGCAAATCGACCAAGTTGAGCATCCTGAACAACTTTCCTGTGTGGAGTCATGCAAAATTCGCAAAACCTTGGGAATTACAACTTTTTGGTGCAAAAGTGACGTCATAATTTGACCAAAAATCTTCGATTACCGCCAAAGTAAAACATTGACGGGGTTCAAATTTGCACCGGCACACTCGGGGCGGGTATCCGCAAGAAGTAATCACGCTAATTCGGCTTTTCGGGGTGCCTCGAAAATTAAAAAGGTTATTCCCGGGCAGGGAAAAGGGAAGAGCGGCCATCTTGTTTTTCTAATAGTCAACTCTGGAAATCGCGTTTTGACGGTGCAAATCGACCAAGTTGAGCATCCTGAACAACTTTCCTGTGTGGAGTCATGCAAAATTCGCAAAACCTTGGGAATTACAACTTTTTTGTGCAAAAGTGACGTCATATATTGACCTAAAATCGTCGATTACCGCCAAAGTAAAACATTGGCGTGCTTCAAATTTGCACCGGCACACTGGGGTGGGGTATCCGCAAGAAGTAATCACGCTAATTCGGTTTTTCGAGGTGCCTCGAAAATTAAAAAGGTTATTCCTCGGCCAGGTAAAAGGGAAGAGCGGCCATCTTGTTTTTCTAATAGTCAACTCTGGAAATCGCGTTTTGACGGTGCAAATCGACCAAGTTGAGCATCCTGAACAACTTTCCTGTGTGGAGTCATGCAAAATTCGCAAAACCTTGGGAATTACAACTTTTTTGTGCAAAAGTGACGTCATAATTTGACCAAAAATCTTCGATTACCGCCAAAGTAAAACATTGACGGTGTTTAAATTTGCACCGGCACACTCGAGTGGGGTATCCGCAAGAAGTAATCACGCTAATTCGGCTATTCGTGAGCTCGAAAATTAAAAAGTTTATTCCCCGGGCAGGGAAAAGGGAAGAGCGGCCATCTTGTTTTTCTAATAGTCAACTCTGGAAATCGCGTTTTGACGGTGCAAATCGACCAAGTTGAGCATCCTGAACAACTTTCCTGTGTGGAGTCATGCAAAATTCGCAAAACCTTGGGAATTAAAACTTTTTGGTGCAAAAGTGTCGTCATAATTTGACCAAAAATCTTCGATTACTGCCAAAGTAAAACATTGACGGGGTTCAAATTTGCACCGGCACACTCGGGTGGGGTATCCGCAAGAAGTAATCACGCTATTTCGGTTTTTCGGGGTGCCACGAAAATTAAAAAGTTTATTCCCCGGCCAGGTAAAAGCGAAGAGCGACCATCTTGTTTTTCTAATAGTCAAGTCTGGAAATCGCGTTTTGACGGTGCAAATCGACCAAGTTGAGCATCCTGAACAACTTTCCTGTGTGGAGTCATGCAAAATTCGCAAAACCTTCGGAATTACAACTTTTTGGTGCAAAAGTGACGTCATATATTGACCAAAAATCGTCGATTACCGCCAAAGTAAAACATTGGCGTGCTTCAAATTTGCACCGGCACACTGGGGTGGGGTATCCGCAAGAAGTAATCACGCTAATTCGGTTTTTCGAGATGCCTCGAAAATTAAAAAGGTTATACCCCGGGCAGGGAAAAGGGAAGAGCGGCCATCTTGTTTTTCTAATAGTCAACTCTGGAAATCGCGTTTTGACGGTGTAAATCGACCAAGTTGAGCATCCTGAACAACTTTCCTGTGTGGAGTCATGCAAAATTCGCAAAACCTTCGGAATTACAACTTTTTGGTGCAAAAGTGACGTCATAATTTGACCAAAAATCTTCGATTACCGCCAAAGTAAAACATTGACGGGGTTCAAATTTGCACCGGCACACTCGAGTGGGGTATAGAAGTAATCACGCTTATTCGGCTATTCGTGAGCTCGAAAATTAAAAAGTTTATTCCCCGGGCAGGGAAAAGGGAAGAGCGGCCATCTTAATTTCCTAATAGTCAACTCTGGAAATCGCGTTTTGACGGTGCAAATCGACCAAGTTGAGCATCCTGAACAACTTTCCTGTGTGGAGTCATGCAAAATTCGCAAAACCTTGGGAATTACAACTTTTTGGTGCAAAAGTGACGTCATAATTTGACCAAAAATCTTCGATTACCGCCAAAGTAAAACATTGACGGGGTTCAAATTTGCACCGGCACACTCGGGGCGGGTATCCGCAAGAAGTAATCACGCTAATTCGGCTTTTCGGGGTACCTCGAAAATTAAAAAGGTTATTCCCGGGCAGGGAAAAGGGAAGAGCGGCCATCTTGTTTTTCTAATAGTCAACTCTGGAAATCGCGTTTTGACGGTGCAAATCGACCAAGTTGAGCATCCTGAACAACTTTCCTGTGTGGAGTCATGCAAAATTCGCAAAACCTTGGGAATTACAACTTTTTTGTGCAAAAGTGACGTCTTATATTGACCAAAAATCGTCGATTACCGCCAAAGTAAAACATTGGCGTGGTTCAAATTTGCACCGGCACACTCGGGTGGGGTATCCGCAAGAAGTTATCACGCTAATTCGGCTTTTCGGGGTGCCACGAAAATTAAAAAGGTTATTCCCCGGGCAGGGAAAAGGGAAGAGCGGCCATCTTGTTTTTCTAATAGTCAACTCTGGAAATCGCGTTTTGACGGTGCAAATCGACCAAGTTGAGCATCCTGAACAACTTTCCTGTGTGGAGTCATGCAAAATTCGCAAAACCTTGGGAATTACAACTTTTTGGTGCAAAAGTGACGTCATAATTTGACCAAAAATCTTCGATTACCGCCAAAGTAAAACATTGACGGTGTTTAAATTTGCACCGGCACACTCGAGTGGGGTATCCGCAAGAAGTAATCGCGCTAATTCGGCTATTCGTGAGCTCCAAAATTAAAAAGTTTATTCCCCGGGCAGGGAAAAGGGAAGAGCGGCCATCTTGTTTTTCTAATAGTCAACTCTGGAAATCGCGTTTTGACGGTGCAAATCGACCAAGTTGAGCATCCTGAACAACTTTCCTGTGTGGAGTCATGCAAAATTCGCAAAACCTTGGGAATTACAACTTTTTGGTGCAAAAGTGACGTCATATATTGACCAAAAATCGTCGATTACCGCCAAAGTAAAACCTTGGCGTGCTTCAAATTTGCACCGGCACACTCGGGTGGGGTATCCGCGTGAAGTAATCACGCTAATTCGGCTTTTCGGGGTGCCTCGAAAATTAAAAAGGTTATTCCCCGGGCAGGGAAAAGGGAAGAGCGGCCATCTTGTTTTTCTAAAAGTCAACTCTGGAAATCGCGTTTTGACGGTGCAAATCGACCAAGTTGAGCATCCTGAACAACTTTCCTGTGTGGAGTCATGCAAAATTCGCAAAACCTTGGGAATTACAACTTTTTGGTGCAAAAGTGACGTCATAATTTGACCAAAAATCGTCGATTACCGCCAAAGTAAAACATTGACGGGGTTCAAATTTGCACCGGCACACTCGAGTGGGGTATCCGCAAGAAGTAATCACGCTAATTCGGCTATTCGGGAGCTCGAAAATTAAAAAGTTTATTCACCGGGCAGGGAAAAGGGAAGAGCGGCCATCTTGTTTTTCTAATAGTCAACTCTGGAAATCGCGTTTTGACGGTGCAAATCGACCAAGTTGAGCATCCTGAACAAATTCCTGTGTGGAGTCAAGCAAAATTCGCAAAACCTTGGGAATTACAACTTTTTGGTGCAAAAGTGACGTCATAATTTGACCAAAAATCGTCGATTACCGCCAAAGTAAAACATTGGCGTGGTTCAAATTTGCACCGGCACACTCGGGTGGGGTATCCGCAAGAAGTTATCACGCTAATTCGGCTTTTCGGGGTGCCACGAAAATTAAAAAGGTCATTCCCCGCGCAGGGAAAAGGGAAGAGCGGCCATCTTGTTTTTCTAATAGTCAACTCTGGAAATCGCGTTTTGACGGTGCAAATCGACCAAGTTGAGCATCCTGAACAACTTTCCTGTGTGGAGTCATGCAAAATTCGCAAAACCTTGGGAATTACAACTTTTTTGTGCAAAAGTGACGTCATATATTGACCTAAAATCGTCGATTACCGCCAAAGTAAAACATTGGCGTGCTTCAAATTTGCACCGGCACACTGGGGTGGGGTATCCGCAAGAAGTAATCACGCTAATTCGGTTTTTCGGGGTGCCTCGAAAATTAAAAAGTTTATTCCTCGGCCAGGTAAAAGGGAAGAGCGGCCATCTTGTTTTTCTAATAGTCAACTCTGGAAATCGCGTTTTGACGGTGCAAATCGACCAAGTTGAGCATCCTGAACAACTTTCCTGTGTGGAGTCATGCAAAATTCGCAAAACCTTGGGAATTACAACTTTTTGGTGCAAAAGTGACGTCATAATTTGACCAAAAATCTTCGATTACCGCCAAAGTAAAACATTGACGGGGTTCAAATTTGCACCGGCACACTCGGGGCGGGTATCCGCAAGAAGTAATCACGCTAATTCGGCTTTTCGGGGTATCTCGAAAATTAAAAAGGTTATTCCCGGGCAGGGAAAAGGGAAGAGCGGCCATCTTGTTTTTCTAATAGTCAACTCTGGAAATCGCGTTTTGACGGTGCAAATCGACCAAGTTGAGCATCCTGAACAACTTTCCTGTGTGGAGTCATGCAAAATTCGCAAAACCTTGGGAATTACAACTTTTTGGTGCAAAAGTGACGTCATATATTGACCAAAAATCGTCGATTACCGCCAAAGTAAAACCTTGGCGTGCTTCAAATTTGCACCGGCACACTCGGGTGGGGTATCCGCGTGAAGTAATCACGCTAATTCGGCTTTTCGGGGTGCCTCGAAAATTAAAAAGGTTATTCCCCGGGCAGGGAAAAGGGAAGAGCGGCCATCTTGTTTTTCTAAAAGTCAACTCTGGAAATCGCGTTTTGACGGTGCAAATCGACCAAGTTGAGCATCCTGAACAACTTTCCTGTGTGGAGTCATGCAAAATTCGCAAAACCTTGGGAATTACAACTTTTTGGTGCAAAAGTGACGTCATAATTTGACCAAAAATCGTCGATTACCGCCAAAGTAAAACATTGACGGGGTTCAAATTTGCACCGGCACACTCGAGGGGGGTATCCGCAAGAAGTAATCACGCTAATTCGGCTATTCGGGAGCTCGAAAATTAAAAAGTTTATTCACCGGGCAGGGAAAAGGGAAGAGCGGCCATCTTGTTTTTCTAATAGTCAACTCTGGAAATCGCGTTTTGACGGTGCAAATCGACCAAGTTGAGCATCCTGAACAAATTCCTGTGTGGAGTCAAGCAAAATTCGCAAAACCTTGGGAATTACAACTTTTTGGTGCAAAAGTGACGTCATAATTTGACCAAAAATCGTCGATTACCGCCAAAGTAAAACATTGGCGTGGTTCAAATTTGCACCGGCACACTCGGGTGGGGTATCCGCAAGAAGTTATCACGCTAATTCGGCTTTTCGGGGTGCCACGAAAATTAAAAAGGTCATTCCCCGCGCAGGGAAAAGGGAAGAGCGGCCATCTTGTTTTTCTAATAGTCAACTCTGGAAATCGCGTTTTGACGGTGCAAATCGACCAAGTTGAGCATCCTGAACAACTTTCCTGTGTGGAGTCATGCAAAATTCGCAAAACCTTGGGAATTACAACTTTTTTGTGCAAAAGTGACGTCATATATTGACCTAAAATCGTCGATTACCGCCAAAGTAAAACATTGGCGTGCTTCAAATTTGCACCGGCACACTGGGGTGGGGTATCCGCAAGAAGTAATCACGCTAATTCGGTTTTTCGAGGTGCCTCGAAAATTAAAAAGGTTATTCCTCGGCCAGGTAAAAGGGAAGAGCGGCCATCTTGTTTTTCTAATAGTCAACTCTGGAAATCGCGTTTTGACGGTGCAAATCGACCAAGTTGAGCATCCTGAACAACTTTCCTGTGTGGAGTCATGCAAAATTCGCAAAACCTTGGGAATTACAACTTTTTGTGCAAAAGTGACGTCATATATTGACCAAAAATCGTCGATTACCGCCAAAGTAAAACATTGGCGTGCTTCAAATTTGCACCGGCACACTCGGGTGGGGTATCCGCGTGAAGTAATCACGCTAATTCGGCTTTTCGGGGTGCCTCGAAAATTAAAAAGGTTATTCCCCGGGCAGGGAAAAGGGAAGAGCGGCCATCTTGTTTTTCTAATAGTCAACTCTGGAAATCGCGTTTTGACGGTGCAAATCGACCAAGTTGAGCATCCTGAACAACTTTCCTGTGTGGAGTCATGCAAAATTCGCAAAACCTTGGGAATTACAACTTTTTGGTGCAAAAGTGACGTCATAATTTGACCAAAAATCTTCGATTACCGCCAAAGTAAAACATTGGCGTGCTTCAAATTTGCACCGGCACACTCGGGTGGGGTATCCGCGTGAAGTAATCACGCTAATTCGGCTTTTCGGGGTGCCTCGAAATTTAAAAAGTTTATTCCCCGGGCAGGGAAAAGGGAAGAGCGGCCATCTTGTTTTTCTACTAGTCAACTCTGGAAATCGCGTTTTGACGGTGCAAATCGACCAAGTTGAGCATCCTGAACAACTTTGCTGTGTGGAGTCATGCAAAATTCGCAAAACCTTGGGAATTACAACTTTTTGGTGCAAAAGTGACGTCATAATTTGACCAAAAATCGTCGATTACCGCCAAAGTAAAACATTGACGGGGTTCAAATTTGCACCGGCACACTCGGGTGGGGTATCCGCAAGAAGTAATCACGCTAATTCGGCTATTCGGGAGCTCGACAATTAAAAAGTTTATTCCCCGGGCAGGGAAAAGGGAAGAGCGGCCATCTTGTTTTTCTAATAGTCAACTCTGGAAATCGCGTGTTGACGGTGCAAATCGACCAAGTTGAGCATCCTGAACAACTTTCCTGTGTGGAGTCATGCAAAATTCGCAAAACCTTGGGAATTACAACTTTTTTGTGCAAAAGTGACGTCATATATTGACCAAAAATCGTCGATTACCGCCAAAGTAAAACATTGGCGTGCTTCAAATTTGCACCGGCACACTCGGGTGGGGTATCGGCAAGAAGTTATCACGCTAATTCGGCTTTTCGGGGTGCCTCGAAAATTAAAAAGGTTATTCCCCGGGCAGGGAAAAGGGAAGAGCGGCCATCTTGTTTTTCTAATAGTCAACTTTGGAAATCGCGTGTTGACGGTGCAAATCGACCAAGTTGAGCATCCTGAACAACTTTCCTGTGTGGAGTCATGTAAAATTCGCAAAACCTTGGGAATTACAACTTTTTTGAGCAAAAGTGACGTCATATATTGACCAAAAATCATCGATTACCGCCAAAGTAAAACATTGGCGTGGTTCAAATTTGCACCGGCACACTCGGGTGGGAGAAGACTGGTCTTTGACAATTACCAATAGTGTCCAGTGTCTTTAATAAAGATCAAAAGTCATTTTAGATATTTTTCATTAAGAAATGACACTAAAAGACTTAAACTAGCCCGTTCTTCAGCTTAGCGAGTTTAATCCTGAGGAAGGAGACCGCCTTTATTGAGCTTTCGTTTCAGTGACTGATGCATTGCGTTTTGCATTTGTTTTAACATAGGACCTCTTACAATCAACTGTCCTACTGACGTCATCATCCCTGTGTTATCAACCACACCTGACGTATCTTATACATGGATCCCTCCAGTCTTCCCAGACAAGTCTGGTCAGTACTTGTTTCCGTCTTCCTTTTTGCTGAAATGCCAGAAAGTAAAATATAAAAACGAAGGTCTGGTCTGGAACGAAAGATAAGGCAATTTTCCCTAGTTGAATATCAAGTATGATTCCAGAGATGAGAACAACAGTCACAAAGTAAAAGCAATTGTTTTTCATCTTAAAGTTCAAGAATTGTTCCAATGAAGACAGTTGACTTTAGTCTCATATTATTATCGGCATTTGTGAAATAAAAGTGAAGGTTGAGTGCATTGACTCAGTCTTCAAAGACAGAAAGGAGACTATGTGTAGTGGAAGAACTAACAACCGTTGTACCAACATGAAACTACAGTTAATGGATCTTCCTCTTGCATTTTGTTGTATTGTCTATGATACGATAATGTGATTGTTTTTATTTCTTCATGTATTTTTACCAGTGACCCTTTCAGCTACTGTTGTTGGTCATTCTTTTTTAAGTTAACGAAACGTAACACCATTTAGATGTAAAGGTTTCATTCATCAATTTATCAACTCTTTTTTCTCCAAAATAGCTGATGTCCGGCTTGTTGGTGGAAGCGTTCCCTCTGAAGCGAGCAGCTAGGTAGAGTTGAAGTATTCTATGATGGCCAATGGGGCACTGTATGTGATGATCGCTGGGGCATCAGAGACATGAACGTTGTGTGCAGACAACTTGGCTTTAGCGGAGCGTGGTATTCGTCATCATCATCATCATCATCCCTTGGTACGAAGCCCATGAATGGACATGATAAAGCCCTATAATTATGAGCCGTTGTGGCATTATATCAGTTTTGGACCAATGTTCTATCCTCTTAATTAATTAATTACAAAGACATAACTTACAACCCTTTGAAGCATCTCTGCTACTCCCCAGTGAGTGCTGAGCCCCCTTGCTCTCTGTTACGTATAGTGACATTTCTCAGCTGGGTGAGTTGATGCCATAGAGATACAACAAATCCGGAAAGTTTGCTTATTTCGCGGTTTTCTATGAAGTTTGAGGCGATTGGCGAGTTGCTCATCGCCTCCCCATATATAGGTTTGCATCAAGTATTGGCCTTGCAGCATGATTTTTGTAAATATGAATTTTCTAACTACAGCCTGTTGGTGCATTTGTTGGCCTCAAAAGTAAATTATTCTGTGATGTATTTTGTAAGTTTCGCCCATATAGCTCGATAAAGAGAGTCAGTGAATTTCAACTTGATGCAATGGTACGAGAAATAACAGGGAAAGCGATATTCCAGATATGGATTTGGCAAATCAAGGACTCCATACCAGCTGTATTATTTCGTTCCCTCGACACATTACTTTGTTCGAACGAACTGATTATATTACGTGTATGCAATATTATTTCGTCCTTAAAGTTGGTAAATTCTCTCTAAATACCTTTTTCGATCCCTCTAGGTAATATAATATTAAGAGTGACGAAATAATTGTCCGATGTTACGCAATACTTTTTCGAGAGACGAAATGCTATTTCGAGAGAAACCAAGTTGTTGTTGTCATTATTACTTAACCTTTTTAGTTATATTTCACCTGTACCTTCAGACGTTACGGACTTTGGAGATGGAGTAGGTCAAATACTCATGGACGATGTACAATGTGGTGGAAATGAAGAAAGATTGCAAGATTGTGCTTTCTGGGGCTGGGGTGTCCACAATTGTGACCATTCAGAGGATGCTTCAGTGACGTGTGAGCCAGGTGGGTGCAACAGGCATAGTCTCATAGTCTCTTGGATCTTTAACGCATGTCGATTAGAAACCCCACAAGAAAACGCTTAAACAATTCAGGTTGTTGCTACTTCTTACTTGGATGGGTAGTTATGCACATTCAAACGTTAACACAAAAGAGGACACTGATACACAAGCTTGCACACGTTATTGACAAAATGAATCGAAGACAAAGAGAACAGTTCAGCAAGAGAACCACGGGCAAAGTGGAGGGAAAACGACGGAGAGTTTGCCACATAATGAAAGGATACAGCATGCAATTTCGTATGTGGAAAAAGAAACTGAAAATACAAGGGTGTGACAAAGAAACGTATAGAATTTCAATAAACACCATCTTTAAATTAATTTTGAGTTATCACATCGTGAGATCACGACTACGGCACTTCACCCATGGACCCCAATGCAGTCTGTTTAGATTCACATGACAAAGCATCAAGTCAGTACCCTTTTTCTGACCTGCCCCAAAGTAAAAAGAAGAAAAAAAGGGGGCGGCTTATACGTTCAAAAAGCATGCATTATGTAAAATAATAATAGGATTAATGTACCTTTGTAAACCAGAATTAGTAAATAGCAAAAATGTATCAGTTTTTATACCCCCTAAATTGCATCAGAAAAACGTTTCTGTCAGTACCGTTTATCAGATGTGTAATCCTAATAGGGATTATTGTTCCTGCGTGGACATAATTGGCTCTAGATTTGTGGGCAATTTCTCAAAACTTCTTTTGAATGAAAATTTTCACGTTTTAGGATTATCGTATACATCTACAATTATTTAGGATTAATTGAACAATCGCACGGTTCCAGTTGTCGACAAAAACCCATCAGTTAAAAAACATTCATAAATACCTCAGACAGTTTCGCTATTCCTTTTGGTGGAGAGCGCGTCACATGGGTGTGTATATACCTTTGTTTATGACCAGTAAAAAGTGTTGAAACATGGGCGTGACACGCTTATAAGACAGTTTCTTTATTCCTATTGGTCGAGAGTAACGGCTGAAACAGTTGTGCCACATCACGCGATACGCGCGACGCGCACAGCATTCCCTTATAAGGAGTTGTTTACCCAAGGGCGGCGGAGGGCCTTACCATTTCATTACTGGAGGGGTGTTGTGTTAAAAGAAATCATTAAACAGTTACAGTTTTTGCATTTATTTTACTTTTTGACCAAAAGTGTTGATGTTTATTGACCGATAAAGGTATTTATGAATGGAAATCAAAGCGTGTTGAATCGGTTTTCAACTAGTGGTTTAAACCCGTCGAGGCCTGGTTCTTGATAATTTACCTCGACTTCGTCTCGGTAAAGTTATCAAGCACCAGGCCTCGTTGGGTTTAAACCACTAGTTGAAAACCTCTTCACCACACATTGATTCCCTTATTTTAAACTATCATAATGTAGATACGGAAGGTAGTGGATTCATCACGACTACGGATTCTTACCCGAGGACCCATCCAGCCCATTCAGATTCAGACTCATCTAACCAGACTTCCGGAGTTTATGATCATTCTGTTGATGTGGTGTTTGGTTGCTTAGCAACCGTCTCCGATGAATGTCATCAAGATGGATACGGAACTTTCTCAGTTGGAGATACCAAGGTGATGTACAATGGAACAGACACGTCTGGGAATCACAACTTCTGTAACTTCACCGTCACAGTCACAGGTTTGTTGGATTGGAATTTGCCAATGTCAATCTCTATTGTTCATTCTTTCATGAGAATAACAGCTACTAAACCCACGTTCAACACAATTTCTGTACGAAGAATACTAAGAAGGATACGGAACTTTCTCAGTTGGAGATACCGAGGTTATTTACAACGGAATAGAAAAGTCTATGAATCGGAACTACTGCAGTTACTTAAATTACTATATAATGCGGACATTAAAAAACAATATTCTAATTAAAGCCATTGCTTTGCCGGACTTTGTTGCCACGCTGAACAGCTTGGTCTTCGGTTTTAAAATGTCAAGAACCTCGTTAAATACTTGAATTCATTTTGTGGCAAATGGTGAACATTCTTTGTTTTGTTTCTATTCATACAGAGGTCAGCCTAACATGTCCGGTGCTTGAGGTAGTACCAGCCAGTCCTGGTGAAAACTCATCCAGTGTGTTCTGGAATGATCCGGATGTAACCGGATGGGACGGGTCAAACTTCACCTCGACTGCCAAGTCCGGAGATTTATTTGTGATTGGGACACGCAATGTGACATACAACCAGTGGTTTGGGGTCAACAATCTTCAGTTGACATGTTCTTTTAACGTCAGTGTTGTTGGTAAGTAAAGCAATATCCAAGTTTTGATTAGTTTGTTTGTTTGTTTGAATGATCTTCCCGCTAAAGGGAACTCGGCAAACTCCCACAAGGGGATATAAACACTAAGCTGGCAACAGCCAATCTATCTCATACAAACATTGGTTTAACGTCTAAGATTATGAACTGCACAAATCAAGAAATTGTGATTCAGTTATTAGACGACAACACTTACTCTAGTCAATGTGAAATCAGCGGTTAGCAGAGGAATTCGAACCCACAACCTTGAGATTGCAAGCCCTGCAGTCAAACCACTGAACTACCGTAGTGATCATTTAGAAAGTGCCGACTACATTAAATGTGCTGACTAGTCATTTTCTACGTAACTGTCTTTTTTTGTTTAGGTCAATGTGTGAATGACAAAACCAATGATACCCAACATGGTGACCTGTCATGGCTGGCCACGATTGCTGGAACTGAGGCAAAGTCAGTTCAGAGATGTGAACTTCTGACTAAAAAAG
This sequence comes from Asterias amurensis, assembly GCF_032118995.1. Lineage (NCBI taxonomy): Eukaryota > Metazoa > Echinodermata > Asteroidea > Forcipulatida > Asteriidae > Asterias > Asterias amurensis. Next base: position 9,917,091 of record NC_092655.1, read on the forward strand.
GTTCGTGACAATGAGATATTGAACATTTTAGAGTGATGTCAGCTGTGTTTTCTAAGCCCCCCCCCCGCCCAAACCCCAAGCAACGCCCCCCCCAAAAAAAAAAAAAAAAATAATAATAATAATAATAATAATAATAATAACAATAATAATAATAATAATAACAACGACGACTTTAAAATGACATAAACGACAATGCCACACGACAACAACATCACAGCAGCAGCAGCAGCAGCAGCAGCAGCGACAGCGACAGCAGCAGCAGCAGCGACAGCAACAGCAACAACAACAAATCAAGTACGTGATAACCATTATTCTAATTCCTACACAAATAGCTGGTCATCCGGAAGCCATCAGGAATTGTTCAACAGATGCATCTCCCCTGTATTTTTCTTGGGAAGATCACGTGATACAAAGCTGTGGCGAATCAGTGAAGACCATCAGTGTTGAAGAAGTCGTGAAGGTGAGATTTGAGTCTTTAGTGATAAGTCTCTCAGTTTCCAGTTCAATGTTAGAAGCCTTAACACATTCTGTAGTGTACGAGGTTTAAGTTTGTTTAATTTCTCCAAGGAATGACACAAGTACAAGTGGCGAGTCAAACGGTCAAATGCACGGGACTCAAGTTCTTGCGTTTCTGATTAGCAGGGTGGGTTCGAGTTTATTCGGATGGGACGTAAAACAGTTGGTATGGACTGTAAAAGGGGTAACCCTGAAACCCTGTTTCAGCCCTAAAGGAGTAGGTGGCAACGGCCTCTGGAAAAAAATTGTAGTCCACACCTTGCAGTGGCCTTCAGGCCTTGTGTGTCTGGCGACTTAAAACTTAAAATGCTTCTCTGTGTTCGAGCGCTTTGAGTACAATGAAGTGCTCTATTACGAGACAGTGTTGTTGTCTTCAAATGAATATCGTACGTTATACGTTTACATTATTACGGTTCGGATAAACGTAAAAATAAATCACTTGATATCTTGATTTCAAATACTCAAACAAACCTGCACAAATTGTGACAAAATAGCTTTGTGGCTTATATATGTTTTAGTCACAGATTTGTGAGCACATACGCAAGATGGTTTACTTTAGTTTGTGACAATCAAACGTGCTAGGAAAAGTACATAAAATCACGCATAGCATCAGCATGGAGGGCATGCAACAAGCTCACCAAAATGTGGAAATCTAGCCTTCCTAGAAGGCTCAAGGAGCGCCTCTTCCTTGCAACAGTATGCCGTGCTGTTATGCGGCTGTGGAGAATGAACACTCCAAAACTGGAAAAGCAAATAAATGGGTGCTAAACAAGGCTATTAAGAACAGCTCTTAACATCCACTGAAGTCGACATATGACCAACAAAGTTTTATTATATGGGAACCTACCCAAGCTCTCAACAAAAAAACAGACAGAGAAGGATGCGTTTTGCTGGCCACTAATACAGGATGCAAAGACGAACCAGTGTCCAATAATGTTCTGTGTACCCTAAGCATTGGAGGAGGAAACCTGGTAGACCGGCAATAACGTACACTGGTATTCTCAAGATGGACACGGGACTGGAATCGGCAGATTTCAAGTCGGCAATGTGGACAGAAAGGCATGGGGAACCATCGTGATTCGAGGACATTGCTCGAATTATAAAGCAAGAAAGCAAGCACGTGCTAGGAGAAAACAATTATGTCTGACTTCTTTGAAATTTAAGATATAACTCAAGATTGTACCCAAACCATTGGGTGTTGTGTCTAATAACATTTGTATTTTGCATTGCAGGTCCCTGTCAGTGCAGGAAACGCAAAAGAAGTGGCTGTGTTTCTGTCTAATCAGACTTTCTCATCTTCAGATTCTAGCGATGAAAACGTCGAGGATATTTCAACGATTTTAGAAAACATTGTCAAGGCAGAATCAGGGGATGTAGAGGTATTTATATTGTTATTAATAAGAACTTCTCTATTTCCATAACTTTGAAGGAATAACATCACCAAGAAAGCATAATTTCCTCTCTTTTTCTTTAAAAGCTAATGGAAGTCTTAACTCGTAAGAAATTAAAGACGATCGTTGAACAGCAACTTTGTCTTTGCTGTTTTTGTATTGAGGAATCACTGAAACTAGTTACGTTCTTATTTAAATTTAATTTATCAACCTATTAGATGGATGACAACACCGATTAACTGCAGATGCCACATTGTTACTGAAACAGGCTGAACATATGATTTTCATATTGTATTTCGACTTATTCGTTTGAGATATATATGACTCCATTGTTTTGTTTTGTATGAGTCCATAAGACTTTATCAGCTTAACAAAGCGACGCCCCAGCCCTGTCACATTTACACGGCTGCCGCTCCAGTCTGCAGCCAGTATAAACCGTCAGAAAACAAGGATAACTCATTTTGAAGCTAACATATTTTTCAGACAGTTTGATTTTTTTTTTTACAAAGATAAATTTTGTTTTGTTTTGTCATGTTAATAAGTATGTGTTCACGCTGTAAAAATGCAGTTACGCACAAGGCTATGTAGAAAGTGTTTTCTAGCTGGAATTTCAGTGTCCATGAGTCAAACTGCCAGGGGGTGCATATAGACTATGTCGATCAGGCCTGTCTGAGGATAGAACTTTAAGAGCTTCACCTGTTTTTGTAAGATAGAATATGGGAAACCCAATTTTGTTTGCGGTAAACTGTAAGAGGTGAATACAGTTTGTCGTGATTGATTGATTGATTAAAGGTTACCGCAATGTAAAACTGCCTGTGTATGACTTGGTGATATCTCTTTTAAAGGTGACCAAGGCTGTTATTCAGACAGTTGCCAATGTCATCACGAATGTTCAAGAGAGCCAAGGCACCGCGGACAGCACGACCTCCTCGGCCATCGTCAAGTCCGTACAACAACAAGTTTCCCTGACCCTTCAGCAAGGAGGAAATGTCAGCATACAACAAAAAACCATCCATGTCAAAGCTGTGAGCATTGACCCACAGAAAGCAAGTAATGGATTCAGCTTTGCGTCAGTACAACAGGAGTCAGCTGGCTCGAGGTCACCACAAGAGGGCTCTCTAGATGGCACTGAGGTCAAGACATTCACGGATGCCAGCGAAGTACCGAAGGATGTTGTTGCATCGATTCAGTTACCAGCGAGCATTCTTGACCATTTGCCGCCAGCCATTGGTAATGATATGGAACCACTGCAGTGGTCATTACACTGTTGTTTAGAAGTTAAATCACTATGATCCCAAAAGTCTTGTTCCCTTTAAAGAAAATGAGGTTTCCTTAAAACAAAAACTATGTATAACTAAGGGCATTATTATACTGTCCCTTTAAAGTCCATTTTTTATTTGAAAGTTTGTGCATATTATAATTGATTATTATGTCACACCACAAACCGTCTTTAAAGGTCTCACAATAGCATCCTGTATTGTTCAGTTTGTTCAGAGGAATCAAAATGTTCTTAAGTGGTCACATCAAAGTGTTTATTAAACGAAGTTTTGTTTCAGTAATTGTTTCATGAATGTTTGATTGACTTTAAAGCTAACGCGTCATTGAAGATTAGTTTCATAGTCTACGCTGATGACACGTTGTTCCAAACGGGCGTTAAGAACTTGACATCAAAGGTCGCTGGGTCCGTCGTTTCACTGGCAGTGGAAGGTGTCGAGCTAAAAAACCTAACTGATCCAGTGGTTATAGACTTCAAGGTAAGTTTAATAACTTTGTGCAAATTCAAGTGAAGTTTCTCTAATGTTTTAGTAATGGCTTTTTTTATTTTTTGTGGCGCTTGTTTGTGGTTTTTTTTGCATTTCTTTTAAAAATGTTTTATTGAGCTTGTTTTTGTTGTTGTAAATCGCATCAATTGGTATCTTTGAAAGTCGCTTAATAAATCTTTTTAATAGTAATAACGACCTACTTGACAAGTATCATGTACGTACACGATAACTGTCTTGTACGTACGCGATCGCTACCGTGTACGTACACGAATACTTTTGTGTACGTAATAATGATGATAATGAAATAACAACAAATTTTGCATGTGTAACTGCTCACACTTGCACACAAACAACACACATTAACTCTCTCAGATTTTTTTGTCTTTTGTTTTAAGAAAGTGTCTGATTGGAGGACCCTTTTCATAAATATTTCAAAAAAAATCTTAACTAAGGTATTTTTTCACCCTCATCAGACACCAACCAATGCATCTGAGGAGGACTTGGACACCATCCAATGTACATTCTGGGAGTTTGGTAGCGAAGAGGATGAAGCTGGTTCTTGGTCAACTGATGGGTGCAAACGAGCAAACACAACCACTGATAAAATCTCCTGTGAATGTGACCACGCCACTAACTTTGCCATACTCATGGTAAGGGCTCCCTTTGTTTTTATTATAATAATAATAAAAATAAAACCACATGTGTTATGCGCCGTTCACCATAAAATGTTCAAAAGCGCATTTCAAAAATCTACAACAGCTTAAAAATCAGCACAATCGAGAAAAACAGCAAATAGAGTAAAATCAAAACAATATTGTTGTTAAAATAATAACAAATTAGCCAAAAGCTTGTTTAAAAACAAAAGTCTTCAGCTTAGCCTGAGAAACCGAAAGAGACTGAATGCCTGATGGTAAATCATTCCAAAGTGTCGGTGCAGCTTGAGTAAATGACCTGTCCCCAGTGGATGTTTGCATATTACTGTTTGGGTAATTTAGGGGTATTTAAACGCAGCTAGTGATAAGTCTTCCTGTATCTTTAAGTTGAAAGGAGAGACCTTCAAAGGATTTTTCTCCAGTTGGATGTTGAGAATTGTGCTCAGTTTGTTCATTTTTAATTATGACGTCACCAATTGGTACATTCAGCATTTTGCCTACAGCTAATGCAATGTCTTAAACATGCTGTAAAACGATTACACGATGGAAGAAGGAAATCATTGCTAGTTATGACGTCATCAATTGGTAAACTCAGCTCTTTGCCTAGCTATTAATGCAATGTGTAAAACATGCTGTACAACGATCACACGATGGAAGAAGGAAATCATTGCTAATTATGACGTCATCATTTAGTACATTCAGCATTTTGCCTACAGATATAACAATGTCTAAAACATACTGTAAAACGATCACAAGATGCAAGAAGGTCATCATTGCTAAATATGACGTCATCAATTGGTGCATTCAGCATTTTGCCTACAGCTAATGCAATGTCTTAAACATGCTGTAAAACGATCACACGCTGTAAGAAGGGAAGCAATTATTATTAAGTCATCAGTTGGGAGTAGTGTTGATAATTCCAACATGTTCATGATTCCAGAATGGGCCATGATTCCAACATGGGCCATAATTCCAACATGGTCCAACATGTTTTTGTCTCTTTACTTTGCACAGGATGTGAAGGGTCAAAAACGTACAGAGGATGGTCTCTCCTTCACCCCAGCACTTGATGTAATCAGCCAAATAGGAGGTGCTCTATCGGTCATTGCTCTGTCTCTTACCCTGGTAATATACCTCTCCATAAGGTAAGACAGTCTTTAAAGGCACATTCTAATTGTTCCCAAGACAAAAAGTCATCAGTGCACTCAAAACTGCACACAAACCAGAAGTCTTTTATTTCTATCTAAAAGAACACAAATTCGTCCAACGAGGGTGTTTTTTCTCTCATAATTTTCTCCTAACTTCGATGACCAATTTAGCTCAAATTTTTACAGGCTTGTTTTGTATGCTTATGTTGGGATATACCAAGTGAGCAGACTGGTCTTTGACAATTACCAAAGTTGTACCTTCCGTTGAAGATAAAGATGTATATAATTGCTTGAACGTATTTCCTTCCAGGAAACTGCGAACCGGCAAATCTCGTCAAATTTTCATCCACTTCTGCTTCTCCTTGCTACTGCTCTACCTCGTGTTCCTGGCTGGTGTGGACAATGCTAGAGTAAGTATAATAGTCCTCATGCACATGACGTCATTTTAGTAGGGCGCCCCCACCCAGAGGTCAAAAGGAGGTTGTTCATTGGCCAATCCTTTACGCTGCGTGTACAAATCTGTGCGATTTTATAAACACAGTTAGCCTATATATTCCAATCTGAGCTATGGAGGTCGCCACATGAATAAACAAAAACCTGCTCTTATCGTATACCTACAAGATAACTATCCAAGCTGGATATTGATGCTTATTATGTACGTACCGGATAGTGTACGTACATTATAAGCATTATGTACGTATACGATAATTATCTTGTACGTAAATGATTACCCCCTGACTTATTATGTACAAACATCTTAATTATCATGTACGTACACGTTTAGTCTAAAGTTATTATTTACATGTACAACTGCGATAACTTTTGTGTTCGTACACGATTACTATCTTGTACGTACATGATAATAAGTGCGTACATACACAATATTTTGAGACTTATTGTGTACGTACATGGTAGTGTAAGTACTCGATCTATTATGTACGTACATGAAAAATCCCAATTTTTGTATTTGTAGATGATAATAATCTTGTGCTTTACATTATAGCTATCTCATAAATGTAGCCCCTTCTAAAACCATCAGAAGCAACAAATTCAAACCTTCTAAGTAAACCCAGTTTTTGCCACTGAATTATTGTCAATCAGGGCTCTGGAGGAGGGTGTGTATTTGTTGGTGCTCTGCTACACTACTTGACTCTGACCACCATGATGTGGATGGCTGTTGAAGCCAGGAATATGTACGTCAGCACCGTTAAGGTGTTCCCTGAGGACACTCCCCTGTACATGGTCAAAGCTGGACTTCTTGCTTGGGGTAAGCCTTCACAATATGATGGGTTTTTACAACTTGTCCAAGCTTGATGAAAACACCTCAGAGTTTTTATCATGAAACAACCATCATTGTTGCTTTGTCATTCAAATCCTAAATTACAATACTAAGGCAAATAATGTTTGGCACTTAAATGACTAACTAGTAATAAATAAATATCTGCATGAGCGTTCGTAGCAACTACCCCATGAAGAAAAACCAAGGTTTATGCAGTCCTGCATAATCTAAACAAAGGATACCAATTACTCAATGCTGTAGCTTTGTTTTCATGTTTGCAATAATCCTACTAACACGGCTACCCACCACTTTATAGGCAGAGAGGAAGACTACAGTTTGAAACATTTTATGAAGGGGAAATAGACAAATAAGAAAGTTTATAATACAGATGAAAGTTTAAGCAAAGGTTATTTGTAAACAATGTTCATTGCCGTTTTTTTCTTCTTCTTATTTCACTCTCCAGGATCTCCTTTTATCCTACTGATAATAACACTATCAGCAGCGACAGACTTCTACCGGAATGAACATTAGTAAGTCATCCAACACCGTCTACAATGCCCTCTTGTTCTTGATGGAAATCAGAGAACCTATGGCAAAAAGCTCTAATACTCTTCCAACATCCTTGTAATTTCCTACTTAAGATTCAACACAAGGTTTTGAAACTGATACCATCTTACAATGCCCCTATTTTTCTTGTTGACAATCAGCGCAGCCAAGACTAAAGGCCCCTGTTCAGTCTCCTGACAACAGCTGGCATAACTAATAGTCGAAACATTGGGGTCTTTTGAGAGCCACAACTTCTTCCAGGAGAGTTTACTATAGTAAATGGTGTAGCCATCAGAATAAAACCCGACAAAATGAGTCATGAAACACTGATTCTAATCAGACCCCAAAACTGTACAATAATAGTTCCAGGGTTTTACCACAAACCCCCAGTTTATAAAACAGCAGATGACATTACATCCTCAATAATCTAAACTGATTTGACAGCTGACTTTTTTGTGTTCTCCTTTTGACTGTAGTTGCTTCATCTCTCCTGGTCTGGCCATGTACCTCGGTCTCCTCACCCCAATCGCTCTCATCCTCCTCCACAACGTCATCACTTTCATCCTGGTCATGCGCAGTCTCATCAAGGTCAAAGAGACATCTCGGTCAGAGCAAATAACCAAACGTCTCCAGAATGCTGTGGGAATCTCAGCCCTCATGGGCTTAACTTGGTGCTTTGGGTTCCTGGCCATTGAAGGGGCAACTTTTGCCTTCCAGCTCCTCTTCTGTCTGACTAACTCCTTGCAGGTATGTTCATTGTATTTATGAGCTAATAAAGAGCAATATACTCATGAAATTCTACATCAGTGTTTGGGTGAAAAGTATAATCTTTAAACCATTACTGTCTTCTCTAAAGACGTACAGGGTATAGACGATGTGACCTGTGACATCATATGTTTAAAAAAGAGCCACAGAGCCTGGACTTCCTGAAGGAAACGATTTGTACACAGTCTAATGGAAGGAAACATAAAATCTTATATTTAACGGAGATTGCACTGTCTAATTCTTATCAACGTTGGATATGATGAAAGGGGGCACATCTCAAAACTTGTCCAGCTTTTACTTTCATAACTCAGATTTCTGTGGAAACTATGACACAAAATGTCAACTTTCCACTATGACCAGAGCAGTATCTTGCCTGCCAGAAAATCCAAAGAATGTGCAAGGTAACATTTATTGTAAACAAAGTTCACATGGTCTATACTGATTGAAACCTTAAAACCAATGGCTCTTGTCAGAGCCAATGTTCCTCCCATAAGAGATTTACACATGGTTGTACCAACAAGTTTACTGAATAAAGTTACTTCTTAACGTTTGTAAGTATTAAACCTAAGTGTGAAATTATCTCCTTTCAATGTTATTTTGGTAGGGTGTGCTTGTGGGTGTCATGTTCTGTGCCCGACTAGTCTTGGTCCCAAGACCATTGGTGTTGCGCGGTCACACACAACCAACGTTCCGATTATGCACGGCAAAAACTGTCCACGCTTGTAATGAACGAACGCTAGCGGGCGCTCTGTTTCTCTGATTTAGATCTCACCATGGTCTTGAATATTTGCAACGACGGGTCTTAACTTTTTTATTGTTTTTCGGCAAATCTCCCCCGACTTTCCGGTGGAGCCAATCAGAGGCTGCGTTGCGGTTGGCTCATGAATAATTCATCAGTGTTGTGCATGTAGTGTACAATGCATGCAGTAATTCCATTGCATGACTTTTGCTTTACTCTGTGTGTGGGTATATATGTTTTTATCGGAGTATAATAATGTCCAGATCAGTAGGATTTGAAACTTTGACACAGGGTGGAAATACGATGAAAGGTTTGTGGTACCAGCACAAACATTTCTGTGTATAATGTCCAGATCCAGACACCTGCATTGCCATGATATGCAGCTTGAAATGCGATCGTGGCGTTATGCTCCCGACGTGCCAGGACCCACACTGATGAAGCCTGTATTGGCTAAACAATTTGCTTATAGTTAGCACAAAATAGTATTGCTTAGCAGAAACTGGTTGCCAGCCAATTTTTAATTAAATTTGAAATTTTGTAGTGCCCAAGTAAATTTTTGGATAGTAAAGAAATTGTGTACAGTATTTTCTGCCAAACAGATATTAACTGGTGGGCCCTGTAGTGTTATTCACAGTGAAAGTTTTTTAATCTTGGGGGAAGGAAATCTTGAGGGATTCAAAAGCATCTTTGTGAGAACGTATTTTGAAACGTAACCGTAGCTGCATATCTTGGAACGTAAGCGTAGCTTGACTTGGGATTGAAAGGGTACTTTTTGATATTGTAGCGTAACCTATTAGTATCTTGGAGTGTATAAGCGTAGCTGAGTAGCTGCGTAGCTTGGAACATAACAGTATCTTTTGGTGGAGCGTAAGCATATCTTGGAACATAATTCATAGCTGCGTATCTTGGAACGTAAGCGTAACTTGACATGGGATTGAAAGCGTACCTTTTGATATTATGGCGTAACTTGAAGGAACGTAAGCAGATCTGTAAGCGCAGCTGAGTAGCTGTGTAGCTTGGAACGTTGACATCTTTTGGAACGTAAGCATATCTTGGACTGAAGCGTAGCATCTTGGAACATAAACGCAGCTGCGTATCTTTGAACGTAGGCATAGCTTGACTCGGGCTTGGAAGCGTACTTTTTGATATTATAGTGTAACTTGAAGGAACGTAGACCTAAGCGTATCTTGGAACGTAAACGTAGCTGCGTATCTTGGAATGTAAGCGTAGCTTGACTCGGGCTTGAAAACATATACCTTTTGATATTATAGTGTAACTTGAAGGAACGTAGACCTAAGCGTATCTTGGAACGTAAACGTAGCCGAGTAGCTGCGTAGCTTGGAACGTAACCAAATAACATTTTTTGGGAATGTAGTCGTAACAATATCTTTTGGAATAACTCATGAGAAATTTCGAGTTTTGATTGCTTGTCCAGTGGCGACTACTGCTATTCAACTCCCAGTTATTTGAGGCGAATAGTCGGGTCATTAAATTCCACTAGTTGCCCAGTTTAATCATTACCTCAAAAACAACTCTTCATTCACAGAATTAAAAAAAATAATACTTTGTTTGACAAAATTATGCTTTGAGGGAATTTTGTTTTAGCATTATTTTTATTTAAACCTTTTATAAAAAATTCTCATAATTTTTTTAAGCTACTCACACAATAACACTGTCAATATAACAATATGCGATATTCCTAGGTTTTGACATCATCAAAATTACCTGAAAACTCATAACAAAAAGAAATTAGGGGCCATGAATTAAAGTGGAGCATACTGGAACGTTGCGATCATAAGAAACAACGGATTCGACACCCGCAAGCTGGGAGTTCATAGCGCCTGGGATTTAACACCTTCAACCCCACGAGACACGGCATGGGCGGTACGTGATATTCCACAAGGCTTATTTCACGTTCCGATTGCTCCACGCCGTGGGGCCATACAGCGTCCGATACACGGACTCTCTGAATGCTAATTTTACGTTCGATTTTTGACCATTATTTACGATTTCAAATCGTCACGTATCCATAATCTGAATAGGTACCTATACTTAAAATTTCACTGTTTTCCTTTTAATAGGCCTATAATGACCACGGAATCACTCTTTGAGCAAAGATTATTAAAAAAAGACCGCCGATCATATTGACCTTTGACTCGATCTAGTTTGAATAGTCATCTTCAATTCGTCACGTGATATGAATATTGCATACATTAAAAGTAATTTACATAGTCTGGCCACGCCTTCAATTTGCAAATATCCAAGACCATGGTGAGCACAGGACATGGTGAGATCCGTAAATCAGAGAAACAGCGCCCGCTAGCGTTCGTTCATTACAAGCGTGGACAGTTTTTGCCGTGCATAATCGGAACGTTGGTTGTGTGTGACCGCGCAACACCAATGGTCTTGGAACCAAGACTAGTGCCCGACGTGAAGAGGTTCGAGTGGCAATTGCCCCATATCTGAGACGTATCTGCTGTGGGCGTGAATGTCGATTGCCCATCCATCGCGATGAGAAGCCTACTAGTCTAACAACATCTCAGACTGCACCCATTACCATGTCTACCGCTCCAACCACTAACTTAGACATATCGGTATCTGCAGCACCTCGTGAGGCAGAGACGGAGATACGCGAAGTAGAGACAGAGATTCGCCAAGTACATGTAGAGACGGAGATACCTTAAGTATAGATAGAGATAAGCTAAGCAGAGACAAACATACGCTATAAAAGTAGAGACGGAGATACGCTAAGTAGAGACGGAGAGACGCTAAGCAGAGATGAAGATACGTAGTACAGATTGAGATACGCTAAGTAGAGACAAGGATACGCCAAGTAAAGGCAGGGAGACGCCAAGAACAGACGGGGATACGCTAAGCAGAGACGGAGATACGCTTACTAGAGACAGAGATGCGCTAAGTACAGATGCAGATTATGCCAAGTAAAGACGGCGATACACTAACTAGAGGTTGAGATGCGCTTAGTAGAGATAGAGATACGCTGAGCAGAGACGGACATACCCTAATTAAAGACGGACATATGCTAATTACAGACTTACAAATGCTAAGCAGAGACGAAGATTTGCTATTTTAGTATAACCCTTCTTGGTTCATCTCATAGACATCACTACTCAGATATGAGATGTTCTACCACGTGGTGTTACCACAAGTGCATCTCAAACTACTGGATCCTCTTGGAGCTACCATTACTTACATAATAATGAGATCTTCAACCACGTGATGTTGTTGTTTACAAATGTTCATGCTTGGAAATGTTTTGATCAGTATACAGTGAAATGGTGTAGTAAAATAATTCTTGATGGGTATCAGAAATGAACCCTCTTCAGCATTATCATATAGTGGTAGATATAATATTCAGTCAGTTAATGTAATCAAGACAACATAAGGAGTATAGTGGTGAAGTTAACTAAGGGACAAGATTTCGTTCATTTACATGAAACAAGCACTTTCCCAGCAAACACGTAACGTCATCGTAACGTTACTGTGAAGTTGTATTTTGGTAATGTTGCTTCCCAACTAAAACACAACTAACCTACAACGTTGCCAAAAGGTTGCAGTTTGGTCTTGTTACACATTGACATAAATACAACGTTATAAAAACGTTATGTTTTAACATCGTATAAAAACGTCCTGTGAATATTGTTATGCAACGTTGTCAGAAGGTTTTGGTTTCGTCACGTTACTTCATAACTTAGATACAACTTTTGTCTAACGTTTTTTAAACGTCATATACAAACGTTATGTGAATGTTCTGTGCAAAACGTTATCTGAGAGTTGTGGCTTTGTGTTTTCACAACGTCTTAATAAAGTCACTTTAGCTTTGTTTGGCAACGTTGCTTGAATGTTGTACCTTCGTCAGGTTATTTGGCAACGTACAACTCACTTTGCAACGACGTAGTTTTCATCGTCTGATAGTGGGACGTTGTGGAAACTTGTTTTAACAAAGTTACCGAACAGTGTTTTGACAGTTCACTGGCATGTGTCGCACGACGTGTATCCTCGGGGCACGTGGGCAACGTACAGATATAACGTTGTATCAACGTTGTATACCACGAGGCAGATGACCGCGGTCATGCAGACGTCCTCTACAAAACGTTTTCAATAAAAAATAATATTTTTTATTATAATATTATTTTATGGTAATATTTTATAAATAAAAAAATAACGACACTCATATAGGTGTTAGTAAAGAACAAAAAGATTAATAATAAAAAACTTCATACAATTATTAAAAAAGGAAATTCTCATATAAAGTACGAGGCTACAATCCGCGCGGAGGATTGTGGGGGATTGTTCAAATGTTATGCTGCACTTCCGCCGTTCAACCGTCGTATTCTTCTCCTAGCCTGTACGTTACGCCGACCAAATTTACATCGGTTGTTAAGTTGCCATCTTCTCGACAATGGTAAGTATTCTACATACAAAAACTTCCTTTATCTTGTTGTGTTTTCCGTACAAAAACAAGTATTTTCTTTGGTTATCACGATTGTCTATATATGTAATCATTCATGTACGTCGTGTGTACATCTCCAGACAACAATACAATGAGACATTTTTACACATACAATGGGCCATGGCAGAGGTAGCTAGAATACGGCCAACCAATCTTCGTGTTTGGTCTTCCTCCGTGCTCTTTGACATCAGTTTACTCTGTATCCTTTGTCCCAGAGTAGAATAATTGTGAACCACAGATTTTTGAGGAAAATTGACTGCTTTTCGACGCCATGATGTTTAATTTAATATATTATTATGCTTACTTATGAGGGCACCAATTTGTGTGTGTTACTGTTATTGTGCTTTCCACAAATCAGCTACGGTAAAAGGAAAAGTATTTCATCAATTTATATATATAATTAATATTGTTGAAGGAGTAATTAAGGGGTAACTGAAAGGAACCAACATTTGTATTTTTTTCAGAAAGCATATATGGAATAGTGAAGCATGATTGATGCTTTTTTAATGTTCATTGATTTACCTTTTTTTAATGAAACGGCAGCATTTAAAAAAAGGTTTGTTGATCAATTACAGTTAATTTTGTTAGCTGAGACAAACAATATGTGGGTACTGGGTAGAAGGAATGAAAATGCTTAGTTTTACCATTTCGAATGACCACCCCAATTACTTTATGTTTTTCTTTAAAATGTTTTTATTTTACTTTTAGGAGCTTGCTGAAAAAGTTAGAGGAGGCCATCTCATCTTCTTGACACCTAAAAATTTCCCCACAACAAAAGTTGGGCCCAAGTACAGGTTAGTGAGTTACATGTGCATGCTGTAGCTTTGTATGTGAAATACTCTCAATGGAAATGTTGGCAACGCCTATTATATTGTAAAAAAAAACTAGATAGCTTAAAGACAAAAGGTATTCACTATCCTATACAAAGATTAATGGAACATGTTTTCAGTCCATAGACATTTTGATAATGTGCAGGTACATATGGACAGTTATGTTTCACGATGTATACATTAGAAAATAACAATGTCAAACTCGTTCTTGTTGACCCGACATGGATGAACCGATATACATGTGTACATTGATAAAGGAAATACATGTACACATTTTGTGGGAAAGGTCAAAATGACTCAATTTTCTCTTTGTTTCACATTTTCTTTTACATTTAGGAACCTTGTTGAGGAATACCTACCTTTTCGGATGTGGTGACCCTTGGTGATTCTGACTAATCCATCGACAATTTTGCCGTGTACCACTTGCTGCCTGCTATCCTTTTTTCCCCAAACCCTTTTTAACATTTTATCTCAAAGCTGAGCTTTTGTTACTGATTTAAAAACGTAGATGCACTAAATGAAGAAATTTAAACAAGAACAGTATTTAACATTATTCAATATGTTCAAAAAAGTTCTAAATTCAACATTCCTCCTCAACAACTTTGCCATTCACACTAGATTTTGCTCCATCCAAATGTAAAAAAAACAAAAACAATTTGTGTGGGTATTCATTAAAATGGCACTGTATTTTTACTTTTGAAATCTGAAGACAATTGGAACTATGTTTAAAGTTAACTTTAAAAACGTTTGTTTTCAAAGGGTTGTTATACATTTGGCAATAAAATTACCTGGTAAGAAACATTTTGAGAAACAGTTCACTTTGAAGTAATGTGGTTTTGGAAAAACATTTTGAAGCTGATGAGTGTTTCTGCCAGAAACGCTTCTCAGATTGGGTGTTCAAATTGCAGACTATATATTCTTCCCACATGAATTTTCACAGGTTAGTTTTATGGTACGATGTATCTACAACTAGATTAGAACAAGCAGTGAGTTTCAGTAACAATGGTATGGAACTTACTGTATGTGTATATAATATAATATATACATGTAGATAAATACAATAAAACTAACCCTCTGTGAATATTTCACTTCAAAAGATGTTTGTGTTTTGGAGATTTCACCGGGAAAAAACAGGACGATTATTTCCACACAGGAAGAATATTTCTTAGATCTAAATTTTGGGGAATAAAAAGTTATCTATTTTTTCTATAACCGGAGAACTTCGAAGTTAAACGTTTCTCAAAATGCATTACACTGCCTACAGCTGCTGAACTTCTGACAATACAGTTGTTTTTTATTGCCTTGAATTTGTAGAGTCATTGCCAAACGTATACAGACCATTTAACTGTAAATCTCCAACTTTGCCATTTTTATTATACAACGCATTTTGAGTTATATTTAACCATGCTTTAAAGTTTTGCTGTCTTTTCTATGAAATGATTTGTATGCAATTAAAGATGTTAAGAGAGCCAAAAGCACTTTGGTATGCATGTGTCTTGATTTTTTGTGATAAATTTACATTTATTTAAAGCATTTAATAACGTTTTTATAACGTTGGGTTTTTCCTGTTGATGACGTTATATAAATACGTCACAATCACGTTCAGAAATAACTTTATCAAAACGTGAAGATTTAACGTTTTCAAAACGTTATTATGTTACGTCATGACGCGACGTTATCTAGACGTTGACAAAACTCCACACTTATCCGTCCGTACAACGTTAAATAAAAACGTTCTCCCAACATTCAAATAACGTCGTAGCGACGTTCAGGGCACGTTATTATGTTTGCTGGGTTATCCAACCAACTAATAAACCTGTCAAAAAGGTGAACCATTTAAAAGCAGTTTTGGTGTTGCCACTCTGTCAGGCATTTTGTATAGTTTGTATGTATCCAAAATGGACTCTCTAATAAACTACAGTAGCCATTGCATTGTCTTCGTCCGGTGAAAGATATATTCAGTCAATTAATGTAATCAAGACAACATAAGGAGTATAGTGGAGAAGTTAATGATTGTAAGACAATCTGAAAACAGTCGCCGCCCGAAAAAATTAACAGTCGCAGGAGTAGAACGATTTTAACTTGTACGACGTGATCTCGATGGTCGGGAACCAATCGCAGGCGCATGATTTCTCAGTTGTTGTGACCCGAGCATATTTTGTCTAGGTGTTGCCGACGGTTTGCTAAGGGGGCACAAAATTTAAGGTTGACCTGTGGCCGGCTTAAGAGAGGCAAAATGTCTTCCATGTGCCAATAGAGGTAATTTGTACAGTATTTTGCAGCATAGGATTATAATCCACTACATCATTATTAACAAAGTACCGGACTGGTTATTATAACAAAAGCACCTGAATTGGTTCAAAATAATTATTACTAAATTATTATACATATCTGGTAGGTAACCAAGAAAGCCTCAAGTGAACTTAAAGGGACACGTATATAAATATGACGGAGGTGGGGCAACGCAGGGTTTTAGAGTGAAGGTTGAATATCTAGCATTGTTTCTCTTACCTTTGGTCGTTTAGCCAGTAGATCTTCTTCAGCCATCTGGTCACAGTGTCTTCAGTACATCTCACTAGAAAGCTGTTTTTAAAAAAGTATGGAGTTTCCATAAATGTTACCTAATTAAATGGCAGATTCTCGATAGATTAAAAAAGGGGGAAATAACGTCTACCATTTTTTCAATTAGGTCAATCGCACAAGGAAATCTTCAAAAGTGGAGGTCGGATAAACGCCCGTTTTTCTTACTTTGTCCAAAAGTGACCTCCAATCTGTCCACAATTTTTGCTCTGCAAAAAGTATGAAATCAATATTTCAACTGAGACACGTTTTCCTAACGCCACCTGGCTGCATGTATCCAATGCCAGTCGTGTAAATCTGACAGGGGCGGAGCCGGCAACACATGGTTAAAAGTGGAGGTCGAATTTAATAATAATAATAACAATAACAAATAATAATAATAAAAGTTAATTCTTTTATAGTGCATTTCATAACTGAAAGAAATACCAATGCGCTTTACAAAAACCAAAATGCAAAGAGCAACAAATTAACAATAAATAAACTACTAATAGGCAAACGAAAGGATTAACTGAACAATAGGCAATGGAAAACAAATGGAACTTTAGCAGATCTTTGAATTGTTCTATGCTCTGTGGAGAGCGAATGTAGCTGGGAAGAGAGTTCCAAAGTTAGGGGGGGGGGGGGGGGGCAGCACTGGAGAAAGTCCGGTCAAGTTTTCACTTACCTTTAGTCGTTCAGCAAATAGATCTTCATCAGCCATCTGGTGGTCACAGTCTTTAAATCCTAAGACGCCTAAAGCATGAACCAGTTCCATCAATGACTCTTGAAGCTTGGCATTGACGGTTGCTTGCTGCTCGCTGCAGGGTCTGCCTGGAGCCATTCCTTGTCTTGGTCTGTTAACACCTGCCTCAGTCCGCACCTGTTTCTGACTGGAGAAAACAATTCATATAGCAATTTAGCGAATATTGTATGTATGCATGCATGTCAGTATAACCACAGAGGGGGGGGGGGGGGGGTAGAGTTACAGTTGTGGGAGGGTTCGGGGGGGGGGGGGTGGCTCCACGATGGGATACACCAATGATTTTAGCGCACCAACGAAGACCTAGGTGACAAAATGACAAGTCAGGTTACTATCAGTGGAGTGGAAGAGGGATTGTGAGTGTGGGGGGGGGGGGGGGTTGTCACGTACCCCTATGCTGGTGTCTCCCCAAGCCCTCTCCATCAAAATGTTGTTGAGAACATGGTAAAATAAACACTTTGGGCAAGTTGTGGCTTGACCAAGGGTCAACCCCCGGGCACTAATCTACAGCTGGGTGTTAGACTTGTTGTGATTGAAGGAACTTATTACACCTTTGGAGTTTTCTCAAGCTTCAAGGAAGCTCGATCATTTTCTTGGTCAAGACGGTCACGACAAGGACTGGTACAAGTGTTATGCAACAAGTTTCCTTCTTTCACTATGGATTCTTTACAAACTTAAGTAAATAGTTCCAACTTAAAAATTACTGGCTACATCCTTACGGACTGCGAGGGAGAGAGGAGGATGGGTAACCCTGTTTCAGCCCCGTGTGTAGTTTGCAACGTGCCCCTACCTCAACACGTGTTTCTGATATTCTAATCATGAATAAACACATTAATTATGCATTCATTTATTTCTTTATTTCCCTATTTGTTTAGGTTCTTGTTTGACTCTCATTAAATAAAATGAAAATGAAAGCAAGTAAAAGCAGGGAAAGCCATAGCTGAGCTCATCCGCGCAACATTGATAGTTTTTTATTTTTTATTTTTGTTAACACAGCTGACAAAAGAAACATAAGTTGTCATTGATTTGTACTGCTTTAACATGTTTTAATTATTGCAGTACGAGGTCAATTTTCAATATTGATTTATTATAACTTGTATTTTTCTTTTTTTTATTGGATGATAATGTTTTTCTTTTAAGGGGGTTTGGTTCGATTATTAACTTAATGGTTATGCCACTAAGATAAGGGGCCAGTTTCAAAGAGCTGCTTAAAGGCAGTGAACACTATTGGTATTTATACTTAATATAGTTGTTAGCATACTTGGTAACGAGCAATGCTCCCTCGCCCTTCACCCATGCTTCCTGTAGATCTCAAATCTACATTTTGATGTATATTGCAAAATGTTGCCTCGTGAGGAGGAAGTGATTTGTAATAATTCGTAATAATATGTGTTGGCATTGATGTTACACACAGTAGTTCGACTTGGCTACGTCGTTTCAGCCATCGTGCCATTCTTGAGGAAGTTTGGATCGTTTTCCCTTCTAGACAGTTTCATAAAAAAACAATGACAACTAGATCCGTAATGGTCGGAAACTGAAGCATATTGTTTTGGTGTTTGTTCGCGATTAGATTGCCAACACTCTCAGCTAAACTGGGCCCGAGCCATTTGTGTATACGTCATGTGATTTGAAACCAGGGCCCAATGTCATAGAGCTGGAAGCACACAAACTTGCTAAGGATGAAATTTCTTCCTTGTTAAAAACAGGATTACCAACCAAATTTCCATTTGTTGCATATTGCTTGTTGCTGGTATTCAGCTGCTGTTTGCTCATCCTGAAAATCATGTGGAAATTTGGTTGGTAGGCTAATCCTGTTTTTATCGAGGCAAAAATTTCATGCTAAGCAAATTTGTGTGCTTAGCAGCTCTATAACACTGTCCCAGATCTCACCGAAAGATTAAAAAATATATATATATATAAAATAAAGAATTATGGCCAGTGGACATTATTGGTAATTACTCAAAATAATTATTAGCATAAAACCTTACTTGGTAATGGAAAGTAATGGGAAGAGGTTGATAGTGCAAGACATTATGAGAAACGGTTCCCTCTGAAGTAACGTATTTTTCGAGAAAGAAGTCATTTCCACGAATTTGATTTCGAGACCTCAGATTTAGACTTTGAGGGCTCAAAATCAAGCACCTGAAATTGCACAACTTTGACAAGAGTGTTTTTTTCTTACATATTTAACTCACAACTCCGATGACCAATCGAGCTCAAACTTTCACAGGTTTGTTATTTTATGCTTATGTTAAAAACACCTACTGTGAAGACTGGTCACTGACAATTACCAATAGTGTCCAATGTCTGTAATTTTAAAAATAAATAAAATAGAATCTTGATGATAATAGCGTCTCAAAAATTATCAAAAGTTGTTCAACTTTATTTCGAGGGACAGACAGGGGGGCATACGATTGTGGCTTTGAATTGTGGACATTGACTTCCTCCATTAGGATAAAACATGGCAACTGAATTGAACTTCGTTCCCTTCCTCGCTGAAACTGTTTACAAGTAGCTCAAATTTGGCAAACCAAGTCAACTTCCTTGTTATCTGTCTCAAGAATACTTGGCAGCCAATATATAGCTGTATGTGTTACACAGTCTGGCCCTATAAAAGCAATAGGCACACTGTGCGTTATACGACTGGGGTTTGAGAGGGCACATTTTGTTCAATTACATTTAATTTACATTTACAAATTGTCGTATACTGTATGCGACTATCCACCCGTGTGTACGTGTTAATGGAATGAAGGCTGGAACCCAAACAACCCTTTAGGCTCTTGAAAAATTTCCGCCACAAATATGCAAACTTGCGACAAAGTATGCGAAACGGTATGGGATAAAATGTTCGACATCACAAATATTTGCAAAGATATTTGCAACATCGCAAATATCTGCAAAGATATTTACGACATCGCAAATATTGCGACATCGCAAATATTTGCAAAGATATTTGCGATGTGCGATGTCCCTTCAGGGCCACCAAAGTTTAGGGGGGAAAAAAAACAGTTTGTAATTTTTTGTTTTACTTAAGCAAGCAACTATTGTTGGGAGAATCCAACTGTGCTGCGACAAGATATGGGGGCCTTAGTTATTCGAACTTATTGAAACAATAAGTGAAGACTTCCTACAAGGGTATATTAATGTAGAAACTGAATAAAATACGTTTCCTTCCTCGTAAAACTGTTTACATTCATTTGGAGTTTGGCACATCAAATCCACTTCCTCTTTTTTCTAAAAAACTTGGCAGCCAATAAATATCTTTATTTGTTTTTACACAGTCAAGGGCTATATAAAAGCAATGATCGTACTGGGCATTACACGATTGTGGTTTGAATGTACTATGGGGGACAGTCGTGTCCCAATGAGTTTATACAGCGACTGCGCGTCTTCATAGAGTCGAGAATAATGGCACCCTCACCAATGACCATCCTCTTGCTGGCAGTATGTCTGCTGGTCACTGCATCAAATGCTCAAGACGGTAAGTTGTTTCTACTCCTGATTAAGACTTTCTCCAATACCTTATATTATTCGGATTATCAAACATGTATACAGTTGTCATTTAAATTCAAATCCAGGCCGTTTGGTTATTTATAAAGTGTTTAAACTTTGTCTGATGCTGGTATTTACGGGCCGTTCTTGTCTTCCTTACTTTTTGCTAAGAGGCGTAACCAACACCGATCGAGATTAAACATATCCCTTTTTATTTCCTGGTGACCAATAAGTTCATTCAATATGCATTGCTATAAGCAGTCCATTGGGATCGATTGTTTGGTCTGATTTCTTTATGTAAAAAAAAAGTGTTTTCCCATCTCAGTTGGAGATATCGAGGTGAACAAGAATTATTGTCATTTCACCATCAGAGTCGCAGGTTTGTGTTTGGCTTCCTAATACTACTGACAGTTTGTTTACTTTTTTCTTTATCTGAATTTCTTGCACTTCAATTTTAATATTGTGCAGGTTTTAAAGGCAGTTGACACTATTGGTAAATATCAAAGACTAGCCTTCACAGTTGGTGTAGCTCAACATATGCATATATTAACAAACCTGTGAAAATTTGAGCTCAATTGGTCATCGAACTTGCGAGATAATAATTAAAGGAAAAAACACCCTTGTAACACGAAGTTGTGTGCGTTTAGATGGTTGATTTCGAGACCTCAAGTTCTAAATCCGAGGTCTCGAAACCAAATTCGTGGAGAATTACTTCTTTCACGAAAGCCATGGCACTTCAGAGGCGGCCGGTTCTCACAATGCTTTATACCATCAACCTCTTCCCATTACTCGCCACCAATTAAGGTTTTATTCTAATAATTATTTTGAGTAATTACCAATAGTGTCCACTGCCTTTAAGTATAATGTTTATTATTTTTAGGCGTGGCAGCCTCCCGCTATGTAACATACGCTTAGAGTACCAATATTTATATCCACCCAATCCAATCCAAGATATAATATTATTTTGTTAATTTTATTCTCAAATGATTTTTTACGTCAAAGTGATTATCTTTACATCTCCAGCTATTGTCTATTTGAGTAAATTACTTGCCTAACTGACGGCAAACGACTGCTGCCGCAACATTTCTCATCAGTAAACCCCATTTATATATCAGGTACAATTAATTAAAACAAAAAAATCATTGGAAATAGAGGATTTTGGCTTTCGTGGCATAACATCCATTTACGTAAATGAATATGAATGTGATCTTGTGGTAACGTGCCGATCGCACAAAATGAAAGAACAAGTAACAACAATCGTACACGAAAATGCTGTCACAATGTTCGCCCTCTGTCGACCAATGTGTTTTTTCTTTCTTCAGATATCCTGTTTCCATTTGGAGTGGGAGATTCATCTCTCCCAAGAGGTTCCAACGTTTATTCTGAGATTCCAGTTCCGATGCCGTTTCCTTTCTTTGGTCAAAATTTCACCAGCGTCTTTGTGAGTTCTAGTTTTTTTTTTCGATTACATGTATAATAGTTATGACAGAACTTGTATCCCGTAACCAAATGCAACGTAGATGGAAGTTGAACTTGTGGTTTGTGAAAATATCGCAAGCACAGTTTACCAATATCTTCATCATTAATTTTTGTTTAGCAACTTAAAAACCAGGTTTTTTACCCTGATAATGATACTACAAAAAACAAACGTACTGACAAATGTACTTGAAATGTAAGAAAAGTTACTTAAAAATTAAAACAAACACAATAGACCTTTCTTTTGTAACGTCACAGCCACTAATGCAAATCAAAAACAGATCGCTACTCTTATTAACAATGTACACACGAATATTCAAATATTGTGTTGATTTTGTTGGAAACAAAGCAACTATGGGAGGTATTTTATTGAATTGAAAGTTTCGCAGAAAATAACGAATTTTAACTAACATTCGGCCGTCCATGCCAACCAAGGCGGTTTGTTTATCAAGAAAGGTCTGTAGTATTTTAACCGACATGTCCCTCTTTTTGAGTATTGTAACCCCGACACCTTCCAGGTAAAAGAGTAATGACGTCATAAATTTCAACCGCTTTCAATGGCGCCCTCTCGTGACAAATTAAACGTTACCTTTTTTGCTGGTGCAAGGTTTAAACTTAAAGGCACTGGACACTATTGGTAATTACTCAAAATAATTGTTAGCATAAAAACTTACTTGGTAACAAGCAATGGAGAAACATTATGAGAACTTGCTCCCTGAGCTGAGTTAACATAGTTTTCGACTTAAAAAAAAAGAATTTCCACTAATATCTGAATTTGATTTCGAGACCTCAAAATTAGATTTTGAGGGCTCGAAGTCAGGCATAAAGCACACAACTTTGTGTGACAAGGGTGTTTTTTCTTCTTTTAATATCTCGCAAATTCATCGACCAATATTGAGTTCAAATTTTCACAGGTTTATTACTTTGTGCATATTATGTTGAGATACACCAAGTGAGAAGACTGAATTTTGACAATACCAAAGGTGTCCAGTGTCTTTAACACACAATTAAATCTTAATGTCTAGATAAGAATAATTGATGACGTCATGATGACGTCAAATATTTTCAAATAAGGCTTAATCATAATTCCTTATTTCTTGCATAGACATGTTTACCAAAACGTTCTTATAATAAATAATTCGACCAACTCTGTAGCATCTACACAACGAACATGTTCTTTTTGTATCTTTGTTATCGCAGATCAGCTCAAATGGTTTAGTTTCGTTTGGACAAGTCTTCACAGACTACATACCTAAGGAGTTTCCGCTTACAATTCCAATTCTAGCAGTTCTTTGGACCGACTTGTATACTTATCATGTTGGGGATGTAAAGTACCGTTCGCTTCATCGCAACTCTTCTACTGAAGACGTTTACGACCAAGCAGACGATGTGGTTCGTCAGGAGTTCGGTAACCAGTTAAATTTCAGAGCTTCGTGGATGTTGATAGCAACCTGGGTGAATGTGTCAAA
Source organism: Asterias amurensis (assembly GCF_032118995.1). Classification (NCBI taxonomy): domain Eukaryota; kingdom Metazoa; phylum Echinodermata; class Asteroidea; order Forcipulatida; family Asteriidae; genus Asterias; species Asterias amurensis. The sequence continues at coordinate 9,940,948 of NC_092655.1, forward strand.
TTTCAGGGCCCCCATGCCGAGAGTGAGTAATGTATCGAGCTTATTCACTAAGACATCACTGGAATAGCTGACTGCCCCGTTAAAGGTTTACATCCAATATGGCGACGTGAAGACGTAATTGCGTACCATTAATCTCTTTATACTGAGATCATAAGGACTATTTAAGCCATTGTATATTTCAGCAATACGTTCTTGCTACACATCAAAAAAATAACGAACTGTAAGTCAGTACATTTTTTGTGTGCGCACACGTGGTTTTCGGTCAACTTGTTTGAAGGCTGTGGACACTATTGGTAATTACTCAACATAATTTTTATCATAAAACCTTTCTTGATTATGAGTAATGGGAGAGGTTGATAGTATAAAACGTTGTGAGAAACGACTCCCTCTGAAGTGACGTAGTTTTCAAGAAGAAGTAACTTTCCACAAATTTGATTTCGAGACCTCAAGTTTAGAATTTGAGGTCTCGAAATCAAGCATCTGAAAGCACACAACTTCGTGTGAACAGGGTGGTTTTTTTTTCTTTCATAGCTATCTCGCAACCCCGATGACCAATCAAGCTGAAAATTTTACAGGTTTGTTATTTTATGCATATGTTGAGACACACCAAGTGAAAAGACTGGTCTTTGACAATTACCAATAGTGTCCACTGTCTTTAATACCGTCAAAAGACATTCTTAAAACTGAAGTTAATACTTTGGAAAAGGCCTCCGTCTTTCATGAATGGTTTTGTAAACTGGGCGTGGCTTGTGATGAAACTAGCACGTCACACGTTGATCAACAAGAAATATATTTATCAGAACACTGCCATTTATCTCAGTTTCGTTTCAGTATTTTTCTAAACGTTATTACGTTATTTTCAGCACACGTTTCAAGCAGTTATAGTGACGGATGGCAGACGGGCTTATACCATCTTCAATTACAAGAAGATTGATTCACCAGTTAACAAAAGAAATGCCCAGGTTAGATAAAACTTTTAATAAATAAATAACAAAATTGATTTATTGATGCCAATAGTACGAATTCTTTTCAATTCCATGTTCCAAGCTATTTGTCAAACTTACACAAAGGTCAGTCGGGAATAACATAACCCCCCCCCCCCCCCCCCACACACACACACACACACACACACACATACACGCCCACCAAAAAAGTACATTTATTTGATTATCAGGTTGGTTACAATGCTGGTGATGGGGTAGCCTACTACGCTGTGCCGAAATCAATGACGGATCAGATTTACGACATCGAAGAGAGTACAAATATCGGCACTAGAGGGCGCTGGCTTTTTCGTTTAGACACAGAAGGTAAGACCTCCGAAACAAATGAGGAAAAGTCTTTGCTCCACTTTTTTCAAATTTTCAAATGGGTCATAATTTATGTTATTCTTTGTCGCCAGTTGTCGTTTGTCCGAACGATACTATTGTCGTATTGAATGGGGGAATGCCAGATGAAGCTGTCATTTGGTCACCGCTGCTATCAGCCATTGACTCTGAGGGAGGTGTCATTGATCCAGCAAGTATCGTTTGTGAAGACCAAGACGGTAATCTTACGATGCCTGGTGACAGATTTCCAGCAGGGAAAACGAGTATCACATGTACTACTGATATTAATGATACTGTACCGTACCAGGGATATTGCCAGTTTACGATCACTGTAGGTAGGTGTTTTAATATTATACGAATAACATTTTGTTACTCATGTGTTCAAGTTCGGACAAGTCTCTTAGTCTTAGTCCCCTGTAACCACTCTGGTTTTTGTTTCACGGTGTCTCAGACAAACTACGGAAGACAATGCTTAACAATGAGACAAGGTTTCATATAATTCAAATCTGGTACACACAGGAGTAGCAAACAGAGAGCAAGGACCGGAGAAGTATCACTCAAACATTTTGGATATTGCCTTTCTGCTTGAGATGTGTCTAACAAAAAAAGTATATGCAAAATTTACACAATAGTGTTCCCCACTGACATTACGCCTCCGGTTTGTACTTTTAAAGGCAGTGGACACTATTGGTAACTTCTCAAAATAACTATCATCATAAAACCTTTCTTGATTACAAGTAATGGGGAGAGGTTTATAGTATAAAACATTGTGAGAAACAGCTCCCTCTGAAGTGATGTAGTGTTCGAGAAAGAAGTAATTTTCCCACGAATTTGATTTCGAGACCTCAAGTTTAGAATTTGAGGTCTCGAAATCAAGCATCAGAAAGCACACAACTTCGTGTGACAAGGGTGTTTTTGTCTTTCATTATTATCTCGCAACTTCGACGACCGATTGAGCTTAAATTTTTTACTGGTTTGTTACTTTATGCATATGCTGAGATACACCAACTGTGAAGACTAATCTTTGACAATTACCAATAGTGTCCACTGTCTTTAACAACAGAGAAATTATGTTCAAATAATAAGTAACTCTTTATTAGAAAAAAACTTACTCAAATTCTTTCAAAATGACATTGAAAGCACCTGTTGGTCCCTCTGAAAGTGCAATTTTGATTGCAGATCTACCCAGTACACGCAAAAGCTTGTTACGGATACCTGACCTGCACCCGGGTACCTGCCCTGTATGGTATCCTGACAACATCAACATGGAACCACAGCAGAACCTGACTATTTTACACGTGAGAAGTCCGTCGTCTGCTAGGTTTTCTGTATTGTTTTAAATTTGATTTTTCAGGGTGAAGGACTAAAAAATTAGCCTTGGTATCCATCATTTTCGGATTCAGCACCCCCAAATTAGTTAAATCAGGTATGTTACCAACTTTTACTCAAAAATGCCGCTCGAAGTTTTTTTTTTTTTTAATCTGGTCTAGACTAACAAGTTCATTCAATATGCATTGCTATAGCAGTCCATTGGGAACACATTGGGATCGATTGTTTGGTCGGATTTCTTTATGTAAAAAAAAGTGTTTTCCCATCTCAGTTGGAGATATCGAGGTGAACAAGAATTATTGTCATTTCACCATCAGAGTCACAGGTTTGTGTTTGGCTTCCTAATACTACTGATAGTTTGTTTACTTTTTTTCTTTATCTGAATTTATTGCACTTAAATTGTAATATTGTGCAGTTTTTAAAGACAGTGGACACTATTGGTAACTGTCAAAGACTAGCCTCCACAGTTGGTGTATCTCAAATATGCATAAAATAATGAACCTGTGAAAGTTTGAGCTCAATCGGTCGTAGAAGTTGCGAGATATTAATGAAAGAAAAACACCCTTGTAACACGAAGTTGTGTGCGTTCAGATGGTTGATTTCGAGACCTCAAGTTCTAAATCTGAGGTCTCGAAATCAAATTCGTGGAAAATTACTTCTTTCTCGAAAACTATGGCACTTCAGAGGGAGCCGGTTCTCACAATGCTTTATACCATCAACCTCTCCCCAATACTCCCCACCAATAAAGCTTTCATTCGAATAATTATTTTGAGTAATTACCAATAGTGTCCACTGCCTTTAAGTATAATGTTTATTATTTTTAGGCGTGGCAGCCTCCCGCTATGTAACGTACGCTTAGAGTACCAATATTTATATCCACCCAATCCAATCCAAGATATAATATTATTTTGTTAATTTTATTATCAAATGATTTTTTACATCAAAGTGATTATCTTTACATGTCCAGCTATTGTCTATTTGAGTAAATTACTTGCCTAACTGACGGCAAACAACTGCTGCCGCAACATTTCTCATCAGTAAACCCCATTTCTATATCAGGTACAAATTATTAAAACAAAAAAAATCATTGGAAATAGAGGATTTCGGCTTTCGTGGCATAACATCCATTTACGTAAATGAATAAACGGGCGTGTGATCTTGTGGCAACGTGCCGATCGCACAAAATGAAAGAACAAGTAACAACAAACGTAGACGAAAATGCTGCCACAATGTTCGCCCTCTGTCGACCAATGTGTTTTTTCCTTCTTCAGATATCCTGTTTCCATTTGGAGTGGGAGATTCATCTCTCCCAAGAGGTGTCAACGTTTATTCTGAGATTCCAGTTCCGATGCCGTTTCCTTTCTTTGGTCAAAATTTCACCAGCGTCTTTGTGAGTTCTAGTTTTTTAAGACCATTCGTTTACGTGTATAATAGTTATGACAGAACTTGTATCCCGTAACCAAATGCAACGTAGATGGAAGTTGAACTTGTGGTTTGTGAAAATATCGCAAGCACAGTTTACCAATATCTTCATCATTAATTTTTGTTTAGCAACTTAAAAACCAGGTTTTTTACCCTGATAATGATACTACAAAAAAAACAACGTACTGACAAATGTACTTGAAATGTAAGAAAAGTTACTTAAAAATTAAAACAAACACAATAGACCTTTCTTTTGTAACGTCACAGCCACTAATGCAAATCAAAAACAGATCGCTACTCTTAGTAACAATGTACACACGAATATTCAAATATTGTGTTGATTTTGTTGGAAACAAAGCAACTATGGGAGGTACTTTATTGAATTGAAAGTTTCGCAGAAAATAACGAATTTTAACTAACATTCGGCCGTCCATGCCAACCAAGGCGGTTTGTTTATCAAGAAAGGTCTGTAGTATTTTAACCGACATGTCCCTCTTTTTGAGTATTGTAACCCCGACACCTTCCAGGTAAAAGAGTAATGACGTCATAAATTTCAACCGCTTTCAATGGCGCCCTCTCGTGACAAATTAAACGTTACCTTTTTTGCTGGTGCAAGGTTTAAACTTAAAGGCACTGGACACTATTGGTAATTACTCAAAATAATTGTTAGCATAAAAACTTACTTGGTAACAAGCAATGGAGAAACATTATGAGAACTTGCTCCCTGAGCTGAGTTAACATAGTTTTCGACTTAAAAAAAATAATTTTCCACTAATATCTGAATATGATTTTGAGACCTCAAAATTGGATTTTGAGGTCTCGAAGTCAGGCATAAAGCACACAACTTTGTGTGACAAGGGTGTTTTTTCTTCTTTTAATATCTCGCAAATTCATCGACCAATATTGAGTTCAAATTTTCACAGGTTTATTAGTTTGTGCATATTATGTTGAGATACACCAAGTGAGAAGACTGGTCTTCGACAATACCAAAGGTGTCCATGTCTTTAACACACAATTATTATCAATCCTAATGCTAGATAAGAATAATTGATGACATCATGGTAACGTCAAATATTTTTAAATTTAAGGCTTAATCATAATTCCTTATTTCTTGCATAGACATGTTTACCAAAACGTTCTTATAATAAATAATTCGACCAACTCTGTAGCATCTACACAACGAACATGTTCTTTTTGTATCTTTGTTATGCAGATCAGCTCAAATGGTTTAGTTTCGTTTGGACAAGGCTTCAGAGACAACATACCTAAGGAGTTTCCGCTTACAATTCCAATTCTAGCAGTTTTTTGGGCCAACTTGTATACTTATCATGTTGGGGATGTGAAGTACCGTTCGCTTCATCGCAACTCTTCTACTGAAGACGTTTACGACCAAGCAGACGATGTGGTTCGTCAGGCGTTCGGTAACCAGTTAAATTTCAGTGCTTCGTGGATGTTGATAGCAACCTGGGTGAATGTTTCAAGTTACGGGGCCTCCATGCCCAGAGTGAGTAATGTACCGAGCTTATTCACTAAGACATCACTGGAATAGCTGACTGCCCCGTTAAAGGTTTACATCCAATATGGCGACGTGAAGACGTAATTGCGTACCATTGATCTCTTGTATACTGAGATCATAAGGACTATTTTAGCCATTGTATATTTCAGCAAAATACAATACGTTCTTGCTACACATCAAACTAATAACGAACTGTAAGTCAGTACATTTTGTGGTGTTTTCGTTCAATTTGTTTAAAGGCTGTGGACACTATTGATAATTACTCAACATCATTTTTATCATAAAACCTTTCTTCTATGAGTAATGGGAGAGGTTGATAGTATAAAATATTGTGAGAAACGACTCCCTCTGAAGTGACGTAGTTTTCGAGAAGAAGTATTTTTTCACAAATTTGATTTCGAAACCTCAAGTTTAGAATTTGAGGTCTCGAAATCAAGCATCTGAAAGCACACAACAGGGTGTTTTTTTTTCTTTCATAGTTATCTCGCAACTCCGATGACCAATCAAGCCGAAAATTTCACAGGTTTGTTATTTTGTGCATATGTTGTAACACAACAAGTAAGAATACTGGTCTTTGACATTTACCAATAGTGTCCACTGTCTTTATTACCGTCAAAAGACATTCTTAAAACTGAAGTTGATACTTTGGAAAAGGCCTCCGTCTTTCATGAATGGTTTTGTAAACTGGGCGTGGCTTGTGTTGAAACTAGAACGTCACACGTTGATCAACAAGAAATATATTTATCAGAACAATGCCATTTATCTCAGTTTCGTTTCAGTATTTTTCTAAACGTTATTACGTTATTTTCAGCACACGTTTCAAGCAGTTATAGTGACGGATGGCAGACGGGCTTATACCATCTTCAATTACAAGGAGATTGATTCACCAGTTTACAAAAGAAATGCCCAGGTTAGATAAAACTTTTAATAAATAAATAACAAAATTGATTTATTGATGCCAATAGTACGAATTCTTTTAAATTCCATGTTCCAAGCTATTTGTCAAACTTACACAAAGGTCAGTCGGGAATAATATAACCCCCCCCCCCCCCCACACACACACACACACACACATACACGCCCACCAAAAAAGTATATTTTTTTGATTATCAGGTTGGTTACAATGCTGGTGATGGGGTAGCCTACTACGCTGTGCCGAAATCAATGACGGATCAGATTTACGACATCGAAGAGAGTACAAATATCGGCACAAGAGGGCGCTGGCTTTTTCGTTTAGACACAGAAGGTAAGACCTCCGAAACAAATGAGGAAAAGTCTTTGCTCCACTTTTTTCAAATTTTCAAATGGGTCATAATTTATGTTATTCTTTGTCGCCAGTTGTCGTTTGTCCGAACGATACTATTGTCGGATTCAATGGGGGAATGCCAGATGAAGCTGTCATTTGGTCACCGCTGCCATCAGCCATTGACTCTGCGGGAGGTGTCATTGATCCAGCAAGTATCGTTTGTGAAGACCAAGACGGTAATCTTACGATGCCTGGTGACAGATTTCCAGCAGGGAAAACGAGTATCACATGTACTACTGATACTAATGATACTGTACCGTACCAGGGATATTGCCAGTTTACGATCACTTTAGCAGGTAGGTGTTTTAATGTTATACGAATAACATTTTGTCCCTCATGTCTCTTAGTCTTAGTCCCCAGTAACCACGCTGGTTTTTGTTTCACGGTGTCTCAGACAAACTACGGAAGACAATGCTTTACAATGAGACAAGGTTTCATATAATTCAAGTCTGGTACACACAGGAGTAGCAAACAGAGAGCAAGGACCGGAGAAGTACAACTCAAACATTTTGGATATTGCCTTTCTGCTTGTGATGTGTTTTACAAAAAAAAGTATATGCAAAATGTACACTTTGTGTTCCCCACAGACATTGAGCCTCCGGTTGTGACGTGTCCAGACAACATTTATTCCAGGGCAAGTCAAGTAGTCAACTGGTCAACTATACCAACCGCAACCGATAATGTTGACGGTAACATCCCCTTTATTACATGTAAAGATCATAACAACTACCGGGCTGTGTCAGGTTGGGTGTACAGAGTCGGGATTACTGAGGTGACATGTACAACACAAGATTCTGCATCTAATCAAGGAATGTGTACATTTAACATCACAACTCTACCAGGTATTTGAGATAACAAAAATCAATCTTTAAAGGCAGTGGACACTGTTGGTAAATTACTCAACATAATTATTATCATAAAACCTGACTTGGTGATGAGTAATGGGGAGAGGTTGATAGTATACAAATATTGACTGGTTTGAGTGCTATGGTTACAGCTATGACTCCCGAGGTGATCCCCGGAGCATTATATTTTCCCGTGGCGAAGCCGAGGTAAAATAGAACTCTCCGGGGATCACCGAGGGAGTCATAGTTTTAAACGAGTAAAAGCAGTCAATATTTTGTCTTATAACACCCTAAACATTTCTAAATACTGTACTATAAGTTACAGACCTGAATGCTACAATCCACGGACTACGAGAATACAGATTGCGAAAACTTTTACTGTGCTGCATGTAGTGTCATGTAATCCAAAATGGTTACAGACTATTAATTTATCATCCTCGTACACGCAACGGACGTCTGGGTACTGCACGCCGTGTGATAGTCTTCGGACTAGCGCACGGCAAACCGATGCACTATCACATTGTGAGAAACGACTCCCTCCTGACATAGTGTTCGAGAAAGAAGTAATTTTCCACGAATTTGATTTCGAGACTTCAAGTTTAGAATTTGAGGTCTACCATCTAAACGCATACAACTTCGTGTGACAAGGGTGATTTTTCTTTCATTATTATCTCGCAACTTCGACGACCAATTTAGCTCAATTTTTCACAGGTTTGTTATTTTATGCATATGTTGAGACTCACCAAGTGAGAAGACTGGTCTTTGACAATTACCAATAGTGTCCAGTGTCTTTAATAAAGATCAAAAGTCATTTTAGATATTTTTCATTAAGAAATGACACTAAAATACTTAAACTAGCCCGTTCTTTAGCTTAGCGAGTTTAATCCTGAGGAAGGAGACCGCCTTTATTGAGCTTTCGTTTCAGTGACTGATGCATTGCGTTTTGCATTTGTTTTAACATAGGACCTCTTACAATCAACTGTCCTACTGACGTCATCATCCCTGTGTTATCAACCACACCTGATGTATCTTATACATGGATCCCTCCAGTTTTCTCAGACAAGTCTGGTCAGTACTTGTTTCCGTCTTCCTTTTTGCTGAAATGTCAGAAAGTAAAATATAAAAACGAAGGTCTGGTCTGGAACGAAAGATAAGGCAATTTTCCCTAGTTGAATATCAAGTATGATTCCAGAGATGAGAACAACAGTCAAAAAGTAGAAGCAATTGTTATTCATCTTAAAGTTCAAGAATTGTTCCAATGAAGACAGTTGACTTTAGTCTCATATTATTATCGGCATTTGTGAAATAAAAGTGAAGGTTGAGTGCATTGACTCAGTCTTCAAAGACAGAAAGGAGACTATGTGTAGTGGAAGAACTAACAACCGTTGTACCAACATGAAACTACAGTTAATGGATCTTCCTCTTGCATTTTGTTGTATTGTCTATGATACGATAATGTGATTGTTTTTATTTCTTCGTGTATTTTTACCAGTAACCCTTTCAGCTACTGTTGTTGGTCATTCTTTTTTAAGTTAACGAAACGTAACACCATTTAGATGTAAAGGTTTCATTCATCGATTTATCAACTCTTTTTTCTCCAAAACAGCTGATGTGCGGCTTGTTGGTGGAAGTGTCCCCTCTGAAGGTAGAGTTGAAGTACTCTATGGTGGCCAATGGGGCACTGTATGTGATGACTTCTGGGACATCAGAGACATGAACGTTGTGTGCAGACAACTTGGCTTTAGCGGAGCGTGGTATTCGTCATCATCATCATCATCATCCCTTGGTACGAAGCCCATGAAGGGACATGATAAAGCCCTATAATTATGAGTCGTTGTGGCATATCAGTTTTGGACCAATGTTCTATCCTCTTAATTAATTAATTACAAAGACATAACTTACAACCCTTTGAAGCATCTCTGCTACTCCCCTGTGAATGCTGAGCCCCCTCGCGCTCTGTTACGTAAAGTGACATTTCTCAGCTGGCTGAATTGATGCCATAGAGATACAACAAATCCGGAAAGTTTGCTTATTTCGCGGTTTTCTATGAAGTTTGAGGCGATTGGCGAGTTGCTCATCGCCTCCCCATATATAGATTTGAATCAAGTATTGGCCTTGCAGCATGATTTTTGTAAATATGAATTTTCTAATAATCATTATGATTTCGCCGTAAAACTACAGCCTGTTGGTGCATTTGTTGGCCTCAAAAGTAAATCATTCTGTGATGCATTTTGTATGTTTCGCCTATATAGCTCGATAAAGAGAGTCAGTGAATTTCAACTTGATGCAATTGTACGAGAAATAACAGTGAAAGCGATATTCCAGATTAGTCTGGTTCCCAGACCCAAAAATCTCCGACTAGGCTCTGTTTTAGGGTCCGGTATCACCCAAAATCACGTGACCAAAAAGGAGGAATTCCTCCTTTTTCGAAGTTATCCGAAATGTTCCGAACGTGTTGTCGTCAACATTCGGACAGTATCGTTGATGTTCGGTACGGACTCGTAATGTCGGTCCTGTCGGCCGTAGATCCAGGAGTTTTTATGCCTGTTATTGCCAATGCAGGCGTTGTGCCCAAATAAAGCGTTTGCAAAGCGATGCGATCTGGTAAGTTTTGTCCTTTTTCTTCAAAAATATTTTTTCAAAGGTTTTTTGACTTGAGTGTTCATTAGACATTGATTGAGGATTAAGTTTCATGATTTTTAAAAGTGGTAAAAATGGGGTGACTAGCTGTCGAGATTATACGTGTTGAACCAGATTGTCATTAATTGACGATCAAAATAATATCGTAACCCTCCTAACAAGAGACGTCAAGGAATCTTTGGTCAGGGGACCAGACTATATTCCAGATATGCATTTGGCAAACCAAGGACTCCGTACCAGCTGTATTATTTCGTTCCCTCGACACATTACTTTGTTCGAACGAACTCATTATATTACGTGTATGCAATATTATTTCGTTCTTAAAGTTGGTAAATTCTCTCTAAATACCTTTTTCGATCCCTCTAAGTAATATAATATTAAGAGTGACGTAATAATTGTCCGATGTTACGAAATACTTTTTCGAGAGACGAAATGCTATTTCGAGAGAAACCAAGTTGTTGTTGTCATTATTACTTAACCTTTTTAGTTATATTTCACCAGAACCTTCAGACGTTTCGGACTTTGGAGATGAAGTAGGTCAAATACTCATGGACGATGTACAATGTGGTGGAAATGAAGAAATATTGCAAGATTGTGCTTTCCGGGGCTGGGGTGTCCACAATTGTGGCCATTCACAAGATGCTTCAGTGACGTGTGAGCCAGGTGGGTGCAACAGGCATAGTCTCATAGTCTCATGGATCTTTAACGCATGTCGATTAGAAACCCAACAAGAAAACGCTTAAACAATTCAGGTTGTTGCTACTTCTTACTTGGATGGGTAGTTATGCACATTCAAACGTTAACACAAAAGAGGACACTGATACACAAGCTTGCACACGTTATTGACAAAATGAATCGAAGACAAAGAGAACAGTTCAACAAGAGAAACACATGCAAAGTGGAGGGAAAACGACGGAGAGTTTGCCACATAATGAAAGGATACAGCATGCAATTTCGTATGTGGAAAAAGAAACTGAAAATACAAGGGTGTGACAAAGAAACGTATAGAATTTCAATAAACACCATCTTTAAATTAATTTTGAGTTATCACATCGTGAGATTACGACTACGGCACTTCACCCATGGACCCCAATGCAGTCTGTTTAGATTCACATGACAAAGCATCCAGTCAGTACCCTTTTTCTGAACTGCCCCAAAGTAAAAAGAAGGGAAAAAAGAGGGGCGGCTTCTACGTTCGCAAAAGCATGCATTGTGTAAAATAATAATAGGATTAATGTACCTTTGTAAACCAGAATTAGTAAATTAAATAGCAAAAATGTATCAGTTTTTATACCCCCTAAATTGAATCAGAAAAACGTTTCTGTCAGTACCGTTTATCAGATGTGTAATCCTAATAGGGATTATTGTTCCTGCGTGGACATAATTCGCTCTAGATTTGTGGGCAATTTCTCAAAACTTCTTTTGAATGAAAATTTTCACGTTTTAGGATTATCGTATACATCTACAATTATGTAGGATTAATTGAACAATCGCACGGTTCCAGTTGTCGACAAAAACCCATCAGTTAAAAAACATTCATAAATACCTCACACATTTTCGCTATTCCTTTTGGTGGAGAGCGCGTCACATGGGTGTGTATATACCTTTGTTTATGACCAGTAAAAAGTGTTGAAACATGGGCGTGACACGCTTATAAGACAGTTTCTTTATTCCTATTGGTCGAGAGTAACGGCTGAAACAGTTGTGCCACATCACGCGATACGCGCGACGCGCACAGCATTCCCTTATAAGGAGTTGTTTACCCGAGGGCGGCGGAGGGCCTTACCATTTCATTACTGGAGGGGTGTTGTGTTAAAAGAAATCATTAAACAGTTAAATTTTTTGCATTTATTTTACTTTTTGACCAAAAGTGTTGATGTTTATTGACCGAAAAAAGGTATTTATGAATGGAAATCAAAGCGTGTTGAATAGGTTTTCAACTAGTGGTTTAAACCCGTCGAGGCCTGATTCTTGATAATTTACCTCGACTTCGTCTCGGTAAAGTTATCAAGCACCAGGCCTCGTTGGGTTTAAACCACTAGTTGAAAACCTCTTCACCACACATTGATTCCCTTATTTTAAACTATCATAATGTATACGGAAGGTAGTGGATTCATCACGACTACGGATTCTTACCTGAGGACCCATCCAGCCCATTCAGATTCAGACTCATCTAACCAGACTTCCGGAGTTTCTGATCATTCTGTTGATGTGGTGTTTGGTTGCTTAGCAACCGTCTCCAATAAATGTCATCAAGATGGATACGGAAATTTCTCAGTTGGAGATACCAAGGTGATGTACAATGGAACAGACGCGTCTGGGAATCAGAACTTCTGTAACTTCACCGTCACAGTCAAAGGTGCGTTGAAATATTTATGTTCACTTGTGAAACATTTTTTTATTACTTATTATAAGCTACCTTTCCTACAAATAATCGTTGTTTTCTTTGGCCAGACTATACTATGCATCAAGCTATTTTAATCATCAACAAGCAAAGATGGGTTAATTCCTACCCCAAACGAGCCATAGTTTCCGCAAAAAGGGGATCAAAACAATCATCTAAAAAAAATCATGGTCCAATCTGTTCATAAATGGCAGTTACACAAATCAATATTTTGACCTTGTAGCATCACTTTACTAACTGAGCTATCTACCAACGGTCATGGCGGTCTCCCAGTACTCTCTTTGTATCCTTATATACAGAGGTTGATCTAATCTGCCCGTTGAATGTGACGATCTCAACTGATCCTGGCTTGAGTACAGCCAGAGTCAACTGGCAAGAACCGGATTTAACCGGATGGAACGAGACAAACTTCACATCGACCGCCATTTCTGGAGAGGCGTTTCCAATTGGTTCACAGAGAGTGACATATCAGCAGTGGTTTGGAATCAACAATCTGGTTCTGACATGCTCTTTTGAAGTTGACGTTGTTGGTAAGCTCTGCATCTTTGTTACGTATAAAATGCATTTCTTGATTCCAAAAAGCCATCATGTCATAAAAACGACTTCCATTCTTTCATTTTCTGTAACTTCTTGTTAGGAGTTAGATATTTGTATCTATCCTGTATTGACAGTTGCTCCCATGATGTCAGAACACTGCCATGTCAACCAGTCTTGTTTCTCACTCATGGATCCTTCCAATTTTTCTCTGATAACTTTGGTCTGAAGCACAGTTATCCTTCATATTATTTCTCACTATATATCATTTAGTAAATACCATAAATGTGATAAAGGTAAAATGAACTGTCTCTTATTGTTGCTCTTTATGTTTATGTATTTAGATAACGAGCTTCCAGGTATCAGTGGCTGCCCTGATGATGCGATAATTCCTGCCGCATCGACCACTCCGGTACCTCACTCATGGGTCCCTCCAGTCTTCTCGGATAACTCTGGTCAGTCTGTTGATGTGGAGTTTGGTTGCTTAGCAACCGTCTCCAATGAATGTCATCAAGATGGATACGGAACTTTCTCAGTTGGCGATACCGAGGTGATGTACAATGGAACAGACACGTCTGGGAATCACAACTTCTGTAACTCCACCATCACAGTCAAAGGTTTGTTGTATTGGAAGTTGCCAGTGTCAGCCTGTATTCATTTTTCACTATAATAATATCTGCTGACCCCACGTTGAATACAATGTACCAAGAATACTAATATGGATATTGAAATATCTTAGTTGGCGATACCGAGGTGATATACAACAGAATAGACAAGTCTAGGAATCAGAACTTCTGCAGTTACTTCAAATAAAAACAATTGATGATTTGCCCGACTCTGTCGCCACGCTGAACAGCTTTGTCTTCGGTTTTAAAATGTCAAGAACCTCATGTTGTACTAAACACGTGAACACATTTTATGGCAAATGGTTAACATCTTTGTTTTGTTGTTTCTTCCTTTCATATAGAGGTCAGCCTAACATGTCCTGTGCTTGAGGTAGTACCAGCCAGTCCTGGCGAAAACTCATCCAGTGTGTTCTGGAACGATCCGGATGTAACCGGATGGGACGGGTCAAACTTCACCTCGACTGCCAAGTCCGGAGATATATTTGTGATTGGGACATACAATGTTACATACAACCAGTGGTTTGGGGTCAATAATCTACAGTTGACATGTTCTTTTAACTTCAGTGTTGTTGGTAAGTAAAACAATACCCAAGTTTTGATTAGTTTGTTTGTTTGTTTGAATGATCTTCCCGCTAAAGGGAACTCGGCAAACTCCCACAAGGGGATATAAACACTAAGCTGGCAACAGCCAATCTATCTCATACATACATTGGTTTAACGTCTAAGATTATGAACAGCACAAATCAAGAAATTGTGATTCAGTTATTAGACGACACCTCTTATTCTAGTCAATGTGAAATCAGCGGTTAGCAGAGGAATTCGAACCCACAACCTTGTGATTGCAAGCCCTGTAGTCTAACCACTGGAATACCGTAGTACCGAAGTTTCTGCGTCTACTACACTATAGATGCTATCTAGTCATTTTCTACGTGACTGTCTTTTTTTGTTTAGGTCAATGTGTGAATGACAAAACCAATGTTACCCAACATGGTGACCTGTCATGGCTGGCCACGATAGCTGGAACTGAGGCAAAGTCAGTTCAGAGATGTGGACTTCTGACTAAAAAAGGTTCGTGACAATGAGATATTGAACATTTTAAAGTTATGTCAGGTATGTTTTCTAAGCCCCCCCCCGCCAAACCCCAAAGCAACGCCCCCCCCAAAAAAAAAAGACGACTATAAAATGACATAAACGACAATGCCACACGACAACAACATACCAGCACAACAACCGCAACATCAACAGCAACAACAACTACATCAACACCGACAGCGACAACGACAACGACAATGCCACACGACAACAACAATAACAACAACAACACAATAACCGCAACAACAGCAACAACAACAACCGCAACAACGGCAATAACAACTACATCAACATTAACGGCGACAGCGACAACGACAATGCCACACGACAAAAACAATAACAACAACACAACAACCACAACAACAGCAACAACAGCAACAACAACTACATCAACATTAACGGCGACAGCGACAACGACAATGCCACACGACAAAAACAACAACAACACAATAACCGCAACAACAGCAACAACAACAACAGCAACAACAGCAACAACATCTACATCAGCATCGACAGCGACAGCGACAACGACAATGCCACATGACAACAACAATAATAACAACACAACAACCACAACAACAGCAACAACAGCAACAACATCTACATCAGCATGTGCAGCGACAGCGACAACGACAATGCCACACGACAACAACAATAACAACACAACAACCGCAACAACAGCAACAACAACAACCGCAACAACAACAACATCTACATCAGCATCGACAGCGACAACGACAATGCCACACGACAACAACAATAACAACAACAACACAATAACCGCAACAACAGCAACAACAACAACCGCAACAACGGCAATAACAACTACATCAACATTAACGGCGACAGCGACAACGACAATGCCACACGACAAAAACAATAACAACAACACAACAACCACAACAACAGCAACAACAGCAACAACAACTACATCAACATTAACGGCGACAGCGACAACGACAATGCCACACGACAAAAACAACAACAACACAATAACCGCAACAACAGCAACAACAACAACAGCAACAACAGCAACAACATCTACATCAGCATCGACAGCGACAGCGACAACGACAATGCCACATGACAACAACAATAATAACAACACAACAACCACAACAACAGCAACAACAGCAACAACATCTACATCAGCATGTGCAGCGACAGCGACAACGACAATGCCACACGACAACAACAATAACAACACAACAACCGCAACAACAGCAACAACAACAACCGCAACAACAACATCTACATCAGCATCGACAGCGACAACGACAATGCCACACGACAACAACAATAACAACAACACAACAACCGCAACAACAGCAACAACAACAACCGCAACAACAACAACATCTACATCAGCATCGACAGCGACAACGACAATGCCACACGACAACAACAGTAACAACAACACAACAACCGCACCAACAGCAACAACAACAACCGCAACAACAGCAACAACAACATCTACATCAGCATCGACAGCGACAGCGACAACGACAATGCCACACGACAACAACAATGACAACAACACAACAACCGCAACAACAGCAGCAAAAACAACTACATCAACACCGACAACAACAAATCAAATACGTGATAATCATTTGAGTTATTCTAATTCCTACACAAATAGCTGGTCATCCGAAAGCCACCAGGAATTGTTCAACAGCTGCGTCTCCCCTGTACTTTTCTTGGGAAGATCACGTGGTACAAATCTGTGGCAAACCAGCGGAGACCATCAGTGTTGAACAAGTCGTGAAGGTGAGATTTGAGTCTTTAGTGATAAGTCTCTCAGTTTCCAATTCAATTTTAGAAGCCTTAAAGGCAGTGGACACTATTGGTAATTACTCAAAATAATTATTAGCATAAAACCTTACTTGGTAGCGAGTAATGGGGAGAGGTTGGTAGTATAAAACATTGTGAGAAACGGCCCCCCTCTGAAGTGACAGAGTTTTCGAGAAAGAGGTAATTTTCCACGAATTTGATGTCGAGACCTCAGAATTGGAAATTAAGGTCTCGAAATCAAGCCGCTGAAAGCACACAACTTCGTGTGACAAGGGAGTGTTTTCTTTTATCTCTCAACTTTAATTTTCTCTCAACTTCGACGACCAATTGAGAGCTCAAATTTTCTCAGGTTTGTTATTTTATGCATGTTGAGATACACCAAGTGAAAAGACTGGTCTTTGGCAATTGTTCAGGGTCTTTAAAGGAACACGTTGCCTTGGATCGGACGAGTTGGTCTATAACTGAGCGTTTGTAACCGTTTTTTTATAAAATACATATGGTTGGAAAGATGTTTTAAAAGTAGAATACAATGATCCACACAAGTTTGCCTCGAAATTGCGTGGTTTTCCTTTTACTGTGCAAACTAACACGGTCGGCCATTTATGGGAGTCAAAAATGTGACTCCCATAAATGGCCGACCCTGTTAGTCGATGAGGTAAAAGGAAAACCATGCAATTTCGAGGCATGTTTGTGTGGATCATTGTATTCTACTTTTACAACATCTTTCTACCCACATGCATTTTATAAAAAAACAGTTACAAACGCTTTTCAAAGACCAACTCGTCCGATCCAAGGCAACGTGTTCCTTTAAGATTCTTTATTTCTCCAAGGAAAGTCACATACACAAGTGGCGAGTAGTGGTCGAGTGGTCAAATGCACTAGACTTATTGTTCTTGCGTTTCTGATCAGCAGAGTGGGTTCTCTTTGTTCGAGCGCTTTGAGTATAAGGAAGTGCTCTATTACGAGACAGTGTTGTTGTCTACAAATGAATATCGTACGTTACACGTTTACATTCTAACGGTTCGGATAAACGTAACAACCAATCACTTGATACCTTGATTTCAATTACTCTAACAAACCTGCACAAATTGTGACAAAATAGCTTTGTGGCTTATATTATGTTTTAGTCACAGAATTGTGAGCACATACGCAAGATGGTTTACTTTAGTTTGTGACAATCAAACGTGCTAGGAAAAATACATTAAATCACGCAAAGCATCCGCATGGAGGGCATGCAACAAGCTCACCAAAATGTGGAAATCTAGCCTTCCTAGAAGGCTCAAGGAGCGCCTCTTCCTTGCAACAGTATGCCGTGCTGTTATACGGCTGTGGGGAATGAACACTCCAAAACTGGAAAAGCAGATAAATGCATGCTACACAAGGCCATTAAGAACAACTCTTTTAAGACATCCACTGGAGTCAACATAATATGACCAACAAAGTCCTATATGGGAACCTACCCAAGCTCTCAGCAAAAATCAGACAGAGAAGGATGCGTTTTGCTGGCCACTAATACAGGATGCAAAGACGAACCAGTGTCCAATAATGTTCTGTGTACCCTAAGCATTGGAGGAGGAAACCTGGTAGACCGGCAATAACGTACACTGGTATTCTCAAGATGGACACGGGACTGGAATCGGCAGATTTCAAGTCGGCAATGTGGACAGAAAGACATGGGGAACCATCGTGATTCGAGGACATTGCTCGAATTATAAAGCAAGAAAGCAAGCACGTGCTAGGAGAAAACAATTATGTCTGACTTCTTTGAAATTTAAGA
Organism: Asterias amurensis; assembly: GCF_032118995.1. Classification (NCBI taxonomy): domain Eukaryota; kingdom Metazoa; phylum Echinodermata; class Asteroidea; order Forcipulatida; family Asteriidae; genus Asterias; species Asterias amurensis. The sequence continues at coordinate 9,959,558 of NC_092655.1, forward strand.
TATAACTCAAGATTGTACCCAAACCATTGGGTGTTGTGTCTAATAACATTTGTATTTTGCATTGCAGGTCCCTGTCAGTGCAGGAAACGCAAAAGAAGTGGCTGTGTTTCTGTCTAATCAGACTTTCTCATCTTCAGATTCTAGCGATGAAAACGTCGAGGATATTTCAACGATTTTAGAAAACATTGTCAAGGCAGAATCGGGGGATGTAGAGGTATTTATATTGTTATTAATAAGAACTTCTCTATTTCCATAACTTTGAAGGAATAACATCACCAAGAAAGCATAATTTCCTCTCTTTTTCTTTATAAGCTAATGGAAGTCTTAACTCGTAAGAAATTAAAGACGATCGTTGAACAGCAACTTTGTCTTTGCTGTTTTTGTATTGTGGAATCACTGACACTAGTTACGTGCTTATTTAAATTTAATTTATCAACCTATTAGATGGATGACAACACCGATCAACTGCAGATGCCACATTGTTACTGAAACAGGCTGAACATATTATTTTCATATTGTATTTCGACTTATTCGTTTAAGATTTATATGACTCCATTGTTTTGTTTTGTATGAGTCCATAAGACTTTATCAGCTTAACAAAGCGACGCCCCAGCCCTGTCACATTTACACGGTTACCGCTCCAGTCTGCAGCCAGTATAAACCGTCAGAAAACAAGGATAACTCATTTTGAAGCTAACATATTTTTCAGACAGTTTGATTTTTTTTTTTACAAAGATAAATTTTGTTTTGTTTTGTCATGTTAATAAGTATGTGTTCACGCTGTAAAAATGCAGTTACGCACAAGGCTATGTAGAAAGTGTTTTCTAGCTGGAGATTCAGTGTCCATGAGTCAAACTGCCAGGGGGTGCATATAGACTATGTCGATCAGGCCTGTCTGAGGATAGAACTTTAAGAGCTTCACCTGTTTTTGTAAGATAGAATATGGGAAACCCAATTTTGTTTGCGGTAAACTGTAAGAGGTGAATACAGTTTGTCGTGATTGATTGATTAAAGGTTACCGCAATGTAAAACTGCCTGTGTATGACTTGGTGATATCTCTTTTAAAGGTGACCAAGGCTGTTATTCAGACAGTTGCCAATGTCATCACGAATGTTCAAGAGAGCCAAGGCACCGCGGACAGCACGACCTCCTCGGCCATCGTCAAGTCCGTACAACAACAAGTTTCCCTGACCCTTCAGCAAGGAGGAAATGTCAGCATACAACAAAAAACCATCCATGTCAAAGCTGTGAGCATTGACCCACAGAAAGCAAGTAATGGATTCAGCTTTGCGTCAGTACAACAGGAGTCAGCTGGCTCGAGGTCACCACAAGAGGGCTCTCTAGATGGCACTGATGTCAAGACATTCACGGATGCCAGCGAAGTACCGAAGGATGTTGTTGCATCGATTCAGTTACCAGCGAGCATTCTTGACCATTTGCCGCCAGCCATTGGTAATGATATGGAACCACTGCAGTGGTCATTACACTGTTGTTTAGAAGTTAAATCACTATGATCCCAAAAGTCTTGTTCCCTTTAAAGAAAATGAGGTTTCCTTAAAACAAAAACTATGTATAAACTAATGGCATTATTATACTGTCCCTTTAAAGTCCATTTTTTATTTGAAAGTTTGTGCATATTATTATAATTGATTATTATGTCACACCACAAACCGTCTTTAAAGGTCTCACAATAGCATCCTGTATTGTTCAGTTTGTTCTGTAGGCATCAAAATGTTCTAAAGTGGTCACATCAAAGTAGTTATTAAAACAAGTTTTGATTCAGTAATTGTTTCATGAATGTTTGATTGACTTTGAAGCTAACGCGTCATTGAAGATTAGTTTCATAGTCTACGCTGATGACACGTTGTTCCAAACGGGCGTTAAGAACTTGACATCAAAGGTCGCTGGGTCCGTCGTTTCACTGGCAGTGGAAGGTGTCGAGCTAAAAAACCTAACTGACCCAGTGGTTATAGATTTCAAGGTAAGTTTAATAACTTTGTGCAAATTCAAGTGAAGTTTCTCTAATGTTTTAGTAATGGCTTTTTTTATTTTTTGTGGCGCTTGTTTGTGGTTTTTTTTTTGCATTTCTTTTAAAAATGTTTTATTGAGCTTGTTTTTTGTTGTTGTAAATCGCATCAATTGGTATCTTTGAAAGTCGCTTAATAAATCTTTTTAATAGTAATAACGACCTACTTGACAAGTATCATGTACGTACACGAATACTTTTGTGTACGTAATAATGATGATAATGAAATAACAACAAATTTTGCATGTGTAACTGCTCACACTTGCACACAAACAACACACATTAACTCTCTCAGATTTTTTTGTCTTTTGTTTTAAGAAAGTGTCTGATTGGAGGACCCTTTTCATAAATATTTCAAAAAAAATCTTAACTAAGGTATTTTTTCACCCTCATCAGACACCAACCAATGCATCTGAGGAGGACTTGGACACCATCCAATGTACATTCTGGGAGTTTGGTAGCGAAGAGGATGAAGCTGGTTCTTGGTCAACTGATGGGTGCAAACGAGCAAACACAACCACTGATAAAATCTCCTGTGAATGTGACCACGCCACTAACTTTGCCATACTCATGGTAAGGGCTCCCTTTGTTTTTATTATAATAATAATAAAAATAAAACCACATTTATTTTGCGCCGTTCACCATAAAATGTTCAAAAGCGCATTTCAAAAATCTACAACAGCTTAAAAATCAGCACAATCGAGAAAAACAGCAAATAGAGTAAAATCAAAACAATATTGTTGTTAAAATAATAACAAATTAGCCAAAAGCTTGTTTAAAAACAAAAGTCTTCAGCTTAGCCTGAGAAACCGAAAGAGACTGAATGCCTGATGGTAAATCATTCCAAAGTGTCGGTGCAGCTTGAGTAAATGACCTGTCCCCAGTGGATGTTTGCATATTACTGTTTGGGTAATTTAGGGGTATTTAAACGCATGCAGCTAGTGATAAGTCTTCCTGTATCTTTAAGTTGAAAGGAGAGACCTTCAAAGGATTTTTCTCCAGTTGGATGTTGAGAATTGTGCTCAGTTTGTTCATTTTTAATTATGACGTCACCAATTGGTACATTCAGCATTTTGCCTACAGCTAATGCAATGTCTTAAACATGCTGTAAAACGATTACACGATGGAAGAAGGAAATCATTGCTAGTTATGACGTCATCAATTGGTAAACTCAGCTCCTTGCCTAGCTATTAATGCAATGTGTAAAACATGCTGTACAACGATCACACGATGGAAGAAGGAAATCATTGCTAGTTATGACGTCATCAATTGGTAAACTCAGCTCTTTGCCTAGCTATTAATGCAATGTGTAAAACATGCTGTACAACGATCACACGATGGAAGAAGGAAATCATTGCTAATTATGACGTCATCATTTAGTACATTCAGCATTTTGCCTACAGATATAACAATGTCTAAAACATACTGTAAAACGATCACAAGATGCAAGAAGGTCATCATTGCTAAATATGACGTCATCAATTGGTGCATTCAGCATTTTGCCTACAGCTAATGCAATGTCTTAAACATGCTGTAAAACGATCACACGCTGTAAGAAGGGAAGCAATTATTATTAAGTCATCAGTTGGGAGTAGTGTTGATAATTCCAACATGTTCATGATTCCAGAATGGGCCATGATTCCAACATGGGCCATAATTCCAACATGGTCCAACATGTTTTTGTCTCTTTACTTTGCACAGGATGTGAAGGGTCAAAAACGTACAGAGGATGGTCTCTCCTTCACCCCAGCACTTGATGTAATCAGCCAAATAGGAGGTGCTCTATCGGTCATTGCTCTGTCTCTTACCCTGGTAATATACCTCTCCATAAGGTAAGACAGTCTTTAAAGGCACATTCTAATTGTTCCCAAGACAAAAAGTCATCAGTGCACTCAAAACTGCACACAAACCAGAAGTCTTTTATTTCTATCTAAAAGAACACAAATTCGTCCAACGAGGGTGTTTTTTCTCTCATAATTTTCTCCTAACTTCGATGACCAATTTAGCTCAAATTTTTACAGGCTTGTTTTGTATGCTTATGTTGGGATATACCAAGTGAGCAGACTGGTCTTTGACAATTACCAAAGTTGTACCTTCCGTTGAAGATAAAGATGTATATAATTGCTTGAACGTATTTCCTTCCAGGAAACTGCGAACCGGCAAATCTCGTCAAATTTTCATCCACTTCTGCTTCTCCTTGCTACTGCTCTACCTCGTGTTCCTGGCTGGTGTGGACAATGCTAGAGTAAGTATAATAGTCCTCATGCACATGACGTCATTTTAGTAGGGCGCCCCCACCCAGAGGTCAAAAGGAGGTTGTTCATTGGCCAATCCTTTACGCTGCGTGTACAAATCTGTGCGATTTTATAAACACAGTTAGCCTATATATTCCAATCTGAGCTATGGAGGTCGCCACATGAATAAACAAAAACCTGCTCTTATCGTATACCTACAAGATAACTATCCAAGCTGGATATTGATGCTTATTATGTACGTACCGGATAGTGTACGTACATTATAAGCATTATGTACGTATACGATAATTATCTTGTACGTAAATGATTACCCCCTGACTTATTATGTACAAACATCTTAATTATCATGTACGTACATGTTTAGTCTAAAGTTATTATTTACATGTACAACTGCGATAACTTTTGTGTTCGTACACGATTACTATCTTGTACGTACATGATAATAAGTGCGTACATACACAATATTTTGAGACTTATTGTGTACGTACATGGTAGTGTAAGTACTCGATCTATTATGTACGTACATGAAAAATCCCAATTTTTGTATTTGTAGATGATAATAATCTTGTGCTTTACATTATAGCTATCTCATAAATGTAGCCCCTTCTAAAACCATCAGAAGCAGCAAATTCAAACCTTCTAAGTAAACCCAGTTTTTGCCACTGAATTATTGTCAATCAGGGCTCTGGAGGAGGGTGTGTATTTGTTGGTGCTCTGCTACACTACTTGACTCTGACCACCATGATGTGGATGGCTGTTGAAGCCAGGAATATGTACGTCAGCACCGTTAAGGTGTTCCCTGAGGACACTCCCCTGTACATGGTCAAAGCTGGACTCCTTGCTTGGGGTAAGCCTTCACAATATGATGGGTTTTTACAACTTGTCCAAGCTTGATGAAAACACCTCAGAGTTTTTATCATGAAACAACCATCATTGTTGCTTTGTCATTCAAATCCTAAATTATAATACTAAGGCAAATAAAGTTTTGCACTTAAATGACTAACTAGTAATAAATAAACATCTGCATGAGCGTTCGTAGCAACTACCTCATGAAGAAAAACCAAGGTTTATGCAGTCCTGCACATTCTAAACAAAGGATACCAATTACTCAATGCTGTAGCTTTGTTTTCATGTTTGCAATAACCCTACTAACAAGGCTACCCACCACTTCATAGGCAGAGAGGAAGACTACAGTTTGGAACATTTTATGAAGGGGAAATAGACAAATACGAAAGTTTATAATACAGATGAAAGTTTAAGCAAAGGTGATTTGTAAACAATGTTCATTGCTGTTTTTTCTTATTTCACTCTCCAGGATCTCCTTTCATCCTACTGATAATAACACTATCAGCAGCGACAGACTTCTACCGGAATGAACATTAGTAAGTCATCCAACACCGTCTACAATGCCCTCTTGTTCTTGATGGAAATCAGAGAACCCATGGCAAAAAGCTCTAATACTCTTCCAACATCCTTGTAATATTCTACTTAAGATTCAACACAAGGTTTTGAAACTGATACCATCTACAATGCCCCTTTTTTCTTGTTGACAATCAGCGCAGCCAAGACTAAAGGCCCCCTGTTCAGTCTCCTGACAACCGCTGGCATAACTAATAGTCGAAACATTGGGGTCTTTTGAGAGCCACAACTTCTTCCAGGAGAGTTTACTATAGTACATGGTGTAGCCATCAGAATAAAACCCGACAAAATGAGTCATGAAACACTGATTCTAATCAGACCCCAAAACTGTACAATAATAGTTTCAGGGTTTTACCACAAACCCCCAGTTTATATAACAGCAGATGACATTACATCCTAAAGAATCTAAACTGATTTGACAGCTGACTTTTTATGTTCTCCTTTGGACTGTAGTTGCTTCATCTCTCCTGGTCTGGCCATGTACCTCGGTCTCCTCACCCCAATCGCTCTCATCCTCCTCCACAACGTCATCACTTTCATCCTGGTCATGCGCAGTCTCATCAAGGTCAAAGAGGCATCTCGGTCAGAGCAAATAACCAAACGCCTCCAGAATGCTGTGGGAATCTCAGCCCTCATGGGCTTAACTTGGTGCTTTGGGTTCCTGGCCATTGAAGGGGCAACTTTTGCCTTCCAGCTCCTCTTCTGTCTGACTAACTCCTTGCAGGTATGTTCATTGTATTTATGAGCTAATAAAGAGCAATATACTCATGAAATTCTACATCAGTGTTTGGGTGAAAAGTATAATCTTTAAACCATTACTGTCTTCTCTAAAGACGTACAGGGTATAGACGATGTGACCTGCGACATCACATGTTTAAAAAAGAGCCACAGAGCCTGGACTTCCTGAAGGAAACGATTTGTACACAGTCTAATGGAAGGAAACATAAAATCTTATATTTAACGGAGATTGCACTGTCTAATTCTTATCAACTTTGGATATGATGAAAGGGGGCACATCTCAAAACTTGTCCAGCTTTTACTTTCATAACTCAGATTTCTGTGGAAACTATGACACAAAATGTCAACTTTCCACTATGACCAGAGCAGTATCTTGCCTGCCAGAAAATCCAAAGAATGTGCAAGGTAACATTTATTGTAAACAAAGTTCACATGGTCTATACTGATTGAAACCTTAAAACCAATGGCTCTTGTCAGAGCCAATGTTCCTCCCATAAGAGATTTACACATGGTTGTACCAACAAGTTTACTAATTAAAGTTACTTCTTAACGTTTGTAAGTATTAAACCTAAGTGTTAAATTATCTCCTTTCAATGTTATTTTGGTAGGGTGTGCTTGTGGGTGTCATGTTCTGTGCCCGACGTGAAGAGGTTCGAGTGGCAATTGCCCCATATCTGAGACGTATCTGCTGTGGGCGTGAATGTCGATTGCCCATCCATCGCGATGAGAAGCCTACTAGTCTAACAACATCTCAGACTGCACCTATTACCATGTCTACCGCTCCAACCACTAACTTAGACATATCGGTATCTGCAGCACCTCGTGAGGCAGAGACGGAGATACGCTAAGTAGAGACAGAGATTCGCCGAGTACATGTAGAGACGGAGATACCTTAAGTATAGATAGAGATAAGCTAAGCAGAGACAAACATACGCTATAAAAGTAGAGACGGAGATACGCTAAGTAGAGACGGAGAGACGCTAAGCAGAGATGAAGATACGTAGTACAGATTGAGATACGCTAAGTAGAGACAAGGATACGCCAAGTAAAGGCAGGGAGACGCCAAGAACAGACGGGGATACGCTAAGCAGAGACGGAGATACGCTTACTAGAGACAGAGGTGCGCTAAGTACAGATGCAGATTATGCCAAGTAAAGACGGCGATAAACTAACTAGAGGTTGAGATGCGCTTAGTAGAGATAGAGATACGCTGAGCAGAGACGGACATACCCTAATTAAAGACGGACATATGCTAATTACAGACTTACAAATGCTAAGCAGAGACGAAGATTTGCTATTTTAGTATAACCCTTCTTGGTTCATCTCATAGACATCACTACTCAGACATGAGATGTTCTACCACGTGGTGTTACCACAAGTGCATCTCAAACTACTGGATCCTCTTGGAGCTACCATTACTTACATAATAATGAGATCTTCAACCACGTGATGTTGTTGTTTACAAATGTTCATGCTTGGAAATGTTTTGATCAGTATACAGTGAAATGGTGTAGTAAAATAATTCTTGATGGGTATCAGAAATGAACCCTCTTCAGCATTATCATATAGTGGTAGATATAATATTCAGTCAGTTAATGTAATCAAGACAAAATAAGGAGTATAATGGTGAAGTTAACTAAGGGACAAGATTTCGTACATTTACATGAAACAAGCACTTTATCCAACCAACTAATAAACCTGTCAAAAAGGTGAACCATTTAAAAGCAGTTTTGGTGTTGCCACTCTGTCAGGCATTTTGTATAGTTTGTATGTATCCAAAATGGACTCTCTAATAAACTACAGTAGCCATTGCATTGTCTTCGTCCGGTGAAAGATATATTCAGTCAATTAATGTAATCAAGACAACATAAGGAGTATAGTGGAGAAGTTAATGATTGTAAGACAATCTGAAAACAGTCGCCGCCCGAAAAAATTAACAGTCGCAGGAGTAGAACGATTTTAACTTGTACGACGTGATCTCGATGGTCGGGAACCAATCGCAGGCGCATGATTTCTCAGTTGTTGTGACCCGAGCATATTTTGTCTAGGTGTTGCCGACGGTTTGCTAAGGGGGCACAAAATTTAAGGTTGACCTGTGGCCGGCTTAAGAGAGGCAAAATGTCTTCCATGTGCCAATAGAGGTAATTTGTACAGTATTTTGCAGCATAGGATTATAACCCACTACATCATTATTAACAAAGTACCGGACTGGTTATTATAACAAAAGCACCTGAATTGGTTCAAAATAATTATTACTAAATTATTATACATATCTGGTAGGTAACCAAGAAAGCCTCAAGTGAACTTAAAGGGACACGTATATAAATCGAGGTGGGGCAACGCAGGGTTTTAGAGTGAAGGTTGAATATCTAGCATTGTTTCTCTTACCTTTGGTCGTTTAGCCAGTAGATCTTCTTCAGCCATCTGGTCACAGTGTCTTCAGTACATCTCACTAGAAAGCTGTTTTTAAAAAAGTATGGAGTTTCCATAAATGTTACCTAATTAAATGGCAGATTCTCGATAGATTAAAAAAGGGGGAAATAACGTCTACCATTTTTTCAATTAGGTCAATCGCACAAGGAAATCTTCAAAAGTGGAGGTCGGATAAACGCCCGTTTTTCTTACTTTGTCCAAAAGTGACCTCCAATCTGTCCACAATTTTTGCTCTGCAAAAAGTATGAAATCAATATTTCAACTGAGATCTACACGTTTTCCCAACGCCACCTGGCTGCATGTATCCAATGCCAGTCGTGTAAATCTGACAGGGGCGGAGCCGGCAACACATGGTTAAAAGTGGAGGTCGAATTTAATAATAATAATAACAATAACAAATAATAATAATAAAAGTTAATTCTTTTATAGTGCATTTCATAACTGAAAGAAATACCAATGCGCTTTACAAAAACCAAAATGCAAAGAGCAACAAATTAACAATAAATAAACTACTAATAGGCAAACGAAAGGATTAACTGAACAATAGGCAATGGAAAACAAGATTTTAGAATCTTAGGCCCCCATCGTGATTTATCGAGCGTACGTCAAACGACGCATACAAAGTTGTCGTAGCACAAAATAAAGCGAGTTTTCGGAACATGCTGTGCAACAGATAATCTACTGTTTTTACCACCGATTTGGGGAGTAACACAGCGTCGGCCTCTCTCTTTCTATCTACCTCCATGCTCATATCAATTAATTCTCATGTAAACTTTCTGGTCAACATCCGCCGTGGCGCGCGCCCCGCGTGACGAAGTCCCCCGATAAAACATCCAATTTTATATGTTATCCTTTCTCTGGAACCCTATACAAACTAAACTAATAGAAACGGTAAATTTATTTGTCTTTAATAACTACTCCTACGTCCTCTTACTTATTTCACTTTTAGAAAACATTTGCCTTGTTATTTTGAGGAGCACTTTTAGAAAACATTTGCCTTGTTATTTTGAGGGTTTGTACGTCCAGTTTGGTTAATTTTGTATGGAGAAATTCGTAAAAAAGTATAGTACCCGATTCAGCCGCACATGAGGGCTCAACCCGACGGCCGATTGCTTAATACCGTAAAACGGATTTGGCAAATGCACATCCTGAGTCCTGACCAAACTGCTTTAAGTTCTAACAATTTTGTTGCTTCAGAACCTTGACCAATGGAATGTTCGTCACTGCTTCAAAACAGCCGTTGATGTTTCACAAAGTTCGTAACTCTGAAAGCATACTGTTCTTAAATGGTAATTTCGTGTACTCTTTTGAAGAACTGGCAAAACCTATATGAAAAGAATCAGTAATGTTTTCACTTTCTTCTTGAAAATGATGCAACTTTTGCGTGTATACGTTCTGTATGTGGGGGGATGACATATAATACGGACTGTACCACCAATGGTACAGGGTTATTTTTATATGGAACAAATAAAGTTATTAACAACAATTGGTTGCTGTTTGATGCGTTTAAAAAATGCTGGAAAGTTGATTAGGCTTAGCGCCTACATGAGTGACTTAATTATAATAAACACATCCTGTACAGATGCATGTGGCCCATATCAAAACCAGACAACCACACATGTAAGGAGATATCGCTCGTGACTCCAGCCAATCATACGGCTTCCCCCTTCGACCAACAGGTGGCCCTTATCAAAACCAGACAACCACACATGTAAGGAGATATCGCTCGTGACTCCAGCCAATCAGAAAACTCGTAAGAGGGAGTTCGGGTCAGGGTTTTGTAGACTTGCAACCCGACGTCTGAAACGACACAACCATGTTGAATTCCACAAGGATGCCATGCCACTGGACCTTCTAATTTTAATCCAAGATGGCGCGGGTTACGGCTTTAATAGTATAGATTTACAAATTGTCGTATACTGTATGCGACTATCCACCCGTGTGTACATGTAAATGGAATGAAGGCTGGAACCCAAACAACCCTTTAGGCTCTTGAAAAAATTTCGCCACAAATATGCAAACTATGCGACAAAGTATGCGACAAGGTATGGGATAAAATGTTCGACATCACAAATATTTGCAAAGATGTTTGCAAAGATATTTGCGACATCGCAAATATCTGCAAAGATATTTGCAAAGATATTTTCGACATCACAAATATTTGCAAAGATATTTGCAAAGATATTTGCGACATCGCAAATATTTGCAAAGATATTTGCAAAGATATTTACGACATCGCAAATATTTGCAAAGTTATTTGCGATGTGCGATGTCCCTTCAGGGCCGCCATACTTTAGGGGGAAAAAAACAGTTTGTATTTTTTTTTGTTTTACTTAAGCAAGCAACTATTGTTGGGAGAATCCAACTGTGCTGCGACAAGATATGGGGGCCTTAGTTATTCGAACTTATTGAATCAATAAGTGAAGACTTCCTACAAGGGTATTTAAATGTAGAAACTGAATAAGCTAGGTTTCCTTCCTCGTAAAACTGTTTACATTTATTTGGAGTTTGGCACATCAACTCTACTTCCTCTTTTTTCTAAAAAACTTGGCAGCCAATAAATATATTTATTTGTTTTTACACAGTCAAGGGCTATATAAAAGCAATGATCATACTGGGCATTACACGATTGTGGTTTGAATGTACTATGGGGGACAGTCGTGTCCCAATGAGTTTATACAACGACTGTGCGTCTTCATAGAGTCGAGAATGATGGCACCCCACCAATGACCATCCTCTTGCTGGCAGTATGTCTGCTGGTCACTGCATCAAATGCTCAAGACGGTAAGTTGTTTCTACTCCTGATTAAGATTTTATCCAATACCTTATATTATTCGGATTATCAAACATGTATGCAGTTGTCATTTAAATTCAAATCCAGGCCGTTTGGTTATTTATCAAGTGTTTAAACTTTGTCTGATGCTGGTATTTACGGGCCGTTCTTGTCTTCCTTACTTTTTGCTAAGAGGCGTAACCAACACCGATCGGGATTAAACCATTTCCTTTTTATTTCCTGGTGACCAATAAGTTCATTCAATATGCATTGCTATAAGCAGTCCATTGGAATCGATTGTTTGGTCTGATTTCTTTGTGTAAAACAAGTGTTTTCCCATCTCAGTTGGAGATATCGAGGTGAACAAGAATTATTGTCATTTCACCATCAGAGTCACAGGTTTGTGTTTGGCTTCCTAATACTACTGACAGTTTGTTTATATTTTTCTTTATCTGAATTTCTTGCACTTCAATTTTAATATTGTGCAGTTTTTAAAGGCAGTTGACACTATTGGTAAATATCAAAGACTAGCCTTCACAGTTGGTGTATCTCAACATATGCATATAATAACAAACCTGTGAAAATTTGAGCTCAATCGGTCATCGAACTTGCGAGATAATAATGAAAGGAAAAAACACCCTTGTCACACGAAGTTGTGTGCGTTTAGATGGTTGATTTCGAGACCTCAAGTTCTAAATCTGAGGTCTCGAAATTAAATTCGTGGAAAATTACTTCTTTCTCGAAAACTATGGCACTTCAGAGGCGGCCGTTTCTCACAATGCTTTATACCATCAACCTCTCCCCATTACTCCCCACCAATAAAGGTTTTATTCGAATAATTATTTTGAGTAGATACCAATAGTGTCCACTGCCTTAAAGTATAACTAGCGGGATGCCGCGCTTCGCGCGGCACCCCGCTAGATGATGAAGCTCCTTTACACAAATGTTTTGAAATGTAATGTTGGTGAGGCTGTTATACGCCTCTCTTAATATTTATGCATGACGTCATAATTCTACCCTAAAATGATCGGCTATGGCGCACGTCCGCCACTACTTATTTGCAGTGGCTGCGCCCATAGCTGTTTTGGGTTGACGTATACCTTATGGGGCATCATACAAATTAAGATAGGCGTATTTAAAATGAATGAGGATCTTAAGCTCCAAAGATTCATAACATTTATAAGATTCTATACTTTTATTATTTGGATTTTTTTTTTTTTTAGTCTTTATATTTAGTTTTTTTCTCTTTTTATTTGTGTCTCAATTTTGTTATATATATGTGTTTTGCCATTTGTTTCTTTTTGTCCATGCCCTTTAAATTTCTTTTAAGTGTAATTATTTCGACTTGTTTTTTTGTTGAAGCTTTGGTGTATAGTTTGGTGATTCCCCAATGAGGGAGCGAATTAATGATATAATGTATGTTTCTTGGTATCAATGTTAAAGTTTAGTTGTGGATTATGGTGGCCCCGAAGGGACATCGCATAACGCAAACGTGTGCGCACACGTATGCAATGTCGTGAAACAAATCGCGAATATATGCGCACACGTATACAATATCGTGAAACAATTCGCGAATATGTGCGCACACGTATGCAATGTCGTGAAACAACTCGCGAATATGTGCGCACACGTGTGCAATGTCGTGAAACAAATCGCGAATATGTGCGCACACGTATGCAATCTCGTGAACCAAATCGTGAATATGTGCGCACACGTATGCAATTTCGTGAACCAAATCGTGAATATGTGCGCACACGAGTGCGATTTGTTTTGCAATGTCGTGAATTTTATTGCATACCATGTTGCATACCATTAGGATGATGTCATAGTTGTGGATAATTTGTTACCGATCTAGGGAGTACTGTGGCGCTACAGCAGGCTCCCTCTGTAAAGCATGTGTATACCCAGGAACTTGGCACCAGGCCAAGGACGACCACACGCCTCGCTTGCCTCACAACAAAGACTACTGCTGCAATGACTACCGCTTATCTCACTGTTGGAAAGAAACCCCCCAGATCATTAGACATTTTATTCAAAGGTATGCAACATGGTATGCAATAAAATTCACGACATCGCAAATAATATTCGCAGACGTGTGCGCACATATTCGCGAATTGTTTCACGACATTGCATACGTGTGCGCACATATTCGCGAATTGTTTCACGACATTGCATACGTGTGCGCACATATTTGCGAATTGTTTCACGACATTGCATACGTGTGCGCACATATTCGCGAATTGTTTCACGACATTGCATTCGTGTTCGCACATATTTGCGAATTGTTTCACGACATTGCATACGTATGCGCACACGTTTGCGATATGCGATGTCCCTTCAGGGCCACCATAGTGGATGTAGTGTTGTAGGCACATTATTATTATTATTATTTTTTTTTTTTTGGTCTCTTCATTTCGTTCTTTTTGTAAACTGTTGATTAGTGTACGAAAAATGGTAGTGTTAGGGGTGTAATTGGTTGTCACAAGATAGTTGTTCATTTGTGTAATTACCTTTTTGGGTATTATTATGCTAAAGATTGAAATATGAAGTACATTATAATATAAAGGATATAAACATAAAGAGGCGTTTGAGACCATGTCAATCTATCCTGGATGAATACAAAGTAAACTTATTATCCGCATAAATGTGGATTATTTTGTCCCCGACTTTTGAGCATAGTTTTAATTCAATCGGCTCTGTTATTGCTATTGTAGTAATTTTGTTAACTCTACTGCACAAGTATTTCCCCGCTAAGCCGAATGTAATGGTAATTACCTAGTCGACTAAAATATAACGCACTGCTATACACACTTATTGTATTGTACTGAGCGCATATAGTTCACGTAATGGCGGATAATAGTCAAGTGTCTCCACATTGCCTACCAATCAGGATGTCTTTTTCAAAGAGCAAATCAGACAAAAACATTTTTATAACCTGATAAATTTGGCATTAGTGGTATTTTGGTTCCCTTCTCAACAAATCAAGTACCTCCACGAACAAATCCAATAACGCTACGATTTTAGAATCTTGGACCCTTTACTTATTGATCGCGATTTATTGAGCGTCACGTCCCACGATACATAGCGTTGTTGTAGCACTAAATAAAGCGAGTTTTCGGAACATGCGATGTGCCACAACTCTATCTACTTTTTTTTAACCACCGCTTTTTTTCGGGGGGGGGGGGGGGTGTAAGAGCGGATTTACTGGAAGTACGAGGTCGCAACCCACTTTCAACTTAAAGTGATCCCACGGCGACCTCCTTCACCAAGCAACAGGTGGCCTGTCTCCACCACTCATACACTGACCTATGGTGGCCCTGAAGGGACATCGCATATCGCAAACGTGTGCGCATACGTATGCAATGTCGTGAAATAATTCGCAAATATGTGCGCACACGAATGCAATGTCGTGAAACAATTCGCGAATATGTGCGCACACGTATGCAATGTCGTGAAACAATTCGCAAATATGTGCGCACACGTATGCAATGTCGTGAAACAATTCGCGAATATGTGCGCACACGTATGCAATGTCGCGAAACAATTCGCGAATATATATTGTATACGTGTGCGCATATATTCGCGATTTGTTTCACGACATTGCATACGTGTGCGCACACGTTTGCGTTATGCGATGTCCCTTCGGGGCCACCATACTGACCAGAGGCTGGGCTCGATTTCACATGCTTTACGCAGCACGGTGACTTACTTCATTCAATGCAGATTTGTTTCGGTTTTGTCCTGGCACCCAGCCTCTTCGACCCTGCGCGGCAATGAATGAACAGATCCGGAGAACCATGCTTAGTACAACACGAAAGTAGCCCGACCAAAAAGGGCGGATCAAATGGCGGGTGGGCGGGCAAGGGGCAATGAGTGAACCAATCAGGAGAACCATCTGCGAAACACTGTCCAATGAGTCGCCTGTCAGAAAGAGTATAGGAAGTCTGGTTACAACATCGACCAGTGGTTGACACACGGTCGCGGCCCAAACTTCCTCCAATCAGATGACTCGTAAGTGGGAGTTTGGGTCGGGGTTTTGTAGACTTGCAACCCGACGTCTGAAACCGCACAAACGTGTTGAATTACACACACACAACCGTGTTGATTTCACAAGGATGCCATGCCACTGGACCTTCTAATTTCAATCCAAGATGGCGCAGGTTACGCTTTGAATAGTACTAGCGGGATGCCGCGCTTCGCGCGGCACCCCGCTAGATGATGAAAATTCTGTACACAAATATTTCGAAATGTAATGTGGGTGAGGGTGTTATACGCCTCTCTTAATATTTATGCATGACGTCATAATTATAACCCAAAATGAGGCTATGGCGCACGTCCGCCACTACTTGCAGTGGCTGCGCCCACAGCCTCGTTTTGGGTTAGATTGACGACGTACCTTATGCATACATATTAAGAGAGACGTATTCGAAGGGACGGAGGTTATAATAACTTTGTATAATTGGATTGGGAGTTGTATTTAAAATGATTGAGGATTGTAAGCTCTAAAGATTCATAACATTCATAAGAGTTCAATACTTTTATTATTTTGGTTGTTTTTCTTTGATTCTATCTTTGGTTTTTTCTCCTTTTCTTTGTGTCTCAAGAAAAAATTATATCAGTGTTTTGCCATTTGTTTCTCTTTATCCATGCCCTTTAAACTAATTTTATGTATACTTATTTCGGCTTGTTTGTTTGTTGATGTTTTGGTGTATAGTTTTGGTAATTCCCCATAAGGGAGCGACTTATTGATATAATGAATGTTTTTTTTTTTTTTTCGGGGGGGGGGGGGGGTAGGGTGTGTTTGTCTCTTCAGTTCGTTCTTTTAGATTTGTAAGATTAGCGTAACAAAAATGGTAGTGTTACCGGGGTGTAGGTGTCACAAGATAGTTCAATTGTGTGTTACCTTGTCGGTATTATGCTAACGATTGAAAATAAGATTGAAGATTGAAATATAAAGTACAACAAAGAATATGAGGTGATGTCAATAATTATATCCTGGATGAAGACAAAGTAAACGCATTATCCGCATAAATGGATTATTTTTTCCCGACTTTTGAGCATAGTTTTAATTCAATGGGCTATGGCATTGTATTAATTTTATTATCTCAACTGCACTGAGTATTTCCCCGCTAAGCCAAATGTAATGGTAATTACCTAGTCGTCTATACACTACACAGTATTTTCTTGTGTATACTTCACGTGCACGCAAGTGTCTTCACATTGGCGATCAATCGGGAGTTCTTTGTTGAAGAGCCAATCAGACCAAAACATTTTTCTAACCTGATGAATTTGGCATCAGTGGTATTTTGGTTCCCTTCACAACAAAATCATAGGTACCTCCATGAACAAATTCATAGTCACCGTCAATAAACGCGTCGAGTTACTCGACCAATGGCTCGTAAGAGACTGGTATAATATCCTCCTCAACAATAATCATTGGTACTAAATAGCAGAGGAGAATTCCGACTAAAAAGGCTTGAATATAGTCACAGCCAATATCCGCAGAGTTTATCCGACTGAAAGGGAAGAAAGTAAACACCTTATAAAAAAAACGCACTGGTTGGCGGTCCGCAGGTTCAATCGTGTTGAACAGAGGGTAGCAAAAACAAAAAAGTTCAACGTTACTATCTGCAAAATTTTATTGAAAATAAACACATTGAATGATTGGTTGAATTATTTGTTGCTTTATTTCCAATAACGATTTGATTTAAGAATCTTGGGCCCTTTACTTGTTCTAAGCGATTTATGGAGCGCCACGTTAAGTTGTTACAGTACTAAATAAAGCGAGTTTTCGGAACATACTGTGTGCCACAAATCTATCTACTGTTTGGGGTGGAGTGGTGGGGGGGGGGGGGGGGTAAGAGCGTCGGCCTCTTTTTAGTTTATTATCATCTGAATTTGTGATGTAAACTTTCTGGTCATTAGGCTGCACGTTACGGGAGCACTAAACGTGAACATGAACGTCAAAAAAGTGTACTGTTTATTGTCACTTTGGGCTTATTGCATGCTTGCGAAATTTTAACGACACAATTTCTTGTTCACGTTGCTCGCTGAACGTGCAGCTAACCTCCCTAATATAATACACCCGCCAGGGCGCACGGCCCATTCGTTGTACGTGTACAAATTCCCTGATAAAACATGTTGAGTCCAGACCAAAACACTGCTCCAACAAATTTTGTAAATGCACTTATAATGTCGTTTTGCTTTAGAACTTTGATCAATTTTATCATCCTTATCTGTGGAACCCTAGCCAGTCATATCGTACAAACTAAATACAAACGGTAAATTGGTCCTACTCCTTAATTTTCTCTCACTTATTTCACTTTCAGAAAGCTTTTTGCAAAGTTATTTTTTAGGGTTTGTTACGCAGGCCTGTTGTTACGTCCAGTTTGGTCAATTTTGTATTAGGCCTATAGACAAACTCCTAAGAATGTACCCGATGCAGCCGCATGAGGGCTATTTTGTTAACATCTCAGTAACCATGCCAACCCGACGTGGCCGATTCCTAAGTAGGCTACAAACGGATTTGGCAAAATGAACATTCTGAGTCCTGACCAACACACTGCTCTAAACAAATTTTGTGAATGGACTTGTTTTGCTTCACAACTTTGACCAAATGCAAAGTTCTTTTTTACAGCTTCAAACCAGCCGTTGACGTACACGTTTCACAAACTTCCGTGATTGGGTAAACTTTAAAACCGCAACACTACCTCCATATGAACAGACTATTCTAAAACGGTTTTCATGTGCACATTTGAGTTTAACTGGCAAAACTTGCACGAAAAGAATCAGTAATGTATACACTCTCTTCTTAGCAATGTAGCAATGTCTGTGTGTATACACGTTCAGTGTGTGGTGATGACATGAACTGTAAGTAGTATATAATGCGTAAATGACCCCGTTTTCTGAAGGCGGGTCATGACCCACAGTCATGTGGGTCATAGTGGGTCTTCGATGAAGGTGGGAGTTTCCCCAAACGTATCGGTAAAAAGTGGATTGGTCGATAATGCTGCAAGGGGTGTATATGCTTATGATGCATAATGGAATAATTTCATAAATATTTGAGCTATAGTGTTTTTATATTTCTTTTTGATTGTTTAACTTGGACGATGTAGCGTACAATGTATTGTGTAACTAATTAAACTATTACACAAGGCATTTTGATGAAAACGAAGACGTGTCAAGCAAGAACATCCCGATCAAAAATGTAGGAGTCCACCGATGGTATAGTGTTATATGATTTGTTGTATTCTAACTTTTGTCGCGCCGTATTGGGTTTTGTTTGTACACTGATTAATGAGTTGATAATTCTTTAACGAAGTTTGTTAACATTTGTACTATTTGTTGTTTCGTTTTATAAGCCTATGTGAAATAATTGTTAATTATATGTTGGGGGTACAATATTTTTTGATTATTATTTCAAACATATATATTATAATTTTTGTTTTATTATATTTTATACAAACATACGTTTACTTTATTGTATACAGATGACAGCAGAATGATATACACATACACAGTACATATACGAGACGTATAACATTACAATAATAATAATACTAATTTTATGTCAAAAGCACCCAAATCAACCCATCAATGTCCAAGGCGTAGAGAGAAAATAAAACATTATGAAGGGTCGAAAGATTCACGAGTATTTTGGGGACAAGTTTGAAAAAACACAAGCAACTTGATGAGGTGGCAGAATTAAGTAAGACAACAATACACAGTAGTCACAAGCCTACTGAGTATTCAGTGAGGAGTAACTGGAAATAACATCATTACTATTGAATCGACATAAAACAACGGGTGCTTTGCGGCCGTACGGAAAAACATGTACAATGTCATGTGTTGTGAACTTCTCTGTTCCATCAGCTTTAAAAATATGGTTCAAACGAAATAATGCAAGCAGGACCATACCACCCCACCCAACAGCCCCTAACTGTAAACACAGAGTTTGATGGACAATACACAATTAACGCAGTTTGTAAACACGGCTACATGACCCCTGGTCACTGGTCATTCATGCGGGTAGTAGTCAACAGATGACGTCAAAGCCGATTAGTTTTCAACCAAAACATGTCCGATCGTGTGCCGCCGTGGACCGTTCGTTCTTCACCATTGGGATACGGTGACGTAACAAGACAGGTTGAAACTCGTTCAGTATTCAATCTTCCGGTCCTTAATTCTTGACGGGATGTTAATAGTGTATAGAAGCAACCGTCACGATGTAAAAGTGTTACAGCTACAGATTTAAACGGCATAAATATTACAAATTAAACTTGCTTCATATACTTATGGACACTGGGATTATCAAAACTTTAGAAAGTTGGCAGTTTATTTGTTATTGTTTTTGATGTTATTGTTGCTTTTGTTGTTGTTGTTGTTGTTGTAATGTTGTTGTTGTCCGTTTGTTGTTTACGATTTCACATCATGGCAAATATGTGGCAAGTCGTTCTTATTTTGTTTAAAAACAAATTATAATCACCATATTGCGTTGTAATTATGTTTACTTACAATATCGTTTTCAATTTTAAACAACAGAAAAAATAATGGTATTTAAAGCAAATTGCGATAACAAAATAAATACAGGTTGTAAACACCGCTAGGACCCCTGGGCACTGGTCATTGATGGTGGTAGCAGTCAACAGATGACGTCAAAGCCGATTAGTTTTCAACCAAAACATGTCCGATCGTGTGCCGTGGAACCGTGCGTTCTCCACCATTCGGATAATTTGACGTAACAAGACAGGTTGAAACTGCTCAGTATTTGATCTTCCGGTCATTAATTCTTGTGAGATAAAACATTGTGAGAAACGGCTCCCTCTGAAGTGCCATAGTTTTTGAGAATGAAGTAAGTTTCCACGAATTTGATTTCGAGACCTCAGATTTAGAACTTGAGGTCTCGAAATCAACCATCTAAACGCACGCAACTTCGTGTAGCAAGGGTGTTTTTTTTTTCTTTTTTTTTTTCATTATTATCTCGCAACTTCGATGACCGATTGAGCTAAAATTTTCACAGGTTAGTTATTTAATACATATGTTGAGATAAACCAACTGTGAAGGGCTAGTCTTTGGCAATTACCAATAGTGTCCACTGCCTTTATAGAAGCAACCGTCACGATGTAAAAGTGTTACAGCTACGTTTATTGTACCGACATAAATAAAACAAATTAAACTTTGCTTCATGTACATTTATAGAATGTAGTTATTGGGATTATCAAAACTTTAGAAAAATGACAGTTTACAATTGTTGTTGTTGTTGTTATTATTATTAGTAATAGTATTATTATTGTTGTTGTTGTTGTTGATGTTGTCGTTGCTTTTGTTGTTTGTTGTTTTCTATTTCCCATCATGATAGATTTGTGACAAGTCACTACTATTTAGTGTTTAAAAAATATTATCATTAAATTACTATATAATAACAAAATCGTTTTTCATTTTGAACAGCAAAAAAAAAAAAAAAAAAAAAAT
This sequence comes from Asterias amurensis, assembly GCF_032118995.1. Lineage (NCBI taxonomy): Eukaryota > Metazoa > Echinodermata > Asteroidea > Forcipulatida > Asteriidae > Asterias > Asterias amurensis. Next base: position 9,980,673 of record NC_092655.1, read on the forward strand.
AGAATAATAATAATGGTGTGGGGGAATGTAAAAAGCTGATGTTTGTCTGGTAAAAAAAAAAAAAAAAAAAAGTGGGGGGGGGGCGTACAAGTTTAAAGCCATTGGACCCTTTCGTTCAGAAAAAAAAAAAAAAAGTTCACAGATTTACAAATAACTTACAGGGTTTACAGAAGGCAATGGTGAAAGACTTCTCTTGAAATATTATTCCATAAAATGCTTTACTTTTTGAGAAAACAGCAAAACAAATAAATTCTCGTTAACGAGAATTACGGATTTATTTTAAACACATGTCATGACACGGCGAAACGCGCGGAAACAAGGGTGAGGTTTTCCGTTGTTTTCTCCCGACTCCGATGACCGATTGAGCCTTAATTTTCACAGGTTTGTTATTTGATATAGAAGTTGTGGTACACAATGTGTGGGCTTCGGACAGCACTGTTTACCGAAAGGGTCCAATGGCTTTAACTTGTGTATGAGTATCTTTCACACCATTTACATACCGTCCTTCTAGGTGTGCTTTCGTTGGTTGCTGAATAAAAAACACGTACACAAAGAAAGAGTCGACACAGGGCGCCTAAAACCAACCGGAACTCACCAGAACATCCCTTAAGTGGTCAACGGGCAATATACAGTTTCAAGCATTTTATTCAAACTCACAACAAAATAAATAACAATAGCTTAAAATTCATTAAGTTAAACAACAGCATTTAAAAAAAAAAAAAAAAAAGGTATTAGATAATTATGTATAAGGTCCAATTTAAAAGACACGGGATTACAAAGTGGTAACATTTTCTGTTCAAATTAAGAAAAAAAAAACACAAAAACCTTTAAGATACTGGACACATTTAGTAAAGGTCAAAGACCAGTCTTCACACTTGGTGTATCTCAACCTTGTCGCAAAACGTTTGTGCTTTGAGATGCTTGATTTTGACACCTCAGCCGAATAATTTAAATATTTCAGTGATGAGAAATTACTTTTTTTTTTTTTTTCTTTTTTTTTTTTTCTTTCTCAAAAACCATATTCGGATGAAGGCAGCTCTCACAGTGTTTGATACTATCAACAACACTCCATGATTGCTTGACACCAATGAAGTTTTCATTTCAAGCTAATAATTATTTTGAGTGTTTTACCAATAGTATCCAATATCTTTCATGACAATTAAAAGAAAATTACTTTTATCGATAACAGTTCTTGTACTAATGTACGGCGCGGTATCCCATGTATACCGTTTGTGAAGAAGAAAAAGAAAAGAAAAAAAAAAAGAAGAAAGAAATAGTTCATATTATTTTCGTTGTATCGTCCGTTTATTATCATCTATCACTTATATGTTGTTTATCATCTTACTGTGATATTTACAATTCCAGAAAGGTAGTTGTCACGCCGTCAGTTGCTACTTTCCTCTTGGGATACATGTAAGTAAAGGCAGTTTTGGTTTGCTCGTAGGTATACATCCCATCTCCCCTCATCCTAAATCCTCGGTTAACACCTTCTCCCGCTTTCTGTGACTCGAGTACGTCCATGTATCGCTGCTTGGTGATGTCATTCCCGAGTTTGTTAAGTCCCTTGCAGCTGATTTTGTTCTTTGTACCAAAGCAGTAATACGTTTTGCTACAAAGGGCTACGATTCCATCCCCTTCCCATTCCACCTTAAATAGTCCCGGAGTTCTCTTGTCGTAAGAACGATGTTCAGCCGTATCTTCTCGAGGAAACCATAGGTGTTTTTCCTCCAAGTACTGGTGCTTCATGTCGGGCTTGATGACATCGTCTAGATTTTCCCCTGAGATTGCGAGATATGCCGAATCGGTGTCCATCTCACACATCTGAAAATCGTGAGGGTGGACAAACTTCACGAGGAAATCAAAATAAAATTCCAGCATACGAAGTTTGGCGTACTGGTAGACAAAAAAGCCGACCTGGAGGGGCAAATTTAGCCGGATAACCTTTTTCGTCATATCAACTTCGTATACATTGTCATCCAAGGGGTGCAGAGCGCGGAAATGTGACTTGTTGACATAATGCGGTGCATCGGCATCGGTACACACCCGGACGTTCAGGTGTCGCTCCTGGTCAGTGACTGTCTTTCCGTAGGCAGAGTTACCAAGAAGCTTCATAGTATCAGCCAGGATTGATTTTGTCGGGTCACGATCACCGGCTCTTCTTGCATTACTGACATCATTACCGAACGATTCAAAACATGGACTTTTAGCGTACTGAATGACTTCGTAGATGTGTAGGACTTCTAATCCGTGATTGATGTACCACTGAAGGAGGGGTGTAGTGAGCAAGATACGCTCACCAAACATGCTACCAATGAGAGTGCGACGTGGCTGCTTCATGGCACCCTCTCGCTCAGCGTAGTCCCGCATGTGGTCGCCAATATCTACCCGGCTGACTTCTGTATTCTTGAAGATGGGTGGCATTTCTGCAAAGTGATCCCTCAATGCAGGAGGTACCCTGATGTCACACTCGACTATACCAAACATAGACCCATCCATCACAGCCTCCAGTACAGCTCTTTCAGTCATCACTTTCTTGTGTGAAAGAGGAAGTCGGATAGATTCAACAAAATGTCCCACTGTATGGTCTTCTCTCCGTAGATCGTGCCACTGACATTCCCACATTTCGACGAGGTTGTATCCCTGTTGTCGAATATAGGTAGACATTTGCTCCGTCTGCTTCATCAAGTCATCTCTACTGATCTTTCTGAAGTTGTTAAACTCATTTGGATTTCGATGACAATTGTGTCCGTGCCAAAAGCACCCGTGGAATTGATAGACTGTGTTGGTTTTCTGACAAAAGCCATCGACGGGAATCATTCTGGGACCGACGCGTTTCTCAGTGCTATTAAACTGATGCCTGATATGGATATCTTGAGAGTACGCCATCCACTCCAGCCATTCTGTCGCCTTGACACCATATTTGTGACTTCGAACTGGCTTGAAACCCTGTTCGGCCTTCCTTCTGATAAATGTACCGGTGGGCATATCCTGCATAAGAGACCACAGATATAATGCATTAGCATCAAATCCTACTACGCTTTGACACAGTTTAGATTCCCCTCGGATGCATGTCTTATTTTTCTCGTGATACCGATGGAAGACAATAGACGGACCTCCCACGATGTTTCGCTTGATGGTATAAAGGCCGGTTTATAGTCGGTCGCGCGACGGTCGCGCGATGGAAATCTTGACGCGCGATCCTAAAAAACACAGTTTATAGTCATCGTCGAGACCTCAGCGATGCTCAGCGATGCGTCGCTGAAAGGCGCTGGCGACGTCGCTACAGAGTTCAACTAATTGAACTTTGACACGATCGCTGACCTCACTTTTCATCCGTAAACCAATAGAATCGTTGGATTACCGAGAAACGATGAATATGCAAATTTATCAAGAGGCCGCTTACAAATAAAACAAAATGGACGACCGTAACTTTGTTCGCTGAGCGGTGTCCTAAAAAGTTAGTTTTTTCTTGTTTACGTTCGATTTTTGGAGCTGGTAAAAGTTACGAACATGTCGACAGGAAGGAAACTGCATGGGCAATCATTACAGTAACATTGCAGTCAATGTGTGAGTATTTTAAACAGTAGAATTAACGAAAAAACGTCTACCGAGTGGGGCAGTTTTTTTGTGTATGCGTAGCCGTATGCACAAAGAATACAGATCACACTAAAAACAAAATACCTTGAATCCTTGATACAAACACACACGTACCCCCACTACTACTATTAAAATGTATTGTAATACATTGTTTTTCATCGAACAAAACTGGGTGTTACTGCATGTCATACGACAGCTGCATGCTGCATGTTCTTGCTTTACCCTTCTTAGCTTAATTAAACTTTCTTGGGTCGAGTTGATTTGACTGATCTCACGACTCATCACTTGACATTACTTTAACTTAGCAACAGCAGTACAACTTAGTTTTTTGATAATAAACACGAGTAGCTTGTTTTTTAACATAGGAGAAACAGTCATGTAATCCAAATTTACAATTGAACACACAGACGGTCGGACGGTATTTTGAAACATTTATATATATATATGTGACCCTCTCAAATACTATGAGTCGTAAAGGATAGAGAGGCTAACGGCAAGTTATCTTTACAATCGGTGCACCATTTTATTTCCTGTTGTAAGCAGACGAAGACAAATACATATGCTGCAAAATGTTATGTTACATAAAAAAAATTGTTCCGTTCCAACCCAAGTCAAAACAACTCTTGGTACTTTACTGCTTAGTAGTAGTAGTATTTTGGTAAACAGGTAAATGTTTATTTAAAATGCTACATACATTTGATATACTGATTTTTCGGTCCATTGGTCTACTTAGGGTAGTACCCAGTTTGATTGTATGAAGTAATTTTACTAATTTAATTCCTGAATGCAACTCCCCCGAATAACTTTCGTCTGACTCTTGAACTGTTTTCTTCTTGTTGCCCATACCAAGACTAGAACCCTTTTTGGAGTGAAATTGCACATTATTATTATTATTTTTTTCTCAGTTTAGTGAGGAACAACTAGTGTTTTTAAAAAGTTAAAAGGTCCCCAACAGTGGAACAAAAAACAGTGGGCTGTTTTTATAAATTTTATACTGAATATAACTTGGATCTCATGTTTACCGATTCTAGTTCGTTTGCAGATTGTTAGGTATTATGGATACTTGTATTTTTCAAATTAATATAAAGCTAAATTTTACATGTTCAATTGTTAACTTTTGCATTTTAAACAGCATAAAGTGGCAAATGCTATGGGAGATTGATGTACACATCCCTTTGTGAAAAGGAGCAGGCCATCAGAGGTTCAGGGAAAACCAACAAGTATTGAGTTGCCAACTGATCAGCATCATATAGAAACAGGTATGATGGTTACATCCAGGGACAATGGCATTGCTTGATGTATTCTTGATACACAATTAGTAGAATATGCATAAAACAATTCCAAATCATACAATAATTGATTGTGTCGGTTTTCAGGGCTCGAAATCAACACTGGACCACAGGCCAAGTCCAGTGGTTATAGCGTTGGGCCAGTAAACTTACGACCGTACAAGTCCAGTGGTATTGTGTTTTTTAATTTGAATAGTAACACCTCATTGCATTTTAGTACACATATCTATTGAGTGCCAATATATCATCTTTTAATGCTTGTTCCAACAGCAGTTTCAATGTAGTGTGTAGAAAGTGTTCTCCTCATATCGATCCCAGTCTTGTCAAATTCTCTGGTCCAGTAAAAGTCTTGTGATATTTTTTCCCCCAAATCGAGCCCTGGTTGTATTAACCATGTAAACAAACTGTTGGAAAACTCTTCATGAAGATAGGGCTATGTAACATAATGAATTTGTTTTTTTGCAAGTTTGCAGGTGAAGTTTGTATTTTGTTAAAGTCCCAATCTTAGGTCAAATTGAAAAAGAGTATTATGTTAACAATTGAAGGATTTTGTTACAATGTTTTTGTTTGTTTTTTTGTCGCCCTGTATTACAACAGTGGGAATACTTTCTACACAAAACCTCCAGTTTGCCAGCCACACTTGCAGCATCTGTGATAAAAACAAATGGACACAAGAAGGACATCCTTTGACACAGACATCTGATACATCAATGATAATAATGTTGAAGAAAAGCTGCGATGAAATCCTTAACTTTAAAACTTTACTTTAACAATGATAGCCCATCAATTTAAATTCCTTTGCATTGTATTTACTACAAACATTCTACAGCTACTCAAGTCATTCCTGATGATTTGTGCACTTGCTTTTCTAAAATAAAACCATTATTTAAAATATAATCGGTAAAAATTTATAAATTTGCCGCTGCATTAATTATGCAAAATTATAGCTTAATGTTCGTTGTCCTCTTCTGTACATACTGATCACTCTCTTGCTCGCTATGTTTAATAAGTAAATTGTACATTTAATTTCATTATAAGTTGATTTGAAATAAATAAATGAACAAGTCAAAAAACAGTAGTCTGTTTCTTTTCTCTTGTTGAGTTCACAAAGTTCAAACTAGTTAAATTCTGGACACTTTATTGATTTGTGTGGCTTGTATCTTTTTCATACCAATATTGACACAAAGTGATTCGGAAGCAGTGGTATGGCTATGACTTTTCATGGGGAGGGCTAGGGGTTAGTAGTTTTAACATGTGGGCAGGGGTTGCTTTGTTAGTCGGGAAGGAGTATGCTGTGCGGAGGGGGGTGCTTATGGCATTTTGTGGCTGCGTGTCCATTTTCCCTTTTTTTTTAAGGAGGGGGGGTATTTTATTTGTTTTGGGTAGCCACTCCCCTCCTCCCTGCTGACTGCACCGCTGTTTCGAAGTGTGGGAATTGTATTTGTAAAACCGAACGACTTAATGCCTGTCATATGTTTGGTACACTTCAGAACAGCAATGGTTGAGAAAAACTAACGGAATTGTTGCTCTACAATATATAACGCTTCCCATCGATGTTCCCTTTCAGAGAAAAGAAACCCAAACATGTTTTTCAAATAATACTATGCTGTTTCCAGAATATTAAGTAAACACTTAATTTCAAAATTCATTGATACAACTTCGAAAACAACTCTTTGTATGCTCGCAGACTTAATAATTTGATATCTGATCTGGTTAAGTGACATTATTGAGATTTTTTTCGCAAACTTAACTTAATGATTTTTTTAAAGGACGTGGCTGCAACGTGTTTTTTCAGTTTTTTTTAATTTTATTAAATTGGTTGAATGTAAAAACATGGAAATCAAAGTGAAAATGATGTGTTTTTGTTTATCCCCGAGTGAGTCCAGTCTAAAGGAAAATTAATATCAAATAAACCAAAATTCTTCGTTTTTGGTTGTTCATAACGCTGATAACAATTTGAGAAAGATGGTTTTCTTTTTAACATAATTAATTGGGTATGTGTATACTGTACAAACTGCATCCCATCGCGCGACGACTATAAACTGTGCAAAAAATGCCAGCGTCCAGCGATCCTCAGCGTCCGACGATTTCCATCGCGCGACCGTCGCGCGACCGACTATAAACCGGCCTTAATCTTTGTTGGCTTCGTCAATGAGACTGAAGTATGTATCTTTCGGCAAAGTCAAGAACAGATACCGAAGGGACAAACCTGGGACAGAAATAGCGGATTTAAACATATCCATGTGTCTTTCTCTATAGAAGACAAACATTTTCTCGATTGCTTCGAGAAAGGGAGTCACGTCCATGTTGTTGTACCACACCAGGAAGTCTCGGAACGAAGACATGTTTAATTCCTTCCACACTTCCTGGCAATATGTGTACTCTTCATCGGAAATGTTCGTCCCTTTCAGCTTACTGAAGAAAGCACCATGTGGCGGTAGTTCCTTGCAGTCCAGCTTGCTCAAGTCATCTACCCATTCGTAAGGGAAAAAACCTTTGGTTTGATGACAGTCGTAAGCCTTAAGAAACTTGGCGTAGCTGTAACCGGGAGCCAAATAATTTGTGATATCCAGAAACTTCAATTTCTTTGTTTTCAGCGCCATGTACGTGCTCGTCCTTTTGATTATGAATTTCAATGGATCGGTCTGTTGTAGCACTGGATAGAGATAACGCTTAATGACATTAAGGTCATACTTTCCAGAGTTAAAGCCAAGCACCGGCAGCTCTTGAAGGTACTCGTCTAACATTTCCTTGACCTTTTCAACATATCTCAGCTTCTTGTTTTGATTTGTTGATTCGGTGTTACTCTTCGATGCGTCGATCAGCTCATCTAACCGCGTGAAGACGGAGTCAAATGATTCCAAGAGACTGGTGTAGGCCACTCGACTGATGCTGTGAAGATACTCGACCATACATGAAACCAATTGAGCTGGACTTCCTTGACTCACGAAGCATCTTGGTGCCTCATAGCCAGGGACATTACTGGCTACGCTGACGCTGAGTAGCTCATGGTGGGCTTCCCATTTCAGTTTCTTTGCTTGTTGCTCCAGGGTTTGTGGTAGTTGCTTAAAATAAACTTCATAATCAAAAGTGGCCCGGTACGGATAGAACTTCATCTCATCTTCAACATCTACACCCAACTCAGATAAATGATCAAAGACCGTGAGAGGTAAATTAAACGCCCCTCCAGTAAATTTATGTTTGACATTGACGTCACATATCGGCTCATGACGCACTAGATCAGCTGACCTGGTGAACACCGTGCAACATTTGGAGCAGGCGTAGCTCTGACTGTACTTGTCAAAATCGTTGATAAAGGAAAAATGCCTACCACACAAGTTAAGACACAACCTATCGTCATTATGACGGTGAGACCGTCTGATCAATTCTACTTGGATCTTTTCGTCCGTGGTATTGGTTTCTTTGTCATCCTGACCAAGAATGTCATTATCATCGCTATCTTCCACCGGTAGAAGCATATACACCTCTATCTTTACATTGAAGAGTTCTTCAGCTATGGCTAGTTCATTAAGAGTGATCCCGTCTATGTGCTTCTTTCCTGTATGCTGGCGATACAATTCTGCAAGATTGCGCGTAGCTTTTTCAGTAGAGTTTAGGCATGCTCCTCTATGAACGGCCAGACATCGAAAGAAACATAGACTATCATCGTATCTTTCACCGGTATTTGAATTAACCACTAGATTCCATAAGCCATTGTTGTAAGCTACATAGGGTGGTAGTTTTTCAATGGGTGAACCGATGGGAAATTGTGTCAACTTGTTGACATACACCGTTACGTTGGTAGTGGCCGCTACCGTCCACTTTGTGTCTGGACGTCGACGAAAACCAATTTGCAAAACGTCTGCCTCCTGGACTCGAGTCACCAGACGATCAAGATCCTCTGCCGAAGCGACTGTCTCTGGAGAGGGGAATACACTTCCGTTATTTTGACTAGGGTGAAAATAACGCAGTTCGCCGGTCTCTGAATGTCGAAGGATGAACCCAAAGGAAAGGTTAATCTTAGCCCGACATCGTAAACGATAAAAGACGGTTGTCAAGACTTTGTCAACATTCATATCGGAATTACTGATGAGTCTAAAATTATACATATCTTGAATGAGTCGGTTGAGATAGTGATGCGTGCGGATGGCTGCCCAGTTCTTACGGACGGTGTTGACAATGGCTTCGGGTTGGAGATCCAAAATAGCACCGTCTGTCCTCGTAGGATACACTAAAGGGTCTTCTTGTAGTGATGGCTGTTGCCGGGGAATGAACTGATCGATGGTTGGAAAGCCAGGCACTGATACTACTGAGCCCACGTTTCCTCCGTGAATTTTCTTGACGTGGTTGTTCTTATTACTCACCCGACTAAAATGTTTTCCACACACTGGGCACTCGAGTTTCCTTGGTTCTTGTATAAGTTGTTGATGCTCATCACCTTCCTTTGCATTAAGATTACTTTCCTCCCATTCATTCGTCATATAGTCCGAGGGTTCGTGACTTTGTTTGGGTGGAACTGGAGAAGATGGATAGTCATCGAGATGATCATTAATTAGGTGGCTCAGCATACGATTAACGGTTGGAAAAATCGTGCCGCACGCCGGGCATGGAGCCGTCTTGGTGGCCGAAGTAGTTGCAATGTTGTTTCTAGGTGGTGGATTATTAGCAGAGAGTGGTGGTTCAGGGACCGGATCGGGTGGAAGAGTCAGGGTTGGGTTCTGATTATCAACCACTTTGTTGCCATCGATGGGGTGATACTCCGTCAGAGGGAGGGCCTGAGGAAGGAGTATAGTGTGGGTCTTCCGGTGGCGTTTCATACTGTCGAGTCTTGAGAATTCTTTGCCGCAGATTGTACATGGTACCGAGGAGGGTGCGTCTCTGTGTGTCTTTCGGTGCCTACTCAGATGTGTCAAGTGAGTAAACGTTTGGCCACATGTAGAGCAGGCAACCCGTCTTTTTACGGAGGTGGAGCTTCGCCACAACTGGTCATCCTTCTTGCCGTGTCCCATCGGCTCCGATGGTGTTGGAAAATCTTGAGGGAGGTCCATATCCTGTAGCAATGAGAAGAAACAAGAAGAAGAAAACGTTGGTTAGAAAATGTATCAAGCGTTCGAATATAAATTAAACAGCTTACGGTAATGCGTATATAGTCATATACAGGATATTGTCTTAAGAAGGGCTTACCATTGCCCCGACTTCTACTTCTTGTCGTCCATCTTGTTCATGATGAAACAAATCTCCGTTCATTGAGGTGATTGTAGAAACTGGCTTCATGTTGTTTCTCTGTCAGATCACTGTATTCGAACGTCTGCAATCGAAGAACAAGGATTGGATTAGAGTGTGTGTGTTTTAACGGAGAGACAGTCAGGGAGAGCGAGAGAGAGAGAGAGAGAGAGCTGGAGAGCAACCGACTCGACAATGATCAGTTCACAAATGACCCACAATCGGAAGCTTGGTGCCTTATATAGCACGAAAAGGTGGTGAACTAGACCTTTTAAGACACCCCCCCCCCCTGTTTCTCCGGGGAAAAAAAAAATACACATTAACACGTACCTACACTCAACACACTGATAGTTCAACATGTGATTTACCTTCAGTGGAATTTCAATAATGTTCTAAAATGTTAAAAGAGTTACAGTACTTTAGTAAAAAGTGTAAGTTTCATTTAAATGAGTGAAATCATACTCAAAATACTATTTTCGTCGGGGTCAAGAAATCCACGTTGCGCATCAAAGTTTCACACAGTCTTTAGGAACAACATAACATGTGTTTATTTTTATTTATTTATTTTTTTTTTAACTAAATAATAAATGTATACATAATTAAAGAAAAGTAGTATACGTTAACGGCAAAAAAAAAAAAAATGAATACAAATACTAACATTTACAAATAAATAACTATGGGTAAATAAGATGGAGGTATTGTAATGTAGATGACAATAAAACATGTTAATTTCTTGTTAGATTCGTGCCAGTGTCCACAACTTGTGTGGTTTTCTAATTACAGACTTTGCATAGAAATCTACAGGTATCTTCTGTCAAGGATTGTGAAAGAAAATTATCTCGATTGATGACCTTTTTAAAGCTTTTAACAGTGATTATGTCCATTGTACTTTTGTTTAGCTTTTTCACCAGCAACATATTATGCAATCTTATTGTAAAAGACAGTCTAAAAGTCCACAAACAATAGTATTTTGTTTCTGCTTACTGTAATGTTAACGTCCGATTCTCATTATAAAAACGTGCTTTCATTTCTTAAGTTATTATTTATTTGTTTGTAATCGTTTGAACCGTGTACACGGGAGATACCAACCCTATCCGACTTATGGTTATGTTGAAAATTAATTATAAAATCTCATTTTTACTTATTACCCCCCCCCCCCCTCCCTTGTATTAAAATCAAATAAAGCCTCATGAAATCTGGTAGAAGCAAACAAAGCTTGGAGAGTGAGAGACTGGGGAAAAGAAAACCAACTGGTCTTTAAAAGAAAAGACAAAACAACTAATAGTGGCTTACCCCTTCACGTTGCAAGGTCTCGGCGTCTCTGTTGGTGTCTAGTCAGTGTTCACGCGACGGAGGTCTTCGTTACAATGTGCGACCAATTATTTCTTGGTTTCACAGAAGTTTAACTCATCAGAAACGGACCATGGTCAAACTTGTTCAAGTCCGAACACGTCGTGTGACGTCACCCTGTCTGAATGAAGTACTCCGGAACAAGAACGGACATGTTTGGGGTTGTGTAGACCAGTTTGTTGTGACGTCATCTGTTGACTGCTACCACCATCAATGACCAGTGACCAGGGGTCCTAGCGGTGTTTACAACCTGTATTTATTTTGTTATCGCAATTTGCTTTAAATACCATTATTTTTTCTGTTGTTTAAAATTGAAAACGATATTGTAAGTAAACATAATTACAACGCAATATGGTGATTATAATTTGTTTTTAAACAAAATAAGAACGACTTGCCACATATTTGCCATGATGTGAAATCGTAAACAACAAACGGACAACAACAACATTACAACAACAACAACAACAACAAAAGCAACAATAACATCAAAAACAATAACAAATAAACTGACAACTTTCTAAAGTTTTGATAATCCCAGTGTCCATAAGTATATGAAGCAAGTTTAATTTGTAATATTTATGCCGTTTAAATCTGTAGCTGTAACACTTTTACATCGTGACGGTTGCTTCTATACACTATTAACATCCCGTCAAGAATTAAGGACCGGAAGATTGAATACTGAACGAGTTTCAACCTGTCTTGTTACGTCACCGTATCCCAATGGTGAAGAACGAACGGTCCACGGCGGCACACGATCGGACATGTTTTGGTTGAAAACTAATCGGCTTTGACGTCATCTGTTGACTACTACCCGCATGAATGACCAGTGACCAGGGGTCATGTAGCCGTGTTTACAAACTGCGTTAATTGTGTATTGTCCATCAAACTCTGTGTTTACAGTTAGGGGCTGTTGGGTGGGGTGGTATGGTCCTGCTTGCATTATTTCGTTTGAACCATATTTTTAAAGCTGATGGAACAGAGAAGTTCACAACACATGACATTGTACATGTTTTTCCGTACGGCCGCAAAGCACCCGTTGTTTTATGTCGATTCAATAGTAATGATGTTATTTCCAGTTACTCCTCACTGAATACTCAGTAGGCTTGTGACTACTGTGTATTGTTGTCTTACTTAATTCTGCCACCTCATCAAGTTGCTTGTGTTTTTTCAAACTTGTCCCCAAAATACTCGTGAATCTTTCGACCCTTCATAATGTTTTATTTTCTCTCTACGCCTTGGACATTGATGGGTTGATTTGGGTGCTTTTGACATAAAATTAGTATTATTATTATTGTAATGTTATACGTCTCGTATATGTACTGTGTATGTGTATATCATTCTGCTGTCATCTGTATACAATAAAGTAAACGTATGTTTGTATAAAATATAATAAAACAAAAATTATAATATATATGTTTGAAATAATAATCAAAAAATATTGTACCCCCAACATATAATTAACAATTATTTCACATAGGCTTATAAAACGAAACAACAAATAGTACAAATGTTAACAAACTTCGTTAAAGAATTATCAACTCATTAATCAGTGTACAAACAAAACCCAATACGGCGCGACAAAAGTTAGAATACAACAAATCATATAATATTATTAGCAGTCCTTCTTGCTAATTTAATCACGACAACAATGGAGCTATACAAACTAAGTTTGTAGTTCTGAATTTCTCGCCATTTAAATAACAACCAGTTCTCTCAATTGCGCAATGGTTGCGGAAGTTCGTGATTATATCGTTGATTCGTCCTATATCCGACCCGCTTGAACATGTTTGGACACGATTGGAACGCTGCATACGACACTATACCATCGGTGGACTCCTACATTTTTGATCGGGATGTTCTTGCTTGACACGTCTTCGTTTTCATCAAAATGCCTTGTGTAATAGTTTAATTAGTTACACAATACATTGTACGCTACATCGTCCAAGTTAAACAATCAAAAAGAAATATAAAAACACTATAGCTCAAATATTTATGAAATTATTCCATTATGCACCATAAGCATATACACCCCTTGCAGCATTATCGACCAATCCACTTTTTACCGATACGTTCGGGGAAACTCCCACCTTCATCGAAGACCCACTATGACCCACATGACTGTGGGTCAAGACCCGCCTTCAGAAAACGGGGTCATTTACGCAGTATATACTACTTCTGGCAATCGCGTTTTGACAATGCAAATCGACCAAGTTGAGCATCCTGAACAACTTTCCTGTGTGGGGTCTTGCAAAATTCGCAAAACCTTGGGAATTACAACTTTTTGGTGCAAAAGTGACGTCATAATTTGACCAAAAATCGTCGATTACCGCCAAAGTAAAACATTGACGGGGTTCAAATTTGCACCGGCACACTCGAGTGGGGTATCCGCAAGAAGTAATCACGCTAATTCGGCTTTTCGGGAGCTCGAAAATTAAAAAGTTTATTCTCCGGGCAGGGAAAAGGGAAGAGCGGCCATCTTGTTTTTCTAATAGTCAACTCTGGAAATCGCGTTTTGACGGTGCAAATCGACCAAGTTGAGCATCCTGAACAACTTTCCTGTGTGGAGTCATGCAAAATTCGCAAAACCTTGGGAATTACAACTTTTTGGTGCAAAAGTGACGTCATAATTTGACCAAAAATCGTCGATTACCGCCAAAGTAAAACATTGGCGTGGTTCAAATTTGCACCGGCACACTCGGTTGGGGTATCCGCAAGAAGTAATCACGCTATATCGGTTTTTCAGGGTGCCACGAAAATTAAGAAGTTTATTCCCCGGGCAGGAAAAAGGGAAGAGCGGCCATCTTGTTTTTCTAATAGTCAACTCTGGCAATCGCGTTTTGACGGTGCAAATCGACCAAGTTGAGCATCCTGAACAACTTTCCTGTGTGGGGTCATGCAAAATTCGCAAAACCTTGGGAATTACAACTTTTTGGTGCAAAAGTGACGTCATAATTTGACCGAAAATCGTCGATTACCGCCAAAGTAAAACATTGACGGGGTTCAAATTTGCACCGGCACACTCGAGTGGGGTATCCGCAAGAAGTAATCACGCTAATTCGGCTTTTCGGGAGCTCGAAAATTAAAAAGTTTATTCCCCGGGCAGGGAAAAGGGAAGAGCGGCCATCTTGTTTTTCTAATAGTCAACTCTGGCAATCGCGTTTTGACAATGCAAATCGACCAAGTTGAGCATCCTGAACAACTTTCCTGTGTGGGGTCATGCAAAATTCGCAAAACCTTGGGAATTACAACTTTTTGGTGCAAAAGTGACGTCATAATTTGACCAAAAATCGTCGATTACCGCCAAAGTAAAACATTGACGGGGTTCAAATTTGCACCGGCACACTCGAGTGGGGTATCCGCAAGAAGTAATCACGCTAATTCGGCATTTCGGGAGCTCGAAAATTAAAAAGTTTATTCTCCGGGCAGGGAAAAGGGAAGAGCGGCCATCTTGTTTTTCTAATAGTCAACTCTGGAAATCGCGTTTTGACGGTGCAAATCGACCAAGTTGAGCATCCTGAACAACTTTCCTGTGTGGAGTCATGCAAAATTCGCAAAACCTTGGGAATTACAACTTTTTGGTGCAAAAGTGACGTCATAATTTGACCAAAAATCGTCGATTACCGCCAAAGTAAAACATTGGCGTGGTTCAAATTTGCACCGGCACACTCGGTTGGGGTATCCGCAAGAAGTAATCACGCTATATCGGTTTTTCAGGGTGCCACGAAAATTAAGAAGTTTATTCCCCGGGCAGGAAAAAGGGAAGAGCGGCCATCTTGTTTTTCTAATAGTCAACTCTGGCAATCGCGTTTTGACGGTGCAAATCGACCAAGTTGAGCATCCTGAACAACTTTCCTGTGTGGGGTCATGCAAAATTCGCAAAACCTTGGGAATTACAACTTTTTGGTGCAAAAGTGACGTCATAATTTGACCGAAAATCGTCGATTACCGCCAAAGTAAAACATTGACGGGGTTCAAATTTGCACCGGCACACTCGAGTGGGGTATCCGCAAGAAGTAATCACGCTAATTCGGCTTTTCGGGAGCTCGAAAATTAAAAAGTTTATTCCCCGGGCAGGGAAAAGGGAAGAGCGGCCATCTTGTTTTTCTAATAGTCAACTCTGGCAATCGCGTTTTGACAATGCAAATCGACCAAGTTGAGCATCGTGAACAACTTTCCTGTGTGGGGTCATGCAAAATTCGCAAAACCTTGGGAATTACAACTTTTTGGTGCAAAAGTGACGTCATAATTTGACCAAAAATCGTCGATTACCGCCAAAGTAAAACATTGACGGGGTTCAAATTTGCACCGGCACACTCGAGTGGGGTATCCGCAAGAAGTAATCACGCTAAATCGGCTTTTCGGGAGCTCGAAAATTAAAAAGTTTATTCTCCGGGCAGGGAAAAGGGAAGAGCGGCCATCTTGTTTTTCTAATAGTCAACTCTGGAAATCGCGTTTTGACGGTGCAAATCGACCAAGTTGAGCATCCTGAACAACTTTCCTGTGTGGAGTCATGCAAAATTCGCAAAACCTTGGGAATTACAACTTTTTGGTGCAAAAGTGACGTCATATATTGACCAAAAATCGTCGATTACCGCCAAAGTAAAACATTGGCGTGGTTCAAATTTGCACCGGCACACTCGGGTGGGGTATCCGCAAGAAGTTATCACGCTATATCGGTTTTTCAGGGTGCCACGAAAATTAAGAAGGTTATTCCCCGGGCAGGAAAAAGGGAAGAGCGGCCATCTTGTTTTTCTAATAGTCAACTCTGGCAATCGCGTTTTGACGGTGCAAATCGACCAAGTTGAGCATCCTGAACAACTTTCCTGTGTGGGGTCATGCAAAATTCGCAAAACCTTGGGAATTACAACTTTTTGGTGCAAAAGTGACGTCATAATTTGACCGAAAATCGTCGATTACCGCCAAAGTAAAACATTGACGGGGTTCAAATTTGCACCGGCACACTCGGGTGGGGTATCCGCAAGAAGTAATCACGCTTATTCGGTTTTTCGGGGTGCCACGAAAATTAAAAAGGTTATTCCCCGGGCAGGAAAAAGGGAAGAGCGGCCATCTTGTTTTTTTAATAGTCAACTCTGGAAATCGCGTTTTGACGGTGCAAATCGACCAAGTTGAGCATCCTGAACAACTTTCCTGTGTGGAGTCATGCAAAATTCGCAAAACCTTGGGAATTACAACTTTTTGGTGCAAAAGTGACGTCATAATTTGACCAAAAATCGTCGATTACCGCCAAAGTAAAACATTGACGGGGTTCAAATTTGCACCGGCACACTCGGGTGGGGTATCCGCAAGAAGTAATCACGCTAGTTCGGCTTTTCGGGGTGCCACGAAAATTAAAAAGGATATTCCCCGGGCAGGAAAAAGGGAAGAGCGGCCATCTTGTTTTTCTAATAGTCAACTCTGGAAATCGCGTTTTGACGGTGCAAATCGACCAAGTTGAGCCTCCTGAACAACTTTCCTGTGTGGAGTCATGCAAAATTCGCAAAAGCTTGGGAATTACAACTTTTTGGTTGAAAAGTGACGACATAATTTGACCAAAAATCGTCGATTACCGCCAAAGTAAAACATTGACTGGGTTCAAATTTGCACCGGCACACTCGAGTGGGGTATCCGCAAGAAGTAATCACGCTAATTCGGCTTTTCGGGAGCTCGAAAATTAAAAAGTTTATTCCCCGGGCAGGGAAAAGGGAAGAGCGGCCATCTTGTTTTTCTAATAGTCAACTCTGGAAATCGCGTTTTGACGGTGCAAATCGACCGAGTTGAGCATCCTGAACAACTTTCCTGTGTGGAGTCATTCAAAATTCGCAAAACCTTGGGAATTACAACTTTTTTGTGCAAAAGTGACGTCATAATTTGACCAAAAATCTTCGATTACCGCCAAAGTAAAACGGTGACGGGGTTCAAATTTGCACCGGCACACTCGGGTGGGGTATCCGCAAGAAGTAATCACGCTAATTCGGCTTTTCGGGGTGCCTCGAAAATTAAAAAGGTTATTCCCCGGGCAGGGAAAAGGGAAGAGCGGCCATCTTGTTTTTCTAATAGTCAACTCTGGCAATCGCGTTTTGACAATGCAAATCGACCAAGTTGAGCATCCTGAACAACTTTCCTGTGTGGAGTCATGCAAAATTCGTAAAACCTTGGGAATTACAACTTTTTGGTGCAAAAGTGACGTCATAATTTGACCAAAAATCTTCGATTACCGCCAAAGTAAAACATTGACGGGGTTCAAATTTGCACCGGCACACTCGCGTGGGGTATCCGCAAGAAGTAATCACGCTAATTCGGTTTTTCGGGGTGCCACGAAAATTAAAAAGTTTATTCCCCGGGCAGGAAAAAGGGAAGAGCGGCCATCTTCTTTTTCTAATAGTCAACTCTGGAAATCGCGTTTTGACGGTGCAAATCGACCAAGTTGAGCATCCTGAACAACTTTCCTGTGTGGAGTCATGCAAAATTCGCAAAACCTTGGGAATTACAACTTTTTGGTGCAAAAGTGACGTCATAATTTGACCAAAAATCGTCGATTACCGCCAAAGTAAAACATTGGCGTGCTTCAAATTTACACCGGCACACTCGGGTGGGGTGTCCGCAAGAAGTAATCACGCTAATTCGGTTTTTCGGGGTGCCACGAAAATTAAATAGGTTATTCCCCGGGCAGGAAAAAGGGAAGAGCGGCCATCTTGTTTTTTTAATAGTCAACTCTGGAAATCGCGTTTTGACGGTGCAAATCGACCAAGTTGAGCATCCTGAACAACTTTCCTGTGTGGAGTCATGCAAAATTCGCAAAACCTTGGGAATTACAACTTTTTGGTGCAAAAGTGACGTCATAATTTGACCAAAAATCGTCGATTACCGCCAAAGTAAAACATTGACGGGGTTCAAATTTGCACCGGCACACTCGAGTGGGGTATCCGCAAGAAGTAATCACGCTAATTCGGCTTTTCAGGAGCTCGAAAATTAAAAAGTTTATTCCCCGGGCAGGGAAAAGGGAAGAGCGGCCATCTTGTTTTTCTAATAGTCAATTCTGGAAATCGCGTTTTGACGGTGCAAATCGACCAAGTTGAGCATCCTGAACAACTTTCCTGTGTGGAGTCATGCAAAATTCGCAAAACCTTGGGAATTACAACTTTTTGGTGCAAAAGTGACGTCATAATTTGACCAAAAATCTTCGATTACCGCCAAAGTAAAACATTGACGGGGTTCAAATTTGCACCGGCACACTCGGGTGGGGTATCCGCAAGAAGTAATCACGCTAATTCGGTTTTTCGGGGTGCCACGAAAATTTAAAAGGTTATTCCCCGGGCAGGAAAAAGGGAAGAGCGGCCATCTTGTTTTTTTAATAGTCAACTCTGGAAATCGCGTTTTGACGGTGCAAATCGACCAATTTGAGCATCCTGAACAACTTTCCTGTGTGGAGTCATGCAAAATTCGCAAAACCTTGGGAATTACAATTTTTTGGTGCAAAAGTGACGTCATAATTTGACCAAAAATCGTCGATTACCGCCAAAGTAAAACATTGATGGGGTTCAAATTTGCACCGGCACACTCGAGTGGGGTATCCGCAAGAAGTAATCACGCTAATTCGGCTTTTCAGGAGCTCGAAAGTTAAAAAGTTTATTCCCCGGGCAGGGAAAAGGGAAGAGCGGCCATCTTGTTTTTCTAATAGTCAACTCTGGAAATCGCGTTTTGACGGTGCAAATCGACCAAGTTGAGCATCCTGAACAACTTTCCTGTGTGGAGTCATGCAAAATTCGCAAAACCTTGGGAATTACAACTTTTTGGTGCAAAAGTGACGTCATAATTTGACCAAAAAACTTCGATTACCGCCAAAGTAAAACATTGACGGGGTTCAAATTTGCACCGGCACACTCGAGTGGGGTATCCGCAAGAAGTAATTACGCTAATTCGGCTTTTCGGGAGCTCGAAAATTAAAAAGGTCATTCCCCGTGCAGGAAAAAGGGAAGAGCGGCCATCTTGTTTTTCTAATAGTCAACTCTGGAAATCGCGTTTTGACGGTGCAAATCGACCAAGTTGAGCATCCTGAACAACTTTCCTGTGTGGAGTCATGCAAAATTCGCAAAACCTTGGGAATTACAACTTTTTGGTGCAAAAGTGACGTCATAATTTGACCAAAAAACTTCGATTACCGCCAAAGTAAAACATTGACGGGGTTCAAATTTGCACCGGCACACTCGAGTGGGGTATCCGCAAGAAGTAATCACGCTAATTCGGCTTTTCGGGAGCTCGAAAATTTAAAAGTTTATTCCCCGGGCAGGGAAAAGGGAAGAGCGGCCATCTTCTTTTTCTAATAGTCAACTCTGGAAATCGCGTTTTGACCGTGCAAATCGACCAAGTTGAGCATCCTGAACAACTTTCCTGTGTGGAGTCATGCAAAATTCGCAAAACCTTGGGAATTACAACTTTTTGGTGCAAAAGTGACGTCATAATTTGACCAAAAATCGTCGATTACCGCCAAAGTAAAACATTGGCGTGCTTCAAATTTACACCGGCACACTCGGGTGGGGTATCCGCAAGAAGTAATCACGCTAATTCGGTTTTTCGGGGTGCCACGAAAATTAAATAGGTTATTCCCCGGGCAGGAAAAAGGGAAGAGCGGCCATCTTGTTTTTTTAATAGTCAATTCTGGAAATCGCGTTTTGACGGTGCAAATCGACCAAGTTGAGCATCCTGAACAACTTTCCTGTGTGGAGTCATGCAAAATTCGCAAAACCTTGGGAATTACAACTTTTTGGTGCAAAAGTGACGTCATAATTTGACCAAAAATCGTCGATTACCGCCAAAGTAAAACATTGACGGGGTTCAAATTTGCACCGGCACACTCGGGTGGGGTATCCGCAAGAAGTAATCACGCTTATTCGGTTTTTCGGGGTGCCACGAAAATTAAAAAGGTTATTCCCCGGGCAGGAAAAAGGGAAGAGCGGCCATCTTGTTTTTTTAATAGTCAACTCTGGAAATCGCGTTTTGACGGTGCAAATCGACCAAGTTGAGCATCCTGAACAACTTTCCTGTGTGGAGTCATGCAAAATTCGCAAAACCTTGGGAATTACAACTTTTTGGTGCAAAAGTGACGTCATAATTTGACCAAAAATCGTCGATTACCGCCAAAGTAAAACATTGACGGGGTTCAAATTTGCACCGGCACACTCGGGTGGGGTATCCGCAAGAAGTAATCACGCTAGTTCGGCTTTTCGGGGTGCCACGAAAATTAAAAAGGATATTCCCCGGGCAGGAAAAAGGGAAGAGCGGCCATCTTGTTTTTCTAATAGTCAACTCTGGAAATCGCGTTTTGACGGTGCAAATCGACCAAGTTGAGCCTCCTGAACAACTTTCCTGTGTGGAGTCATGCAAAATTCGCAAAAGCTTGGGAATTACAACTTTTTGGTGGAAAAGTGACGTCATAATTTGACCAAAAATCGTCGATTACCGCCAAAGTAAAACATTGACTGGGTTCAAATTTGCACCGGCACACTCGAGTGGGGTATCCGCAAGAAGTAATCACGCTAATTCGGCTTTTCGGGAGCTCGAAAATTAAAAAGTTTATTCCCCGGGCAGGGAAAAGGGAAGAGCGGCCATCTTGTTTTTCTAATAGTCAACTCTGGAAATCGCGTTTTGACGGTGCAAATCGACCGAGTTGAGCATCCTGAACAACTTTCCTGTGTGGAGTCATTCAAAATTCGCAAAACCTTGGGAATTACAACTTTTTTGTGCAAAAGTGACGTCATAATTTGACCAAAAATCTTCGATTACCGCCAAAGTAAAACGGTGACGGGGTTCAAATTTGCACCGGCACACTCGGGTGGGGTATCCGCAAGAAGTAATCACGCTAATTCGGCTTTTCGGGGTGCCTCGAAAATTAAAAAGGTTATTCCCCGGGCAGGGAAAAGGGAAGAGCGGCCATCTTGTTTTTCTAATAGTCAACTCTGGCAATCGCGTTTTGACAATGCAAATCGACCAAGTTGAGCATCCTGAACAACTTTCCTGTGTGGAGTCATGCAAAATTCGTAAAACCTTGGGAATTACAACTTTTTGGTGCAAAAGTGACGTCATAATTTGACCAAAAATCGTCGATTACCGCCAAAGTAAAACATTGACGGGGTTCAAATTTGCACCGGCACACTCGAGTGGGGTATCCGCAAGAAGTAATCACGCTAATTCGGCATTTCGGGAGCTCGAAAATTAAAAAGTTTATTCTCCGGGCAGGGAAAAGGGAAGAGCGGCCATCTTGTTTTTCTAATAGTCAACTCTGGAAATCGCGTTTTGACGGTGCAAATCGACCAAGTTGAGCATCCTGAACAACTTTCCTGTCAGGAGTCATGCAAAATTCGCAAAACCTTGGGAATTACAACTTTTTGGTGCAAAAGTGACGTCATAATTTGACCAAAAATCGTCGATTACCGCCAAAGTAAAACATTGGCGTGGTTCAAAATTGCACCGGCACACTCGGTTGGGGTATCCGCAAGAAGTAATCACGCTATATCGGTTTTTCAGGGTGCCACGAAAATTAAGAAGTTTATTCCCCGGGCAGGAAAAAGGGAAGAGCGGCCATCTTGTTTTTCTAATAGTCAACTCTGGCAATCGCGTTTTGACGGTGCAAATCGACCAAGTTGAGCATCCTGAACAACTTTCCTGTGTGGGGTCATGCAAAATTCGCAAAACCTTGGGAATTACAACTTTTTGGTGCAAAAGTGACGTCATAATTTGACCGAAAATCGTCGATTACCGCCAAAGTAAAACATTGACGGGGTTCAAATTTGCACCGGCACACTCGAGTGGGGTATCCGCAAGAAGTAATCACGCTAATTCGGCTTTTCGGGAGCTCGAAAATTAAAAAGTTTATTCCCCGGGCAGGGAAAAGGGAAGAGCGGCCATCTTGTTTTTCTAATAGTCAACTCTGGCAATCGCGTTTTGACAATGCAAATCGACCAAGTTGAGCATCGTGAACAACTTTCCTGTGTGGGGTCATGCAAAATTCGCAAAACCTTGGGAATTACAACTTTTTGGTGCAAAAGTGACGTCATAATTTGACCAAAAATCGTCGATTACCGCCAAAGTAAAACATTGACGGGGTTCAAATTTGCACCGGCACACTCGAGTGGGGTATCCGCAAGAAGTAATCACGCTAATTCGGCTTTTCGGGAGCTCGAAAATTAAAAAGTTTATTCTCCGGGCAGGGAAAAGGGAAGAGCGGCCATCTTGTTTTTCTAATAGTCAACTCTGGAAATCGCGTTTTGACGGTGCAAATCGACCAAGTTGAGCATCCTGAACAACTTTCCTGTGTGGAGTCATGCAAAATTCGCAAAACCTTGGGAATTACAACTTTTTGGTGCAAAAGTGACGTCATATATTGACCAAAAATCGTCGATTACCGCCAAAGTAAAACATTGGCGTGGTTCAAATTTGCACCGGCACACTCGGGTGGGGTATCCGCAAGAAGTTATCACGCTATATCGGTTTTTCAGGGTGCCACGAAAATTAAGAAGGTTATTCCCCGGGCAGGAAAAAGGGAAGAGCGGCCATCTTGTTTTTCTAATAGTCAACTCTGGCAATCGCGTTTTGACGGTGCAAATCGACCAAGTTGAGCATCCTGAACAACTTTCCTGTGTGGGGTCATGCAAAATTCGCAAAACCTTGGGAATTACAACTTTTTGGTGCAAAAGTGACGTCATAATTTGACCGAAAATCGTCGATTACCGCCAAAGTAAAACATTGACGGGGTTCAAATTTGCACCGGCACACTCGGGTGGGGTATCCGCAAGAAGTAATCACGCTTATTCGGTTTTTCGGGGTGCCACGAAAATTAAAAAGGTTATTCCCCGGGCAGGAAAAAGGGAAGAGCGGCCATCTTGTTTTTTTAATAGTCAACTCTGGAAATCGCGTTTTGACGGTGCAAATCGACCAAGTTGAGCATCCTGAACAACTTTCCTGTGTGGAGTCATGCAAAATTCGCAAAACCTTGGGAATTACAACTTTTTGGTGCAAAAGTGACGTCATAATTTGACCAAAAATCGTCGATTACCGCCAAAGTAAAACATTGACGGGGTTCAAATTTGCACCGGCACACTCGGGTGGGGTATCCGCAAGAAGTAATCACGCTAGTTCGGCTTTTCGGGGTGCCACGAAAATTAAAAAGGATATTCCCCGGGCAGGAAAAAGGGAAGAGCGGCCATCTTGTTTTTCTAATAGTCAACTCTGGAAATCGCGTTTTGACGGTGCAAATCGACCAAGTTGAGCCTCCTGAACAACTTTCCTGTGTGGAGTCATGCAAAATTCGCAAAAGCTTGGGAATTACAACTTTTTGGTGGAAAAGTGACGTCATAATTTGACCAAAAATCGTCGATTACCGCCAAAGTAAAACATTGACTGGGTTCAAATTTGCACCGGCACACTCGAGTGGGGTATCCGCAAGAAGTAATCACGCTAATTCGGCTTTTCGGGAGCTCGAAAATTAAAAAGTTTATTCCCCGGGCAGGGAAAAGGGAAGAGCGGCCATCTTGTTTTTCTAATAGTCAACTCTGGAAATCGCGTTTTGACGGTGCAAATCGACCGAGTTGAGCATCCTGAACAACTTTCCTGTGTGGAGTCATTCAAAATTCGCAAAACCTTGGGAATTACAACTTTTTTGTGCAAAAGTGACGTCATAATTTGACCAAAAATCTTCGATTACCGCCAAAGTAAAACGGTGACGGGGTTCAAATTTGCACCGGCACACTCGGGTGGGGTATCCGCAAGAAGTAATCACGCTAATTCGGCTTTTCGGGGTGCCTCGAAAATTAAAAAGGTTATTCCCCGGGCAGGGAAAAGGGAAGAGCGGCCATCTTGTTTTTCTAATAGTCAACTCTGGCAATCGCGTTTTGACAATGCAAATCGACCAAGTTGAGCATCCTGAACAACTTTCCTGTGTGGAGTCATGCAAAATTCGTAAAACCTTGGGAATTACAACTTTTTGGTGCAAAAGTGACGTCATAATTTGACCAAAAATCTTCGATTACCGCCAAAGTAAAACATTGACGGGGTTCAAATTTGCACCGGCACACTCGCGTGGGGTATCCGCAAGAAGTAATCACGCTAATTCGGTTTTTCGGGGTGCCACGAAAATTAAAAAGTTTATTCCCCGGGCAGGAAAAAGGGAAGAGCGGCCATCTTCTTTTTCTAATAGTCAACTCTGGAAATCGCGTTTTGACGGTGCAAATCGACCAAGTTGAGCATCCTGAACAACTTTCCTGTGTGGAGTCATGCAAAATTCGCAAAACCTTGGGAATTACAACTTTTTGGTGCAAAAGTGACGTCATAATTTGACCAAAAATCGTCGATTACCGCCAAAGTAAAACATTGGCGTGCTTCAAATTTACACCGGCACACTCGGGTGGGGTGTCCGCAAGAAGTAATCACGCTAATTCGGTTTTTCGGGGTGCCACGAAAATTAAATAGGTTATTCCCCGGGCAGGAAAAAGGGAAGAGCGGCCATCTTGTTTTTTTAATAGTCAACTCTGGAAATCGCGTTTTGACGGTGCAAATCGACCAAGTTGAGCATCCTGAACAACTTTCCTGTGTGGAGTCATGCAAAATTCGCAAAACCTTGGGAATTACAACTTTTTGGTGCAAAAGTGACGTCATAATTTGACCAAAAATCGTCGATTACCGCCAAAGTAAAACATTGACGGGGTTCAAATTTGCACCGGCACACTCGAGTGGGGTATCCGCAAGAAGTAATCACGCTAATTCGGCTTTTCAGGAGCTCGAAAATTAAAAAGTTTATTCCCCGGGCAGGGAAAAGGGAAGAGCGGCCATCTTGTTTTTCTAATAGTCAATTCTGGAAATCGCGTTTTGACGGTGCAAATCGACCAAGTTGAGCATCCTGAACAACTTTCCTGTGTGGAGTCATGCAAAATTCGCAAAACCTTGGGAATTACAACTTTTTGGTGCAAAAGTGACGTCATAATTTGACCAAAAATCTTCGATTACCGCCAAAGTAAAACATTGACGGGGTTCAAATTTGCACCGGCACACTCGGGTGGGGTATCCGCAAGAAGTAATCACGCTAATTCGGTTTTTCGGGGTGCCACGAAAATTAAAAAGGTTATTCCCCGGGCAGGAAAAAGGGAAGAGCGGCCATCTTGTTTTTTTAATAGTCAACTCTGGAAATCGCGTTTTGACGGTGCAAATCGACCAATTTGAGCATCCTGAACAACTTTCCTGTGTGGAGTCATGCAAAATTCGCAAAACCTTGGGAATTACAATTTTTTGGTGCAAAAGTGACGTCATAATTTGACCAAAAATCGTCGATTACCGCCAAAGTAAAACATTGATGGGGTTCAAATTTGCACCGGCACACTCGAGTGGGGTATCCGCAAGAAGTAATCACGCTAATTCGGCTTTTCAGGAGCTCGAAAGTTAAAAAGTTTATTCCCCGGGCAGGGAAAAGGGAAGAGCGGCCATCTTGTTTTTCTAATAGTCAACTCTGGAAATCGCGTTTTGACGGTGCAAATCGACCAAGTTGAGCATCCTGAACAACTTTCCTGTGTGGAGTCATGCAAAATTCGCAAAACCTTGGGAATTACAACTTTTTGGTGCAAAAGTGACGTCATAATTTGACCAAAAAACTTCGATTACCGCCAAAGTAAAACATTGACGGGGTTCAAATTTGCACCGGCACACTCGAGTGGGGTATCCGCAAGAAGTAATTACGCTAATTCGGCTTTTCGGGAGCTCGAAAATTAAAAAGGTCATTCCCCGTGCAGGAAAAAGGGAAGAGCGGCCATCTTGTTTTTCTAATAGTCAACTCTGGAAATCGCGTTTTGACGGTGCAAATCGACCAAGTTGAGCATCCTGAACAACTTTCCTGTGTGGAGTCATGCAAAATTCGCAAAACCTTGGGAATTACAACTTTTTGGTGCAAAAGTGACGTCATAATTTGACCAAAAAACTTCGATTACCGCCAAAGTAAAACATTGACGGGGTTCAAATTTGCACCGGCACACTCGAGTGGGGTATCCGCAAGAAGTAATCACGCTAATTCGGCTTTTCGGGAGCTCGAAAATTTAAAAGTTTATTCCCCGGGCAGGGAAAAGGGAAGAGCGGCCATCTTCTTTTTCTAATAGTCAACTCTGGAAATCGCGTTTTGACCGTGCAAATCGACCAAGTTGAGCATCCTGAACAACTTTCCTGTGTGGAGTCATGCAAAATTCGCAAAACCTTGGGAATTACAACTTTTTGGTGCAAAAGTGACGTCATAATTTGACCAAAAATCGTCGATTACCGCCAAAGTAAAACATTGGCGTGCTTCAAATTTACACCAGCACACTCGGGTGGGGTATCCGCAAGAAGTAATCACGCTAATTCGGTTTTTCGGGGTGCCACGAAAATTAAATAGGTTATTCCCCGGGCAGGAAAAAGGGAAGAGCGGCCATCTTGTTTTTTTAATAGTCAATTCTGGAAATCGCGTTTTGACGGTGCAAATCGACCAAGTTGAGCATCCTGAACAACTTTCCTGTGTGGAGTCATGCAAAATTCGCAAAACCTTGGGAATTACAACTTTTTGGTGCAAAAGTGACGTCATAATTTGACCAAAAATCGTCGATTACCGCCAAAGTAAAACATTGACGGGGTTCAAATTTGCACCGGCACACTCGGGTGGGGTATCCGCAAGAAGTAATCACGCTTATTCGGTTTTTCGGGGTGCCACGAAAATTAAAAAGGTTATTCCCCGGGCAGGAAAAAGGGAAGAGCGGCCATCTTGTTTTTTTAATAGTCAACTCTGGAAATCGCGTTTTGACGGTGCAAATCGACCAAGTTGAGCATCCTGAACAACTTTCCTGTGTGGAGTCATGCAAAATTCGCAAAACCTTGGGAATTACAACTTTTTGGTGCAAAAGTGACGTCATAATTTGACCAAAAATCGTCGATTACCGCCAAAGTAAAACATTGACGGGGTTCAAATTTGCACCGGCACACTCGGGTGGGGTATCCGCAAGAAGTAATCACGCTAGTTCGGCTTTTCGGGGTGCCACGAAAATTAAAAAGGATATTCCCCGGGCAGGAAAAAGGGAAGAGCGGCCATCTTGTTTTTCTAATAGTCAACTCTGGAAATCGCGTTTTGACGGTGCAAATCGACCAAGTTGAGCCTCCTGAACAACTTTCCTGTGTGGAGTCATGCAAAATTCGCAAAAGCTTGGGAATTACAACTTTTTGGTGGAAAAGTGACGTCATAATTTGACCAAAAATCGTCGATTACCGCCAAAGTAAAACATTGACTGGGTTCAAATTTGCACCGGCACACTCGAGTGGGGTATCCGCAAGAAGTAATCACGCTAATTCGGCTTTTCGGGAGCTCGAAAATTAAAAAGTTTATTCCCCGGGCAGGGAAAAGGGAAGAGCGGCCATCTTGTTTTTCTAATAGTCAACTCTGGAAATCGCGTTTTGACGGTGCAAATCGACCGAGTTGAGCATCCTGAACAACTTTCCTGTGTGGAGTCATTCAAAATTCGCAAAACCTTGGGAATTACAACTTTTTTGTGCAAAAGTGACGTCATAATTTGACCAAAAATCTTCGATTACCGCCAAAGTAAAACGGTGACGGGGTTCAAATTTGCACCGGCACACTCGGGTGGGGTATCCGCAAGAAGTAATCACGCTAATTCGGCTTTTCGGGGTGCCTCGAAAATTAAAAAGGTTATTCCCCGGGCAGGGAAAAGGGAAGAGCGGCCATCTTGTTTTTCTAATAGTCAACTCTGGCAATCGCGTTTTGACAATGCAAATCGACCAAGTTGAGCATCCTGAACAACTTTCCTGTGTGGAGTCATGCAAAATTCGTAAAACCTTGGGAATTACAACTTTTTGGTGCAAAAGTGACGTCATAATTTGACCAAAAATCTTCGATTACCGCCAAAGTAAAACTTTGACGGGGTTCAAATTTGCACCGGCACACTCGCGTGGGGTATCCGCAAGAAGTAATCACGCTAATTCGGTTTTTCGGGGTGCCACGAAAATTAAAAAGTTTATTCCCCGGGCAGGAAAAAGGGAAGAGCGGCCATCTTCTTTTTCTAATAGTCAACTCTGGAAATCGCGTTTTGACGGTGCAAATCGACCAAGTTGAGCATCCTGAACAACTTTCCTGTGTGGAGTCATGCAAAATTCGCAAAACCTTGGGAATTACAACTTTTTGGTGCAAAAGTGACGTCATAATTTGACCAAAAATCGTCGATTACCGCCAAAGTAAAACATTGGCGTGCTTCAAATTTACACCGGCACACTCGGGTGGGGTGTCCGCAAGAAGTAATCACGCTAATTCGGTTTTTCGGGGTGCCACGAAAATTAAATAGGTTATTCCCCGGGCAGGAAAAAGGGAAGAGCGGCCATCTTGTTTTTTTAATAGTCAACTCTGGAAATCGCGTTTTGACGGTGCAAATCGACCAAGTTGAGCATCCTGAACAACTTTCCTGTGTGGAGTCATGCAAAATTCGCAAAACCTTGGGAATTACAACTTTTTGGTGCAAAAGTGACGTCATAATTTGACCAAAAATCGTCGATTACCGCCAAAGTAAAACATTGACGGGGTTCAAATTTGCACCGGCACACTCGAGTGGGGTATCCGCAAGAAGTAATCACGCTAATTCGGCTTTTCAGGAGCTCGAAAATTAAAAAGTTTATTCCCCGGGCAGGGAAAAGGGAAGAGCGGCCATCTTGTTTTTCTAATAGTCAATTCTGGAAATCGCGTTTTGACGGTGCAAATCGACCAAGTTGAGCATCCTGAACAACTTTCCTGTGTGGAGTCATGCAAAATTCGCAAAACCTTGGGAATTACAACTTTTTGGTGCAAAAGTGACGTCATAATTTGACCAAAAATCTTCGATTACCGCCAAAGTAAAACATTGACGGGGTTCAAATTTGCACCGGCACACTCGGGTGGGGTATCCGCAAGAAGTAATCACGCTAATTCGGTTTTTCGGGGTGCCACGAAAATTAAAAAGGTTATTCCCCGGGCAGGAAAAAGGGAAGAGCGGCCATCTTGTTTTTTTAATAGTCAACTCTGGAAATCGCGTTTTGACGGTGCAAATCGACCAATTTGAGCATCCTGAACAACTTTCCTGTGTGGAGTCATGCAAAATTCGCAAAACCTTGGGAATTACAATTTTTTGGTGCAAAAGTGACGTCATAATTTGACCAAAAATCGTCGATTACCGCCAAAGTAAAACATTGATGGGGTTCAAATTTGCACCGGCACACTCGAGTGGGGTATCCGCAAGAAGTAATCACGCTAATTCGGCTTTTCAGGAGCTCGAAAGTTAAAAAGTTTATTCCCCGGGCAGGGAAAAGGGAAGAGCGGCCATCTTGTTTTTCTAATAGTCAACTCTGGAAATCGCGTTTTGACGGTGCAAATCGACCAAGTTGAGCATCCTGAACAACTTTCCTGTGTGGAGTCATGCAAAATTCGCAAAACCTTGGGAATTACAACTTTTTGGTGCAAAAGTGACGTCATAATTTGACCAAAAAACTTCGATTACCGCCAAAGTAAAACATTGACGGGGTTCAAATTTGCACCGGCACACTCGAGTGGGGTATCCGCAAGAAGTAATTACGCTAATTCGGCTTTTCGGGAGCTCGAAAATTAAAAAGGTCATTCCCCGTGCAGGAAAAAGGGAAGAGCGGCCATCTTGTTTTTCTAATAGTCAACTCTGGAAATCGCGTTTTGACGGTGCAAATCGACCAAGTTGAGCATCCTGAACAACTTTCCTGTGTGGAGTCATGCAAAATTCGCAAAACCTTGGGAATTACAACTTTTTGGTGCAAAAGTGACGTCATAATTTGACCAAAAAACTTCGATTACCGCCAAAGTAAAACATTGACGGGGTTCAAATTTGCACCGGCACACTCGAGTGGGGTAACCGCAAGAAGTAATCACGCTAATTCGGCTTTTCGGGAGCTCGAAAATTTAAAAGTTTATTCCCCGGGCAGGGAAAAGGGAAGAGCGGCCATCTTCTTTTTCTAATAGTCAACTCTGGAAATCGCGTTTTGACCGTGCAAATCGACCAAGTTGAGCATCCTGAACAACTTTCCTGTGTGGAGTCATGCAAAATTCGCAAAACCTTGGGAATTACAACTTTTTGGTGCAAAAGTGACGTCATAATTTGACCAAAAATCGTCGATTACCGCCAAAGTAAAACATTGGCGTGCTTCAAATTTACACCGGCACACTCGGGTGGGGTATCCGCAAGAAGTAATCACGCTAATTCGGTTTTTCGGGGTGCCACGAAAATTAAATAGGTTATTCCCCGGGCAGGAAAAAGGGAAGAGCGGCCATCTTGTTTTTTTAATAGTCAACTCTGGAAATCGCGTTTTGACGGTGCAAATCGACCAAGTTGAGCATCCTGAACAACTTTCCTGTGTGGAGTCATGCAAAATTCGCAAAACCTTGGGAATTACAACTTTTTGGTGCAAAAGTGACGTCATAATTTGACCAAAAATCTTCGATTACCGTCAAAGTAAAACTTTGACGGGGTTCAAATTTGCACCGGCACACTCGGGTGGGGTATCCGCAAGAAGTAATCACGCTTATTCGGTTTTTCGGGGTGCCACGAAAATTAAAAAGGTTATTCCCCGGGCAGGAAAAAGGGAAGAGCGGCCATCTTGTTTTTTTAATAGTCAACTCTGGAAATCGCGTTTTGACGGTGCAAATCGACCAAGTTGAGCATCCTGAACAACTTTCCTGTGTGGAGTCATGCAAAATTCGCAAAACCTTGGGAATTACAACTTTTTGGTGCAAAAGTGACGTCATAATTTGACCAAAAAACTTCGATTACCGCCAAAGTAAAACATTGACGGGGTTCAAATTTGCACCGGCACACTCGAGTGGGGTATCCGCAAGAAGTAATCACGCTAATTCGGCTTTTCGGGAGCTCGAAAATTAAAAAGTTTATTCCCCGGGCAGGGAAAAGAGAAGAGCGGCCATCTTGTTTTTCTAATAGTCAACTCTGGAAATCGCGTTTTGACGGTGCAAATCGACCAAGTTGAGCATCCTGAACAACTTTCCTGTGTGGAGTCATGCAAAATTCGCAAAACCTTGGGAAATACAACTTTTTGGTGCAAAAGTGACGTCATAATTTGACCAAAAATCGTCGATTACCGCCAAAGTAAAACATTGACGGGGTTCAAATTTGCACCGGCACACTCGAGTGGGGTATCCGCAAGAAGTAATCACGCTAATTCGGCTTTTCGGGAGCTCGAAAATTAAAAAGGTCATTCCCCGTGCAGGAAAAAGGGAAGAGCGGCCATCTTGTTTTTCTAATAGTCAACTCTGGAAATCGCGTTTTGACGGTGCAAATCGACCAAGTTGAGCATCCTGAACAACTTTCCTGTGTGGAGTCATGCAAAATTCGCAAAACCTTGGGAATTATAACTTTTTGGTGCAAAAGTGACGTCATAATTTGACCAAAAAACTTCGATTACCGCCAAAGTAAAACATTGACGGGGTTCAAATTTGCACCGGCACACTCGAGTGGGGTATCCGCAAGAAGTAATCACGCTAATTCGGCTTTTCGGGAGCTCGAAAATTAAAAAGTTTATTCCCCGGGCAGGGAAAAGAGAAGAGCGGCCATCTTGTTTTTCTAATAGTCAACTCTGGAAATCGCGTTTTGACGGTGCAAATCGACCAAGTTGAGCATCCTGAACAACTTTCCTGTGTGGAGTCATGCAAAATTCGCAAAACCTTGGGAATTACAACTTTTTGGTGCAAAAGTGACGTCATAATTTGACCAAAAATCGTCGATTACCGCCAAAGTAAAACATTGGCGTGCTTCAAATTTACACCGGCACACTCGGGTGGGGTATCCGCAAGAAGTAATCACGCTAATTCGGTTTTTCGGGGTGCCACGAAAATTAAATAGGTTATTCCCCGGGCAGGAAAAAGGGAAGAGCGGCCATCTTGTTTTTTTAATAGTCAACTCTGGAAATCGCGTTTTGACGGTGCAAATCGACCAAGTTGAGCATCCTGAACAACTTTCCTGTGTGGAGTCATGCAAAATTCGCAAAACCTTGGGAATTACAACTTTTTGGTGCAAAAGTGACGTCATAATTTGACCAAAAATCTTCGATTACCGTCAAAGTAAAACTTTGACGGGGTTCAAATTTGCACCGGCACACTCGGGTGGGGTATCCGCAAGAAGTAATCACGCTTATTCGGTTTTTCGGGGTGCCACGAAAATTAAAAAGGTTATTCCCCGGGCAGGAAAAAGGGAAGAGCGGCCATCTTGTTTTTTTAATAGTCAACTCTGGAAATCGCGTTTTGACGGTGCAAATCGACCAAGTTGAGCATCCTGAACAACTTTCCTGTGTGGAGTCATGCAAAATTCGCAAAACCTTGGGAATTACAACTTTTTGGTGCAAAAGTGACGTCATAATTTGACCAAAAAACTTCGATTACCGCCAAAGTAAAACATTGACGGGGTTCAAATTTGCACCGGCACACTCGAGTGGGGTATCCGCAAGAAGTAATCACGCTAATTCGGCTTTTCGGGAGCTCGAAAATTAAAAAGTTTATTCCCCGGGCAGGGAAAAGAGAAGAGCGGCCATCTTGTTTTTCTAATAGTCAACTCTGGAAATCGCGTTTTGACGGTGCAAATCGACCAAGTTGAGCATCCTGAACAACTTTCCTGTGTGGAGTCATGCAAAATTCGCAAAACCTTGGGAAATACAACTTTTTGGTGCAAAAGTGACGTCATAATTTGACCAAAAATCGTCGATTACCGCCAAAGTAAAACATTGACGGGGTTCAAATTTGCACCGGCACACTCGAGTGGGGTATCCGCAAGAAGTAATCACGCTAATTCGGCTTTTCGGGAGCTCGAAAATTAAAAAGGTCATTCCCCGTGCAGGAAAAAGGGAAGAGCGGCCATCTTGTTTTTCTAATAGTCAACTCTGGAAATCGCGTTTTGACGGTGCAAATCGACCAAGTTGAGCATCCTGAACAACTTTCCTGTGTGGAGTCATGCAAAATTCGCAAAACCTTGGGAATTACAACTTTTTGGTGCAAAAGTGACGTCATAATTTGACCAAAAAACTTCGATTACCGCCAAAGTAAAACATTGACGGGGTTCAAATTTGCACCGGCACACTCGAGTGGGGTATCCGCAAGAAGTAATCACGCTAATTCGGCTTTTCGGGAGCTCGAAAATTAAAAAGTTTATTCCCCGGGCAGGGAAAAGAGAAGAGCGGCCATCTTGTTTTTCTAATAGTCAACTCTGGAAATCGCGTTTTGACGGTGCAAATCGACCAAGTTGAGCATCCTGAACAACTTTCCTGTGTGGAGTCATGCAAAATTCGCAAAACCTTGGGAAATACAACTTTTTGGTGCAAAAGTGACGTCATAATTTGACCAAAAATCGTCGATTACCGCCAAAGTAAAACATTGACGGGGTTCAAATTTGCACCGGCACACTCGAGTGGGGTATCCGCAAGAAGTAATCACGCTAATTCGGCTTTTCGGGAGCTCGAAAATTAAAAAGGTCATTCCCCGTGCAGGAAAAAGGGAAGAGCGGCCATCTTGTTTTTCTAATAGTCAACTCTGGAAATCGCGTTTTGACGGTGCAAATCGACCAAGTTGAGCATCCTGAACAACTTTCCTGTGTGGAGTCATGCAAAATTCGCAAAACCTTGGGAATTACAACTTTTTGGTGCAAAAGTGACGTCATAATTTGACCAAAAATCTTCGATTACCGCCAAAGTAAAACATTGACGGGGTTCAAATTTGCACCGGCACACTCGGGTGGGGTATCCGCAAGAAGTAATCACGCTAATTCGGTTTTTCGGGGTGCCACGAAAATTAAATAGGTTATTCCCCGGGCAGGGAAAAGGGAAGAGCGGCCATCTTGTTTTTCTAATAGTCAACTCTGGAAATCGCGTTTTGACGGTGCAAATCGACCAAGTTGAGCATCCTGAACAACTTTCCTGTGTGGAGTCATGCAAAATTCGCAAAACCTTGGGAATTACAACTTTTTGGTGCAAAAGTGACGTCATAATTTGACCAAAAATCTTCGATTACCGCCAAAGTAAAACATTGACGGGGTTCAAATTTGCACCGGCACACTCGGGTGGGGTATCCGCAAGAAGTTATCACGCTAACTCGGTTTTTCGGGGTGCCACGAAAATTAAAAAGGTTATTCCCCGGGCAGGAAAAAGGGAAGAGCGGCCATCTTGTTTTTTAATAGTCAACTCTGGAAATCGCGTTTTGACGGTGCAAATCGACCAAGTTGAGCATCCTGAACAACTTTCCTGTGTGGAGTCATGCAAAATTCGCAAAACCTTGGGAATTACAACTTTTTGGTGCAAAAGTGACGTCATAAGTTGACCAAAAATCGTCGATTACCGCCAAAGTAAAACATTGACGGGGTTCAAATTTGCACCGGCACACTCGAGTGGGGTATCCGCAAGAAGTAATCACGCTAATTCGGCTTTTCAGGAGCTCGAAAATTAAAAAGTTTATTCCTTGGGCAGGGAAAAGGGAAGAGCGGCCATCTTGTTTTTCTAATAGTCAACTCTGGAAATCGCGTTTTGACGGTGCAAATCGACCAAGTTGAGCATCCTGAACAACTTTCCTGTGTGGAGTCATGCAAAGTTCGCAAAACCTTGGGAATTACAACTTTTTGGTGCAAAAGTGACGTCATAATTTGACCAAAAATCTTCGATTACCGCCAAAGTAAAACTTTGACGGGGTTCAAATTTGCACCGGCACACTCGGGTGGGGTATCCGCAAGAAGTAATCACGCTAATTCGGTTTTTCGGGGTGCCACGAAAATTAAAAAGGTTATTCCCCGGGCAGGAAAAAGGGAAGAGCGGCCATCTTGTTTTTTTAATAGTCAACTCTGGAAATCGCGTTTTGACGGTGCAAATCGACCAAGTTGAGCATCCTGAACAACTTTCCTGTGTGGAGTCATGCAAAATTCGCAAAACCTTGGGAATTACAACTTTTTGGTGCAAAAGTGACGTCATAATTTGACCAAAAAACTTCGATTACCGCCAAAGTAAAACATTGACGGGGTTCAAATTTGCACCGGCACACTCGAGTGGGGTATCCGCAAGAAGTAATCACGCTAATTCGGCTTTTCGGGAGCTCGAAAATTAAAAAGTTTATTCCTTGGGCAGGGAAAAGGGAAGAGCGGCCATCTTGTTTTTCTAATAGTCAACTCTGGAAATCGCGTTTTGACGGTGCAAATCGACCAAGTTGAGCATCCTGAACAACTTTCCTGTGTGGAGTCATGCAAAGTTCGCAAAACCTTGGGAATTACAACTTTTTGGTGCAAAAGTGACGTCATAATTTGACCAAAAATCTTCGATTACCGCCAAAGTAAAACTTTGACGGGGTTCAAATTTGCACCGGCACACTCGGGTGGGGTATCCGCAAGAAGTAATCACGCTAATTCGGTTTTTCGGGGTGCCACGAAAATTAAAAAGGTTATTCCCCGGGCAGGAAATAGGGAAGAGCGGCCATCTTGTTTTTTTAATAGTCAACTCTGGAAATCGCGTTTTGACGGTGCAAATCGACCAAGTTGAGCATCCTGAACAACTTTCCTGTGTGGAGTCATGCAAAATTCGCAAAACCTTGGGAAATACAACTTTTTGGTGCAAAAGTGACGTCATAATTTGACCAAAAATCGTCGATTACCGCCAAAGTAAAACATTGACGGGGTTCAAATTTGCACCGGCACACTCGAGTGGGGTATCCGCAAGAAGTAATCACGCTAATTCGGCTTTTCGGGAGCTCGAAAATTAAAAAGGTCATTCCCCGTGCAGGAAAAAGGGAAGAGCGGCCATCTTGTTTTTCTAATAGTCAACTCTGGAAATCGCGTTTTGACGGTGCAAATCGACCAAGTTGAGCATCCTGAACAACTTTCCTGTGTGGAGTCATGCAAAATTCGCAAAACTTTGGGAATTACAACTTTTTGGTGCAAAAGTGACGTCATAATTTGACCAAAAATCTTCGATTACCGCCAAAGTAAAACATTGACGGGGTTCAAATTTGCACCGGCACACTCGGGTGGGGTATCCGCAAGAAGTAATCACGCTAATTCGGTTTTTCGGGGTGCCACGAAAATTAAATAGGTTATTCCCCGGGCAGGGAAAAGGGAAGAGCGGCCATCTTGTTTTTCTAATAGTCAACTCTGGAAATCGCGTTTTGACGGTGCAAATCGACCAAGTTGAGCATCCTGAACAACTTTCCTGTGTGGAGTCATGCAAAATTCGCAAAACCTTGGGAATTACAACTTTTTGGTGCAAAAGTGACGTCATAATTTGACCAAAAATCTTCGATTACCGCCAAAGTAAAACATTGACGGGGTTCAAATTTGCACCGGCACACTCGGGTGGGGTATCCGCAAGAAGTAATCACGCTAACTCGGTTTTTCGGGGTGCCACGAAAATTAAAAAGGTTATTCCCCGGGCAGGAAAAAGGGAAGAGCGGCCATCTTGTTTTTTAATAGTCAACTCTGGAAATCGCGTTTTGACGGTGCAAATCGACCAAGTTGAGCATCCTGAACAACTTTCCTGTGTGGAGTCATGCAAAATTCGCAAAACCTTGGGAATTACAACTTTTTGGTGCAAAAGTGACGTCATAAGTTGACCAAAAATCGTCGATTACCGCCAAAGTAAAACATTGACGGGGTTCAAATTTGCACCGGCACACTCGAGTGGGGTATCCGCAAGAAGTAATCACGCTAATTCGGTTTTTCGGGGTGCCACGAAAATTAAATAGGTTATTCCTTGGGCAGGGAAAAGGGAAGAGCGGCCATCTTGTTTTTCTAATAGTCAACTCTGGAAATCGCGTTTTGACGGTGCAAATCGACCAAGTTGAGCATCCTGAACAACTTTCCTGTGTGGAGTCATGCAAAGTTCGCAAAACCTTGGGAATTACAACTTTTTGGTGCAAAAGTGACGTCATAATTTGACCAAAAAACTTCGATTACCGCCAAAGTAAAACATTGACGGGGTTCAAATTTGCACCGGCACACTCGAGTGGGGTATCCGCAAGAAGTAATCACGCTAATTCGGCTTTTCGGGAGCTCGAAAATTAAAAAGTTTATTCCCCGGGCAGGGAAAAGAGAAGAGCGGCCATCTTGTTTTTCTAATAGTCAACTCTCGAAATCGCGTTTTGACGGTGCAAATCGACCAAGTTGAGCATCCTGAACAACTTTCCTGTGTGGAGTCATGCAAAATTCGCAAAACCTTGGGAATTACAACTTTTTGGTGCAAAAGTGACGTCATAATTTGACCAAAAATCGTCGATTACCGCCAAAGTAAAACATTGACGGGGTTCAAATTTGCACCGGCACACTCGAGTGGGGTATCCGCAAGAAGTAATCACGCTAATTCGGCTTTTCGGGAGCTCGAAAATTAAAAAGTTTATTCCCCGGGCAGGGAAAAGGGAAGAGCGGCCATCTTGTTTTTCTAATAGTCAACTCTGGAAATCGCGTTTTGACGGTGCAAATCGACCAAGTTGAGCATCCTGAACAACTTTCCTGTGTGGAGTCATGCAAAATTCGCAAAACCTTGGGAATTACAACTTTTTGGTGCAAAAGTGACGTCATAATTTGACCAAAAATCGTCGATTACCGCCAAAGTAAAACATTGACGGGGTTCAAATTTGCACCGGCACACTCGGGTGGGGTATCCGCAAGAAGTAATCACGCTAATTCGGTTTTTCGGGGTGCCACGAAAATTAAAAAGGTTATTCCCCGGGCAGGTAAAAGGGAAGAGCGGCCATCTTGTTTTTCTAATAGTCAACTCTGGAAATCGCGTTTTGACGGTGCAAATCGACCAAGTTGAGCATCCTGAACAACTTTCCTGTGTGGAGTTATGCAAAATTCGCAAAACCTTGGGAATTACAGTTTTTTGGTGCAAAAGTGACGTCATAATTTGACCAAAAATCGTCGATTACCGCCAAAGTAAAACATTGACGGGGTTCAAATTTGCACCGGCACACTCGAGTGGGGTATCCGCAAGAAGTAATCACGCTAATTCGGTTTTTCGGGAGCTCGAAAATTAAAAAGTTTATTCCCCGGGCAGGGAAAAGGGAAGAGCGGCCATCTTGTTTTTCTAATAGTCAACTCTGGAAATCGCGTTTTGACGGTGCAAATCGACCAAGTTGAGCATCCTGAACAACTTTCCTGTGTGGAGTCATGCAAAATTCGCAAAACCTTGGGAATTACAACTTTTTGGTGCAAAAGTGACGTCATAATTTGACCAAAAATCTTCGATTACCGCCAAAGTAAAACATTGACGGGGTTCAAATTTGCACCGGCACACTCGGGTGGGGTATCCGCAAGAAGTAATCACGCTAATTCGGTTTTTCGGGGTGCCACGAAAATTAAAAAGGTTATTCCCCGGCCAGGAAAAAGGGAAGAGCGGCCATCTTGTTTTTTAATAGTCAACTCTGGAAATCGCGTTTTGACGGTGCAAATCGACCAAGTTGAGCATCCTGAACAACTTTCCTGTGTGGAGTCATGCAAAATTCGCAAAACCTTGGGAATTACAACTTTTTGGTGCAAAAGTGACGTCATAATTTGACCAAAAATCTTCGATTACCGCCAAAGTAAAACATTGACGGGGTTCAAATTTGCACCGGCACACTCGGGTGGGGTATCCGCAAGAAGTAATCACGCTAACTCGGTTTTTCGGGGTGCCACGAAAATTAAAAAGGTTATTCCCCGGGCAGGTAAAAGGGAAGAGCGGCCATCTTGTTTTTCTAATAGTCAACTCTGGAAATCGCGTTTTGACGGTGCAAATCGAACAAGTTGAGCATCCTGAACAACTTTCCTGTGTGGAGTCATGCAAAATTCGCAAAACCTTGGGAATTACA
Organism: Asterias amurensis; assembly: GCF_032118995.1. Taxonomy (NCBI): domain Eukaryota; kingdom Metazoa; phylum Echinodermata; class Asteroidea; order Forcipulatida; family Asteriidae; genus Asterias; species Asterias amurensis. Next base: position 10,020,006 of record NC_092655.1, read on the forward strand.
ACTTTTTTGTGCAAAAGTGACGTCATAATTTGACCAAAAATCGTCGATTACCGCCAAAGTAAAACATTGACGGGGTTCAAATTTGCACCGGCACACTCGAGTGGGGTATCCGCAAGAAGTAATCACGCTAATTCGGCTTTTCGGGGTGCCTCGAAAATTAAAAAGTTTATTCCCCGGGCAGGGAAAAGGGAAGAGCGGCCATCTTGTTTTTCTAATAGTCAATTCTGGAAATCGCGTTTTGACGGTGCAAATCGACCAAGTTGAGCATCCTGAACAACTTTCCTGTGTGGAGTCATGCAAAATTCGCAAAACCTTGGGAATTACAACTTTTTGGTGCAAAAGTGACGTCATAATTTGACCAAAAATCTTCGATTACCGCCAAAGTAAAACATTGACGGGGTTCAAATTTGCACCGGCACACTCGGGTGGGGTATCCGCAAGAAGTAATCACGCTAACTCGGTTTTTCGGGGTGCCACGAAAATTAAAAAGGTTATTCCCCGGGCAGGAAAAAGGGAAGAGCGGCCATCTTGTTTTTTAATAGTCAACTCTGGAAATCGCGTTTTGACGGTGCAAATCGACCAAGTTGAGCATCCTGAACAACTTTCCTGTGTGGAGTCATGCAAAATTCGCAAAACCTTGGGAATTACAACTTTTTGGTGCAAAAGTGACGTCATAATTTGACCAAAAATCGTCGATTACCGCCAAAGTAAAACATTGACGGGGTTCAAATTTGCACCGGCACACTCGAGTGGGGTATCCGCAAGAAGTAATCACGCTAATTCGGTTTTTCGGGGTGCCACGAAAATCAAAAAGGTTATTCCCCGGGCAGGTAAAAGGGAAGAGCGGCCATCTTGTTTTTCTAATAGTCAACTCTGGAAATCGCGTTTTGACGGTGCAAATCGACCAAGTTGAGCATCCTGAACAACTTTCCTGTGTGGAGTCATGCAAAATTCGCAAAACCTTGGGAATTACAACTTTTTTGTGCAAAAGTGACGTCATAATTTGACCAAAAATCGTCGATTACCGCCAAAGTAAAACATTGACGGGGTTCAAATTTGCACCGGCACACTCGAGTGGGGTATCCGCAAGAAGTAATCACGCTAATTCGGCTTTTCGGGGTGCCTCGAAAATTAAAAAGTTTATTCCCCGGGCAGGGAAAAGGGAAGAGCGGCCATCTTGTTTTTCTAATAGTCAATTCTGGAAATCGCGTTTTGACGGTGCAAATCGACCAAGTTGAGCATCCTGAACAACTTTCCTGTGTGGAGTCATGCAAAATTCGCAAAACCTTGGGAATTACAACTTTTTGGTGCAAAAGTGACGTCATAATTTGACCAAAAATCGTCGATTACCGCCAAAGTAAAACATTATCGGGGTTCAAATTTGCACCGGCACACTCGGGTGGGGTATCCGCAAGAAGTAATCACGCTAATTCGGTTTTTCGGGGTGCCACGAAAATTAAAAAGGTTATTCCCCGGGTAAGATAAAGGGAAGAGCGGCCATCTTGTTTTTCTAATATTCAACTCTGGAAATCGCGTTTTGACGGTGCAAATCGACCAAGTTGAGCATCCTGAACAACTTTCCTGTGTGGAGTCATGCAAAATTCGCAAAACCTTGGGAATTACAACTTTTTGGTGCAAAAGTGACGTCATAATTTGACCAAAAATCGTCGTTTACCGCCAAAGTAAAACATTGGCGTGGTTCAAATTTGCACAGGCACACTCGGGTGGGGTATCCGCAAAAAGTAATCACGCTAGTTCGGCTTTTCGGGGTGCCACGAAAATTAAAAAGGTTATTCCCCGGGCAGGAAAAAGGGAAGAGCGGCCATCTTGTTTTTCTAATATTCAACTATGGAAATCGCGTTTTGACGGTGCAAATCGAACAAGTTGAGCATCCTGAACAACTTTCCTGTGTGGAGTCATGCAAAATTCGCAAAACCTTGGGAATTACAACTTTTTGGTGCAAAAGTGACGTCATATATTGACCAAAAATCGTCGATTACCGCCAAAGTAAAACATTGGCGTGCTTCAAATTTGCACCGGCACACTCGGGTGGGGTATCCGCAAGAAGTAATCACGCTAATTCGGCTTTTCGGGGTGCCACGAAAATTAAAAAGGTTATTCCCCGGGCAGGAAAAAGGGAAGAGCGGCCATCTTGTTTTTCTAATAGTCAACTCTGGAAATCGCGTTTTGACGGTGCAAATCGACCAAGTTGAGCATCCTGAACAACTTTCCTGTGTGGAGTCATGCAAAATTCGCAAAACCTTGGGAATTACAGTTTTTTGGTGCAAAAGTGACGTCATAATTTGACCAAAAATCGTCGATTACCGCCAAAGTAAAACATTGACGGGGTTCAAATTTGCACCGGCACACTCGAGTGGGGTATCCGCAAGAAGTAATCACGCTAATTCGGCTTTTCGGGAGCTCGAAAATTAAAAAGTTTATTCCCCGGGCAGGGAAAAGGGAAGAGCGGCCATCTTGTTTTTCTAATAGTCAACTCTGGAAATCCCGTTTTGACGGTGCAAATCGACCAAGTTGAGCATCCTGAACAACTTTCCTGTTCGGAGTCATGCAAAATTCGCAAAACCTTGGGAATTACAGTTTTTTGGTGCAAAAGTGACGTCATAATTTGACCAAAAATCGTCGATTACCGCCAAAGTAAAACATTGACGGGGTTCAAATTTGCACCGGCACACTCGAGTGGGGTATCCGCAAGAAGTAATCACGCTAATTCGGTTTTTCGGGGTGCCACGAAAATTAAAAAGGTTATTCCCCGGGTAAGATAAAGGGAAGAGCGGCCATCTTGTTTTTCTAATATTCAACTCTGGAAATCGCGTTTTGACGGTGCAAATCGACCAAGTTGAGCATCCTGAACAACTTTCCTGTGTGGAGTCATGCAAAATTCGCAAAACCTTGGGAATTACAACTTTTTGGTGCAAAAGTGACGTCATAATTTGACCAAAAATCGTCGTTTACCGCCAAAGTAAAACATTGTCGTGGTTCAAATTTGCACAGGCACACTCGTGTGGGGTATCCGCAAAAAGTAATCACGCTAGTTCGGCTTTTCGGGGTGCCACGAAAATTAAAAAGGTTATTCCCCGGGCAGGAAAAAGGGAAGAGCGGCCATCTTGTTTTTCTAATATTCAACTATGGAAATCGCGTTTTGACGGTGCAAATCGAACAAGTTGAGCATCCTGAACAACTTTCCTGTGTGGAGTCATGCAAAATTCGCAAAACCTTGGGAATTACAACTTTTTGGTGCAAAAGTGACGTCATATATTGACCAAAAATCGTCGATTACCGCCAAAGTAAAACATTGGCGTGCTTCAAATTTGCACCGGCACACTCGAGTGGGGTATCCGCAAGAAGTAATCACGCTAATTCGGCTTTTCGGGGTGCCTCGAAAATTAAAAAGTTTATTCCCCGGGCAGGGAAAAGGGAAGAGCGGCCATCTTGTTTTTCTAATAGTCAACTCTGGAAATCGCGTTTTGACGGTGCAAATCGACCAAGTTGAGCATCCTGAACAACTTTCCTGTGTGGAGTCATGCAAAATTCGCAAAACCTTGGGAATTACAACTTTTTGGTGCAAAAGTGACGTCATAATTTGACCAAAAATCGTCGATTACCGCCAAAGTAAAACATTGACGGGGTTCAAATTTGCACCGGCACACTCGGGTGGGGTATCCGCAAGAAGTAATCACGCTAATTCGGTTTTTCGGGGTGCCACGAAAATTAAAAAGGTTATTCCCCGGGCAGGTAAAAGGGAAGAGCGGCCATCTTGTTTTTCTAATAGTCAACTCTGGAAATCGCGTTTTGACGGTGCAAATCGACCAAGTTGAGCATCCTGAACAACTTTCCTGTGTGGAGTCATGCAAAATTCGCAAAACCTTGGGAATTACAACTTTTTTGTGCAAAAGTGACGTCATAATTTGACCAAAAATCGTCGATTACCGCCAAAGTAAAACATTGACGGGGTTCAAATTTGCACCGGCACACTCGAGTGGGGTATCCGCAAGAAGTAATCACGCTAATTCGGCTTTTCGGGGTGCCTCGAAAATTAAAAAGTTTATTCCCCGGGCAGGGAAAAGGGAAGAGCGGCCATCTTGTTTTTCTAATAGTCAATTCTGGAAATCGCGTTTTGACGGTGCAAATCGACCAAGTTGAGCATCCTGAACAACTTTCCTGTGTGGAGTCATGCAAAATTCGCAAAACCTTGGGAATTACAACTTTTTGGTGCAAAAGTGACGTCATAATTTGACCAAAAATCTTCGATTACCGCCAAAGTAAAACATTGACGGGGTTCAAATTTGCACCGGCACACTCGGGTGGGGTATCCGCAAGAAGTAATCACGCTAACTCGGTTTTTCGGGGTGCCACGAAAATTAAAAAGGTTATTCCCCGGGCAGGTAAAAGGGAAGAGCGGCCATCTTGTTTTTCTAATAGTCAACTCTGGAAATCGCGTTTTGACGGTGCAAATCGACCAAGTTGAGCATCCTGAACAACTTTCCTGTGTGGAGTCATGCAAAATTCGCAAAACCTTGGGAATTACAACTTTTTTGTGCAAAAGTGACGTCATAATTTGACCAAAAATCGTCGATTACCGCCAAAGTAAAACATTGACGGGGTTCAAATTTGCACCGGCACACTCGAGTGGGGTATCCGCAAGAAGTAATCACGCTAATTCGGCTTTTCGGGGTGCCTCGAAAATTAAAAAGTTTATTCCCCGGGCAGGGAAAAGGGAAGAGCGGCCATCTTGTTTTTCTAATAGTCAATTCTGGAAATCGCGTTTTGACGGTGCAAATCGACCAAGTTGAGCATCCTGAACAACTTTCCTGTGTGGAGTCATGCAAAATTCGCAAAACCTTGGGAATTACAACTTTTTGGTGCAAAAGTGACGTCATAATTTGACCAAAAATCTTCGATTACCGCCAAAGTAAAACATTGACGGGGTTCAAATTTGCACCGGCACACTCGGGTGGGGTATCCGCAAGAAGTAATCACGCTAACTCGGTTTTTCGGGGTGCCACGAAAATTAAAAAGGTTATTCCCCGGGCAGGTAAAAGGGAAGAGCGGCCATCTTGTTTTTCTAATAGTCAACTCTGGAAATCGCGTTTTGACGGTGCAAATCGACCAAGTTGAGCATCCTGAACAACTTTCCTGTGTGGAGTCATGCAAAATTCGCAAAACCTTGGGAATTACAACTTTTTTGTGCAAAAGTGACGTCATAATTTGACCAAAAATCGTCGATTACCGCCAAAGTAAAACATTGACGGGGTTCAAATTTGCACCGGCACACTCGAGTGGGGTATCCGCAAGAAGTAATCACGCTAATTCGGCTTTTCGGGGTGCCTCGAAAATTAAAAAGTTTATTCCCCGGGCAGGGAAAAGGGAAGAGCGGCCATCTTGTTTTTCTAATAGTCAATTCTGGAAATCGCGTTTTGACGGTGCAAATCGAACAAGTTGAGCATCCTGAACAACTTTCCTGTGTGGAGTCATGCAAAATTCGCAAAACCTTGGGAATTACAACTTTTTGGTGCAAAAGTGACGTCATAATTTGACCAAAAATCGTCGTTTACCGCCAAAGTAAAACATTGGCGTGGTTCAAATTTGCACAGGCACACTCGGGTGGGGTATCCGCAAAAAGTAATCACGCTAGTTCGGCTTTTCGGGGTGCCACGAAAATTAAAAAGGTTATTCCCCGGGCAGGAAAAAGGGAAGAGCGGCCATCTTGTTTTTCTAATATTCAACTATGGAAATCGCGTTTTGACGGTGCAAATCGAACAAGTTGAGCATCCTGAACAACTTTCCTGTGTGGAGTCATGCAAAATTCGCAAAACCTTGGGAATTACAACTTTTTGGTGCAAAAGTGACGTCATATATTGACCAAAAATCGTCGATTACCGCCAAAGTAAAACATTGGCGTGGTTCAAATTTGCACAGGCACACTCGGGTGGGGTATCCGCAAAAAGTAATCACGCTAGTTCGGCTTTTCGGGGTGCCACGAAAATTAAAAAGGTTATTCCCCGGGCAGGAAAAAGGGAAGAGCGGCCATCTTGTTTTTCTAATATTCAACTATGGAAATCGCGTTTTGACGGTGCAAATCGAACAAGTTGAGCATCCTGAACAACTTTCCTGTGTGGAGTCATGCAAAATTCGCAAAACCTTGGGAATTACAACTTTTTGGTGCAAAAGTGACGTCATATATTGACCAAAAATCGTCGATTACCGCCAAAGTAAAACATTGGCGTGCTTCAAATTTGCACCGGCACACTCGAGTGGGGTATCCGCAAGAAGTAATCACGCTAATTCGGCTTTTCGGGGTGCCTCGAAAATTAAAAAGTTTATTCCCCGGGCAGGGAAAAGGGAAGAGCGGCCATCTTGTTTTTCTAATAGTCAACTCTGGAAATCGCGTTTTGACGGTGCAAATCGACCAAGTTGAGCATCCTGAACAACTTTCCTGTGTGGAGTCATGCAAAATTCGCAAAACCTTGGGAATTACAACTTTTTGGTGCAAAAGTGACGTCATAATTTGACCAAAAATCGTCGATTACCGCCAAAGTAAAACATTGACGGGGTTCAAATTTGCACCGGCACACTCGGGTGGGGTATCCGCAAGAAGTAATCACGCTAATTCGGTTTTTCGGGGTGCCACGAAAATTAAAAAGGTTATTCCCCGGGCAGGTAAAAGGGAAGAGCGGCCATCTTGTTTTTCTAATAGTCAACTCTGGAAATCGCGTTTTGACGGTGCAAATCGACCAAGTTGAGCATCCTGAACAACTTTCCTGTGTGGAGTCATGCAAAATTCGCAAAACCTTGGGAATTACAACTTTTTTGTGCAAAAGTGACGTCATAATTTGACCAAAAATCGTCGATTACCGCCAAAGTAAAACATTGACGGGGTTCAAATTTGCACCGGCACACTCGAGTGGGGTATCCGCAAGAAGTAATCACGCTAATTCGGCTTTTCGGGGTGCCTCGAAAATTAAAAAGTTTATTCCCCGGGCAGGGAAAAGGGAAGAGCGGCCATCTTGTTTTTCTAATAGTCAATTCTGGAAATCGCGTTTTGACGGTGCAAATCGACCAAGTTGAGCATCCTGAACAACTTTCCTGTGTGGAGTCATGCAAAATTCGCAAAACCTTGGGAATTACAACTTTTTGGTGCAAAAGTGACGTCATAATTTGACCAAAAATCTTCGATTACCGCCAAAGTAAAACATTGACGGGGTTCAAATTTGCACCGGCACACTCGGGTGGGGTATCCGCAAGAAGTAATCACGCTAACTCGGTTTTTCGGGGTGCCACGAAAATTAAAAAGGTTATTCCCCGGGCAGGTAAAAGGGAAGAGCGGCCATCTTGTTTTTCTAATAGTCAACTCTGGAAATCGCGTTTTGACGGTGCAAATCGACCAAGTTGAGCATCCTGAACAACTTTCCTGTGTGGAGTCATGCAAAATTCGCAAAACCTTGGGAATTACAACTTTTTGGTGCAAAAGTGACGTCATAATTTGACCAAAAATCGTCGATTACCGCCAAAGTAAAACATTGACGGGGTTCAAATTTGCACCGGCACACTCGAGTGGGGTATCCGCAAGAAGTAATCACGCTAATTCGGCTTTTCGGGGTGCCTCGAAAATTAAAAAGTTTATTCCCCGGGCAGGGAAAAGGGAAGAGCGGCCATCTTGTTTTTCTAATAGTCAATTCTGGAAATCGCGTTTTGACGGTGCAAATCGACCAAGTTGAGCATCCTGAACAACTTTCCTGTGTGGAGTCATGCAAAATTCGCAAAACCTTGGGAATTACAACTTTTTGGTGCAAAAGTGACGTCATAATTTGACCAAAAATCTTCGATTACCGCCAAAGTAAAACATTGACGGGGTTCAAATTTGCACCGGCACACTCGGGTGGGGTATCCGCAAGAAGTAATCACGCTAACTCGGTTTTTCGGGGTGCCACGAAAATTAAAAAGGTTATTCCCCGGGCAGGTAAAAGGGAAGAGCGGCCATCTTGTTTTTCTAATAGTCAACTCTGGAAATCGCGTTTTGACGGTGCAAATCGACCAAGTTGAGCATCCTGAACAACTTTCCTGTGTGGAGTCATGCAAAATTCGCAAAACCTTGGGAATTACAACTTTTTTGTGCAAAAGTGACGTCATAATTTGACCAAAAATCGTCGATTACCGCCAAAGTAAAACATTGACGGAGTTCAAATTTGCACCGGCACACTCGAGTGGGGTATCCGCAAGAAGTAATCACGCTAATTCGGCTTTTCGGGGTGCCTCGAAAATTAAAAAGTTTATTCCCCGGGCAGGGAAAAGGGAAGAGCGGCCATCTTGTTTTTCTAATAGTCAATTCTGGAAATCGCGTTTTGACGGTGCAAATCGAACAAGTTGAGCATCCTGAACAACTTTCCTGTGTGGAGTCATGCAAAATTCGCAAAACCTTGGGAATTACAACTTTTTGGTGCAAAAGTGACGTCATAATTTGACCAAAAATCGTCGTTTACCGCCAAAGTAAAACATTGGCGTGGTTCAAATTTGCACAGGCACACTCGGGTGGGGTATCCGCAAAAAGTAATCACGCTAGTTCGGCTTTTCGGGGTGCCACGAAAATTAAAAAGGTTATTCCCCGGGCAGGAAAAAGGGAAGAGCGGCCATCTTGTTTTTCTAATATTCAACTATGGAAATCGCGTTTTGACGGTGCAAATCGAACAAGTTGAGCATCCTGAACAACTTTCCTGTGTGGAGTCATGCAAAATTCGCAAAACCTTGGGAATTACAACTTTTTGGTGCAAAAGTGACGTCATATATTGACCAAAAATCGTCGATTACCGCCAAAGTAAAACATTGGCGTGCTTCAAATTTGCACCGGCACACTCGGGTGGGGTATCCGCAAGAAGTAATCACGCTAATTCGGCTTTTCGGGGTGCCACGAAAATTAAAAAGGTTATTCCCCGGGCAGGAAAAAGGGAAGAGCGGCCATCTTGTTTTTCTAATAGTCAACTCTGGAAATCGCGTTTTGACGGTGCAAATCGACCAAGTTGAGCATCCTGAACAACTTTCCTGTGTGGAGTCATGCAAAATTCGCAAAACCTTGGGAATTACAGTTTTTTGGTGCAAAAGTGACGTCATAATTTGACCAAAAATCGTCGATTACCGCCAAAGTAAAACATTGACGGGGTTCAAATTTGCACCGGCACACTCGAGTGGGGTATCCGCAAGAAGTAATCACGCTAATTCGGCTTTTCGGGGTGCCACGAAAATTAAAAAGGTTATTCCCCGGGCAGGAAAAAGTGAAGAGCGGCCATCTTGTTTTTCTAATAGTCAACTCTGGAAATCCCGTTTTGACGGTGCAAATCGACCAAGTTGAGCATCCTGAACAACTTTCCTGTTCGGAGTCATGCAAAATTCGCAAAACCTTGGGAATTACAGTTTTTTGGTGCAAAAGTGACGTCATAATTTGACCAAAAATCGTCGATTACCGCCAAAGTAAAACATTGACGGGGTTCAAATTTGCACCGGCACACTCGAGTGGGGTATCCGCAAGAAGTAATCACGCTAATTCGGTTTTTCGGGGTGCCACGAAAATTAAAAAGGTTATTCCCCGGGTAAGATAAAGGGAAGAGCGGCCATCTTGTTTTTCTAATATTCAACTCTGGAAATCGCGTTTTGACGGTGCAAATCGACCAAGTTGAGCATCCTGAACAACTTTCCTGTGTGGAGTCATGCAAAATTCGCAAAACCTTGGGAATTACAACTTTTTGGTGCAAAAGTGACGTCATAATTTGACCAAAAATCGTCGTTTACCGCCAAAGTAAAACATTGGCGTGGTTCAAATTTGCACAGGCACACTCGGGTGGGGTATCCGCAAAAAGTAATCACGCTAGTTCGGCTTTTCGGGGTGCCACGAAAATTAAAAAGGTTATTCCCCGGGCAGGAAAAAGGGAAGAGCGGCCATCTTGTTTTTCTAATATTCAACTATGGAAATCGCGTTTTGACGGTGCAAATCGAACAAGTTGAGCATCCTGAACAACTTTCCTGTGTGGAGTCATGCAAAATTCGCAAAACCTTGGGAATTACAACTTTTTGGTGCAAAAGTGACGTCATATATTGACCAAAAATCGTCGATTACCGCCAAAGTAAAACATTGGCGTGCTTCAAATTTGCACCGGCACACTCGGGTGGGGTATCCGCAAGAAGTAATCACGCTAATTCGGCTTTTCGGGGTGCCACGAAAATTAAAAAGGTTATTCCCCGGGCAGGAAAAAGTGAAGAGCGGCCATCTTGTTTTTCTAATAGTCAACTCTGGAAATCGCGTTTTGACGGTGCAAATCGACCAAGTTGAGCATCCTGAACAACTTTCCTGTGTGGAGTCATGCAAAATTCGCAAAACCTTGGGAATTACAGTTTTTTGGTGCAAAAGTGACGTCATAATTTGACCAAAAATCGTCGATTACCGCCAAAGTAAAACATTGACGGGGTTCAAATTTGCACCGGCACACTCGAGTGGGGTATCCGCAAGAAGTAATCACGCTAATTCGGCTTTTCGGGAGCTCGAAAATTAAAAAGTTTATTCCCCGGGCAGGGAAAAGGGAAGAGCGGCCATCTTGTTTTTCTAATAGTCAACTCTGGAAATCCCGTTTTGACGGTGCAAATCGACCAAGTTGAGCATCCTGAACAACTTTCCTGTGTGGAGTCATGCAAAATTCGCAAAACCTTGGGAATTACAACTTTTTGGTGCAAAAGTGACGTCATAATTTGACCAAAAATCGTCGATTACCGCCAAAGTAAAACATTGACGGGGTTCAAATTTGCACCGGCACACTCGGGTGGGGTATCCGCAAGAAGTAATCACGCTAATTCGGTTTTTCGGGGTGCCACGAAAATTAAAAAGGTTATTCCCCGGGTAAGATAAAGGGAAGAGCGGCCATCTTGTTTTTCTAATATTCAACTCTGGAAATCGCGTTTTGACGGTGCAAATCGACCAAGTTGAGCATCCTGAACAACTTTCCTGTGTGGAGTCATGGAAAATTCGCAAAACCTTGGGAATTACAACTTTTTGGTGCAAAAGTGACGTCATAATTTGACCAAAAATCGTCGTTTACCGCCAAAGTAAAACATTGGCGTGGTTCAAATTTGCACAGGCACACTCGGGTGGGGTATCCGCAAAAAGTAATCACGCTAGTTCGGCTTTTCGGGGTGCCACGAAAATTAAAAAGGTTATTCCCCGGGCAGGAAAAAGGGAAGAGCGGCCATCTTGTTTTTCTAATATTCAACTATGGAAATCGCGTTTTGACGGTGCAAATCGAACAAGTTGAGCATCCTGAACAACTTTCCTGTGTGGAGTCATGCAAAATTCGCAAAACCTTGGGAATTACAACTTTTTGGTGCAAAAGTGACGTCATATATTGACCAAAAATCGTCGATTACCGCCAAAGTAAAACATTGGCGTGCTTCAAATTTGCACCGGCACACTCGGGTGGGGTATCCGCAAGAAGTAATCACGCTAATTCGGCTTTTCGGGGTGCCACGAAAATTAAAAAGGTTGTTCCCCGGGCAGGAAAAAGGGAAGAGCGGCCATCTTGTTTTTCTAATAGTCAACTCTGGAAATCGCGTTTTGACGGTGCAAATCGACCAAGTTGAGCATCCTGAACAACTTTCCTGTGTGGAGTCATGCAAAATTCGCAAAACCTTGGGAATTACAGTTTTTTGGTGCAAAAGTGACGTCATAATTTGACCAAAAATCGTCGATTACCGCCAAAGTAAAACATTGACGGGGTTCAAATTTGCACCGGCACACTCGAGTGGGGTATCCGCAAGAAGTAATCACGCTAATTCGGCTTTTCGGGAGCTCGAAAATTAAAAAGTTTATTCCCCGGGCAGGGAAAAGGGAAGAGCGGCCATCTTGTTTTTCTAATAGTCAACTCTGGAAATCCCGTTTTGACGGTGCAAATCGACCAAGTTGAGCATCCTGAACAACTTTCCTGTTCGGAGTCATGCAAAATTCGCAAAACCTTGGGAATTACAGTTTTTTGGTGCAAAAGTGACGTCATAATTTGACCAAAAATCGTCGATTACCGCCAAAGTAAAACATTGACGGGGTTCAAATTTGCACCGGCACACTCGAGTGGGGTATCCGCAAGAAGTAATCACGCTAATTCGGCTTTTTGGGAGCTCGAAAATTAAAAAGTTTATTCCCCGGGCAGGGAAAAGGGAAGAGCGGCCATCTTGTTTTTCTAATAGTCAACTCTGGAAATCCCGTTTTGACGGTGCAAATCGACCAAGTTGAGCATCCTGAACAACTTTCCTGTGTGGAGTCATGCAAAATTCGCAAAACCTTGGGAATTACAACTTTTTTGTGCAAAAGTGACGTCATAATTTGACCAAAAATCGTCGATTACCGCCAAAGTAAAACACTGACGGGGTTCAAATTTGCACCGGCACACTCGAGTGGGGTATCCGCAAGAAGTAATCACGCTAATTCGGCTTTTCGGGGTGCCTCGAAAATTAAAAAGTTTATTCCCCGGCCAGGGAAAAGGGAAGAGCGGCCATCTTGTTTTTCTAATAGTCAATTCTGGAAAGCGCGTTTTGACGGTGCAAATCGACCAAGTTGAGCATGCTGAACAACTTTCCTGTGTGGAGTCATGCAAAATTCGCAAAACCTTGGGAATTACAACTTTTTGGTGCAAAAGTGACGTCATAATTTGACCAAAAATCTTCGATTACCGCCAAAGTAAAACATTGACGGGGTTCAAATTTGCACCGGCACACTCGGGTGGGGTATCCGCAAGAAGTAATCACGCTAATTCGGTTTTTCGGGGTGCCACGAAAATTAAAAAGGTTATTCCCCGGGCAGGAAAAAGGGAAGAGCGGCCATCTTGTTTTTTCTAATAGTCAACTCTGGAAATCGCGTTTTGACGGTGCAAATCGACCAAGTTGAGCATCCTGAACAACTTTCCTGTGTGGAGTCATGCAAAATTCGCAAAACCTTGGGAATTACAACTTTTTGGTGCAAAAGTGACGTCATAATTTGACCAAAAAACTTCGATTACCGCCAAAGTAAAACATTGACGGGGTTCAAATTTGCACCGGCACACTCGAGTGGGGTATCCGCAAGAAGTAATCACGCTAATTCGGCTTTTCGGGAGCTCGAAAATTAAAAAGTTTATTCCCCGGGCAGGGAAAAGGTAAGAGCGGCCATCTTGTTTTTCTAATAGTCAATTCTGGAAATCGCGTTTTGACGGTGCAAATCGACCAAGTTGAGCATCCTGAACAACTTTCCTGTGTGGAGTCATGCAAAATTCGCAAAACCTTGGGAATTACAACTTTTTGGTGCAAAAGTGACGTCATAATTTGACCAAAAATCGTCGATTACCGCCAAAGTAAAACATTAACGGGGTTCAAATTTGCACCGGCACACTCGGGTGGGGTATCCGCAAGAAGTAATCACGCTAATTCGGTTTTTCGGGGTGCCACGAAAATTAAAAAGGTTATTCCCCGGGCAGGAAAAAGGGAAGAGCGGCCATCTTGTTTTTTTAATAGTCAACTCTGGAAATCGCGTTTTGACGGTGCAAATCGACCAAGTTGAGCATCCTGAACAACTTTCCTGTGTGGAGTCATGCAAAATTCGCAAAACCTTGGGAATTACAACTTTTTGGTGCAAAAGTAACGTCATAATTTGACCAAAAATCGTCGATTACCGCCAAAGTAAAACATTAACGGGGTTCAAATTTGCACAGGCACACTCGAGTGGGGTATCCGCAAGAAGTAATCACGCTAATTCGGCTTTTCAGGAGCTCAAAAATTAAAAAGTTTATTCCCCGGCCAGGGAAAAGGGAAGAGCGGCCATCTTGTTTTTCTAATAGTCAATTCTGGAAATCGCGTTTTGACGGTGCAAATCGACCAAGTTGAGCATCCTGAACAACTTTCCTGTGTGGAGTCATGCAAAATTCGCAAAACCTTGGGAATTACAACTTTTTGGTGCAAAAGTGACGTCATAATTTGACCAAAAATCTTCGATTACCGCCAAAGTAAAACATTGACGGGGTTCAAATTTGCACCGGCACACTCGGGTGGGGTATCCGCAAGAAGTAATCACGCTAATTCGGTTTTTCGGGGTGCCACGAAAATTAAAAAGGTTATTCCCCGGGCAGGAAAAAGGGAAGAGCGGCCATCTTGTTTTTCTAATAGTCAATTCTGGAAATCGCGTTTTGACGGTGCAAATCGACCAAGTTGAGCATCCTGAACAACTTTCCTGTGTGGAGTCATGCAAAATTCGCAAAACCTTGGGAATTACAACTTTTTGGTGCAAAAGTGACGTCATAATTTGACCAAAAATCGTCGATTACCGCCAAAGTAAAACATTGACGGGGTTCAAATTTGCACCGGCACACTCGAGTGGGGTATCCGCAAGAAGTAATCACGCTAATTCGGCTTTTCGGGAGCTCGAAAATTAAAAAGTTTATTCCCCGGGCAGGGAAAAGGGAAGAGCGGCCATCTTGTTTTTCTAATAGTCAACTCTGGAAATCGCGTTTTGACGGTGCAAATCGACCAAGTTGAGCATCCTGAACAACTTTCCTGTGTGGTGTCATGCAAAATTCGCAAAACCTTGGGAATTACAACTTTTTGGTGCAAAAGTGACGTCATAATTTGACCAAAAATCGTCGATTACCGCCAAAGTAAAACATTGACGGGGTTCAAATTTGCACCGGCACACTCGGGTGGGGTATCCGCAAGAAGTAATCACGCTAATTCGGTTTTTCGGGGTGCCACGAAAATTAAAAAGTTTATTCCCCGGGCAGGAAAAAGGGAAGAGCGGCCATCTTGTTTTTCTAATAGTCAACTCTGGAAATCGCGTTTTGACGGTGCAAATCGACCAAGTTGAGCATCCTGAACAACTTTCCTGTGTGGAGTCATGCAAAATTTGCAAAACCTTGGGAATTACAACTTTTTGGTGCAAAAGTGACGTCATAATTTGACCAAAAATCGTCGATTACCGCCAAAGTAAAACATTGACGGGGTTCAAATTTGCACCGGCACACTCGAGTGGGGTATCCGCAAGAAGTAATCACGCTAATTCGGCTTTTCGGGAGCTCGAAAATTAAAAAGTTTATTCCCCGGGCAGGGAAAAGGGAAGAGCGGCCATCTTGTTTTTCTAATAGTCAACTCTGGAAATCGCGTTTTGACGGTGCAAATCGACCAAGTTGAGCATCCTGAACAACTTTCCTGTGTGGAGTCATGCAAAATTCGCAAAACCTTGGGAATTACAACTTTTTGGTGCAAAAGTGACGTCATAATTTGACCAAAAATCGTCGATTACCGCCAAAGTAAAACATTGATGGGGTTCAAATTTGCACCGGCACACTCGAGTGGGGTATCCGCTAGAAGTAATCACGCTGATTCGGCTTTTCGGGAGCTCGAAAATTAAAAATTTTATTCCCCGGGCAGGGAAAAGGGAAGAGCGGCCATCTTGTTTTTCTAATAGTCAACTCTGGAAATCCCGTTTTGACGGTGCAAATCGACCAAGTTGACCATCCTGAACAACTTTCCTGTGTGGAGTCATGCAAAATTCGCAAAACCTTGGGAATTACAACTTTTTGGTGAAAAAGTGACGTCATAATTTGACCAAAAATCTTCGATTACCGCCAAAGTAAAACATTGACGGGGTTCAAATTTGCACCGGCACACTCGGGTGGGGTATCCTCAAGAAGTAATCACGCTAATTCGGTTTTTCGGGGTGCCACGAAAATTAAAAAGGTTATTCCCCGGGCAGGAAAAAGGGAAGAGCGGCCATCTTGTTTTTCTAATAGTCAATTCTGGAAATCGCGTTTTGACGGTGCAAATCGACCAAGTTGAGCATCCTGAACAACTTTCCTGTGTGGAGTCATGCAAAATTCGCAAAACCTTGGGAATTACAACTTTTTGGTGCAAAAGTGACGTCATAATTTGACCAAAAATCTTCGATTACCGCCAAAGTAAAACATTGACGGGGTTCAAATTTGCACCGGCACACTCGAGTGGGGTATCCACAAGAAGTAATCACGCTAATTCGGCTTTTCGGGAGCTCGAAAATTAAAAAGTTTATTCCCCGGGCAGGGAAAAGAGAAGAGCGGCCATCTTGTTTTTCTAATAGTCAACTCTGGAAATCGCGTTTTGACGGTGCAAATCGACCAAGTTGAGCATCCTGAACAACTTTCCTGTGTGGAGTCATGCAAAATTCGCAAAACCTTGGGAATTACAACTTTTTTGTGCAAAAGTGACGTCATAATTTGACCAAAAATCGTCGATTACCGCCAAAGTAAAACACTGACGGGGTTCAAATTTGCACCGGCACACTCGAGTGGGGTATCCGCAAGAAGTAATCACGCTAATTCGGCTTTTCGGGGTGCCTCGAAAATTAAAAAGTTTATTCCCCGGCCAGGGAAAAGGGAAGAGCGGCCATCTTGTTTTTCTAATAGTCAATTCTGGAAAGCGCGTTTTGACGGTGCAAATCGACCAAGTTGAGCATGCTGAACAACTTTCCTGTGTGGAGTCATGCAAAATTCGCAAAACCTTGGGAATTACAACTTTTTGGTGCAAAAGTGACGTCATAATTTGACCAAAAATCTTCGATTACCGCCAAAGTAAAACATTGACGGGGTTCAAATTTGCACCGGCACACTCGGGTGGGGTATCCGCAAGAAGTAATCACGCTAATTCGGTTTTTCGGGGTGCCACGAAAATTAAAAAGGTTATTCCCCGGGCAGGAAAAAGGGAAGAGCGGCCATCTTGTTTTTTCTAATAGTCAACTCTGGAAATCGCGTTTTGACGGTGCAAATCGACCAAGTTGAGCATCCTGAACAACTTTCCTGTGTGGAGTCATGCAAAATTCGCAAAACCTTGGGAATTACAACTTTTTGGTGCAAAAGTGACGTCATAATTTGACCAAAAAACTTCGATTACCGCCAAAGTAAAACATTGACGGGGTTCAAATTTGCACCGGCACACTCGAGTGGGGTATCCGCAAGAAGTAATCACGCTAATTTGGCTTTTCGGGAGCTCGAAAATTAAAAAGTTTATTCCCCGGGCAGGGAAAAGGGAAGAGCGGCCATCTTGTTTTTCTAATAGTCAATTCTGGAAATCGCGTTTTGACGGTGCAAATCGACCAAGTTGAGCATCCTGAACAACTTTCCTGTGTGGAGTCATGCAAAATTCGCAAAACCTTGGGAATTACAACTTTTTGGTGCAAAAGTGACGTCATAATTTGACCAAAAATCGTCGATTACCGCCAAAGTAAAACATTAACGGGGTTCAAATTTGCACCGGCACACTCGGGTGGGGTATCCGCAAGAAGTAATCACGCTAATTCGGTTTTTCGGGGTGCCACGAAAATTAAAAAGGTTATTCCCCGGGCAGGAAAAAGGGAAGAGCGGCCATCTTGTTTTTTTAATAGTCAACTCTGGAAATCGCGTTTTGACGGTGCAAATCGACCAAGTTGAGCATCCTGAACAACTTTCCTGTGTGGAGTCATGCAAAATTCGCAAAACCTTGGGAATTACAACTTTTTGGTGCAAAAGTAACGTCATAATTTGACCAAAAATCGTCGATTACCGCCAAAGTAAAACATTAACGGGGTTCAAATTTGCACAGGCACACTCGAGTGGGGTATCCGCAAGAAGTAATCACGCTAATTCGGCTTTTCAGGAGCTCAAAAATTAAAAAGTTTATTCCCCGGCCAGGGAAAAGGGAAGAGCGGCCATCTTGTTTTTCTAATAGTCAATTCTGGAAATCGCGTTTTGACGGTGCAAATCGACCAAGTTGAGCATCCTGAACAACTTTCCTGTGTGGAGTCATGCAAAATTCGCAAAACCTTGGGAATTACAACTTTTTGGTGCAAAAGTGACGTCATAATTTGACCAAAAATCTTCGATTACCGCCAAAGTAAAACATTGACGGGGTTCAAATTTGCACCGGCACACTCGGGTGGGGTATCCGCAAGAAGTAATCACGCTAATTCGGTTTTTCGGGGTGCCACGAAAATTAAAAAGGTTATTCCCCGGGCAGGAAAAAGGGAAGAGCGGCCATCTTGTTTTTCTAATAGTCAACTCTGGAAATCGCGTTTTGACGGTGCAAATCGACCAAGTTGAGCATCCTGAACAACTTTCCTGTGTGGAGTCATGCAAAATTCGCAAAACCTTGGGAATTACAACTTTTTGGTGCAAAAGTGACGTCATAATTTGACCAAAAATCGTCGATTACCGCCAAAGTAAAAAATTGACGGGGTTCAAATTTGCACCGGCACACTCGAGTGGGGTATCCGCAAGAAGTAATCACGCTAATTCGGCTTTTCGGGAGCTCGAAAATTAAAAAGTTTATTCCCCGGGCAGGGAAAAGGGAAGAGCGGCCATCTTGTTTTTCTAATAGTCAACTCTGGAAATCGCGTTTTGACGGTGCAAATCGACCAAGTTGAGCATCCTGAACAACTTTCCTGTGTGGTGTCATGCAAAATTCGCAAAACCTTGGGAATTACAACTTTTTGGTGCAAAAGTGACGTCATAATTTGACCAAAAATCGTCGATTACCGCCAAAGTAAAACATTGACGGGGTTCAAATTTGCACCGGCACACTCGGGTGGGGTATCCGCAAGAAGTAATCACGCTAATTCGGTTTTTCGGGGTGCCACGAAAATTAAAAAGGTTATTCCCCGGGCAGGAAAAAGGGAAGAGCGGCCATCTTGTTTTTCTAATAGTCAACTCTGGAAATCGCGTTTTGACGGTGCAAATCGACCAAGTTGAGCATCCTGAACAACTTTCCTGTGTGGAGTCATGCAAAATTTGCAAAACCTTGGGAATTACAACTTTTTGGTGCAAAAGTGACGTCATAATTTGACCAAAAATCGTCGATTACCGCCAAAGTAAAACATTGACGGGGTTCAAATTTGCACCGGCACACTCGAGTGGGGTATCCGCAAGAAGTAATCACGCTAATTCGGCTTTTCGGGAGCTCGAAAATTAAAAAGTTTATTCCCCGGGCAGGGAAAAGGGAAGAGCGGCCATCTTGTTTTTCTAATAGTCAACTCTGGAAATCGCGTTTTGACGGTGCAAATCGACCAAGTTGAGCATCCTGAACAACTTTCCTGTGTGGAGTCATGCAAAATTCGCAAAACCTTGGGAATTACAACTTTTTGGTGCAAAAGTGACGTCATAATTTGACCAAAAATCGTCGATTACCGCCAAAGTAAAACATTGATGGGGTTCAAATTTGCACCGGCACACTCGAGTGGGGTATCCGCTAGAAGTAATCACGCTAATTCGGCTTTTCGGGAGCTCGAAAATTAAAAATTTTATTCCCCGGGCAGGGAAAAGGGAAGAGCGGCCATCTTGTTTTTCTAATAGTCAACTCTGGAAATCCCGTTTTGACGGTGCAAATCGACCAAGTTGACCATCCTGAACAACTTTCCTGTGTGGAGTCATGCAAAATTCGCAAAACCTTGGGAATTACAACTTTTTGGTGAAAAAGTGACGTCATAATTTGACCAAAAATCTTCGATTACCGCCAAAGTAAAACATTGACGGGGTTCAAATTTGCACCGGCACACTCGGGTGGGGTATCCGCAAGAAGTAATCACGCTAATTCGGTTTTTCGGGGTGCCACGAAAATTAAAAAGGTTATTCCCCGGGCAGGAAAAAGGGAAGAGCGGCCATCTTGTTTTTCTAATAGTCAACTCTGGAAATCGCGTTTTGACGGTGCAAATCGACCAAGTTGAGCATCCTGAACAACTTTCCTGTGTGGAGTCATGCAAAATTCGCAAAACCTTGGGAATTACAACTTTTTGGTGCAAAAGTGACGTCATAATTTGACCAAAAATCGTCGATTACCGCCAAAGTAAAACATTGACGGGGTTCAAATTTGCACCGGCACACTCGAGTGGGGTATCCGCAAGAAGTAATCACGCTAATTCGGCTTTTCGGGGTGCCTCGAAAATTAAAAATTTTATTCCCCGGGCAGGGAAAAGGGAAGAGCGGCCATCTTGTTTTTCTAATAGTCAATTCTGGAAATCGCGTTTTGACGGTGCAAATCGACCAAGTTGAGCATCCTGAACAACTTTCCTGTGTGGAGTCATGCAAAATTCGCAAAACCTTGGGAATTACAACTTTTTGGTGCAAAAGTGACGTCATAATTTGACCAAAAATCTTCGATTACCGCCAAAGTAAAACATTGACGGGGTTCAAATTTGCACCGGCACACTCGAGTGGGGTATCCACAAGAAGTAATCACGCTAATTCGGCTTTTCGGGAGCTCGAAAATTAAAAAGTTTATTCCCCGGGCAGGGAAAAGAGAAGAGCGGCCATCTTGTTTTTCTAATAGTCAACTCTGGAAATCGCGTTTTGACGGTGCAAATCGACCAAGTTGAGCATCCTGAACAACTTTCCTGTGTGGAGTCATGCAAAATTCGCAAAACCTTGGGAATTACAACTTTTTGGTGCAAAAGTGACGTCATAATTTGACCAAAAATCGTCGATTACCGCCAAAGTAAAACATTGACGGGGTTCAAATTTGCACCGGCACACTCGAGTGGGGTATCCGCAAGAAGTAATCACGCTAATTCGGCTTTTCGGGAGCTCGAAAATTAAAAAGTTTATTCCCCGGGCAGGGAAAAGGGAAGAGCGGCCATCTTGTTTTTCTAATAGTCAACTCTGGAAATCGCGTTTTGACGGTGCAAATCGACCAAGTTGAGCATCCTGAACAACTTTCCTGTGTGGAGTCATGCAAAATTCGCAAAACCTTGGGAATTACAACTTTTTGGTGCAAAAGTGACGTCATAATTTGACCAAAAATCGTCGATTACCGCCAAAGTAAAACATTGATGGGGTTCAAATTTGCACCGGCACACTCGAGTGGGGTATCCGCTAGAAGTAATCACGCTAATTCGGCTTTTCGGGAGCTCGAAAATTAAAAATTTTATTCCCCGGGCAGGGAAAAGGGAAGAGCGGCCATCTTGTTTTTCTAATAGTCAACTCTGGAAATCCCGTTTTGACGGTGCAAATCGACCAAGTTGACCATCCTGAACAACTTTCCTGTGTGGAGTCATGCAAAATTCGCAAAACCTTGGGAATTACAACTTTTTGGTGAAAAAGTGACGTCATAATTTGACCAAAAATCTTCGATTACCGCCAAAGTAAAACATTGACGGGGTTCAAATTTGCACCGGCACACTCGGGTGGGGTATCCGCAAGAAGTAATCACGCTAATTCGGTTTTTCGGGGTGCCACGAAAATTAAAAAGGTTATTCCCCGGGCAGGAAAAAGGGAAGAGCGGCCATCTTGTTTTTCTAATAGTCAACTCTGGAAATCGCGTTTTGACGGTGCAAATCGACCAAGTTGAGCATCCTGAACAACTTTCCTGTGTGGAGTCATGCAAAATTCGCAAAACCTTGGGAATTACAACTTTTTGGTGCAAAAGTGACGTCATAATTTGACCAAAAATCGTCGATTACCGCCAAAGTAAAACATTGACGGGGTTCAAATTTGCACCGGCACACTCGAGTGGGGTATCCGCAAGAAGTAATCACGCTAATTCGGCTTTTCGGGGTGCCTCGAAAATTAAAAAGTTTATTCCCCGGGCAGGGAAAAGGGAAGAGCGGCCATCTTGTTTTTCTAATAGTCAATTCTGGAAATCGCGTTTTGACGGTGCAAATCGACCAAGTTGAGCATCCTGAACAACTTTCCTGTGTGGAGTCATGCAAAATTCGCAAAACCTTGGGAATTACAACTTTTTGGTGCAAAAGTGACGTCATAATTTGACCAAAAATCTTCGATTACCGCCAAAGTAAAACATTGACGGGGTTCAAATTTGCACCGGCACACTCGAGTGGGGTATCCACAAGAAGTAATCACGCTAATTCGGCTTTTCGGGAGCTCGAAAATTAAAAAGTTTATTCCCCGGGCAGGGAAAAGAGAAGAGCGGCCATCTTGTTTTTCTAATAGTCAACTCTGGAAATCGCGTTTTGACGGTGCAAATCGACCAAGTTGAGCATCCTGAACAACTTTCCTGTGTGGAGTCATGCAAAATTCGCAAAACCTTGGGAATTACAACTTTTTGGTGCAAAAGTGACGTCATAATTTGACCAAAAATCGTCGATTACCGCCAAAGTAAAACATTGACGGGGTTCAAATTTGCACCGGCACACTCGAGTGGGGTATCCGCAAGAAGTAATCACGCTAATTCGGCTTTTCGGGAGCTCGAAAATTAAAAAGTTTATTCCCCGGGCAGGGAAAAGGGAAGAGCGGCCATCTTGTTTTTCTAATAGTCAACTCTGGAAATCGCGTTTTGACGGTGCAAATCGACCAAGTTGAGCATCCTGAACAACTTTCCTGTGTGGAGTCATGCAAAATTCGCAAAACCTTGGGAATTACAACTTTTTGGTGCAAAAGTGACGTCATAATTTGACCAAAAATCGTCGATTACCGCCAAAGTAAAACATTGATGGGGTTCAAATTTGCACCGGCACACTCGAGTGGGGTATCCGCAAGAAGTAATCACGCTAATTCGGCTTTTCGGGAGCTCGAAAATTAAAAAGTTTATTCCCCGGGCAGGGAAAAGGGAAGAGCGGCCATCTTGTTTTTCTAATAGTCAACTCTGGAAATCGCGTTTTGACGGTGCAAATCGACCAAGTTGAGCATCCTGAACAACTTTCCTGTGTGGAGTCATGCAAAATTCGCAAAACCTTGGGAATTACAACTTTTTGGTGAAAAAGTGACGTCATAATTTGACCAAAAATCTTCGATTACCGCCAAAGTAAAACATTGACGGGGTTCAAATTTGCACCGGCACACTCGGGTGGGGTATCCGCAAGAAGTAATCACGCTAATTCGGTTTTTCGGGGTGCCACGAAAATTAAAAAGGTTATTCCCCGGGCAGGAAAAAGGGAAGAGCGGCCATCTTGTTTTTCTAATAGTCAACTCTGGAAATCGCGTTTTGACGGTGCAAATCGACCAAGTTGAGCATCCTGAACAACTTTCCTGTGTGGAGTCATGCAAAATTCGCAAAACCTTGGGAATTACAACTTTTTGGTGCAAAAGTGACGTCATAATTTGACCAAAAATCGTCGATTACCGCCAAAGTAAAACATTGACGGGGTTCAAATTTGCACCGGCACACTCGAGTGGGGTATCCGCAAGAAGTAATCACGCTAATTCGGCTTTTCGGGGTGCCTCGAAAATTAAAAAGTTTATTCCCCGGGCAGGGAAAAGGGAAGAGCGGCCATCTTGTTTTTCTAATAGTCAATTCTGGAAATCGCGTTTTGACGGTGCAAATCGACCAAGTTGAGCATCCTGAACAACTTTCCTGTGTGGAGTCATGCAAAATTCGCAAAACCTTGGGAATTACAACTTTTTGGTGCAAAAGTGACGTCATAATTTGACCAAAAATCTTCGATTACCGCCAAAGTAAAACATTGACGGGGTTCAAATTTGCACCGGCACACTCGAGTGGGGTATCCACAAGAAGTAATCACGCTAATTCGGCTTTTCGGGAGCTCGAAAATTAAAAAGTTTATTCCCCGGGCAGGGAAAAGGGAAGAGCGGCCATCTTGTTTTTCTAATAGTCAACTCTGGAAATCGCGTTTTGACGGTGCAAATCGACCAAGTTGAGCATCCTGAACAACTTTCCTGTGTGGAGTCATGCAAAATTCGCAAAACCTTGGGAATTACAACTTTTTGGTGCAAAAGTGACGTCATAATTTGACCAAAAATCGTCGATTACCGCCAAAGTAAAACATTGACGGGGTTCAAATTTGCACCGGCACACTCGAGTGGGGTATCCGCAAGAAGTAATCACGCTAATTCGGCTTTTCGGGAGCTCGAAAATTAAAAAGTTTATTCCCCGGGCAGGGAAAAGGGAAGAGCGGCCATCTTGTTTTTCTAATAGTCAATTCTGGAAATCGCGTTTTGACGGTGCAAATCGACCAAGTTGAGCATCCTGAACAACTTTCCTGTGTGGAGTCATGCAAAATTCGCAAAACTTTGGGAATTACAACTTTTTGGTGCAAAAGTGACGTCATATATTGACCAAAAATCGTCGATTACCGCCAAAGTAAAACATTGGCGTGCTTCAAATTTGCACCGGCACACTCGGGTGGGGTATCCGCAAGAAGTAATCACGCTAATTCGGCTTTTCGGGGTGCCACGAAAATTAAAAAGGTTATTCCCCGGGCAGGAAAAAGGGAAGAGCGGCCATCTTGTTTTTCTAATAGCCAACTCTGGAAATCGCGTTTTGACGGTGCAAATCGACCAAGTTGAGCATCCTGAACAACTTTCCTGTGTGGAGTCATGCAAAATTCGCAAAACCTTGGGAATTACAACTTTTTGGTGGAAAAGTGACGTCATAATTTGACCAAAAATCGTCGATTACCGCCAAAGTAAAACATTGACGGGGTTCAAATTTGCACCGGCACACTCGAGTGGGGTATCCGCAAGAAGTAATCACGCTAATTCGGCTTTTCGGGAGCTCGAAAATTAAAAAGTTTATTCCCCGGGCAGGGAAAAGGGAAGAGCGGCCATCTTGTTTTTCTAATAGTCAACTCTGGAAATCGCGTTTTGACGGTGCAAATCGACCAAGTTGAGCATCCTGAACAACTTTCCTGTGTGGAGTCATGCAAAATTCGCAAAACCTTGGGAATTACAACTTTTTGTTGCAAAAGTGACGTCATAATTTGACCAAAAATCTTCGATTACCGCCAAAGTAAAACATTGACGGGGTTCAATTTTGCACTGGCACACTCGAGTGGGGTATCCGCAAGAAGTAATCACGCTAATTCGGTTTTTCGGGGTGCCACGAAAATTAAAAAGGTTATTCCCCGTACAGGAAAAAGGGAAGAGCGGCCATCTTGTTTTTCTAATAGTCAACTCTGGAAATCGCGTTTTGACGGTGCAAATCGACCAAGTTGAGCATCCTGAACAACTTTCCTGTGTGGAGTCATGCAAAATTCGCAAAACCTTGGGAATTACAACTTTTTGGTGCAAAAGTGACGTCATAATTTGACCAAAAATCGTCGATTACCGCAAAAGTAAAACATTGACGGGGTTCAAATTTGCACCGGCACACTCGAGTGGGGTATCCGCAAGAAGTAATCACGCTAATTCGGCTTTTCGGGAGCTCGAAAATTAAAAAGTTTATTCCCCGGGCAGGGAAAAGGGAAGAGCGGCCATCTTGTTTTTCTAATAGTCAACTCTGGAAATCCCGTTTTGACGGTGCAAATCGACCAAGTTGAGCATCCTGAACAACTTTCCTGTGTGGAGTCATGCAAAATTCGAAAAAACTTGGGAATTACAACTTTTTTGTGCAAAAGTGACGTCATAATTTGACCAAAAATCGTCGATTACCGCCAAAGTAAAACATTGACGGGGTTCAAATTTGCACCGGCACACTCGAGTGGGCTATCCGCAAGAAGTAATCACGCTAATTCGGCTTTTCGGGAGCTCGAAAATTAAAAAGTTTATTCCCCGGGCAGGGAAAAGGGAAGAGCGGCCATCTTGTTTTTCTAATAGTCAATTCTGGAAATCGCGTTTTGACGGTGCAAATCGACCAAGTTGAGCATCCTGAACAACTTTCCTGTGTGGAGTCATGCAAAATTCGCAAAACTTTGGGAATTACAACTTTTTGGTGCAAAAGTGACGTCATATATTGACCAAAAATCGTCGATTACCGCCAAAGTAAAACATTGGCGTGCTTCAAATTTGCACCGGTACACTCGGGTGGGGTATCCGCAAGAAGTAATCACGCTAATTCGGCTTTTCGGGGTGCCACGAAAATTAAAAAGGTTATTCCCCGGGCAGGAAAAAGGGAAGAGCGGCCATCTTGTTTTTCTAATAGTCAACTCTGGAAATCACGTTTTGACGGTGCAAATCGACCAAGTTGAGCATCCTGAACAACTTTCCTGTGTGGAGTTATGCAAAATTCGCAAAACCTTGGGAATTACAACTTTTTGGTGCAAAAGTGACGTCATAATTTGACCAAAAATCGTCGATTACCGCCAAAGTAAAACATTGACGGGGTTCAAATTTGCACCGGCACACTCGAGTGGGGTATCCGCAAGAAGTAATCACGCTAATTCGGCTTTTCGGGAGCTCGAAAATTAAAAAGTTTATTCCCCGGGCAGGGAAAAGGGAAGAGCGGCCATCTTGTTTTTCTAATAGTCAACTCTGGAAATCGCGTTTTGACGGTGCAAATCGACCAAGTTGAGCATCCTGAACAACTTTCCTGTGTGGAGTCATGCAAAATTCGCAAAACCTTGGGAATTACAACTTTTTGGTGCAAAAGTGACGTCATAATTTGACCAAAAATCTTCGATTACCGCCAAAGTAAAACATTGACGGGGTTCAATTTTGCACCGGCACACTCGAGTGGGGTATCCGCAAGAAGTAATCACGCTAATTCGGTTTTTCGGGGTGCCACGAAAATTAAAAAGGTTATTCCCCGTACAGGAAAAAGGGAAGAGCGGCCATCTTGTTTTTCTAATAGTCAACTCTGGAAATCGCGTTTTGACGGTGCAAATCGACCAAGTTGAGCATCCTGAACAACTTTCCTGTGTGGAGTCATGCAAAATTCGCAAAACCTTGGGAATTACAACTTTTTGGTGCAAAAGTGACGTCATAATTTGACCAAAAATCGTCGATTACCGCCAAAGTAAAACATTGACGGGGTTCAAATTTGCACCGGCACACTCGAGTGGGGTATCCGCAAGAAGTAATCACGCTAATTCGGCTTTTCGGGAGCTCGAAAATTAAAAAGTTTATTCCCCGGGCAGGGAAAAGGGAAGAGCGGCCATCTTGTTTTTCTAATAGTCAACTCTGGAAATCGCGTTTTGACGGTGCAAATCGACCAAGTTGAGCATCCTGAACAACTTTCCTGTGTGGAGTCATGCAAAATTCGCAAAACCTTGGGAATTACAACTTTTTGGTGCAAAAGTGACGTCATAATTTGACCAAAAATCGTCGATTACCGCCAAAGTAAAACATTGATGGGGTTCAAATTTGCACCGGCACACTCGAGTGGGGTATCCGCAAGAAGTAATCACGCTAATTCGGCTTTTCGGGAGCTCGAAAATTAAAAAGTTTATTCCCCGGGCAGGGAAAAGGGAAGAGCGGCCATCTTGTTTTTCTAATAGTCAACTCTGGAAATCGCGTTTTGACGGTGCAAATCGACCAAGTTGAGCATCCTGAACAACTTTCCTGTGTGGAGTCATGCAAAATTCGCAAAACCTTGGGAATTACAACTTTTTGGTGCAAAAGTGACGTCATAATTTGACCAAAAATCGTCGATTACCGCCAAAGTAAAACATTGATGGGGTTCAAATTTGCACCGGCACACTCGAGTGGGGTATCCGCTAGAAGTAATCACGCTAATTCGGCTTTTCGGGAGCTCGAAAATTAAAAATTTTATTCCCCGGGCAGGGAAAAGGGAAGAGCGGCCATCTTGTTTTTCTAATAGTCAACTCTGGAAATCCCGTTTTGACGGTGCAAATCGACCAAGTTGACCATCCTGAACAACTTTCCTGTGTGGAGTCATGCA
Organism: Asterias amurensis; assembly: GCF_032118995.1. NCBI lineage: Eukaryota > Metazoa > Echinodermata > Asteroidea > Forcipulatida > Asteriidae > Asterias > Asterias amurensis. The sequence continues at coordinate 10,047,546 of NC_092655.1, forward strand.
AAATTCGCAAAACCTTGGGAATTACAACTTTTTGGTGAAAAAGTGACGTCATAATTTGACCAAAAATCTTCGATTACCGCCAAAGTAAAACATTGACGGGGTTCAAATTTGCACCGGCACACTCGGGTGGGGTATCCGCAAGAAGTAATCACGCTAATTCGGTTTTTCGGGGTGCCACGAAAATTAAAAAGGTTATTCCCCGGGCAGGAAAAAGGGAAGAGCGGCCATCTTGTTTTTCTAATAGTCAACTCTGGAAATCGCGTTTTGACGGTGCAAATCGACCAAGTTGAGCATCCTGAACAACTTTCCTGTGTGGAGTCATGCAAAATTCGCAAAACCTTGGGAATTACAACTTTTTGGTGCAAAAGTGACGTCATAATTTGACCAAAAATCGTCGATTACCGCCAAAGTAAAACATTGACGGGGTTCAAATTTGCACCGGCACACTCGAGTGGGGTATCCGCAAGAAGTAATCACGCTAATTCGGCTTTTCGGGGTGCCTCGAAAATTAAAAAGTTTATTCCCCGGGCAGGGAAAAGGGAAGAGCGGCCATCTTGTTTTTCTAATAGTCAATTCTGGAAATCGCGTTTTGACGGTGCAAATCGACCAAGTTGAGCATCCTGAACAACTTTCCTGTGTGGAGTCATGCAAAATTCGCAAAACCTTGGGAATTACAACTTTTTGGTGCAAAAGTGACGTCATAATTTGACCAAAAATCTTCGATTACCGCCAAAGTAAAACATTGACGGGGTTCAAATTTGCACCGGCACACTCGAGTGGGGTATCCACAAGAAGTAATCACGCTAATTCGGCTTTTCGGGAGCTCGAAAATTAAAAAGTTTATTCCCCGGGCAGGGAAAAGAGAAGAGCGGCCATCTTGTTTTTCTAATAGTCAACTCTGGAAATCGCGTTTTGACGGTGCAAATCGACCAAGTTGAGCATCCTGAACAACTTTCCTGTGTGGAGTCATGCAAAATTCGCAAAACCTTGGGAATTACAACTTTTTGGTGCAAAAGTGACGTCATAATTTGACCAAAAATCGTCGATTACCGCCAAAGTAAAACATTGACGGGGTTCAAATTTGCACCGGCACACTCGAGTGGGGTATCCGCAAGAAGTAATCACGCTAATTCGGCTTTTCGGGAGCTCGAAAATTAAAAAGTTTATTCCCCGGGCAGGGAAAAGGGAAGAGCGGCCATCTTGTTTTTCTAATAGTCAATTCTGGAAATCGCGTTTTGACGGTGCAAATCGACCAAGTTGAGCATCCTGAACAACTTTCCTGTGTGGAGTCATGCAAAATTCGCAAAACTTTGGGAATTACAACTTTTTGGTGCAAAAGTGACGTCATATATTGACCAAAAATCGTCGATTACCGCCAAAGTAAAACATTGGCGTGCTTCAAATTTGCACCGGCACACTCGGGTGGGGTATCCGCAAGAAGTAATCACGCTAATTCGGCTTTTCGGGGTGCCACGAAAATTAAAAAGGTTATTCCCCGGGCAGGAAAAAGGGAAGAGCGGCCATCTTGTTTTTCTAATAGCCAACTCTGGAAATCGCGTTTTGACGGTGCAAATCGACCAAGTTGAGCATCCTGAACAACTTTCCTGTGTGGAGTCATGCAAAATTCGCAAAACCTTGGGAATTACAACTTTTTGGTGGAAAAGTGACGTCATAATTTGACCAAAAATCGTCGATTACCGCCAAAGTAAAACATTGACGGGGTTCAAATTTGCACCGGCACACTCGAGTGGGGTATCCGCAAGAAGTAATCACGCTAATTCGGCTTTTCGGGAGCTCGAAAATTAAAAAGTTTATTCCCCGGGCAGGGAAAAGGGAAGAGCGGCCATCTTGTTTTTCTAATAGTCAACTCTGGAAATCGCGTTTTGACGGTGCAAATCGACCAAGTTGAGCATCCTGAACAACTTTCCTGTGTGGAGTCATGCAAAATTCGCAAAACCTTGGGAATTACAACTTTTTGTTGCAAAAGTGACGTCATAATTTGACCAAAAATCTTCGATTACCGCCAAAGTAAAACATTGACGGGGTTCAATTTTGCACTGGCACACTCGAGTGGGGTATCCGCAAGAAGTAATCACGCTAATTCGGTTTTTCGGGGTGCCACGAAAATTAAAAAGGTTATTCCCCGTACAGGAAAAAGGGAAGAGCGGCCATCTTGTTTTTCTAATAGTCAACTCTGGAAATCGCGTTTTGACGGTGCAAATCGACCAAGTTGAGCATCCTGAACAACTTTCCTGTGTGGAGTCATGCAAAATTCGCAAAACCTTGGGAATTACAACTTTTTGGTGCAAAAGTGACGTCATAATTTGACCAAAAATCGTCGATTACCGCAAAAGTAAAACATTGACGGGGTTCAAATTTGCACCGGCACACTCGAGTGGGGTATCCGCAAGAAGTAATCACGCTAATTCGGCTTTTCGGGAGCTCGAAAATTAAAAAGTTTATTCCCCGGGCAGGGAAAAGGGAAGAGCGGCCATCTTGTTTTTCTAATAGTCAACTCTGGAAATCCCGTTTTGACGGTGCAAATCGACCAAGTTGAGCATCCTGAACAACTTTCCTGTGTGGAGTCATGCAAAATTCGAAAAAACTTGGGAATTACAACTTTTTTGTGCAAAAGTGACGTCATAATTTGACCAAAAATCGTCGATTACCGCCAAAGTAAAACATTGACGGGGTTCAAATTTGCACCGGCACACTCGAGTGGGCTATCCGCAAGAAGTAATCACGCTAATTCGGCTTTTCGGGAGCTCGAAAATTAAAAAGTTTATTCCCCGGGCAGGGAAAAGGGAAGAGCGGCCATCTTGTTTTTCTAATAGTCAATTCTGGAAATCGCGTTTTGACGGTGCAAATCGACCAAGTTGAGCATCCTGAACAACTTTCCTGTGTGGAGTCATGCAAAATTCGCAAAACTTTGGGAATTACAACTTTTTGGTGCAAAAGTGACGTCATATATTGACCAAAAATCGTCGATTACCGCCAAAGTAAAACATTGGCGTGCTTCAAATTTGCGCCGGTACACTCGGGTGGGGTATCCGCAAGAAGTAATCACGCTAATTCGGCTTTTCGGGGTGCCACGAAAATTAAAAAGGTTATTCCCCGGGCAGGAAAAAGGGAAGAGCGGCCATCTTGTTTTTCTAATAGTCAACTCTGGAAATCACGTTTTGACGGTGCAAATCGACCAAGTTGAGCATCCTGAACAACTTTCCTGTGTGGAGTTATGCAAAATTCGCAAAACCTTGGGAATTACAACTTTTTGGTGCAAAAGTGACGTCATAATTTGACCAAAAATCGTCGATTACCGCCAAAGTAAAACATTGACGGGGTTCAAATTTGCACCGGCACACTCGAGTGGGGTATCCGCAAGAAGTAATCACGCTAATTCGGCTTTTCGGGAGCTCGAAAATTAAAAAGTTTATTCCCCGGGCAAGGAAAAGGGAAGAGCGGCCATCTTGTTTTTCTAATAGTCAACTCTGGAAATCGCGTTTTGACGGTGCAAATCGACCAAGTTGAGCATCCTGAACAACTTTCCTGTGTGGAGTCATGCAAAATTCGCAAAACCTTGGGAATTACAACTTTTTGGTGCAAAAGTGACGTCATAATTTGACCAAAAATCTTCGATTACCGCCAAAGTAAAACATTGACGGGGTTCAATTTTGCACCGGCACACTCGAGTGGGGTATCCGCAAGAAGTAATCACGCTAATTCGGTTTTTCGGGGTGCCACGAAAATTAAAAAGGTTATTCCCCGTACAGGAAAAAGGGAAGAGCGGCCATCTTGTTTTTCTAATAGTCAACTCTGGAAATCGCGTTTTGACGGTGCAAATCGACCAAGTTGAGCATCCTAAACAACTTTCCTGTGTGGAGTCATGCAAAATTCGCAAGACCTTGGGAATTACAACTATTTGGTGCAAAAGTGACGTCATAATTTGACCAAAAATCGTCGATTACCGCCAAAGTAAAACATTGACGGGGTTCAAATTTGCACCGGCACACTCGAGTGGGGTATACGCAAGAAGTAATCACGCTAATTCGGCTTTTCGGGAGCTCGAAAATTAAAAAGTTTATTCCCCGGGCAGGGAAAAGGGAAGAGCGGCCATCTTGTTTTTCTAATAGTCAACTCTGGAAATCCCGTTTTGACGGTGCAAATCGACCAAGTTGAGCATCCTAAACAACTTTCCTGTGTGGAGTCATGCAAAATTCGCAAGACCTTGGGAATTACAACTATTTGGTGCAAAAGTGACGTCATAATTTGACCAAAAATCGTCGATTACCGCCAAAGTAAAACATTGACGGGGTTCAAATTTGCACCGGCACACTCGAGTGGGGTATACGCAAGAAGTAATCACGCTAATTCGGCTTTTCGGGAGCTCGAAAATTAAAAAGTTTATTCCCCGGGCAGGGAAAAGGGAAGAGCGGCCATCTTGTTTTTCTAATAGTCAACTCTGGAAATCCCGTTTTGACGGTGCAAATCGACCAAGTTGAGCATCCTGAACAACTTTCCTGTGTGGAGTCATGCAAAATTCGAAAAAACTTGGGAATTACAACTTTTTTGTGCAAAAGTGACGTCATAATTTGACCAAAAATCGTCGATTACCGCCAAAGTAAAACATTGACGGGGTTCAAATTTGCACCGGCACACTCGAGTGGGGTATCCGCAAGAAGTAATCACGCTAATTCGGCTTTTCGGGAGCTCGAAAATTAAAAAGTTTATTCCCCGGGCAGGGAAAAGGGAAGAGCGGCCATCTTGTTTTTCTAATAGTCAATTCTGGAAATCGCGTTTTGACGGTGCAAATCGACCAAGTTGAGCATCCTGAACAACTTTCCTGTGTGGAGTCATGCAAAATTCGCAAAACTTTGGGAATTACAACTTTTTGGTGCAAAAGTGACGTCATATATTGACCAAAAATCGTCGATTACCGCCAAAGTAAAACATTGGCGTGCTTCAAATTTGCACCGGCACACTCGGGTGGGGTATCCGCAAGAAGTAATCACGCTAATTCGGCTTTTCGGGGTGCCACGAAAATTAAAAAGGTTATTCCCCGGGCAGGAAAAAGGGAAGAGCGGCCATCTTGTTTTTCTAATAGTCAACTCTGGAAATCACGTTTTGACGGTGCAAATCGACCAAGTTGAGCATCCTGAACAACTTTCCTGTGTGGAGTTATGCAAAATTCGCAAAACCTTGGGAATTACAACTTTTTGGTGCAAAAGTGACGTCATAATTTGACCAAAAATCGTCGATTACCGCCAAAGTAAAACATTGACGGGGTTCAAATTTGCACCGGCACACTCGAGTGGGGTATCCGCAAGAAGTAATCACGCTAATTCGGCTTTTCGGGAGCTCGAAAATTAAAAAGTTTATTCCCCGGGCAGGGAAAAGGGAAGAGCGGCCATCTTGTTTTTCTAATAGTCAACTCTGGAAATCCCGTTTTGACGGTGCAAATCGACCAAGTTGAGCATCCTGAACAACTTTCCTGTGTGGAGTCATGCAAAATTCGAAAAAACTTGGGAATTACAACTTTTTTGTGCAAAAGTGACGTCATAATTTGACCAAAAATCTTCGATTACCGCCAAAGTAAAACATTGACGAGGTTCAAATTTGCACCGGCACACTCGGGTCGGGTATCCGCAAGAAGTAATCACGCTAATTCGGTTTTTCGGGGTGCCACGAAAATTAAAAAGGTTATTCCCCGGGCAGGAAAAAGGGAAGAGCGGCCATCTTGTTTTTCTAATAGTCAACTCTGGAAATCGCGTTTTGACGGTGCAAATCGACCAAGTTGAGCATCCTGAACAACTTTCCTGTGTGGAGTCATGCAATATTCGCAAAACCTTGGGAATTACAACTTTTTGGTGCAAAAGTGACGTCATAATTTGACCAAAAATCGTCGATTACCGCCAAAGTAAAACATTGACGGGGTTCAAATTTGCACCGGCACACTCGAGTGGGGTATCCGCAAGAAGTAATCACGCTAATTCGGCTTTTCGGGAGCTCGAAAATTAAAAAGTTTATTCCCCGGGCAGGGACAAGGGAAGAGCGGCCATCTTGTTTTTCTAATAGTCAACTCTGGAAATCGCGTTTTGACGGTGCAAATCGACCAAGTTGAGCATCCTGAACAACTTTCCTGTGTGGAGTCATGCAAAATTCGCAAAACCTTGGGAATTACAACTTTTTGGTGCAAAAGTGACGTCATAATTTGACCAAAAAACTTCGATTACCGCCAAAGTAAAACATTGACGGGGTTCAAATTTGCACCGGCACACTCGAGTGGGGTATCCGCAAGAAGTAATCACGCTAATTCGGCTTTTCGGGAGCTCGAAAATTAAAAAGTTTATTCCCCGGGCAGGGAAAAGGGAAGAGCGGCCATCTTGTTTTTCTAATAGTCAACTCTGGAAATCGCGTTTTGACGGTGCAAATCGACCAAGTTGAGCATCCTGAACAACTTTCCTGTGTGGAGTCATGCAAAATTCGCAAAACCTTGGGAATTACAACTTTTTGGTGCAAAAGTGACGTCATAATTTGACCAAAAAACTTCGATTACCGCCAAAGTAAAACATTGACGGGGTTCAAATTTGCACCGGCACACTCGAGTGGGGTATCCGCAAGAAGAAATCACGCTAATTCGGCTTTTCGGGAGCTCGAAAATTAAAAAGTTTATTCCTCGGGCAGGGAAAAGAGAAGAGCGGCCATCTTGTTTTTCTAATAGTCAACTCTGAAAATCGCGTTTTGACGGTGCAAATCGACCAAGTTGAGCATCCTGAACAACTTTCCTGTGTGGAGTCATGCAAAATTCGCAAAACCTTGGGAATTACAACTTTTTGGTGCAAAAGTGACGTCATAATTTGACCGAAAATCGTCGATTACCGCCAAAGTAAAACATTGACGGGGTTCAAATTTGCACCGGCACACTCGAGTGGGGTATCTGCAAGAAGTAATCACGCTAATTCGGCTTTTCAGGAGCTCGAAAATTAAAAAATTTATTCCCCGGGCAGGGAAAAGGGAAGAGCGGCCATCTTGTTTTTCTAATAGTCAACTCTGGAAATCGCGTTTTGACGGTGCAAATCGACCAAGTTGAGCATCCTGAACAACTTTCCTGTGTGGAGTCATGCAAAATTCGCAAAACCTTGGGAATTACAACTTTTTGGTGCAAAAGTGACGTCATAGTTTGACCAAAAATCTTTGATTACCGCCAAAGTAAAACATTGACGGGGTTCAAATTTGCACCGGCACACTCGGGTGGGGTATCCGCAAGAAGTAATCACGCTAATTCGGTTTTTCGGGGTGCCACGAAAATTAAAAAGGTTATTCCGGGCAGGAAAAAGGGAAGAGCGGCCATCTTGTTTTTTTAATAGTCAACTCTGGAAATCGCGTTTTGACGGTGCAAATCGACCAAGTTGAGCATCCTGAACAACTTTCCTGTGTGGAGTCATGCAAAATTCGCAAAACCTTGGGAATTACAACTTTTTGGTGCAAAAGTGACGTCATAATTTGACCAAAAATCTTCGATTACCGCCAAAGTAAAACATTGACGGGGTTCAAATTTGCACCGGCACACTCGGGTGGGGTATCTGCAAGAAGTAATCACGCTAATTCGGTTTTTCGGGGTGCCACGAAAATTAAAAAGGTTATTCCCCGGGCAGGAAAAAGGGAAGAGCGGCCATCTTGTTTTTCTAATAGTCAACTCTGGAAATCGCGTTTTGACGGTGCAAATCGACCAAGTTGAGCATCCTGAACAACTTTCCTGTGTGGAGTCATGCAAAATTCGCAAAACCTTGGGAATTACAACTTTTTGGTGCAAAAGTGACGTCATAATTTGACCAAAAATCTTCGATTACCGCCAAAGTAAAACATTGACGGGGTTCAAATTTGCACCGGCACACTCGGGTGGGGTATCCGCAAGAAGTAATCACGCTAATTCGGTTTTTCGGGGTGCCACGAAAATTAAAAAGGTTATTCCGGGCAGGAAAAAGGGAAGAGCGGCCATCTTGTTTTTTTAATAGTCAACTCTGGAAATCGCGTTTTGACGGTGCAAATCGACCAAGTTGAGCATCCTGAACAACTTTCCTGTGTGGAGTCATGCAAAATTCGCAAAACCTTGGGAATTACAACTTTTTGGTGCAAAAGTGACGTCATAATTTGACCAAAAATCTTCGATTACCGCCAAAGTAAAACATTGACGGGGTTCAAATTTGCACCGGCACACTCGGGTGGGGTATCCGCAAGAAGTAATCACGCTAATTCGGTTTTTCGGGGTGCCACGAAAATTAAAAAGGTTATTCCCCGGGCAGGAAAAAGGGAAGAGCGGCCATCTTGTTTTTCTAATAGTCAACTCTGGAAATCGCGTTTTGACGGTGCAAATCGACCAAGTTGAGCATCCTGAACAACTTTCCTGTGTGGAGTCATGCAAAATTCGCAAAACCTTGGGAATTACAACTTTTTGGTGCAAAAGTGACGTCATAATTTGACCAAAAATCTTCGATTACCGCCAAAGTAAAACATTGACGGGGTTCAAATTTGCACCGGCACACTCGGGTGGGGTATCCGCAAGAAGTAATCACGCTAATTCGGTTTTTCGGGGTGCCACGAAAATTAAAAAGGTTATTCCCCGGGCAGGAAAAAGGGAAGAGCGGCCATCTTGTTTTTCTAATAGTCAACTCTGGAAATCGCGTTTTGACGGTGCAAATCGACCAAGTTGAGCATCCTGAACAACTTTCCAGTGTGGAGTCATGCAAAATTCGCAAAACCTTGGGAATTACAACTTTTTGGTGCAAAAGTGACGTCATAATTTGACCAAAAATCGTCGATTACCGCCAAAGTAAAACTTTGGCGTGGTTCAAATTTGCACCGGCACACTCGGGTGGGGTATCCGCAAGAAGTAATCACGCTAATTCGGTTTTTCGGGGTGCCACGAAAATTAAAAAGGTTATTCCCCGTACAGGAAAAAGGGAAGAGCGGCCATCTTGTTTTTCTAATAGTCAACTCTGGAAATCGCGTTTTGACGGTGCAAATCGACCAAGTTGAGCATCCTGAACAACTTTCCTGTGTGGAGTCATGCAAAATTCGCAAAACCTTGGGAATTACAACTTTTTGGTGCAAAAGTGACGTCATAATTTGACCAAAAATCTTCGATTACCGCCAAAGTAAAACATTGACGGGGTTCAAATTTGCACCGGCACACTCGAGTGGGGTATCCGCAAGAAGTAATCACGCTAATTCGGCTTTTCGGGAGCTCGAAAATTAAAAAGTTTATTCCCCGGGCAGGGAAAAGGGAAGAGCGGCCATCTTGTTTTTCTAATAGTCAACTCTGGAAATCCCGTTTTGACGGTGCAAATCGACCAAGTTGAGCATCCTGAACAACTTTCCTGTGTGGAGTCATGCAAAATTCGCAAAACCTTGGGAATTACAGTTTTTTGGTGCAAAAGTGACGTCATAATTTGACCAAAAATCGTCGATTACCGCCAAAGTAAAACATTGACGGGGTTCAAATTTGCACCGGCACACTCGAGTGGGGTATCCGCAAGAAGTAATCACGCTAATTCGGCTTTTCGGGAGCTCGAAAATTAAAAAGTTTATTCCCCGGGCAGGGAAAAGGGAAGAGCGGCCATCTTGTTTTTCTAATAGTCAACTCTGGAAATCCCGTTTTGACGGTGCAAATCGACCAAGTTGAGCATCCTGAACAACTTTCCTGTGTGGAGTCATGCAAAATTCGCAAAACCTTGGGAATTACAACTTTTTGGTGCAAAAGTGACGTCATAATTTGACCAAAAATCGTCGATTACCGCCAAAGTAAAACACTGACGGGGTTCAAATTTGCACCGGCACACTCGAGTGGGGTATCCGCAAGAAGTAATCACGCTAATTCGGCTTTTCGGGGTGCCTCGAAAATTAAAAAGTTTATTCCCCGGCCAGGGAAAAGGGAAGAGCGGCCATCTTGTTTTTCTAATAGTCAATTATGGAAATTCCGTTTTGACGGTGCAAATCGACCAAGTTGAGCATCCTGAACAACTTTCCTGTGTGGAGTCATGCAAAATTCGCAAAACCTTGGGAATTACAACTTTTTGGTGCAAAAGTGACGTCATAATTTGACCAAAAATCTTCGATTACCGCCAAAGTAAAACATTGACGGGGTTCAAATTTGCACCGGCACACTCGGGTGGGGTATCCGCAAGAAGTAATCACGCTAATTCGGTTTTTCGGGGTGCCACGAAAATTAAAAAGGTTATTCCCCGGGCAGGAAAAAGGGAAGAGCGGCCATCTTGTTTTTCTAATAGTCAACTCTGGAAAACGCGTTTTGACGGTGTAAATCGACCAAGTTGAGCATCCTGAACAACTTTCCTGTGTGGAGTCATGCAAAATTCGCAAAACCTTGGGAATTACAACTTTTTGGTGCAAAAGTGACGTCATAATTTGACCAAAAAACTTCGATTACCGCCAAAGTAAAACATTGACGGGGTTCAAATTTGCACCGGCACACTCGAGTGGGGTATCCGCAAGAAGTAATCACGCTAATTCGGCTTTTCGGGAGCTCGAAAATTAAAAAGTTTATTCCCCGGGCAGGGAAAAGGGAAGAGCGGCCATCTTGTTTTTCTAATAGTCAATTCTGGAAATCGCGTTTTGACGGTGCAAATCGACCAAGTTGAGCATCCTGAACAACTTTCCTGTGTGGAGTCATGCAAAATTCGCAAAACCTTGGGAATTACAACTTTTTGGTGCAAAAGTGACGTCATAATTTGACCAAAAATCGTCGATTACCGCCAAAGTAAAACATTAACGGGGTTCAAATTTGCACCGGCACACTCGGGTGGGGTATCCGCAAGAAGTAATCACGCTTATTCGGTTTTTCGGGGTGCCACGAAAATTAAAAAGGTTATTCCCCGGGCAGGAAAAAGGGAAGAGCGGCCATCTTGTTTTTTTAATAGTCAACTCTGGAAATCGCGTTTTGACGGTGCAAATCGACCAAGTTGAGCATCCTGAACAACTTTCCTGTGTGGAGTCATGCAAAATTCGCAAAACCTTGGGAATTACAACTTTTTGGTGCAAAAGTAACGTCATAATTTGACCAAAAATCGTCGATTACCGCCAAAGTAAAACATTAACGGGGTTCAAATTTGCACAGGCACACTCGAGTGGGGTATCCGCAAGAAGTAATCACGCTAATTCGGCTTTTCAGGAGCTCAAAAATTAAAAAGTTTATTCCCCGGGCAGGAAAAAGGGAAGAGCGGCCATCTTGTTTTTCTAATAGTCAATTCTGGAAATCGCGTTTTGACGGTGCAAATCGACCAAGTTGAGCATCCTGAACAACTTTCCTGTGTGGAGTCATGCAAAATTCGCAAAACCTTGGGAATTACAACTTTTTGGTGCAAAAGTGACGTCATAATTTGACCAAAAATCTTCGATTACCGCCAAAGTAAAACATTGACGGGGTTCAAATTTGCACCGGCACACTCGGGTGGGGTATCCGCAAGAAGTAATCACGCTAATTCGGTTTTTCGGGGTGCCACGAAAATTAAAAAGGTTATTCCCCGGGCAGGAAAAAGGGAAGAGCGGCCATCTTGTTTTTCTAATAGTCAACTCTGGAAATCGCGTTTTGACGGTGCAAATCGACCAAGTTGAGCATCCTGAACAACTTTCCTGTGTGGAGTCATGCAAAATTCGCAAAACCTTGGGAATTACAACTTTTTGGTGCAAAAGTGACGTCATAATTTGACCAAAAATCGTCGATTACCGCCAAAGTAAAACATTGACGGGGTTCAAATTTGCACCGGCACACTCGAGTGGGGTATCCGCAAGAAGTAATCACGCTAATTCGGCTTTTCGGGAGCTCGAAAATTAAAAAGTTTATTCCCCGGGCAGGGAAAAGGGAAGAGCGGCCATCTTGTTTTTCTAATAGTCAACTCTGGAAATCGCGTTTTGACGGTGCAAATCGACCAAGTTGAGCATCCTGAACAACTTTCCTGTGTGGTGTCATGCAAAATTCGCAAAACCTTGGGAATTACAACTTTTTGGTGCAAAAGTGACGTCATAATTTGACCAAAAATCGTCGATTACCGCCAAAGTAAAACATTGACGGGGTTCAAATTTGCACCGGCACACTCGGGTGAGGTATCCGCAAGAAGTAATCACGCTAATTCGGTTTTTCGGGGTGCCACGAAAATTAAAAAGGTTATTCCCCGGGCAGGAAAAAGGGAAGAGCGGCCATCTTGTTTTTCTAATAGTCAACTCTGGAAATCGCGTTTTGACGGTGCAAATCGACCAAGTTGAGCATCCTGAACAACTTTCCTGTGTGGAGTCATGCAAAATTCGCAAAACCTTGGGAATTACAACTTTTTGGTGCAAAAGTGACGTCATAATTTGACCAAAAATCGTCGATTACCGCCAAAGTAAAACATTGACGGGGTTCAAATTTGCACCGGCACACTCGAGTGGGGTATCCGCAAGAAGTAATCACGCTAATTCGGCTTTTCGGGAGCTCGAAAATTAAAAAGTTTATTCCCCGGGCAGGGAAAAGGGAAGAGCGGCCATCTTGTTTTTCTAATAGTCAACTCTGGAAATCGCGTTTTGACGGTGCAAATCGACCAAGTTGAGCATCCTGAACAACTTTCCTGTGTGGAGTCATGCAAAATTCGCAAAACCTTGGGAATTACAACTTTTTGGTGCAAAAGTGACGTCATAATTTGACCAAAAATCGTCGATTACCGCCAAAGTAAAACATTGATGGGGTTCAAATTTGCACCGGCACACTCGAGTGGGGTTTCCGCTAGAAGTAATCACGCTAATTCGGCTTTTCGGGAGCTCGAAAATTAAAAATTTTATTCCCCAGGCAGGGAAAAGGGAAGAGCGGCCATCTTGTTTTTCTTATAGTCAACTCTGGAAATCCCGTTTTGACGGTGCAAATCGACCAAGTTGACCATCCTGAACAACTTTCCTGTGTGGAGTCATGCAAAATTCGCAAAACATTGGGAATTACAACTTTTTGGTGAAAAAGTGACGTCATAATTTGACCAAAAATCTTCGATTACCGCCAAAGTAAAACATTGACGGGGTTCAAATTTGCACCGGCACACTCGGGTGGGGTATCCGCAAGAAGTAATCACGCTAATTCGGTTTTTCGGGGTGCCACGAAAATTAAAAAGGTTATTCCCCGGGCAGGAAAAAGGGAAGAGCGGCCATCTTGTTTTTCTAATAGTCAACTCTGGAAATCGCGTTTTGACGGTGCAAATCGACCAAGTTGAGCATCCTGAACAACTTTCCTGTGTGGAGTCATGCAAAATTCGCAAAACCTTGGGAATTACAACTTTTTGGTGCAAAAGTGACGTCATAATTTGACCAAAAATCGTCGATTACCGCCAAAGTAAAACATTGACGGGGTTCAAATTTGCACCGGCACACTCGAGTGGGGTATCCGCAAGAAGTAATCACGCTAATTCGGCTTTTCGGGGTGCCTCGAAAATTAAAAAGTTTATTCCCCGGGCAGGGAAAAGGGAAGAGCGGCCATCTTGTTTTTCTAATAGTCAATTCTGGAAATCGCGTTTTGACGGTGCAAATCGACCAAGTTGAGCATCCTGAACAACTTTCCTGTGTGGAGTCATGCAAAATTCGCAAAACCTTGGGAATTACAACTTTTTGGTGCAAAAGTGACGTCATAATTTGACCAAAAATCTTCGATTACCGCCAAAGTAAAACATTGACGGGGTTCAAATTTGCACCGGCACACTCGAGTGGGGTATCCACAAGAAGTAATCACGCTAATTCGGCTTTTCGGGAGCTCGAAAATTAAAAAGTTTATTCCCCGGGCAGGGAAAAGAGAAGAGCGGCCATCTTGTTTTTCTAATAGTCAACTCTGGAAATCGCGTTTTGACGGTGCAAATCGACCAAGTTGAGCATCCTGAACAACTTTCCTGTGTGGAGTCATGCAAAATTCGCAAAACCTTGGGAATTACAACTTTTTGGTGCAAAAGTGACGTCATAATTTGACCAAAAATCGTCGATTACCGCCAAAGTAAAACATTGACGGGGTTCAAATTTGCACCGGCACACTCGAGTGGGGTATCCGCAAGAAGTAATCACGCTAATTCGGCTTTTCGGGAGCTCGAAAATTAAAAAGTTTATTCCCCGGGCAGGGAAAAGGGAAGAGCGGCCATCTTGTTTTTCTAATAGTCAACTCTGGAAATCCCGTTTTGACGGTGCAAATCGACCAAGTTGAGCATCCTGAACAACTTTCCTGTGTGGAGTCATGCAAAATTCGCAAAACCTTGGGAATTACAACTTTTTGGTGCAAAAGTGACGTCATAATTTGACCAAAAATCGTCGATTACCGCCAAAGTAAAACACTGACGGGGTTCAAATTTGCACCGGCACACTCGAGTGGGGTATCCGCAAGAAGTAATCACGCTAATTCGGCTTTTCGGGGTGCCTCGAAAATTAAAAAGTTTATTCCCCGGCCAGGGAAAAGGGAAGAGCGGCCATCTTGTTTTTCTAATAGTCAATTATGGAAATTCCGTTTTGACGGTGCAAATCGACCAAGTTGAGCATCCTGAACAACTTTCCTGTGTGGAGTCATGCAAAATTCGCAAAACCTTGGGAATTACAACTTTTTGGTGCAAAAGTGACGTCATAATTTGACCAAAAATCTTCGATTACCGCCAAAGTAAAACATTGACGGGGTTCAAATTTGCACCGGCACACTCGGGTGGGGTATCCGCAAGAAGTAATCACGCTAATTCGGTTTTTCGGGGTGCCACGAAAATTAAAAAGGTTATTCCCCGGGCAGGAAAAAGGGAAGAGCGGCCATCTTGTTTTTCTAATAGTCAACTCTGGAAATCGCGTTTTGACGGTGTAAATCGACCAAGTTGAGCATCCTGAACAACTTTCCTGTGTGGAGTCATGCAAAATTCGCAAAACCTTGGGAATTACAACTTTTAGGTGCAAAAGTGACGTCATAATTTGACCAAAAAACTTCGATTACCGCCAAAGTAAAACATTGACGGGGTTCAAATTTGCACCGGCACACTCGAGTGGGGTATCCGCAAGAAGTAATCACGCTAATTCGGCTTTTCGGGAGCTCGAAAATTAAAAAGTTTATTCCCCGGGCAGGGAAAAGGGAAGAGCGGCCATCTTGTTTTTCTAATAGTCAATTCTGGAAATCGCGTTTTGACGGTGCAAATCGACCAAGTTGAGCATCCTGAACAACTTTCCTGTGTGGAGTCATGCAAAATTCGCAAAACCTTGGGAATTACAACTTTTTGGTGCAAAAGTGACGTCATAATTTGACCAAAAATCTTCGATTACCGCCAAAGTAAAACATTGACGGGGTTCAAATTTGCACCGGCACACTCGGGTGGGGTATCCGCAAGAAGTAATCACGCTAATTCGGTTTTTCGGGGTGCCACGAAAATTAAAAAGGTTATTCCCCGGGCAGGAAAAAGGGAAGAGCGGCCATCTTGTTTTTCTAATAGTCAACTCTGGAAATCGCGTTTTGACGGTGCAAATCGACCAAGTTGAGCATCCTGAACAACTTTCCTGTGTGGAGTCATGCAAAATTCGCAAAACCTTGGGAATTACAACTTTTTGGTGCAAAAGTGACGTCATAATTTGACCAAAAATCGTCGATTACCGCCAAAGTAAAACATTGACGGGGTTCAAATTTGCACCGGCACACTCGAGTGGGGTATCCGCAAGAAGTAATCACGCTAATTCGGCTTTTCGGGAGCTCGAAAATTAAAAAGTTTATTCCCCGGGCAGGGAAAAGGGAAGAGCGGCCATCTTGTTTTTCTAATAGTCAACTCTGGAAATCGCGTTTTGACGGTGCAAATCGACGAAGTTGAGCATCCTGAACAACTTTCCTGTGTGGTGTCATGCAAAATTCGCAAAACCTTGGGAATTACAACTTTTTGGTGCAAAAGTGACGTCATAATTTGACCAAAAATCGTCGATTACCGCCAAAGTAAAACATTGACGGGGTTCAAATTTGCACCGGCACACTCGGGTGGGGTATCCGCAAGAAGTAATCACGCTAATTCGGTTTTTCGGGGTGCCACGAAAATTAAAAAGGTTATTCCCCGGGCAGGAAAAAGGGAAGAGCGGCCATCTTGTTTTTCTAATAGTCAACTCTGGAAATCGCGTTTTGACGGTGCAAATCGACCAAGTTGAGCATCCTGAACAACTTTCCTGTGTGGAGTCATGCAAAATTCGCAAAACCTTGGGAATTACAACTTTTTGGTGCAAAAGTGACGTCATAATTTGACCAAAAATCGTCGATTACCGCCAAAGTAAAACATTGACGGGGTTCAAATTTGCACCGGCACACTCGAGTGGGGTATCCGCAAGAAGTAATCACGCTAATTCGGCTTTTCGGGAGCTCGAAAATTAAAAAGTTTATTCCCCGGGCAGGGAAAAGGGAAGAGCGGCCATCTTGTTTTTCTAATAGTCAACTCTGGAAATCGCGTTTTGACGGTGCAAATCGACCAAGTTGAGCATCCTGAACAACTTTCCTGTGTGGAGTCATGCAAAATTCGCAAAACCTTGGGAATTACAACTTTTTGGTGCAAAAGTGACGTCATAATTTGACCAAAAATCGTCGATTACCGCCAAAGTAAAACATTGATGGGGTTCAAATTTGCACCGGCACACTCGAGTGGGGTTTCCGCTAGAAGTAATCACGCTAATTCGGCTTTTCGGGAGCTCGAAAATTAAAAATTTTATTCCCCAGGCAGGGAAAAGGGAAGAGCGGCCATCTTGTTTTTCTAATAGTCAACTCTGGAAATCCCGTTTTGACGGTGCAAATCGACCAAGTTGACCATCCTGAACAACTTTCCTGTGTGGAGTCATGCAAAATTCGCAAAACATTGGGAATTACAACTTTTTGGTGAAAAAGTGACGTCATAATTTGACCAAAAATCTTCGATTACCGCCAAAGTAAAACATTGACGGGGTTCAAATTTGCACCGGCACACTCGGGTGGGGTATCCGCAAGAAGTAATCACGCTAATTCGGTTTTTCGGGGTGCCACGAAAATTAAAAAGGTTATTCCCCGGGCAGGAAAAAGGGAAGAGCGGCCATCTTGTTTTTCTAATAGTCAACTCTGGAAATCGCGTTTTGACGGTGCAAATCGACCAAGTTGAGCATCCTGAACAACTTTCCTGTGTGGAGTCATGCAAAATTCGCAAAACCTTGGGAATTACAACTTTTTGGTGCAAAAGTGACGTCATAATTTGACCAAAAATCGTCGATTACCGCCAAAGTAAAACATTGACGGGGTTCAAATTTGCACCGGCACACTCGAGTGGGGTATCCGCAAGAAGTAATCACGCTAATTCGGCTTTTCGGGGTGCCTCGAAAATTAAAAAGTTTATTCCCCGGGCAGGGAAAAGGGAAGAGCGGCCATCTTGTTTTTCTAATAGTCAATTCTGGAAATCGCGTTTTGACGGTGCAAATCGACCAAGTTGAGCATCCTGAACAACTTTCCTGTGTGGAGTCATGCAAAATTCGCAAAACCTTGGGAATTACAACTTTTTGGTGCAAAAGTGACGTCATAATTTGACCAAAAATCTTCGATTACCGCCAAAGTAAAACATTGACGGGGTTCAAATTTGCACCGGCACACTCGAGTGGGGTATCCACAAGAAGTAATCACGCTAATTCGGCTTTTCGGGAGCTCGAAAATTAAAAAGTTTATTCCCCGGGCAGGGAAAAGAGAAGAGCGGCCATCTTGTTTTTCTAATAGTCAACTCTGGAAATCGCGTTTTGACGGTGCAAATCGACCAAGTTGAGCATCCTGAACAACTTTCCTGTGTGGAGTCATGCAAAATTCGCAAAACCTTGGGAATTACAACTTTTTGGTGCAAAAGTGACGTCATAATTTGACCAAAAATCGTCGATTACCGCCAAAGTAAAACATTGACGGGGTTCAAATTTGCACCGGCACACTCGAGTGGGGTATCCGCAAGAAGTAATCACGCTAATTCGGCTTTTCGGGAGCTCGAAAATTAAAAAGTTTATTCCCCGGGCAGGGAAAAGGGAAGAGCGGCCATCTTGTTTTTCTAATAGTCAATTCTGGAAATCGCGTTTTGACGGTGCAAATCGACCAAGTTGAGCATCCTGAACAACTTTCCTGTGTGGAGTCATGCAAAATTCGCAAAACTTTGGGAATTACAACTTTTTGGAGCAAAAGTGACGTCATATATTGACCAAAAATCGTCGATTACCGCCAAAGTAAAACATTGGCGTGCTTCAAATTTGCACCGGCACACTCGGGTGGGGTATCCGCAAGAAGTAATCACGCTAATTCGGCTTTTCGGGGTGCCACGAAAATTAAAAAGGTTATTCCCCGGGCAGGAAAAAGGGAAGAGCGGCCATCTTGTTTTTCTAATAGCCAACTCTGGAAATCGCGTTTTGACGGTGCAAATCGACCAAGTTGAGCATCCTGAACAACTTTCCTGTGTGGAGTCATGCAAAATTCGCAAAACCTTGGGAATTACAACTTTTTGGTGCAAAAGTGACGTCATAATTTGACCAAAAATCTTCGATTACCGCCAAAGTAAAACATTGACGGGGTTCAAATTTGCACCGGCACACTCGAGTGGGGTATCCACAAGAAGTAATCACGCTAATTCGGCTTTTCGGGAGCTCGAAAATTAAAAAGTTTATTCCCCGGGCAGGGAAAAGAGAAGAGCGGCCATCTTGTTTTTCTAATAGTCAACTCTGGAAATCGCGTTTTGACGGTGCAAATCGACCAAGTTGAGCATCCTGAACAACTTTCCTGTGTGGAGTCATGCAAAATTCGCAAAACCTTGGGAATTACAACTTTTTGGTGCAAAAGTGACGTCATAATTTGACCAAAAATCGTCGATTACCGCCAAAGTAAAACATTGACGGGGTTCAAATTTGCACCGGCACACTCGAGTGGGGTATCCGCAAGAAGTAATCACGCTAATTCGGCTTTTCGGGAGCTCGAAAATTAAAAAGTTTATTCCCCGGGCAGGGAAAAGGGAAGAGCGGCCATCTTGTTTTTCTAATAGTCAATTCTGGAAATCGCGTTTTGACGGTGCAAATCGACCAAGTTGAGCATCCTGAACAACTTTCCTGTGTGGAGTCATGCAAAATTCGCAAAACTTTGGGAATTACAACTTTTTGGAGCAAAAGTGACGTCATATATTGACCAAAAATCGTCGATTACCGCCAAAGTAAAACATTGGCGTGCTTCAAATTTGCACCGGCACACTCGGGTGGGGTATCCGCAAGAAGTAATCACGCTAATTCGGCTTTTCGGGGTGCCACGAAAATTAAAAAGGTTATTCCCCGGGCAGGAAAAAGGGAAGAGCGGCCATCTTGTTTTTCTAATAGCCAACTCTGGAAATCGCGTTTTGACGGTGCAAATCGACCAAGTTGAGCATCCTGAACAACTTTCCTGTGTGGAGTCATGCAAAATTCGCAAAACCTTGGGAATTACAACTTTTTGTTGCAAAAGTGACGTCATAATTTGACCAAAAATCTTCGATTACCGCCAAAGTAAAACATTGACGGGGTTCAATTTTGCACCGGCACACTCGAGTGGGGTATCCGCAAGAAGTAATCACGCTAATTCGGTTTTTCGGGGTGCCACGAAAATTAAAAAGGTTATTCCCCGTACAGGAAAAAGGGAAGAGCGGCCATCTTGTTTTTCTAATAGTCAACTCTGGAAATCGCGTTTTGACGGTGCAAATCGACCAAGTTGAGCATCCTGAACAACTTTCCTGTGTGGAGTCATGCAAAATTCGCAAAACTTTGGGAATTACAACTTTTTGGTGCAAAAGTGACGTCATATATTGACCAAAAATCGTCGATTACCGCCAAAGTAAAACATTGGCGTGCTTCAAATTTGCACCGGCACACTCGGGTGGGGTATCCGCAAGAAGTAATCACGCTAATTCGGCTTTTCGGGGTGCCACGAAAATTAAAAAGGTTATTCCCCGGGCAGGAAAAAGGGAAGAGCGGCCATCTTGTTTTTCTAATAGTCAACTCTGGAAATCGCGTTTTGACGGTGCAAATCGACCAAGTTGAGCATCCTGAACAACTTTCCTGTGTGGAGTCATGCAAAATTCGCAAAACCTTGGGAATTACAACTTTTTGGTGCAAAAGTGACGTCATAATTTGACCAAAAATCGTCGATTACCGCTAAAGTAAAACATTGACGGGGTTCAAATTTGCACCGGCACACTCGAGTGGGGTATCCGCAAGAAGTAATCACGCTAATTCGGCTTTTCGGGAGCTCGAAAATTAAAAAGTTTATTCCCCGGGCAGGGAAAAGGGAAGAGCGGCCATCTTGTTTTTCTAATAGTCAACTCTGGAAATCCCGTTTTGACGGTGCAAATCGACCAAGTTGAGCATCCTGAACAACTTTCCTGTGTGGAGTCATGCAAAATTCGAAAAAACTTGGGAATTACAACTTTTTTGTGCAAAAGTGACGTCATAATTTGACCAAAAATCGTCGATTACCGCCAAAGTAAAACATTGACGGGGTTCAAATTTGCACCGGCACACTCGAGTGGGGTATCCGCAAGAAGTAATCACGCTAATTCGGCTTTTCGGGAGCTCGAAAATTAAAAAGTTTATTCCCCGGGCAGGGAAAAGGGAAGAGCGGCCATCTTGTTTTTCTAATAGTCAATTCTGGAAATCGCGTTTTGACGGTGCAAATCGACCAAGTTGAGCATCCTGAACAACTTTCCTGTGTGGAGTCATGCAAAATTCGCAAAACTTTGGGAATTACAACTTTTTGGTGCAAAAGTGACGTCATATATTGACCAAAAATCGTCGATTACCGCCAAAGTAAAACATTGGCGTGCTTCAAATTTGCACCGGCACACTCGGGTGGGGTATCCGCAAGAAGTAATCACGCTAATTCGGTTTTTCGGGGTGCCACGAAAATTAAAAAGTTTATTCCCCGGGCAGGGAAAAGGGAAGAGCGGCCATCTTGTTTTTCTAATAGTCAACTCTGGAAATCGCGTTTTGACGGTGCAAATCGACCAAGTTGAGCATCCTGAACAACTTTCCAGTGTGGAGTCATGCAAAATTCGCAAAACCTTGGGAATTACAACTTTTTGGTGCAAAAGTGACGTCATAATTTGACCAAAAATCGTCGATTACCGCCAAAGTAAAACTTTGGCGTGGTTCAAATTTGCACCGGCACACTCGGGTGGGGTATCCGCAAGAAGTAATCACGCTAATTCGGTTTTTCGGGGTGCCACGAAAATTAAAAAGGTTATTCCCCGTACAGGAAAAAGGGGAAGAGCGGCCATCTTGTTTTTCTAATAGTCAACTCTGGAAATCGCGTTTTGACGGTGCAAATCGACCAAGTTGAGCATCCTGAACAACTTTCCTGTGTGGAGTCATGCAAAATTCGCAAAACCTTGGGAATTACAACTTTTTGGTGCAAAAGTGACGTCATAATTTGACCAAAAATCTTCGATTACCGCCAAAGTAAAACATTGACGGGGTTCAAATTTGCACCGGCTTACTCGAGTGGGGTATCCGCAAGAAGTAATCACGCTAATTCGGCTTTTCGGGGTGCCTCGAAAATTAAAAAGTTTATTCCCCGGGCAGGGAAAAGGGAAGAGCGGCCATCTTGTTTTTCTAATAGTCAACTCTGGAAATCCCGTTTTGACGGTGCAAATCGACCAAGTTGAGCATCCTGAACAACTTTCCTGTGTGGAGTCATGCAAAATTCGCAAAACCTTGGGAATTACAGTTTTTTGGTGCAAAAGTGACGTCATAATTTGACCAAAAATCGTCGATTACCGCCAAAGTAAAACATTGACGGGGTTCAAATTTGCACCGGCACACTCGAGTGGGGTATCCGCAAGAAGTAATCACGCTAATTCGGCTTTTCGGGAGCTCGAAAATTAAAAAGTTTATTCCCCGGCAGGGAAAAGGGAAGAGCGGCCATCTTGTTTTTCTAATAGTCAACTCTGGAAATCCCGTTTTGACGGTGCAAATCGACCAAGTTGAGCATCCTGAACAACTTTCCTATGTGGAGTCATGCAAAATTCGCAAAACCTTGGGAATTACAACTTTTTGGTGCAAAAGTGACGTCATAATTTGACCAAAAATCGTCGATTACCGCCAAAGTAAAACACTGACGGGGTTCAAATTTGCACCGGCACACTCGAGTGGGGTATCCGCAAGAAGTAATCACGCTAATTCGGCTTTTCGGGGTGCCTCGAAAATTAAAAAGGTTATTCCCCGGGCAGGAAAAAGGGAAGAGCGGCCATCTTGTTTTTTTAATAGTCAACTCTGGAAATCGCGTTTTGACGGTGCAAATCGACCAAGTTGAGCATCCTGAACAACTTTCCTGTGTGGAGTCATGCAAAATTCGCAAAACCTTGGGAATTACAACTTTTTGGTGCAAAAGTAACGTCATAATTTGACCAAAAATCGTCGATTACCGCCAAAGTAAAACATTAACGGGGTTCAAATTTGCACAGGCACACTCGAGTGGGGTATCCGCAAGAAGTAATCACGCTAATTCGGCTTTTCAGGAGCTCAAAAATTAAAAAGTTTATTCCCCGGGCAGGGAAAAGGGAAGAGCGGCCATCTTGTTTTTCTAATAGTCAATTCTGGAAATCGCGTTTTGACGGTGCAAATCGACCAAGTTGAGCATCCTGAACAACTTTCCTGTGTGGAGTCATGCAAAATTCGCAAAACCTTGGGAATTACAACTTTTTGGTGCAAAAGTGACGTCATAATTTGACCAAAAATCTTCGATTACCGCCAAAGTAAAACATTGACGGGGTTCAAATTTGCACCGGCACACTCGGGTGGGGTATCCGCAAGAAGTAATCACGCTAATTCGGTTTTTCGGGGTGCCACGAAAATTAAAAAGGTTATTCCCCGGGCAGGAAAAAGGGAAGAGCGGCCATCTTGTTTTTCTAATAGTCAACTCTGGAAATCGCGTTTTGACGGTGCAAATCGACCAAGTTGAGCATCCTGAACAACTTTCCTGTGTGGAGTCATGCAAAATTCGCAAAACCTTGGGAATTACAACTTTTTGGTGCAAAAGTGACGTCATAATTTGACCAAAAATCGTCGATTACCGCCAAAGTAAAACATTGACGGGGTTCAAATTTGCACCGGCACACTCGAGTGGGGTATCCGCAAGAAGTAATCACGCTAATTCGGCTTTTCGGGAGCTCGAAAATTAAAAAGTTTATTCCCCGGGCAGGGAAAAGGGAAGAGCGGCCATCTTGTTTTTCTAATAGTCAACTCTGGAAATCGCGTTTTGACGGTGCAAATCGACCAAGTTGAGCATCCTGAACAACTTTCCTGTGTGGTGTCATGCAAAATTCGCAAAACCTTGGGAATTACAACTTTTTGGTGCAAAAGTGACGTCATAATTTGACCAAAAATCGTCGATTACCGCCAAAGTAAAACATTGACGGGGTTCAAATTTGCACCGGCACACTCGGGTGGGGTATCCGCAAGAAGTAATCACGCTAATTCGGTTTTTCGGGGTGCCACGAAAATTAAAAAGGTTATTCCCCGGGCAGGAAAAAGGGAAGAGCGGCCATCTTGTTTTTCTAATAGTCAACTCTGGAAATCGCGTTTTGACGGTGCAAATCGACCAAGTTGAGCATCCTGAACAACTTTCCTGTGTGGAGTCATGCAAAATTCGCAAAACCTTGGGAATTACAACTTTTTGGTGCAAAAGTGACGTCATAATTTGACCAAAAATCGTCGATTACCGCCAAAGTAAAACATTGACGGGGTTCAAATTTGCACCGGCACACTCGAGTGGGGTATCCGCAAGAAGTAATCACGCTAATTCGGCTTTTCGGGAGCTCGAAAATTAAAAAGTTTATTCCCCGGGCAGGGAAAAGGGAAGAGCGGCCACCTTGTTTTTCTAATAGTCAACTCTGGAAATCGCGTTTTGACGGTGCAAATCGACCAAGTTGAGCATCCTGAACAACTTTCCTGTGTGGAGTCATGCAAAATTCGCAAAACCTTGGGAATTACAACTTTTTGGTGCAAAAGTGACGTCATAATTTGACCAAAAATCGTCGATTACCGCCAAAGTAAAACATTGATGGGGTTCAAATTTGCACCGGCACACTCGAGTGGGGTTTCCGCTAGAAGTAATCACGCTAATTCGGCTTTTCGGGAGCTCGAAAATTAAAAATTTTATTCCCCGGGCAGGGAAAAGGGAAGAGCGGCCATCTTGTTTTTCTAATAGTCAACTCTGGAAATCCCGTTTTGACGGTGCAAATCGACCAAGTTGACCATCCTGAACAACTTTCCTGTGTGGAGTCATGCAAAATTCGCAAAACCTTGGGAATTACAACTTTTTGGTGAAAAAGTGACGTCATAATTTGACCAAAAATCTTCGATTACCGCCAAAGTAAAACATTGACGGGGTTCAAATTTGCACCGGCACACTCGGGTGGGGTATCCGCAAGAAGTAATCACGCTAATTCGGTTTTTCGGGGTGCCACGAAAATTAAAAAGGTTATTCCCCGGGCAGGAAAAAGGGAAGAGCGGCCATCTTGTTTTTCTAATAGTCAACTCTAGAAATCGCGTTTTGACGGTGCAAATCGACCAAGTTGAGCATCCTGAACAACTTTCCTGTGTGGAGTCATGCAAAATTCGCAAAACCTTGGGAATTACAACTTTTTGGTGCAAAAGTGACGTCATAATTTGACCAAAAATCGTCGATTACCGCCAAAGTAAAACATTGACGGGGTTCAAATTTGCAACGGCACACTCGAGTGGGGTATCCGCAAGAAGTAATCACGCTAATTCGACTTTTCGGGGTGCCTCGAAAATTAAAAAGTTTATTCCCCGGGCAGGGAAAAGGGAAGAGCGGCCATCTTGTTTTTCTAATAGTCAATTCTGGAAATCGCGTTTTGACGGTGCAAATCGACCAAGTTGAGCATCCTGAACAACTTTCCTGTGTGGAGTCATGCAAAATTCGCAAAACCTTGGGAATTACAACTTTTTGGTGCAAAAGTGACGTCATAATTTGACCAAAAATCTTCGATTACCGCCAAAGTAAAACATTGACGGGGTTCAAATTTGCACCGGCACACTCGAGTGGGGTATCCACAAGAAGTAATCACGCTAATTCGGCTTTTCGGGAGCTCGAAAATTAAAAAGTTTTTTCCCCGGGCAGGGAAAAGAGAAGAGCGGCCATCTTGTTTTTCTAATAGTCAACTCTGGAAATCGCGTTTTGACGGTGCAAATCGACCAAGTTGAGCATCCTGAACAACTTTCCTGTGTGGAGTCATGCAAAATTCGCAAAACCTTGGGAATTACAACTTTTTGGTGCAAAAGTGACGTCATAATTTGACCAAAAATCGTCGATTACCGCCAAAGTAAAACATTGACGGGGTTCAAATTTGCACCGGCACACTCGAGTGGGGTATCCGCAAGAAGTAATCACGCTAATTCGGCTTTTCGGGAGCTCGAAAATTAAAAAGTTTATTCCCCGGGCAGGGAAAAGGGAAGAGCGGCCATCTTGTTTTTCTAATAGTCAATTCTGGAAATCGCGTTTTGACGGTGCAAATCGACCAAGTTGAGCTTCCTGAACAACTTTCCTGTGTGGAGTCATGCAAAATTCGCAAAACTTTGGGAATTACAACTTTTTGGTGCAAAAGTGACGTCATATATTGACCAAAAATCGTCGATTACCGCCAAAGTAAAACATTGGCGTGCTTCAAATTTGCACCGGCACACTCGGGTGGGGTATCCGCAAGAAGTAATCACGCTAATTCGGCTTTTCGGGGTGCCACGAAAATTAAAAAGGTTATTCCCCGGGCAGGAAAAAGGGAAGAGCGGCCATCTTGTTTTTCTAATAGCCAACTCTGAAAATCGCGTTTTGACGGTGCAAATCGACCAAGTTGAGCATCCTGAACAACTTTCCTGTGTGGAGTCATGCAAAATTCGCAAAACCTTGGGAATTACAACTTTTTGGTGCAAAAGTGACGTCATAATTTGACCAAAAATCGTCGATTACCGCCAAAGTAAAACATTGATGGGGTTCAAATTTGCACCGGCACACTCGAGTGGGGTTTCCGCAAGAAGTAATCACGCTAATTCGGCTTTTCGGGAGCTCGAAAATTAAAAATTTTATTCCCCGGGCAGGGAAAAGGGAAGAGCGGCCATCTTGTTTTTCTAATAGTCAACTCTGGAAATCCCGTTTTGACGGTGCAAATCGACCAAGTTGACCATCCTGAACAACTTTCCTGTGTGGAGTCATGCAAAATTCGCAAAACCTTGGGAATTACAACTTTTTGGTGAAAAAGTGACGTCATAATTTGACCAAAAATCTTCGATTACCGCCAAAGTAAAACATTGACGGGGTTCAAATTTGCACCGGCACACTCGGGTGGGGTATCCGCAAGAAGTAATCACGCTAATTCGGTTTTTCGGGGTGCCACGAAAATTAAAAAGGTTATTCCCCGGGCAGGAAAAAGGGAAGAGCGGCCATCTTGTTTTTCTAATAGTCAACTCTGGAAATCGCGTTTTGACGGTGCAAATCGACCAAGTTGAGCATCCTGAACAACTTTCCTGTGTGGAGTCATGCAAAATTCGCAAAACCTTGGGAATTACAACTTTTTGGTGCAAAAGTGACGTCATAATTTGACCAAAAATCGTCGATTACCGCCAAAGTAAAACATTGACGGGGTTCAAATTTGCACCGGCACACTCGAGTGGGGTATCCGCAAGAAGTAATCACGCTAATTCGGCTTTTCGGGGTGCCTCGAAAATTAAAAAGTTTATTCCCCGGGCAGGGAAAAGGGAAGAGCGGCCATCTTGTTTTTCTAATAGTCAATTCTGGAAATCGCGTTTTGACGGTGCAAATCGACCAAGTTGAGCATCCTGAACAACTTTCCTGTGTGGAGTCATGCAAAATTCGCAAAACCTTGGGAATTACAACTTTTTGGTGCAAAAGTGACGTCATAATTTGACCAAAAATCTTCGATTACCGCCAAAGTAAAACATTGACGGGGTTCAAATTTGCACCGGCACACTCGAGTGGGGTATCCACAAGAAGTAATCACGCTAATTCGGCTTTTCGGGAGCTCGAAAATTAAAAAGTTTATTCCCCGGGCAGGGAAAAGAGAAGAGCGGCCATCTTGTTTTTCTAATAGTCAACTCTGGAAATCGCGTTTTGACGGTGCAAATCGACCAAGTTGAGCATCCTGAACAACTTTCCTGTGTGGAGTCATGCAAAATTCGCAAAACCTTGGGAATTACAACTTTTTGGTGCAAAAGTGACGTCATAATTTGACCAAAAATCGTCGATTACCGCCAAAGTAAAACATTGACGGGGTTCAAATTTGCACCGGCACACTCGAGTGGGGTATCCGCAAGAAGTAATCACGCTAATTCGGCTTTTCGGGAGCTCGAAAATTAAAAAGTTTATTCCCCGGGCAGGGAAAAGGGAAGAGCGGCCATCTTGTTTTTCTAATAGTCAATTCTGGAAATCGCGTTTTGACGGTGCAAATCGACCAAGTTGAGCATCCTGAACAACTTTCCTGTGTGGAGTCATGCAAAATTCGCAAAACTTTGGGAATTACAACTTTTTGGTGCAAAAGTGACGTCATATATTGACCAAAAATCGTCGATTACCGCCAAAGTAAAACATTGGCGTGCTTCAAATTTGCACCGGCACACTCGGGTGGGGTATCCGCAAGAAGTAATCACGCTAATTCGGCTTTTCGGGGTGCCACGAAAATTAAAAAGGTTATTCCCCGGGCAGGAAAAAGGGAAGAGCGGCCATCTTGTTTTTCTAATAGCCAACTCTGGAAATCGCGTTTTGACGGTGCAAATCGACCAAGTTGAGCATCCTGAACAACTTTCCTGTGTGGAGTCATGCAAAATTCGCAAAACCTTGGGAATTACAACTTTTTGGTGGAAAAGTGACGTCATAATTTGACCAAAAATCGTCGATTACCGCCAAAGTAAAACATTGACGAGGTTCAAATTTGCACCGGCACACTCGAGTGGGGTATCCGCAAGAAGTAATCACGTTAATTCGGCTTTTCGGGAGCTCGAAAATTAAAAAGTTTATTCCCCGGGCAGGGAAAAGGGAAGAGCGGCCATCTTGTTTTTCTAATAGTCAACTCTGGAAATCGCGTTTTGACGGTGCAAATCGACCAAGTTGAGCATCCTGAACAACTTTCCTGTGTGGAGTCATGCAAAATTCGCAAAACTTTGGGAATTACAACTTTTTGGTGCAAAAGTGACGTCATATATTGACCAAAAATCGTCGATTACCGCCAAAGTAAAACATTGGCGTGCTTCAAATTTGCACCGGCACACTCGGGTGGGGTATCCGCAAGAAGTAATCACGCTAATTCGGCTTTTCGGGGTGCCACGAAAATTAAAAAGGTTATTCCCCGGGCAGGAAAAAGTGAAGAGCGGCCATCTTGTTTTTCTAATAGTCAACTCTGGAAATCCCGTTTTGACGGTGCAAATCGACCAAGTTGAGCATCCTGAACAACTTTCCTGTGTGGAGTTATGCAAAATTCGCAAAACCTTGGGAATTACAACTTTTTGGTGCAAAAGTGACGTCATAATTTGACCAAAAATCGTCGATTACCGCCAAAGTAAAACATTGACGGGGTTCAAATTTGCACCGGCACACTCGAGTGGGGTATCCGCAAGAAGTAATCACGCTAATTCGGCTTTTCGGGAGCTCGAAAATTAAAAAGTTTATTCCCCGGGCAGGGAAAAGGGAAGAGCGGCCATCTTGTTTTTCTAATAGTCAACTCTGGAAATCCCGTTTTGACGGTGCTAATCGACCAAGTTGAGCATCCTGAACAACTTTCCTGTGTGGAGTCATGCAAAATTCGAAAAAACTTGGGAATTACAACTTTTTGGTGCAAAAGTGACGTCATAATTTGACCAAAAATCTTCGATTACCGCCAAAGTAAAACATTGACGAGGTTCAAATTTGCACCGGCACACTCGGGTGGGGTATCCGCAAGAAGTAATCACGCTAATTCGGTTTTTCGGGGTGCCACGAAAATTAAAAAGGTTATTCCCCGGGCAGGGAAAAGGGAAGAGCGGCCATCTTGTTTTTTTAATAGTCAACTCTGGAAATCGCGTTTTGACGGTGCAAATCGACCAAGTTGAGCATCCTGAACAACTTTCCTGTGTGGAGTCATGCAAAATTCGCAAAACCTTGGGAATTACAACTTTTTGGTGGAAAAGTGACGTCATAATTTGACCAAAAATCGTCGATTACCGCCAAAGTAAAACATTGACGAGGTTCAAATTTGCACCGGCACACTCGAGTGGGGTATCCGCAAGAAGTAATCACGCTAATTCGGCTTTTCGGGAGCTCGAAAATTAAAAAGTTTATTCCCCGGGCAGGGAAAAGGGAAGAGCGGCCATCTTGTTTTTCTAATAGTCAACTCTGGAAATCGCGTTTTGACGGTGCAAATCGACCAAGTTGAGCATCCTGAACAACTTTCCTGTGTGGAGTCATGCAAAATTCGCAAAACTTTGGGAATTACAACTTTTTGGTGCAAAAGTGACGTCATATATTGACCAAAAATCGTCGATTACCGCCAAAGTAAAACATTGGCGTGCTTCAAATTTGCACCGGCACACTCGGGTGGGGTATCCGCAAGAAGTAATCACGCTAATTCGGCTTTTCGGGGTGCCACGAAAATTAAAAAGGTTATTCCCCGGGCAGGAAAAAGGGAAGAGCGGCCATCTTGTTTTTCTAATAGTCAACTCTGGAAATCCCGTTTTGACGGTGCAAATCGACCAAGTTGAGCATCCTGAACAACTTTCCTGTGTGGAGTCATGCAAAATTCGCAAAACCTTGGGAATTACAACTTTTTGGTGCAAAAGTGACGTCATAATTTGACCAAAAATCGTCGATTACCGCCAAAGTAAAACATTGACGGGGTTCAAATTTGCACCGGCACACTCGTATGGGGTATCCGCAAGAAGTAATCACGCTAATTCGGCTTTTCGGGAGCTCGAAAATTAAAAAGTTTATTCCCCGGGCAGGGAAAAGGGAAGAGCGGCCATCTTGTTTTTCTAATAGTCAACTCTGGAAATCCCGTTTTGACGGTGCTAATCGACCAAGTTGAGCATCCTGAACAACTTTCCTGTGTGGAGTCATGCAAAATTCGAAAAAACTTGGGAATTACGACTTTTTTGTGCAAAAGTGACGTCATAATTTGACCAAAAATCTTCGATTACCGCCAAAGTAAAACATTGACGAGGTTCAAATTTGCACCGGCACACTCGGGTGGGGTATCCGCAAGAAGTAATCACGCTAATTCGGTTTTTCGGGGTGCCACGAAAATTAAAAAGGTTATTCCCCGGGCAGGAAAAAGGGAAGAGCGGCCATCTTGTTTTTTTAATAGTCAACTCTGGAAATCGCGTTTTGACGGTGCAAATCGACCAAGTTGAGCATCCTGAACAACTTTCCTGTGTGGAGTCATGCAAAATTCGCAAAACCTTGGGAATTACAACTTTTTGGTGCAAAAGTAACGTCATAATTTGACCAAAAATCGTCGATTACCGCCAAAGTAAAACATTAACGGGGTTCAAATTTGCACAGGCACACTCGAGTGGGGTATCCGCAAGAAGTAATCACGCTAATTCGGCTTTTCGGGAGCTCGAAAATTAAAAAGTTTATTCCCCGGGCAGGGAAAAGGGAAGAGCGGCCATCTTGTTTTTCTAATAGTCAATTCTGGAAATCGCGTTTTGACGGTGCAAATCGACCAAGTTGAGCATCCTGAACAACTTTCCTGTGTGGAGTCATGCAAAATTCGCAAAACTTTGGGAATTACAACTTTTTGGTGCAAAAGTGACGTCATATATTGACCAAAAATCGTCGATTACCGCCAAAGTAAAACATTGGCGTGCTTCAAATTTGCACCGGCACACTCGGGTGGGGTATCCGCAAGAAGTAATCACGCTAATTCGGCTTTTCGGGGTGCCACGAAAATTAAAAAGGTTATTCCCCGGGCAGGAAAAAGGGAAGAGCGGCCATCTTGTTTTTCTAATAGCCAACTCTGGAAATCGCGTTTTGACGGTGCAAATCGACCAAGTTGAGCATCCTGAACAACTTTCCTGTGTGGAGTCATGCAAAATTCGCAAAACCTTGGGAATTACAACTTTTTGGTGGAAAAGTGACGTCATAATTTGACCAAAAATCGTCGATTACCGCCAAAGTAAAACATTGACGAGGTTCAAATTTGCACCGGCACACTCGAGTGGGGTATCCGCAAGAAGTAATCACGCTAATTCGGCTTTTCGGGAGCTCGAAAATTAAAAAGTTTATTCCCCGGGCAGGGAAAAGGGAAGAGCGGCCATCTTGTTTTTCTAATAGTCAACTCTGGAAATCGCGTTTTGACGGTGCAAATCGACCAAGTTGAGCATCCTGAACAACTTTCCTGTGTGGAGTCATGCAAAATTCGCAAAACCTTGGGAATTACAACTTTTTGGTGCAAAAGTGACGTCATAATTTGACCAAAAATCTTCGATTACCGCCAAAGTAAAACATTGACGGGGTTCAATTTTGCATCGGCACACTCGAGTGGGGTATCCGCAAGAAGTAATCACGCTAATTCGGTTTTTCGGGGTGCCACGAAAATTAAAAAGGTTGTTCCCCGTACAGGAAAAAGGGAAGAGCGGCAATCTTGTTTTTCTAATAGTCAACTCTGGAAATCGCGTTTTGACGGTGCAAATCGACCAAGTTGAGCATCCTGAACAACTTTCCTGTGTGGAGTCATGCAAAATTCGCAAAACCTTGGGAATTACAACTTTTTGGTGCAAAAGTGACGTCATAATTTGACCAAAAATCGTCGATTACCGCTAAAGTAAAACATTGACGGGGTTCAAATTTGCACTGGCACACTCGAGTGGGGTATCCGCAAGAAGTAATCACGCTAATTCGGCTTTTCGGGAGCTCGAAAATTAAAAAGTTTATTCCCCGGGCAGGGAAAAGGGAAGAGCGGCCATCTTGTTTTTCTAATAGTCAACTCTGGAAATCCCGTTTTGACGGTGCAAATCGACCAAGTTGAGCATCCTGAACAACTTTCCTGTGTGGAGTCATGCAAAATTCGCAAAACCTTGGGAATTACAACTTTTTGGTGGAAAAGTGACGTCATAATTTGACCAAAAATCGTCGATTACCGCCAAAGTAAAACATTGACGAGGTTCAAATTTGCACCGGCACACTCGAGTGGGGTATCCGCAAGAAGTAATCACGCTAATTCGGCTTTTCGGGAGCTCGAAAATTAAAAAGTTTATTCCCCGGGCAGGGAAAAGGGAAGAGCGGCCATCTTGTTTTTCTAATAGTCAACTCTGGAAATCGCGTTTTGACGGTGCAAATCGACCAAGTTGAGCATCCTGAACAACTTTCCTGTGTGGAGTCATGCAAAATTCGCAAAACCTTGGGAATTACAACTTTTTGGTGCAAAAGTGACGTCATAATTTGACCAAAAATCTTCGATTACCGCCAAAGTAAAACATTGACGGGGTTCAATTTTGCATCGGCACACTCGAGTGGGGTATCCGCAAGAAGTAATCACGCTAATTCGGTTTTTCGGGGTGCCACGAAAATTAAAAAGGTTATTCCCCGTACAGGAAAAAGGGAAGAGCGGCCATCTTGTTTTTCTAATAGTCAACTCTGGAAATCGCGTTTTGACGGTGCAAATCGACCAAGTTGAGCATCCTGAACAACTTTCCTGTGTGGAGTCATGCAAAATTCGCAAAACCTTGGGAATTACAACTTTTTGGTGCAAAAGTGACGTCATAATTTGACCAAAAATCGTCGATTACCGCTAAAGTAAAACATTGACGGGGTTCAAATTTGCACCGGCACACTCGAGTGGGGTATCCGCAAGAAGTAATCACGCTAATTCGGCTTTTCGGGAGCTCGAAAATTAAAAAGTTTATTCCCCGGGCAGGGAAAAGGGAAGAGCGGCCATCTTGTTTTTCTAATAGTCAACTCTGGAAATCCCGTTTTGACGGTGCAAATCGACCAAGTTGAGCATCCTGAACAACTTTCCTGTGTGGAGTCATGCAAAATTCGAAAAAACTTGGGAATTACAACTTTTTTGTGCAAAAGTGACGTCATAATTTGACCAAAAATCGTCGATTACCGCCAAAGTAAAACATTGACGGGGTTCAATTTTGCACCGGCACACTCGAGTGGGGTATCCGCAAGAAGTAATCACGCTAATTCGGTTTTTCGGGGTGCCACGAAAATTAAAAAGGTTATTCCCCGTACAGGAAAAAGGGAAGAGCGGCCATCTTGTTTTTCTAATAGTCAACTCTGGAAATCGCGTTTTGACGGTGCAAATCGACCAAGTTGAGCATCCTGAACAACTTTCCTGTGTGGAGTCATGCAAAATTCGCAAAACCTTGGGAATTACAACTTTTTGGTGCAAAAGTGACGTCATAATTTGACCAAAAATCGTCGATTACCGCTAAAGTAAAACATTGACGGGGTTCAAATTTGCACCGGCACACTCGAGTGGGGTATCCGCAAGAAGTAATCACGCTAATTCGGCTTTTCGGGAGCTCGAAAATTAAAAAGTTTATTCCCCGGGCAGGGAAAAGGGAAGAGCGGCCATCTTGTTTTTCTAATAGTCAACTCTGGAAATCCCGTTTTGACGGTGCAAATCGACCAAGTTGAGCATCCTGAACAACTTTCCTGTGTGGAGTCATGCAAAATTCGAAAAAACTTGGGAATTACAACTTTTTTGTGCAAAAGTGACGTCATAATTTGACCAAAAATCGTCGATTACCGCCAAAGTAAAACATTGACGGGGTTCAAATTTGCACCGGCACACTCGAGTGGGGTATCCGCAAGAAGTAATCACGCTAATTCGGCTTTTCGGGAGCTCGAAAATTAAAAAGTTTATTCCCCGGGCAGGGAAAAGGGAAGAGCGGCCATCTTGTTTTTCTAATAGTCAATTCTGGAAATCGCGTTTTGACGGTGCAAATCGACCAAGTTGAGCATCCTGAACAACTTTCCTGTGTGGAGTCATGCAAAATTCGCAAAACTTTGGGAATTACAACTTTTTGGTGCAAAAGTGACGTCATATATTGACCAAAAATCGTCGATTACCGCCAAAGTAAAACATTGGCGTGCTTCAAATTTGCACCGGCACACTCGGGTGGGGTATCCGCAAGAAGTAATCACGCTAATTCGGCTTTTCGGGGTGCCACGAAAATTAAAAAGGTTATTCCCCGGGCAGGAAAAAGGGAAGAGCGGCCATCTTGTTTTTCTAATAGTCAACTCTGGAAATCACGTTTTGACGGTGCAAATCGACCAAGTTGAGCATCCTGAACAACTTTCCTGTGTGGAGTTATGCAAAATTCGCAAAACCTTGGGAATTACAACTTTTTGGTGCAAAAGTGACGTCATAATTTGACCAAAAATCGTCGATTACCGCCAAAGTAAAACATTAACGGGGTTCAAATTTGCACCGGCACACTCGAGTGGGGTATCCGCAAGAAGTAATCACGCTAATTCGGCTTTTCGGGAGCTCGAAAATTAAAAAGTTTATTCCCCGGGCAGGGAAAAGGGAAGAGCGGCCATCTTGTTTTTCTAATAGTCAACTCTGGAAATCCCGTTTTGACGGTGCTAATCGACCAAGTTGAGCATCCTGAACAACTTTCCTGTGTGGAGTCATGCAAAATTCGAAAAAACTTGGGAATTACAACTTTTTTGTGCAAAAGTAACGTCATAATTTGACCAAAAATCTTCGATTACCGCCAAAGTAAAACATTGACGAGGTTCAAATTTGCACCGGCACACTCGGGTGGGGTATCCGCAAGAAGTAATCACGCTAATTCGGTTTTTCGGGGTGCCACGAAAATTAAAAAGGTTATTTCCCCGGGCAGGAAAAAGGGAAGAGCGGCCATCTTGTTTTTTTAATAGTCAACTCTGGAAATCGCGTTTTGACGGTGCAAATCGACCAAGTTGAGCATCCTGAACAACTTTCCTGTGTGGAGTCATGCAGAATTCGCAAAACCTTGGGAATTACAACTTTTTGGTGCAAAAGTAACGTCATAATTTGACCAAAAATCGTCGATTACCGCCAAAGTAAAACATTAACGGGGTTCAAATTTGCACAGGCACACTCGAGTGGGGTATCCGCAAGAAGTAATCACGCTAATTCGGCTTTTCGGGAGCTCGAAAATTAAAAAGTTTATTCCCCGGGCAGGGAAAAGGGAAGAGCGGCCATCTTGTTTTTCTAATAGTCAATTCTGGAAATCGCGTTTTGACGGTGCAAATCGACCAAGTTGAGCATCCTGAACAACTTTCCTGTGTGGAGTCATGCAAAATTCGCAAAACTTTGGGAATTACAACTTTTTGGTGCAAAAGTGACGTCATATATTGACCAAAAATCGTCGATTACCGCCAAAGTAAAACATTGGCGTGCTTCAAATTTGCACCGGCACACTCGGGTGGGGTATCCGCAAGAAGTAATCACGCTAATTCGGCTTTTCGGGGTGCCACGAAAATTAAAAAGGTTATTCCCCGGGCAGGAAAAAGGGAAGAGCGGCCATCTTGTTTTTCTAATAGCCAACTCTGGAAATCGCGTTTTGACGGTGCAAATCGACCAAGTTGAGCATCCTGAACAACTTTCCTGTGTGGAGTCATGCAAAATTCGCAAAACCTTGGGAATTACAACTTTTTGGTGGAAAAGTGACGTCATAATTTGACCAAAAATCGTCGATTACCGCCAAAGTAAAACATTGACGGGGTTCAAATTTGCACCGGCACACTCGAGTGGGGTATCCGCAAGAAGTAATCACGCTAATTCGGCTTTTCGGGAGCTCGAAAATTAAAAAGTTTATTCCCCGGGCAGGGAAAAGGGAAGAGCGGCCATCTTGTTTTTCTAATAGTCAACTCTGGAAATCGCGTTTTGACGGTGCAAATCGACCAAGTTGAGCATCCTGAACAACTTTCCTGTGTGGAGTCATGCAAAATTCGCAAAACCTTGGGAATTACAACTTTTTGGTGCAAAAGTGACGTCATAATTTGACCAAAAATCGTCGATTACCGCCAAAGTAAAACATTGACGGGGTTCAAATTTGCACCGGCACACTCGAGTGGGGTATCCGCAAGAAGTAATCACGCTAATTCGGCTTTTCGGGAGCTCGAAAATTAAAAAGTTTATTCCCCGGGCAGGGAAAAGGGAAGAGCGGCCATCTTGTTTTTCTAATAGTCAACTCTGGAAATCCCGTTTTGACGGTGCAAATCGACCAAGTTGAGCATCCTGAACAACTTTCCTGTGTGGAGTCATGCAAAATTCGAAAAAACTTGGGAATTACAACTTTTTGGTGCAAAAGTGACGTCATAATTTGACCAAAAATCGTCGATTACCGCCAAAGTAAAACATTGACGGGGTTCAAATTTGCACCGGCACACTCGAGTGGGGTATCCGCAAGAAGTAATCACGCTAATTTGGCTTTTCGGGAGCTCGAAAATTAAAAAGTTTATTCCCCGGGCAGGGAAAAGGGAAGAGCGGCCATCTTGTTTTTCTAATAGTCAATTCTGGAAATCGCGTTTTGACGGTGCAAATCGACCAAGTTGAGCATCCTGAACAACTTTCCTGTGTGGAGTCATGCAAAATTCGCAAAACTTTGGGAATTACAACTTTTTGGTGCAAAAGTGACGTCATATATTGACCAAAAATCGTCGATTACCGCCAAAGTAAAACATTGGCGTGCTTCAAATTTGCACCGGCACACTCGGGTGGGGTATCCGCAAGAAGTAATCACGCTAATTCGGCTTTTCGGGGTGCCACGAAAATTAAAAAGGTTATTCCCCGGGCAGGAAAAAGGGAAGAGCGGCCATCTTGTTTTTCTAATAGTCAACTCTGGAAATCACGTTTTGACGGTGCAAATCGACCAAGTTGAGCATCCTGAACAACTTTCCTGTGTGGAGTTATGCAAAATTCGCAAAACCTTGGGAATTACAACTTTTTGGTGCAAAAGTGACGTCATAATTTGACCAAAAATCGTCGATTACCGCCAAAGTAAAACATTGACGGGGTTCAAATTTGCACCGGCACACTCGAGTGGGGTATCCGCAAGAAGTAATCACGCTAATTCGGCTTTTCGGGAGCTCGAAAATTAAAAATTTTATTCCCCGGGCAGGGAAAAGGGAAGAGCGGTCATCTTGTTTTTCTAATAGTCAATTCTGGAAATCGCGTTTTGACGGTGCAAATCGACCAAGTTGAGCATCCTGAACAACTTTCCTGTGTGGAGTCATGCAAAATTCGCAAAACCTTGGGAATTACAACTTTTTGGTGCAAAAGTGACGTCATAATTTGACCAAAAAACTTCGATTACCGCCAAAGTAAAACATTGACGGGGTTCAAATTTGCACCGGCACACTCGAGTGGGGTATCCGCAAGAAGTAATCACGCTAATTCGGCTTTTCGGGAGCTCGAAAATTAAAAAGGTTATTCCCCGGGCAGGGAAAAGGGAAGAGCGGCCATATTGTTTTTCTAATAGTCAACTCTGGAAATCGCGTTTTGACGGTGCAAATCGACCAAGTTGAGCATCCTGAACAACTTTCCTGTGTGGAGTCATGCAAAATTCGCAAAACCTTGGGAATTACAACTTTTTGGTGCAAAAGTGACGTCATAATTTGACCAAAAAACTTCGATTACCGCCAAAGTAAAACATTGACGGGGTTCAAATTTGCACCGGCACACTCGAGTGGGGTATCCGCAAGAAGTAATCACGCTAATTCGGCTTTTCGGGAGCTCGAAAATTAAAAAGTTTATTCCCCGGGCAGGGAAAAGAGAAGAGCGGCCATCTTGTTTTTCTAATAGTCAACTCTGAAAATCGCGTTTTGACGGTGCAAATCGACCAAGTTGAGCATCCTGAACAACTTTCCTGTGTGGAGTCATGCAAAATTCGCAAAACCTTGGGAATTACAACTTTTTGGTGCAAAAGTGACGTCATAATTTGACCAAAAATCGTCGATTACCGCCAAAGTAAAACATTGACGGGGTTCAAATTTGCACCGGCACACTCGAGTGGGGTATCCGCAAGAAGTAATCACGCTAATTCGGCTTTTCAGGAGCTCGAAAATTAAAAAATGTATTCCCCGGGCAGGGAAAAGGGAAGAGCGGCCATCTTGTTTTTCTAATAGTCAACTCTGGAAATCGCGTTTTGACGGTGCAAATCGACCAAGTTGAGCATCCTGAACAACTTTCCTGTGTGGAGTCATGCAAAATTCGCAAAACCTTGGGAATTACAACTTTTTGGTGCAAAAGTGACGTCATAATTTGACCAAAAATCTTCGATTACCGCCAAAGTAAAACATTGACGGGGTTCAAATTTGCACCGGCACACTCGGGTGGGGTATCCGCAAGAAGTAATCACGCTAATTCGGTTTTTCGGGGTGCCACGAAAATTAAAAAGGTTATTCCGGGCAGGAAAAAGGGAAGAGCGGCCATCTTGTTTTTTTAATAGTCAACTCTGGAAATCGCGTTTTGACGGTGCAAATCGACCAAGTTGAGCATCCTGAACAACTTTCCTGTGTGGAGTCACGCAAAATTCGCAAAACCTTGGGAATTACAACTTTTTTGTGCAAAAGTGACGTCATAATTTGACCAAAAATCTTCGATTACCGCCAAAGTAAAACATTGACGGGGTTCAAATTTGCACCGGCACACTCGGGTGGGGTATCCGCAAGAAGTAATCACGCTAATTCGGTTTTTCGGGGTGCCACGACAATTAAAAAGGTTATTCCCCGGGCAGGAAAAAGGGAAGAGCGGCCATCTTGTTTTTCTAATAGTCAACTCTGGAAATCGCGTTTTGACGGTGCAAATCGACCAAGTTGAGCATCCTGAACAACTTTCCAGTGTGGAGTCATGCAAAATTCGCAAAACCTTGGGAATTACAACTTTTTGGTGCAAAAGTGACGTCATAATTTGACCAAAAATCGTCGATTACCGCCAAAGTAAAACTTTGGCGTGGTTCAAATTTGCACCGGCACACTCGGGTGGGGTATCCGCAAGAAGTAATCACGCTAATTCGGTTTTTCGGGGTGCCACGAAAATTAAAAAGGTTATTCCCCGTACAGGAAAAAGGGAAGAGCGGCCATCTTGTTTTTCTAATAGTCAACTCTGGAAATCGCGTTTTGACGGTGCAAATCGACCAAGTTGAGCATCCTGAACAACTTTCCTGTGTGGAGTCATGCAAAATTCGCAAAACCTTGGGAATTACAACTTTTTGGTGCAAAAGTGACGTCATAATTTGACCAAAAATCTTCGATTACCGCCAAAGTAAAACATTGACGGGGTTCAAATTTGCACCGGCACACTCGGGTGGGGTATCCGCAAGAAGTAATCACGCTAATTCGGTTTTTCGGGGTGCCACGAAAATTAAAAAGGTTATTCCCCGGGCAGGAAAAAGGGAAGAGCGGCCATCTTGTTTTTCTAATAGTCAACTCTGGAAATCGCGTTTTGACGGTGCAAATCGACCAAGTTGAGCATCCTGAACAACTTTCCTGTGTGGAGTCATGCAAAATTCGCAAAAGCTTGGGAATTACAACTTTTTGGTGGAAAAGTGACGTCATAATTTGACCAAAAATCGTCGATTACCGCCAAAGTAAAACATTGACGGTGTTCAAATTTGCACCGGCACACTCGGGTGGGGTATCCGCAAGAAGTAATCACGCTAATTCGGTTTTTCGGGGTGCCACGAAAATTAAAAAGGTTATTCCCCGGGCAGGAAAAAGGGAAGAGCGGCCATCTTGTTTTTCTAATAGTCAACTCTGGAAATCGCGTTTTGACGGTGCAAATCGACCAAGTTGAGCATCCTGAACAACTTTCCTGTGTGGAGTCATGCAAAATTCGCAAAACCTTGGGAATTACAACTTTTTGGTGCAAAAGTGACGTCATAATTTGACCAAAAATCGTCGATTACCGCCAAAGTAAAACATTGACGGGGTTCAAATTTGCACCGGCACACTCGGGTGGGGTATCCGCAAGAAGTAATCACGCTAATTCGGTTTTTCGGGGTGCCACGAAAATTAAAAAGGTTATTCCCCGGGCAGGAAAAAGGGAAGAGCGGCCATCTTGTTTTTCTAATAGTCAACTCTGGAAATCGCGTTTTGACGATGCAAATCGACCAAGTTGAGCATCCTGAACAACTTTCCTGTGTGGAGTCATGCAAAATTCGCAAAACCTTGGGAATTACAACTTTTTGGTGGAAAAGTGACGTCATAATTTGACCAAAAATCTTCGATTACCGCCAAAGTAAAACATTGACGGGGTTCAAATTTGCACCGGCACACTCGGGTGGGGTATCCGCAAGAAGTAATCACGCTAATTCGGTTTTTCGGGGTGCCACGAAAATTAAAAAGGTTATTCCCCGGGCAGGAAAAAGGGAAGAGCGGCCATCTTGTTTTTCTAATAGTCAACTCTGGAAATCGCGTTTTGACGGTGCAAATCGACCAAGTTGAGCATCCTGAACAACTTTCCTGTGTGGAGTCATGCAAAATTCGCAAAACCTTGGGAATTACAACTTTTTGGTGCAAAAGTGACGTCATAATTTGACCAAAAATCGTCGATTACCGCCAAAGTAAAACATTGACGGGGTTCAAATTTGCACCGGCACACTCGAGTGGGGTATCCGCAAGAAGTAATCACGCTAATTCGGCTTTTCGGGAGCTCGAAAATTAAAAATTTTATTCCCCGAGCAGGGAAAAGGGAAGAGCGGCCATCTTGTTTTTCTAATAGTCAACTCTGGAAATCCCGTTTTGACGGTGCAAATCGACCAAGTTGAGCATCCTGAACAACTTTCCTGTGTGGAGTCATGCAAAATTCGCAAAACCTTGGGAATTACAACTTTTTGGTGCAAAAGTGACGTCATAATTTGACCAAAAATCGTCGATTACCGCCAAAGTAAAACATTGACGGGGTTCAAATTTGCACCGGCACACTCGGGTGGGGTATCCGCAAGAAGTAATCACGCTAATTCGGTTTTTCGGGGTGCCACGAAAATTAAAAAGGTTATTCCCCGGGCAGGAAAAAGAGAAGAGCGGCCATCTTGTTTTTCTAATAGTCAACTCTGGAAATCGCGTTTTGACGGTGCAAATCGACCAAGTTGAGCATCCTGAACAACTTTCCTGTGTGGAGTCATGCAAAATTCGCAAAACCTTGGGAATTACAACTTTTTGGTGCAAAAGTGACGTCATAATTTGACCAAAAATCGTCGATTACCGCCAAAGTAAAACATTGACGGGGTTCAAATTTGCACCGGCACACTCGAGTGGGGTATC
Source organism: Asterias amurensis (assembly GCF_032118995.1). NCBI lineage: Eukaryota > Metazoa > Echinodermata > Asteroidea > Forcipulatida > Asteriidae > Asterias > Asterias amurensis. Next base: position 10,088,824 of record NC_092655.1, read on the forward strand.
CGCAAGAAGTAATCACGCTAATTCGGCTTTTCGGGAGCTCGAAAATTAATAATTTTATTCCCCGGGCAGGGAAAAGGGAAGAGCGGCCATCTTGTTTTTCTAATAGTCAATTCTGGAAATCGCGTTTTGACGGTGCAAATCGACCAAGTTGAGCATCCTGAACAACTTTCCTGTGTGGAGTCATGCAAAATTCGCAAAACCTTGGGAATTACAACTTTTTTGTGCAAAAGTGACGTCATAATTTGACCAAAAATCGTCGATTACCGCCAAAGTAAAACATTGACGGGGTTCAAATTTGCACCGGCACACTCGAGTGGGGTATCCGCAAGAAGTAATCACGCTAATTCGGCTTTTCGGGAGCTCGAAAATTAAAAAGTTTATTCCCCGGGCAGGGAAAAGAGAAGAGCGGCCATCTTGTTTTTCTAATAGTCAACTCTGGAAATCGCGTTTTGACGGTGCAAATCGACCAAGTTGAGCATCCTGAACAACTTTCCTGTGTGGAGTCATGCAAAATTCGCAAAACCTTGGGAATTACAACTTTTTGGTGCAAAAGTGACGTCATAATTTGACCAAAAATCGTCGATTACCGCCAAAGTAAAACATTGACGGGGTTCAAATTTGCACCGGCACACTCGAGTGGGGTATCCGCAAGAAGTAATCACGCTAATTCGGCTTTTCGGGAGCTCGAAAATTAAAAATTTTATTCCCCGAGCAGGGAAAAGGGAAGAGCGGCCATCTTGTTTTTCTAATAGTCAACTCTGGAAATCCCGTTTTGACGGTGCAAATCGACCAAGTTGAGCATCCTGAACAACTTTCCTGTGTGGAGTCATGCAAAATTCGCAAAACCTTGGGAATTACAACTTTTTGGTGCAAAAGTGACGTCATAATTTGACCAAAAATCGTCGATTACCGCCAAAGTAAAACATTGACGGGGTTCAAATTTGCACCGGCACACTCGGGTGGGGTATCCGCAAGAAGTAATCACGCTAATTCGGTTTTTCGGGGTGCCACGAAAATTAAAAAGGTTATTCCCCGGGCAGGAAAAAGAGAAGAGCGGCCATCTTGTTTTTCTAATAGTCAACTCTGGAAATCGCGTTTTGACGGTGCAAATCGACCAAGTTGAGCATCCTGAACAACTTTCCTGTGTGGAGTCATGCAAAATTCGCAAAACCTTGGGAATTACAACTTTTTGGTGCAAAAGTGACGTCATAATTTGACCAAAAATCGTCGATTACCGCCAAAGTAAAACATTGACGGGGTTCAAATTTGCACCGGCACACTCGAGTGGGGTATCCGCAAGAAGTAATCACGCTAATTCGGCTTTTCGGGAGCTCGAAAATTAATAATTTTATTCCCCGGGCAGGGAAAAGGGAAGAGCGGCCATCTTGTTTTTCTAATAGTCAATTCTGGAAATCGCGTTTTGACGGTGCAAATCGACCAAGTTGAGCATCCTGAACAACTTTCCTGTGTGGAGTCATGCAAAATTCGCAAAACCTTGGGAATTACAACTTTTTTGTGCAAAAGTGACGTCATAATTTGACCAAAAATCGTCGATTACCGCCAAAGTAAAACATTGACGGGGTTCAAATTTGCACCGGCACACTCGAGTGGGGTATCCGCAAGAAGTAATCACGCTAATTCGGCTTTTCAGGAGCTCGAAAATTAAAAAGTTTATTCCCCGGGCAGGGAAAAGGGAAGAGCGGCCATCTTGTTTTTCTAATAGTCAACTCTGGAAATCCTGTTTTGACGGTGCAAATCGACCAAGTTGAGCATCCTGAACAACTTTCCTGTGTGGAGTCATGCAAAATTCGCAAAACCTTGGGAATTACAACTTTTTGGTGCAAAAGTGACGTCATAATTTGACCAAAAATCTTCGATTACCGCCAAAGTAAAACATTGACGGGGTTCAAATTTGCACCGGCACACTCGGGTGGGGTATCCGCAAGAAGTAATCACGCTAATTCGGTTTTTTGGGGTGCCACGAAAATTAAAAAGGTTATTCCCCGGGCAGGAAAAAGGGAAGAGCGGCCATCTTGTTTTTCTAATAGTCAACTCTGGAAATCGCGTTTTGACGGTGCAAATCGACCAAGTTGAGCATCCTGAACAACTTTCCTGTGTGGAGTCATGCAAAATTCGCAAAACCTTGGGAATTACAACTTTTTGGTGCAAAAGTGACGTCATAATTTGACCAAAAATCGTCGATTACCGCCAAAGTAAAACATTGACGGGGTTCAAATTTGCACCGGCACACTCGAGTGGGGTATCCGCAAGAAGTAATCACGCTAATTCGGCTTTTCAGGAGCTCGAAAATTAAAAAGTTTATTCCCCGGGCAGGGAAAAGGGAAGAGCGGCCATCTTGTTTTTCTAATAGTCAACTCTGGAAATCGCGTTTTGACGGTGCAAATCGACCAAGTTGAGCATCCTGAACAACTTTCCTGTGTGGAGTCATGCAAAATTCGCAAAACCTTGGGAATTACAACTTTTTGGTGCAAAAGTGACGTCATAATTTGACCAAAAATCTTCGATTACCGCCAAAGTAAAACATTGACGGGGTTCAAATTTGCACCGGCACACTCGGGTGGGGTATCCGCAAGAAGTAATCACGCTAATTCGGTTTTTCGGGGTGCCACGAAAATTAAAAAGGTTATTCCCCGGGCAGGAAAAAGGGAAGAGCGGCCATCTTGTTTTTTTAATAGTCAACTCTGGAAATCGCGTTTTGACGGTGCAAATCGACCAAGTTGAGCATCCTGAACAACTTTCCTGTGTGGAGTCATGCAAAATTCGCAAATCCTTGGGAATTACAACTTTTTGGTGCAAAAGTAACGTCATAATTTGACCAAAAATCGTCGATTACCGCCAAAGTAAAACATTAACGGGGTTCAAATTTGCACAGGCACACTCGAGTGGGGTATCCGCAAGAAGTAATCACGCTAATTCGGCTTTTCAGGAGCTCAAAAATTAAAAATTTTATTCCCCGGGCAGGGAAAAGGGAAGAGCGGCCATCTTGTTTTTCTAATAGTCAACTCTGGAAATCGCGTTTTGACGGTGCAAATCGACCAAGTTGAGCATCCTGAACAACTTTCCTGTGTGGAGTCATGCAAAATTCGCAAAACCTTGGGAATTTCAACTATTTGGTGCAAAAGTGACGTCATAATTTGACCAAAAATCGTCGATTACCGCCAAAGTAAAACATTGACGGGGTTCAAATTTGCACCGGCACACTCGAGTGGGGTATCCGCAAGAAGTAATCACGCTAATTCGGCTTTTCGGGAGCTCGAAAATTAAAAAGTTTATTCCCCTGGCAGGGAAAAGGGAAGAGCGGCCATCTTGTTTTTCTAATAGTCAATTCTGGAAATCGCGTTTTGACGGTGCAAATCGACCAAGTTGAGCATCCTGAACAACTTTCCTGTGTGGAGTCATGCAAAATTCGCAAAACCTTGGGAATTACAACTTTTTGGTGCAAAAGTGACGTCATAATTTGACCAAAAATCTTCGATTACCGCCAAAGTAAAACATTGACGGGGTTCAAATTTGCACCGGCACACTCGGGTGGGGTATCCGCAAGAAGTAATCACGCTAATTCGGTTTTTCGGGGTGCCACGAAAATTAAAAAGGTTATTCCCCGGGCAGGAAAAAGGGAAGAGCGGCCATCTTGTTTTTCTAATAGTCAACTCTGGAAATCGCGTTTTGACGGTGCAAATCGACCAAGTTGAGCATCCTGAACAACTTTCCTGTGTGGAGTCATGCAAAATTCGCAAAACCTTGGGAATTACAACTTTTTGGTGCAAAAGTGACGTCATAATTTGACCAAAAATCGTCGATTACCGCCAAAGTAAAACATTGACGGGGTTCAAATTTGCACCGGCACACTCGAGTGGGGTATCCGCAAGAAGTAATCACGCTAATTCGGCTTTTCGGGAGCTCGAAAATTAAAAAGTTTATTCCCCGGGCAGGGAAAAGGGAAGAGCGGCCATCTTTTTTTTCTAATAGTCAACTCTGGAAATCGCGTTTTGACGGTGCAAATCGACCAAGTTGAGCATCCTGAACAACTTTCCTGTGTGGAGTCATGCAAAATTCGCAAAACCTTGGGAATTACAACTTTTTGGTGCAAAAGTGACGTCATAATTTGACCAAAAATCGTCGATTACCGCCAAAGTAAAACATTGACGGGGTTCCAATTTGCACCGGCACACTCGAGTGGGGTATCCGCTAGAAGTAATCACGCTAATTCGGCTTTTCGGGAGCTCGAAAATTAAAAATTTTATTCCCCGGGCAGGGAAAAGGGAAGAGCGGCCATCTTGTTTTTCTAATAGTCAACTCTGGAAATCCTGTTTTGACGGTGCAAATCGACCAAGTTGAGCATCCTGAACAACTTTCCTGTGTGGAGTCATGCAAAATTCGCAAAACCTTGGGAATTACAACTTTTTGGTGCAAAAGTGACGTCATAATTTGACCAAAAATCTTCGATTACCGCCAAAGTAAAACATTGACGGGGTTCAAATTTGCACCGGCACACTCGGGTGGGGTATCCGCAAGAAGTAATCACGCTAATTCGGTTTTTTGGGGTGCCACGAAAATTAAAAAGGTTATTCCCCGGGCAGGAAAAAGGGAAGAGCGGCCATCTTGTTTTTCTAATAGTCAACTCTGGAAATCGCGTTTTGACGGTGCAAATCGACCAAGTTGAGCATCCTGAACAACTTTCCTGTGTGGAGTCAAGCAAAATTCGCAAAACCTTGGGAATTACAACTTTTTTGTGCAAAAGTGACGTCATAATTTGACCAAAAATCGTCGATTACCGCCAAAGTAAAACATTGACGGGGTTCAAATTTGCACCGGCACACTCGGGTGGGGTATCCGCAAGAAGTAATCACGCTAATTCGGTTTTTCGGGGTGCCACGAAAATTAAAAAGGTTATTCCCCGGGCAGGAAAAAGGGAAGAGCGGCCATCTTGTTTTTCTAATAGTCAACTCTGGAAATCGCGTTTTGACGGTGCAAATCGACCAAGTTGAGCATCCTGAACAACTTTCCTGTGTGGAGTCATGCAAAATTCGCAAAACCTTGGGAATTACAACTTTTTGGTGCAAAAGTGACGTCATAATTTGACCAAAAATCGTCGATTACCGCCAAAGTAAAACATTGACGGGGTTCAAATTTGCACCGGCACACTCGAGTGGGGTATCCGCAAGAAGTAATCACGCTAATTCGGCTTTTCGGGAGCTCGAAAATTAAAAAGTTTATTCCCCGGGCAGGGAAAAGGGAAGAGCGGCCATCTTTTTTTTCTAATAGTCAACTCTGGAAATCGCGTTTTGACGGTGCAAATCGACCAAGTTGAGCATCCTGAACAACTTTCCTGTGTGGAGTCATGCAAAATTCGCAAAACCTTGGGAGTTACAACTTTTTGGTGCAAAAGTGACGTCATAATTTGACCAAAAATCGTCGATTACCGCCAAAGTAAAACATTGACGGGGTTCAAATTTGCACCGGCACACTCGAGTGCGGTATCCGCAAGAAGTAATCACGCTAGTTCGGCTTTTCGGGGTGCCTCGAAAATTAAAAAGGTTATTCCCCGGGCAGGAAAAAGGGAAGAGCGGCCATCTTGTTTTTCTAATAGTCAACTCTGGCAATCGCGTTTTGACGGTGCAAATCGACCAAGTTGAGCATCCTTAACAACTTTCCTGTGTGGGGTCATGCAAAATTCGCAAAACCTTGGGAATTACAACTTTTTGGTGCAAAAGTGACGTCATATATTGACCAAAAATCGTCGATTACCGCCAAAGTAAAACATTGACGGGGTTCAAATTTAAAACATTGACGGGGTTCAAATTTGCACCGGCACACTCGAGTGGGGTATCCGCAAGAAGTAATCACGCTAATTCGGCTTTTCGGGAGCTCGAAAATTAAAAAGTTTATTTCCCGGGCAGGGAAAAGGGAAGAGCGGCCATCTTGTTTTTCTAATAGTCAACTCTGGAAATCGCGTTTTGACGGTGCAAATCGACCAAGTTGAGCATCCTGAACAACTTTCCTGTGTGGAGTCATGCAAAATTCGCAAAACCTTGGGAATTACAACGTTTTGGTGCAAAAGTGACGTCATAATTTGACCAAAAATCGTCGATTACCGCCAAAGTAAAACATTGGCGTGCTTCAAATTTGCACCGGCACACTCGGGTGGGGTATCCGCAAGAAGTAATCACGCTAATTCGGCTTTTCGGGTGCCTCGAAAATTAAAAAGGTTATTCCCCGGGCAGGAAAAAGGGAAGAGCGGCCATCTTGTTTTTCTAATAGTCAACTCTGGCAATCGCGTTTTGACGGTGCAAATCGACCAAGTTGAGCATCCTGAACAACTTTCCTGTGTGGAGTCATGCAAAAATCGCAAAACCTTGGGAATTACAACTTTTTGGTGCAAAAGTGACGTCATAATTTGACCAAAAATCGTCGATTACCGCCAAAGTAAAACATTGGCGTGGTTCAAATTTGCACCGGCACACTCGGGTGGGGTTTCCGCAAGAAGTAATCACGCTAGTTCGGCTTTTCGGGTGCCACGAAAATTAAAAAGTTTATTCCCCGGGCAGGAAAAAGGGAAGAGCGGCCATCTTGTTTTTCTAATAGTCAACTCTGGAAATCGCGTTTTGACGGTGCAAATCGACCAAGTTGAGCATCCTGAACAACTTTCCTGTGTGGAGTCATGCAAAATTCGCAAAACCTTGGGAATTACAACTTTTTGGTGCAAAAGTGACGTCATAATCTGACCAAAAATCGTCGATTACCGCCAAAGTAAAACATTGACGGGGTTCAAATTTGCACCGGCACACTCGCGTGGGGTATCCGCAAGAAGTAATCACGCTAGTTCGGCTTTTCGGGGTGCCTCGAAAATTAAAAAGGTTATTCCCCGGGCAGGGAAAAGGGAAGAGCGGCCATCTTGTTTTTCTAATAGTAAACTCTGGAAATCGCGTTTTGACGGTGCAAATCGACCAAGTTGAGCATCCTGAACAACTTTCCTGTGTGGAGTCATGCAAAATTCGCAAAACCTTGGGAATTTCAACTATTTGGTGCAAAAGTGACGTCATAATTTGACCAAAAATCGTCGATTACCGCCAAAGTAAAACATTGACGGGGTTCAAATTTGCACCGGCATACTCGAGTGGGGTATCCGCAAGAAGTAATCACGCTAATTCGGCTTTTCGGGAGCTCGAAAATTAAAAAGTTTATTCCCCTGGCAGGGAAAAGGGAAGAGCGGCCATCTTGTTTTTCTAATAGTCAATTCTGGAAATCGCGTTTTGACGGTGCAAATCGACCAAGTTGAGCATCCTGAACAACTTTCCTGTGTGGAGTCATGCAAAATTCGCAAAACCTTGGGAATTACAACTTTTTGGTGCAAAAGTGACGTCATAATTTGACCAAAAATCTTCGATTACCGCCAAAGTAAAACATTGACGGGGTTCAAATTTGCACCGGCACACTCGGGTGGGGTATCCGCAAGAAGTAATCACGCTAATTCGGTTTTTCGGGGTGCCACGAAAATTAAAAAGGTTATTCCCCGGGCAGGAAAAAGGGAAGAGCGGCCATCTTGTTTTTCTAATAGTCAACTCTGGAAATCGCGTTTTGACGGTGCAAATCGACCAAGTTGAGCATCCTGAACAACTTTCCTGTGTGGAGTCATGCAAAATTCGCAAAACCTTGGGAATTACAACTTTTTGGTGCAAAAGTGACGTCATAATTTGACCAAAAATCGTCGATTACCGCCAAAGTAAAACATTGACGGGGTTCAAATTTGCACCGGCACACTCGAGTGGGGTATCCGCAAGAAGTAATCACGCTAATTCGGCTTTTCGGGAGCTCGAAAATTAAAAAGTTTATTCCCCGGGCAGGGAAAAGGGAAGAGCGGCCATCTTTTTTTTCTAATAGTCAACTCTGGAAATCGCGTTTTGACGGTGCAAATCGACCAAGTTGAGCATCCTGAACAACTTTCCTGTGTGGAGTCATGCAAAATTCGCAAAACCTTGGGAATTACAACTTTTTGGTGCAAAAGTGACGTCATAATTTGACCAAAAATCGTCGATTACCGCCAAAGTAAAACATTGACGGGGTTCCAATTTGCACCGGCACACTCGAGTGGGGTATCCGCTAGAAGTAATTACGCTAATTCGGCTTCTCGGGAGCTCGAAAATTAAAAATTTTATTCCCCGGGCAGGGAAAAGGGAAGAGCGGCCATCTTGTTTTTCTAATAGTCAACTCTGGAAATCCTGTTTTGACGGTGCAAATCGACCAAGTTGAGCATCCTGAACAACTTTCCTGTGTGGAGTCATGCAAAATTCGCAAAACCTTGGGAATTACAACTTTTTGGTGCAAAAGTGACGTCATAATTTGACCAAAAATCTTCGATTACCGCCAAAGTAAAACATTGACGGGGTTCAAATTTGCACCGGCACACTCGGGTGGGGTATCCGCAAGAAGTAATCACGCTAATTCGGTTTTTTGGGGTGCCACGAAAATTAAAAAGGTTATTCCCCGGGCAGGAAAAAGGGAAGAGCGGCCATCTTGTTTTTCTAATAGTCAACTCTGGAAATCGCGTTTTGACGGTGCAAATCGACCAAGTTGAGCATCCTGAACAACTTTCCTGTGTGGAGTCAAGCAAAATTCGCAAAACCTTGGGAATTACAACTTTTTTGTGCAAAAGTGACGTCATAATTTGACCAAAAATCGTCGATTACCGCCAAAGTAAAACATTGACGGGGTTCAAATTTGCACCGGCACACTCGGGTGGGGTATCCGCAAGAAGTAATCACGCTAATTCGGTTTTTCGGGGTGCCACGAAAATTAAAAAGGTTATTCCCCGGGCAGGAAAAAGGGAAGAGCGGCCATCTTGTTTTTCTAATAGTCAACTCTGGAAATCGCGTTTTGACGGTGCAAATCGACCAAGTTGAGCATCCTGAACAACTTTCCTGTGTGGAGTCATGCAAAATTCGCAAAACCTTGGGAATTACAACTTTTTGGTGCAAAAGTGACGTCATAATTTGACCAAAAATCGTCGATTACCGCCAAAGTAAAACATTGACGGGGTTCAAATTTGCACCGGCACACTCGAGTGGGGTATCCGCAAGAAGTAATCACGCTAATTCGGCTTTTCGGGAGCTCGAAAATTAAAAAGTTTATTCCCCGGGCAGGGAAAAGGGAAGAGCGGCCATCTTTTTTTTCTAATAGTCAACTCTGGAAATCGCGTTTTGACGGTGCAAATCGACCAAGTTGAGCATCCTGAACAACTTTCCTGTGTGGAGTCATGCAAAATTCGCAAAACCTTGGGAGTTACAACTTTTTGGTGCAAAAGTGACGTCATAATTTGACCAAAAATCGTCGATTACCGCCAAAGTAAAACATTGACGGGGTTCAAATTTGCACCGGCACACTCGAGTGCGGTATCCGCAAGAAGTAATCACGCTAGTTCGGCTTTTCGGGGTGCCTCGAAAATTAAAAAGGTTATTCCCCGGGCAGGAAAAAGGGAAGAGCGGCCATCTTGTTTTTCTAATAGTCAACTCTGGCAATCGCGTTTTGACGGTGCAAATCGACCAAGTTGAGCATCCTTAACAACTTTCCTGTGTGGGGTCATGCAAAATTCGCAAAACCTTGGGAATTACAACTTTTTGGTGCAAAAGTGACGTCATATATTGACCAAAAATCGTCGATTACCGCCAAAGTAAAACATTGACGGGGTTCAAATTTAAAACATTGACGGGGTTCAAATTTGCACCGGCACACTCGAGTGGGGTATCCGCAAGAAGTAATCACGCTAATTCGGCTTTTCGGGAGCTCGAAAATTAAAAAGTTTATTTCCCGGGCAGGGAAAAGGGAAGAGCGGCCATCTTGTTTTTCTAATAGTCAACTCTGGAAATCGCGTTTTGACGGTGCAAATCGACCAAGTTGAGCATCCTGAACAACTTTCCTGTGTGGAGTCATGCAAAATTCGCAAAACCTTGGGAATTACAACGTTTTGGTGCAAAAGTGACGTCATAATTTGACCAAAAATCGTCGATTACCGCCAAAGTAAAACATTGGCGTGCTTCAAATTTGCACCGGCACACTCGGGTGGGGTATCCGCAAGAAGTAATCACGCTAATTCGGCTTTTCGGGTGCCTCGAAAATTAAAAAGGTTATTCCCCGGGCAGGAAAAAGGGAAGAGCGGCCATCTTGTTTTTCTAATAGTCAACTCTGGCAATCGCGTTTTGACGGTGCAAATCGACCAAGTTGAGCATCCTGAACAACTTTCCTGTGTGGAGTCATGCAAAAATCGCAAAACCTTGGGAATTACAACTTTTTGGTGCAAAAGTGACGTCATAATTTGACCAAAAATCGTCGATTACCGCCAAAGTAAAACATTGGCGTGGTTCAAATTTGCACCGGCACACTCGGGTGGGGTTTCCGCAAGAAGTAATCACGCTAGTTCGGCTTTTCGGGTGCCACGAAAATTAAAAAGTTTATTCCCCGGGCAGGAAAAAGGGAAGAGCGGCCATCTTGTTTTTCTAATAGTCAACTCTGGAAATCGCGTTTTGACGGTGCAAATCGACCAAGTTGAGCATCCTGAACAACTTTCCTGTGTGGAGTCATGCAAAATTCGCAAAACCTTGGGAATTACAACTTTTTGGTGCAAAAGTGACGTCATAATCTGACCAAAAATCGTCGATTACCGCCAAAGTAAAACATTGACGGGGTTCAAATTTGCACCGGCACACTCGCGTGGGGTATCCGCAAGAAGTAATCACGCTAGTTCGGCTTTTCGGGGTGCCTCGAAAATTAAAAAGGTTATTCCCCGGGCAGGGAAAAGGGAAGAGCGGCCATCTTGTTTTTCTAATAGTAAACTCTGGAAATCGCGTTTTGACGGTGCAAATCGACCAAGTTGAGCATCCTGAACAACTTTCCTGTGTGGAGTCATGCAAAATTCGCAAAACTATGGGAATTACAACTTTTTGGTGCAAAAGTGACGTCATAATTTGACCAAAAATCGTCGATTACCGCCAAAGTAAAACATTGAAGGGGTTCAAATTTGCACCGGCACACTCGGGTGTTGTATCCGCAAGAAGTAATCACGCTAATTCGGCTTTTCAGGGTGCCTCGAACATTAAAAAGGTTATTCCCCGGGCAGGAAAAAGGGAAGAGCGGCCATCTTGTTTTTCTAATAGTCAACTCTGGCAATCGCGTTTTGACGGTGCAAATCGACCAAGTTGAGCATCCTGAACAACTTTCCTGTGTGGGGTCATGCAAAATTCGCAAAACCTTGGGAATTACAACTTTTTGGTGCAAAAGTGACGTCATAATTTGACCAAAAATCGTCGATTACCGCCAAAGTAAAACATTGACGGGGTTCAAATTTGCACCGGCACACTCGAGTGGGGTATCCGCAAGAAGTAATCACGCTAATTCGGTTTTTTGGGGTGCCACGAAAATTAAAAAGGTTATTCCCCGGGCAGGAAAAAGGGAAGAGCGGCCATCTTGTTTTTCTAATAGTCAACTCTGGAAATCGCGTTTTGACGGTGCAAATCGACCAAGTTGAGCATCCTGAACAACTTTCCTGTGTGGGGTCATGCAAAATTCGCAAAACCTTGGGAATTACAACTTTTTGGTGCAAAAGTGACGTCATAATCTGACCAAAAATCGTCGATTACCGCCAAAGTAAAACATTGACGGGGTTCAAATTTGCCCGGCACACTCGCGTGGGGTATCCGCAAGAAGTAATCACGCTAGTTCGGCTTTTCGGGGTGCCTCGAAAATTAAAAAGGTTATTCCCCGGGCAGGGAAAAGGGAAGAGCGGCCATCTTGTTTTTCTAATAGTAAACTCTGGAAATCGCGTTTTGACGGTGCAAATCGACCAAGTTGAGCATCCTGAACAACTTTCCTGTGTGGAGTCATGCAAAATTCGCAAAACTATGGGAATTACAACTTTTTGGTGCAAAAGTGACGTCATAATTTGACCAAAAATCGTCGATTACCGCCAAAGTAAAACATTGAAGGGGTTCAAATTTGCACCGGCACACTCGGGTGTTGTATCCGCAAGAAGTAATCACGCTAATTCGGCTTTTCAGGGTGCCTCGAACATTAAAAAGGTTATTCCCCGGGCAGGAAAAAGGGAAGAGCGGCCATCTTGTTTTTCTAATAGTCAACTCTGGCAATCGCGTTTTGACGGTGCAAATCGACCAAGTTGAGCATCCTGAACAACTTTCCTGTGTGGAGTCATGCAAAATTCGCAAAACCTTGGGAATTACAACTTTTTGGTGCAAAAGTGACGTCATAATTTGACCAAAAATCGTCGATTACCGCCAAAGTAAAACATTGACGGGGTTCCAATTTGCACCGGCACACTCGAGTGGGGTATCCGCTAGAAGTAATCACGCTAATTCGGCTTTTCGGGAGCTCGAAAATTAAAAATTGTATTCCCCGGGCAGGGAAAAGGGAAGAGCGGCCATCTTGTTTTTCTAATAGTCAACTCTGGAAATCCCGTTTTGACGGTGCAAATCGACCAAGTTGAGCATCCTGAACAACTTTCCTGTGTGGAGTCATGCAAAATTCGCAAAACCTTGGGAATTACAACTTTTTGGTGCAAAAGTGACGTCATAATTTGACCAAAAATCTTCGATTACCGCCAAAGTAAAACATTGACGGGGTTCAAATTTGCACCGGCACACTCGGGTGGGGTATCCGCAAGAAGTAATCACGCTAATTCGGTTTTTTGGGGTGCCACGAAAATTAAAAAGGTTATTCCCCGGGCAGGAAAAAGGGAAGAGCGGCCATCTTGTTTTTCTAATAGTCAACTCTGGAAATCGCGTTTTGACGGTGCAAATCGACCAAGTTGAGCATCCTGAACAACTTTCCTGTGTGGAGTCATGCAAAATTCGCAAAACCTTGGGAATTACAACTTTTTTGTGCAAAAGTGACGTCATAATTTGACCAAAAATCGTCGATTACCGCCAAAGTAAAACATTGACGGGGTTCAAATTTGCACCGGCACACTCGAGTGGGGTATCCGCAAGAAGTAATCACGCTAATTCGGCTTTTCGGGGTGCCTCGAAATTTAAAAAGTTTATTCCCCGGGCAGGGAAAAGGGAAGAGCGGCCATCTTGTTTTTCTAATAGTCAACTCTGGAAATCGCGTTTTGACGGTGCAAATCGACCAAGTTGAGCATCCTGAACAACTTTCCTGTGTGGAGTCATGCAAAATTCGCAAAACCTTGGGAATTACAACTTTTTGGTGCAAAAGTGACGTCATAATTTGACCAAAAATCGTCGATTACCGCCAAAGTAAAACATTGACGGGGTTCAAATTTGCACCGGCACACTCGAGTGGGGTATCCGCAAGAAGTAATCACGCTAATTCGGCTTTTCGGGAGCTCGAAAATTAAAAAGTTTATTCCCCGGGCAGGGAAAAGGGAAGAGCGGCCATCTTGTTTTTCTAATAGTCAACTCTGGAAATCGCGTTTTGACGGTGCAAATCGACCAAGTTGAGCATCCTGAACAACTTTCCTGTGTGGAGTCATGCAAAATTCGCAAAACCTTGGAAATTACAACTTTTTGGTGCAAAAGTGACGTCATAATTTGACCAAAAATCGTCGATTACCGCCAAAGTAAAACATTGACGGGGTTCCAATTTGCACCGGCACACTCGAGTGGGGTATCCGCTAGAAGTAATCACGCTAATTCGGCTTTTCGGGAGCTCGAAAATTAAAAATTGTATTCCCCGGGCAGGGAAAAGGGAAGAGCGGCCATCTTGTTTTTCTAATAGTCAACTCTGGAAATCCCGTTTTGACGGTGCAAATCGACCAAGTTGAGCATCCTGAACAACTTTCCTGTGTGGAGTCATGCAAAATTCGCAAAACCTTGGGAATTACAACTTTTTGGTGCAAAAGTGACGTCATAATTTGACCAAAAATCGTCGATTACCGCCAAAGTAAAACATTGACGGGGTTCAAATTTGCACCGGCACACTCGGGTGGGGTATCCGCAAGAAGTAATCACGCTAATTCGGTTTTTTGGGGTGCCACGAAAATTAAAAAGGTTATTCCCCGGGCAGGAAAAAGGGAAGAGCGGCCATCTTGTTTTTCTAATAGTCAACTCTGGAAATCGCGTTTTGACGGTGCAAATCGACCAAGTTGAGCATCCTGAACAACTTTCCTGTGTGGGGTCATGCAAAATTCGCAAAACCTTGGGAATTACAACTTTTTGGTGCAAAAGTGACGTCATAATCTGACCAAAAATCGTCGATTACCGCCAAAGTAAAACATTGACGGGGTTCAAATTTGCACCGGCACACTCGCGTGGGGTATCCGCAAGAAGTAATCACGCTAGTTCGGCTTTTCGGGGTGCCTCGAAAATTAAAAAGGTTATTCCCCGGGCAGGGAAAAGGGAAGAGCGGCCATCTTGTTTTTCTAATAGTAAACTCTGGAAATCGCGTTTTGACGGTGCAAATCGACCAAGTTGAGCATCCTGAACAACTTTCCTGTGTGGAGTCATGCAAAATTCGCAAAACTATGGGAATTACAACTTTTTGGTGCAAAAGTGACGTCATAATTTGACCAAAAATCGTCGATTACCGCCAAAGTAAAACATTGAAGGGGTTCAAATTTGCACCGGCACACTCGCGTGGGGTATCCGCAAGAAGTAATCACGCTAGTTCGGCTTTTCGGGGTGCCTCGAAAATTAAAAAGGTTATTCCCCGGGCAGGGAAAAGGGAAGAGCGGCCATCTTGTTTTTCTAATAGTAAACTCTGGAAATCGCGTTTTGACGGTGCAAATCGACCAAGTTGAGCATCCTGAACAACTTTCCTGTGTGGAGTCATGCAAAATTCGCAAAACTATGGGAATTACAACTTTTTGGTGCAAAAGTGACGTCATAATTTGACCAAAAATCGTCGATTACCGCCAAAGTAAAACATTGAAGGGGTTCAAATTTGCACCGGCACACTCGGGTGTTGTATCCGCAAGAAGTAATCACGCTAATTCGGCTTTTCAGGGTGCCTCGAACATTAAAAAGGTTATTCCCCGGGCAGGAAAAAGGGAAGAGCGGCCATCTTGTTTTTCTAATAGTCAACTCTGGCAATCGCGTTTTGACGGTGCAAATCGACCAAGTTGAGCATCCTGAACAACTTTCCTGTGTGGGGTCATGCAAAATTCGCAAAACCTTGGGAATTACAACTTTTTGGTGCAAAAGTGACGTCATAATTTGACCAAAAATCGTCGATTACCGCCAAAGTAAAACATTGACGGGGTTCAAATTTGCACCGGCACACTCGAGTGGGGTATCCGCTAGAAGTAATCACGCTAATTCGGCTTTTCGGGAGCTCGAAAATTAAAAATTGTATTCCCCGGGCAGGGAAAAGGGAAGAGCGGCCATCTTGTTTTTCTAATAGTCAACTCTGGAAATCCCGTTTTGACGGTGCAAATCGACCAAGTTGAGCATCCTGAACAACTTTCCTGTGTGGAGTCATGCAAAATTCGCAAAACCTTGGGAATTACAACTTTTTGGTGCAAAAGTGACGTCATAATTTGACCAAAAATCGTCGATTACCGCCAAAGTAAAACATTGACGGGGTTCAAATTTGCACCGGCACACTCGGGTGGGGTATCCGCAAGAAGTAATCACGCTAATTCGGTTTTTTGGGGTGCCACGAAAATTAAAAAGGTTATTCCCCGGGCAGGAAAAAGGGAAGAGCGGCCATCTTGTTTTTCTAATAGTCAACTCTGGAAATCGCGTTTTGACGGTGCAAATCGACCAAGTTGAGCATCCTGAACAACTTTCCTGTGTGGGGTCATGCAAAATTCGCAAAACCTTGGGAATTACAACTTTTTGGTGCAAAAGTGACGTCATAATCTGACCAAAAATCGTCGATTACCGCCAAAGTAAAACATTGACGGGGTTCAAATTTGCCCGGCACACTCGCGTGGGGTATCCGCAAGAAGTAATCACGCTAGTTCGGCTTTTCGGGGTGCCTCGAAAATTAAAAAGGTTATTCCCCGGGCAGGGAAAAGGGAAGAGCGGCCATCTTGTTTTTCTAATAGTAAACTCTGGAAATCGCGTTTTGACGGTGCAAATCGACCAAGTTGAGCATCCTGAACAACTTTCCTGTGTGGAGTCATGCAAAATTCGCAAAACTATGGGAATTACAACTTTTTGGTGCAAAAGTGACGTCATAATTTGACCAAAAATCGTCGATTACCGCCAAAGTAAAACATTGAAGGGGTTCAAATTTGCACCGGCACACTCGGGTGTTGTATCCGCAAGAAGTAATCACGCTAATTCGGCTTTTCAGGGTGCCTCGAACATTAAAAAGGTTATTCCCCGGGCAGGAAAAAGGGAAGAGCGGCCATCTTGTTTTTCTAATAGTCAACTCTGGCAATCGCGTTTTGACGGTGCAAATCGACCAAGTTGAGCATCCTGAACAACTTTCCTGTGTGGAGTCATGCAAAATTCGCAAAACCTTGGGAATTACAACTTTTTGGTGCAAAAGTGACGTCATAATTTGACCAAAAATCGTCGATTACCGCCAAAGTAAAACATTGACGGGGTTCCAATTTGCACCGGCACACTCGAGTGGGGTATCCGCTAGAAGTAATCACGCTAATTCGGCTTTTCGGGAGCTCGAAAATTAAAAATTGTATTCCCCGGGCAGGGAAAAGGGAAGAGCGGCCATCTTGTTTTTCTAATAGTCAACTCTGGAAATCCCGTTTTGACGGTGCAAATCGACCAAGTTGAGCATCCTGAACAACTTTCCTGTGTGGAGTCATGCAAAATTCGCAAAACCTTGGGAATTACAACTTTTTGGTGCAAAAGTGACGTCATAATTTGACCAAAAATCTTCGATTACCGCCAAAGTAAAACATTGACGGGGTTCAAATTTGCACCGGCACACTCGAGTGGGGTATCCGCAAGAAGTAATCACGCTAATTCGGCTTTTCGGGGTGCCTCGAAATTTAAAAAGTTTATTCCCCGGGCAGGGAAAAGGGAAGAGCGGCCATCTTGTTTTTCTAATAGTCAACTCTGGAAATCGCGTTTTGACGGTGCAAATCGACCAAGTTGAGCATCCTGAACAACTTTCCTGTGTGGAGTCATGCAAAATTCGCAAAACCTTGGGAATTACAACTTTTTGGTGCAAAAGTGACGTCATAATTTGACCAAAAATCGTCGATTACCGCCAAAGTAAAACATTGACGGGGTTCAAATTTGCACCGGCACACTCGAGTGGGGTATCCGCAAGAAGTAATCACGCTAATTCGGCTTTTCGGGAGCTCGAAAATTAAAAAGTTTATTCCCCGGGCAGGGAAAAGGGAAGAGCGGCCATCTTGTTTTTCTAATAGTCAACTCTGGAAATCGCGTTTTGACGGTGCAAATCGACCAAGTTGAGCATCCTGAACAACTTTCCTGTGTGGAGTCATGCAAAATTCGCAAAACCTTGGGAATTACAACTTTTTGGTGCAAAAGTGACGTCATAATTTGACCAAAAATCGTCGATTACCGCCAAAGTAAAACATTGACGGGGTTCCAATTTGCACCGGCACACTCGAGTGGGGTATCCGCTAGAAGTAATCACGCTAATTCGGCTTTTCGGGAGCTCGAAAATTAAAAATTGTATTCCCCGGGCAGGGAAAAGGGAAGAGCGGCCATCTTGTTTTTCTAATAGTCAACTCTGGAAATCCCGTTTTGACGGTGCAAATCGACCAAGTTGAGCATCCTGAACAACTTTCCTGTGTGGAGTCATGCAAAATTCGCAAAACCTTGGGAATTACAACTTTTTGGTGCAAAAGTGACGTCATAATTTGACCAAAAATCGTCGATTACCGCCAAAGTAAAACATTGACGGGGTTCAAATTTGCACCGGCACACTCGGGTGGGGTATCCGCAAGAAGTAATCACGCTAATTCGGTTTTTTGGGGTGCCACGAAAATTAAAAAGGTTATTCCCCGGGCAGGAAAAAGGGAAGAGCGGCCATCTTGTTTTTCTAATAGTCAACTCTGGAAATCGCGTTTTGACGGTGCAAATCGACCAAGTTGAGCATCCTGAACAACTTTCCTGTGTGGGGTCATGCAAAATTCGCAAAACCTTGGGAATTACAACTTTTTGGTGCAAAAGTGACGTCATAATCTGACCAAAAATCGTCGATTACCGCCAAAGTAAAACATTGACGGGGTTCAAATTTGCACCGGCACACTCGCGTGGGGTATCCGCAAGAAGTAATCACGCTAGTTCGGCTTTTCGGGGTGCCTCGAAAATTAAAAAGGTTATTCCCCGGGCAGGGAAAAGGGAAGAGCGGCCATCTTGTTTTTCTAATAGTAAACTCTGGAAATCGCGTTTTGACGGTGCAAATCGACCAAGTTGAGCATCCTGAACAACTTTCCTGTGTGGAGTCATGCAAAATTCGCAAAACTATGGGAATTACAACTTTTTGGTGCAAAAGTGACGTCATAATTTGACCAAAAATCGTCGATTACCGCCAAAGTAAAACATTGAAGGGGTTCAAATTTGCACCGGCACACTCGGGTGTTGTATCCGCAAGAAGTAATCACGCTAATTCGGCTTTTCAGGGTGCCTCGAACATTAAAAAGGTTATTCCCCGGGCAGGAAAAAGGGAAGAGCGGCCATCTTGTTTTTCTAATAGTCAACTCTGGCAATCGCGTTTTGACGGTGCAAATCGACCAAGTTGAGCATCCTGAACAACTTTCCTGTGTGGAGTCATGCAAAATTCGCAAAACCTTGGGAATTACAACTTTTTGGTGCAAAAGTGACGTCATAATTTGACCAAAAATCGTCGATTACCGCCAAAGTAAAACATTGACGGGGTTCCAATTTGCACCGGCACACTCGAGTGGGGTATCCGCTAGAAGTAATCACGCTAATTCGGCTTTTCGGGAGCTCGAAAATTAAAAATTGTATTCCCCGGGCAGGGAAAAGGGAAGAGCGGCCATCTTGTTTTTCTAATAGTCAACTCTGGAAATCCCGTTTTGACGGTGCAAATCGACCAAGTTGAGCATCCTGAACAACTTTCCTGTGTGGAGTCATGCAAAATTCGCAAAACCTTGGGAATTACAACTTTTTGGTGCAAAAGTGACGTCATAATTTGACCAAAAATCTTCGATTACCGCCAAAGTAAAACATTGACGGGGTTCAAATTTGCACCGGCACACTCGGGTGGGGTATCCGCAAGAAGTAATCACGCTAATTCGGTTTTTTGGGGTGCCACGAAAATTAAAAAGGTTATTCCCCGGGCAGGAAAAAGGGAAGAGCGGCCATCTTGTTTTTCTAATAGTCAACTCTGGAAATCGCGTTTTGACGGTGCAAATCGACCAAGTTGAGCATCCTGAACAACTTTCCTGTGTGGAGTCATGCAAAATTCGCAAAACCTTGGGAATTACAACTTTTTTGTGCAAAAGTGACGTCATAATTTGACCAAAAATCTTCGATTACCGCCAAAGTAAAACATTGACGGGGTTCAAATTTGCACCGGCACACTCGAGTGGGGTATCCGCAAGAAGTAATCACGCTAATTCGGCTTTTCGGGGTGCCTCGAAATTTAAAAAGTTTATTCCCCGGGCAGGGAAAAGGGAAGAGCGGCCATCTTGTTTTTCTAATAGTCAACTCTGGAAATCGCGTTTTGACGGTGCAAATCGACCAAGTTGAGCATCCTGAACAACTTTCCTGTGTGGAGTCATGCAAAATTCGCAAAACCTTGGGAATTACAACTTTTTGGTGCAAAAGTGACGTCATAATTTGACCAAAAATCGTCGATTACCGCCAAAGTAAAACATTGACGGGGTTCAAATTTGCACCGGCACACTCGGGTGGGGTATCCGCAAGAAGTAATCACGCTAATTCGGTTTTTTGGGGTGCCACGAAAATTAAAAAGGTTATTCCCCGGGCAGGAAAAAGGGAAGAGCGGCCATCTTGTTTTTCTAATAGTCAACTCTGGAAATCGCGTTTTGACGGTGCAAATCGACCAAGTTGAGCATCCTGAACAACTTTCCTGTGTGGAGTCATGCAAAATTCGCAAAACCTTGGGAATTACAACTTTTTTGTGCAAAAGTGACGTCATAATTTGACCAAAAATCGTCGATTACCGCCAAAGTAAAACATTGACGGGGTTCAAATTTGCACCGGCACACTCGAGTGGGGTATCCGCAAGAAGTAATCACGCTAATTCGGCTTTTCGGGGTGCCTCGAAATTTAAAAAGTTTATTCCCCGGGCAGGGAAAAGGGAAGAGCGGCCATCTTGTTTTTCTAATAGTCAACTCTGGAAATCGCGTTTTGACGGTGCAAATCGACCAAGTTGAGCATCCTGAACAACTTTCCTGTGTGGAGTCATGCAAAATTCGCAAAACCTTGGGAATTACAACTTTTTGGTGCAAAAGTGACGTCATAATTTGACCAAAAATCGTCGATTACCGCCAAAGTAAAACATTGACGGGGTTCAAATTTGCACCGGCACACTCGAGTGGGGTATCCGCAAGAAGTAATCACGCTAATTCGGCTTTTCGGGAGCTCGAAAATTAAAAAGTTTATTCCCCGGGCAGGGAAAAGGGAAGAGCGGCCATCTTGTTTTTCTAATAGTCAACTCTGGAAATCGCGTTTTGACGGTGCAAATCGACCAAGTTGAGCATCCTGAACAACTTTCCTGTGTGGAGTCATGCAAAATTCGCAAAACCTTGGGAATTACAACTTTTTGGTGCAAAAGTGACGTCATAATTTGACCAAAAATCGTCGATTACCGCCAAAGTAAAACATTGACGGGGTTCCAATTTGCACCGGCACACTCGAGTGGGGTATCCGCTAGAAGTAATCACGCTAATTCGGCTTTTCGGGAGCTCGAAAATTAAAAATTGTATTCCCCGGGCAGGGAAAAGGGAAGAGCGGCCATCTTGTTTTTCTAATAGTCAACTCTGGAAATCCCGTTTTGACGGTGCAAATCGACCAAGTTGAGCATCCTGAACAACTTTCCTGTGTGGAGTCATGCAAAATTCGCAAAACCTTGGGAATTACAACTTTTTGGTGCAAAAGTGACGTCATAATTTGACCAAAAATCGTCGATTACCGCCAAAGTAAAACATTGACGGGGTTCAAATTTGCACCGGCACACTCGGGTGGGGTATCCGCAAGAAGTAATCACGCTAATTCGGTTTTTTGGGGTGCCACGAAAATTAAAAAGGTTATTCCCCGGGCAGGAAAAAGGGAAGAGCGGCCATCTTGTTTTTCTAATAGTCAACTCTGGAAATCGCGTTTTGACGGTGCAAATCGACCAAGTTGAGCATCCTGAACAACTTTCCTGTGTGGGGTCATGCAAAATTCGCAAAACCTTGGGAATTACAACTTTTTGGTGCAAAAGTGACGTCATAATCTGACCAAAAATCGTCGATTACCGCCAAAGTAAAACATTGACGGGGTTCAAATTTGCACCGGCACACTCGCGTGGGGTATCCGCAAGAAGTAATCACGCTAGTTCGGCTTTTCGGGGTGCCTCGAAAATTAAAAAGGTTATTCCCCGGGCAGGGAAAAGGGAAGAGCGGCCATCTTGTTTTTCTAATAGTAAACTCTGGAAATCGCGTTTTGACGGTGCAAATCGACCAAGTTGAGCATCCTGAACAACTTTCCTGTGTGGAGTCATGCAAAATTCGCAAAACTATGGGAATTACAACTTTTTGGTGCAAAAGTGACGTCATAATTTGACCAAAAATCGTCGATTACCGCCAAAGTAAAACATTGAAGGGGTTCAAATTTGCACCGGCACACTCGGGTGTTGTATCCGCAAGAAGTAATCACGCTAATTCGGCTTTTCAGGGTGCCTCGAACATTAAAAAGGTTATTCCCCGGGCAGGAAAAAGGGAAGAGCGGCCATCTTGTTTTTCTAATAGTCAACTCTGGCAATCGCGTTTTGACGGTGCAAATCGACCAAGTTGAGCATCCTGAACAACTTTCCTGTGTGGAGTCATGCAAAATTCGCAAAACCTTGGGAATTACAACTTTTTGGTGCAAAAGTGACGTCATAATTTGACCAAAAATCGTCGATTACCGCCAAAGTAAAACATTGACGGGGTTCCAATTTGCACCGGCACACTCGAGTGGGGTATCCGCTAGAAGTAATCACGCTAATTCGGCTTTTCGGGAGCTCGAAAATTAAAAATTGTATTCCCCGGGCAGGGAAAAGGGAAGAGCGGCCATCTTGTTTTTCTAATAGTCAACTCTGGAAATCCCGTTTTGACGGTGCAAATCGACCAAGTTGAGCATCCTGAACAACTTTCCTGTGTGGAGTCATGCAAAATTCGCAAAACCTTGGGAATTACAACTTTTTGGTGCAAAAGTGACGTCATAATTTGACCAAAAATCTTCGATTACCGCCAAAGTAAAACATTGACGGGGTTCAAATTTGCACCGGCACACTCGGGTGGGGTATCCGCAAGAAGTAATCACGCTAATTCGGTTTTTTGGGGTGCCACGAAAATTAAAAAGGTTATTCCCCGGGCAGGAAAAAGGGAAGAGCGGCCATCTTGTTTTTCTAATAGTCAACTCTGGAAATCGCGTTTTGACGGTGCAAATCGACCAAGTTGAGCATCCTGAACAACTTTCCTGTGTGGAGTCATGCAAAATTCGCAAAACCTTGGGAATTACAACTTTTTTGTGCAAAAGTGACGTCATAATTTGACCAAAAATCTTCGATTACCGCCAAAGTAAAACATTGACGGGGTTCAAATTTGCACCGGCACACTCGAGTGGGGTATCCGCAAGAAGTAATCACGCTAATTCGGCTTTTCGGGGTGCCTCGAAATTTAAAAAGTTTATTCCCCGGGCAGGGAAAAGGGAAGAGCGGCCATCTTGTTTTTCTAATAGTCAACTCTGGAAATCGCGTTTTGACGGTGCAAATCGACCAAGTTGAGCATCCTGAACAACTTTCCTGTGTGGAGTCATGCAAAATTCGCAAAACCTTGGGAATTACAACTTTTTGGTGCAAAAGTGACGTCATAATTTGACCAAAAATCGTCGATTACCGCCAAAGTAAAACATTGACGGGGTTCAAATTTGCACCGGCACACTCGAGTGGGGTATCCGCAAGAAGTAATCACGCTAATTCGGCTTTTCGGGAGCTCGAAAATTAAAAAGTTTATTCCCCGGGCAGGGAAAAGGGAAGAGCGGCCATCTTGTTTTTCTAATAGTCAACTCTGGAAATCGCGTTTTGACGGTGCAAATCGACCAAGTTGAGCATCCTGAACAACTTTCCTGTGTGGAGTCGTGCAAAATTCGCAAAACCTTGGGAATTACAACTTTTTGGTGCAAAAGTGACGTCATAATTTGACCAAAAATCGTCGATTACCGCCAAAGTAAAACATTGACGGGGTTCCAATTTGCACCGGCACACTCGAGTGGGGTATCCGCTAGAAGTAATCACGCTAATTCGGCTTTTCGGGAGCTCGAAAATTAAAAATTGTATTCCCCGGGCAGGGAAAAGGGAAGAGCGGCCATCTTGTTTTTCTAATAGTCAACTCTGAAAATCCCGTTTTGACGGTGCAAATCGACCAAGTTGAGCATCCTGAACAACTTTCCTGTGTGGAGTCATGCAAAATTCGCAAAACCTTGGGAATTACAACTTTTTGGTGCAAAAGTGACGTCATAATTTGACCAAAAATCTTCGATTACCGCCAAAGTAAAACATTGACGGGGTTCAAATTTGCACCGGCACACTCGGGTGGGGTATCCGCAAGAAGTAATCACGCTAATTCGGTTTTTTGGGGTGCCACGAAAATTAAAAAGGTTATTTCCCGGGCAGGAAAAAGGGAAGAGCGGCCATCTTGTTTTTCTAATAGTCAACTCTGGAAATCGCGTTTTGACGGTGCAAATCGACCAAGTTGAGCATCCTGAACAACTTTCCTGTGTGGAGTCATGCAAAATTCGCAAAACCTTGGGAATTACAACTTTTTGGTGCAAAAGTGACGTCATAATTTGACCAAAAATCGTCGATTACTGCCAAAGTAAAACATTGACGGGGTTCCAATTTGCACCGGCACACTCGAGTGGGGTATCCGCTAGAAGTAATCACGCTAATTCGGCTTTTCAGGAGCTCGAAAATTAAAAAGGTTATTCCCCGGGCAGGGAAAAGGGAAGAGCGGCCATCTTGTTTTTCTAATAGTCAACTCTGGAAATCGCGTTTTGACGGTGCAAATCGACCAAGTTGAGCATCCTGAACAACTTTCCTGTGTGGAGTCATGCAAAATTCGCAAAACTATGGGAATTACAACTTTTTGGTGCAAAAGTGACGTCATAATTTGACCAAAAATCGTCGATTACCGCCAAAGTAAAACATTGAAGGGGTTCAAATTTGCACCGGCACACTCGGGTGTTGTATCCGCAAGAAGTAATCACGCTAATTCGGCTTTTCAGGGTGCCTCGAACATTAAAAAGGTTATTCCCCGGGCAGGAAAAAGGGAAGAGCGGCCATCTTGTTTTTCTAATAGTCAACTCTGGCAATCGCGTTTTGACGGTGCAAATCGACCAAGTTGAGCATCCTGAACAACTTTCCTGTGTGGAGTCATGCAAAATTCGCAAAACCTTGGGAATTACAACTTTTTGGTGCAAAAGTGACGTCATAATTTGACCAAAAATCGTCGATTACCGCCAAAGTAAAACATTGACGGGGTTCCAATTTGCACCGGCACACTCGAGTGGGGTATCCGCTAGAAGTAATCACGCTAATTCGGCTTTTCGGGAGCTCGAAAATTAAAAATTGTATTCCCCGGGCAGGGAAAAGGGAAGAGCGGCCATCTTGTTTTTCTAATAGTCAACTCTGGAAATCCCGTTTTGACGGTGCAAATCGACCAAGTTGAGCATCCTGAACAACTTTCCTGTGTGGAGTCATGCAAAATTCGCAAAACCTTGGGAATTACAACTTTTTGGTGCAAAAGTGACGTCATAATTTGACCAAAAATCTTCGATTACCGCCAAAGTAAAACATTGACGGGGTTCAAATTTGCACCGGCACACTCGGGTGGGGTATCCGCAAGAAGTAATCACGCTAATTCGTTTTTTTGGGGTGCCACGAAAATTAAAAAGGTTATTCCCCGGGCAGGAAAAAGGGAAGAGCGGCCATCTTGTTTTTCTAATAGTCAACTCTGGAAATCGCGTTTTGACGGTGCAAATCGACCAAGTTGAGCATCCTGAACAACTTTCCTGTGTGGAGTCATGCAAAATTCGCAAAACCTTGGGAATTACAACTTTTTTGTGCAAAAGTGACGTCATAATTTGACCAAAAATCGTCGATTACCGCCAAAGTAAAACATTGACGGGGTTCAAATTTGCACCGGCACACTCGAGTGGGGTATCCGCAAGAAGTAATCACGCTAATTCGGCTTTTCGGGGTGCCTCGAAATTTAAAAAGTTTATTCCCCGGGCAGGGAAAAGGGAAGAGCGGCCATCTTGTTTTTCTAATAGTCAACTCTGGAAATCGCGTTTTGACGGTGCAAATCGACCAAGTTGAGCATCCTGAACAACTTTCCTGTGTGGAGTCATGCAAAATTCGCAAAACCTTGGGAATTACAACTTTTTGGTGCAAAAGTGACGTCATAATTTGACCAAAAATCGTCGATTACCGCCAAAGTAAAACATTGACGGGGTTCAAATTTGCACCGGCACACTCGAGTGGGGTATCCGCAAGAAGTAATCACGCTAATTCGGCTTTTCGGGAGCTCGAAAATTAAAAAGTTTATTCCCCGGGCAGGGAAAAGGGAAGAGCGGCCATCTTGTTTTTCTAATAGTCAACTCTGGAAATCGCGTTTTGACGGTGCAAATCGACCAAGTTGAGCATCCTGAACAACTTTCCTGTGTGGAGTCATGCAAAATTCGCAAAACCTTGGGAATTACAACTTTTTGGTGCAAAAGTGACGTCATAATTTGACCAAAAATCGTCGATTACCGCCAAAGTAAAACTTTGACGGGGTTCCAATTTGCACCGGCACACTCGAGTGGGGTATCCGCTAGAAGTAATCACGCTAATTCGGCTTTTTGGGGTGCCACGAAAATTAAAAAGGTTATTCCCCGGGCAGGAAAAAGGGAAGAGCGGCCATCTTGTTTTTCTAATAGTCAACTCTGGAAATCGCGTTTTGACGGTGCAAATCGACCAAGTTGAGCATCCTGAACAACTTTCCTGTGTGGAGTCATGCAAAATTCGCAAAACCTTGGGAATTACAACTTTTTGGTGCAAAAGTGACGTCATAATTTGACCAAAAATCGTCGATTACTGCCAAAGTAAATGATTGACGGGGTTCCAATTTGCACCGGCACACTCGAGTGGGGTATCCGCTAGAAGTAATCACGCTAATTCGGCTTTTCAGGAGCTCGAAAATTAAAAATTTTATTCCCCGGGCAGGGAAAAGGGAAGAGCGGCCATCTTGTTTTTCTAATAGTCAACTCTGGAAATCCCGTTTTGACGGTGCAAATCGACCAAGTTGAGCATCCTGAACAACTTTCCTGTGTGGAGTCATGCAAAATTCGCAAAACCTTGGGAATTACAACTTTTTGGTGCAAAAGTGACGTCATAATTTGACCAAAAATCTTCGATTACCGCCAAAGTAAAACATTGACGGGGTTCAAATTTGCACCGGCACACTCGGGTGGGGTATCCGCAAGAAGTAATCACGCTAATTCGGTTTTTTGGGGTGCCACGAAAATTAAAAAGGTTATTCCCCGGGCAGGAAAAAGGGAAGAGCGGCCATCTTGTTTTTCTAATAGTCAACTCTGGAAATCGCGTTTTGACGGTGCAAATCGACCAAGTTGAGCATCCTGAACAACTTTCCTGTGTGGAGTCATGCAAAATTCGCAAAACCTTGGGAATTACAACTTTTTTGTGCAAAAGTGACGTCATAATTTGACCAAAAATCGTCGATTACCGCCAAAGTAAAACATTGACGGGGTTCAAATTTGTACCGGCACACTCGAGTGGGGTATCCGCAAGAAGTAATCACGCTAATTCGGCTTTTCGGGGTGCCTCGAAAATTAAAAAGTTTATTCCCCGGGCAGGGAAAAGGGAAGAGCGGCCATCTTGTTTTTCTAATAGTCAACTCTGGAAATCGCGTTTTGACGGTGCAAATCGACCAAGTTGAGCATCCTGAACAACTTTCCTGTGTGGAGTCATGCAAAATTCGCAAAACCTTGGGAATTACAACTTTTTGGTGCAAAAGTGACGTCATAATTTGACCAAAAATCGTCGATTACCGCCAAAGTAAAACATTGACGGGGTTCAAATTTGCACCGGCACACTCGAGTGGGGTATCCGCAAGAAGTAATCACGCTAATTCGGCTTTTCGGGAGCTCGAAAATTAAAAAGTTTATTCCCCGGGCAGGGAAAAGGGAAGAGCGGCCATCTTGTTTTTCTAATAGTCAACTCTGGAAATCGCGTTTTGACGGTGCAAATCAACCAAGTTGAGCATCCTGAACAACTTTCCTGTGTGGAGTCATGCAAAATTCGCAAAACCTTGGGAATTACAACTTTTTGGTGCAAAAGTAACGTCATAATTTGACCAAAAATCGTCGATTACCGCCAAAGTAAAACATTAACGGGGT
The DNA here is from genome assembly GCF_032118995.1 of Asterias amurensis. Lineage (NCBI taxonomy): Eukaryota > Metazoa > Echinodermata > Asteroidea > Forcipulatida > Asteriidae > Asterias > Asterias amurensis. The sequence goes on from NC_092655.1 coordinate 10,116,387, forward strand.
TCAAATTTGCACAGGCACACTCGAGTGGGGTATCCGCAAGAAGTAATCACGCTAATTCGGCTTTTCAGGAGCTCAAAAATTAAAAAGTTTATTCCCCGGGCAGGGAAAAGGGAAGAGCGGCCATCTTGTTTTTCTAATAGTCAATTCTGGAAATCGCGTTTTGACGGTGCAAATCGACCAAGTTGAGCATCCTGAACAACTTTCCTGTGTGGAGTCATGCAAAATTCGCAAAACCTTGGGAATTACAACTTTTTGGTGCAAAAGTGACGTCATAATTTGACCAAAAATCTTCGATTACTGCCAAAGTAAAACATTGACGGGGTTCAAATTTGCACCGGCACACTCGGGTGGGGTATCCGCAAGAAGTAATCACGCTAATTCGGTTTTTCGGGGTGCCACGAAAATTAATAAGGTTATTCCCCGGGCAGGAAAAAGGGAAGAGCGGCCATCTTGTTTTTCTAATAGTCAACTCTGGAAATCGCGTTTTGACGGTGCAAATCGACCAAGTTGAGCATCCTGAACAACTTTCCTGTGTGGAGTCATGCAAAATTCGCAAAACCTTGGGAATTACAACTTTTTGGTGCAAAAGTGACGTCATAATTTGACCAAAAATCGTCGATTACCGCCAAAGTAAAACATTGACGGGGTTCAAATTTGCACCGGCACACTCGAGTGGGGTATCCGCAAGAAGTAATCACGCTAATTCGGCTTTTCGGGAGCTCGAAAATTAAAAAGTTTATTCCCCGGGCAGGGAAAAGGGAAGAGCGGCCATCTTGTTTTTCTAATAGTCAACTCTGGAAATCGCGTTTTGACGGTGCAAATCGACCAAGTTGAGCATCCTGAACAACTTTCCTGTGTGGAGTCATGCACAATTCGCAAAACCTTGGGAATTACAACTTTTTGGTGGAAAAGTGACGTCATAATTTGACCAAAAATCGTCGATTACCGCCAAAGTAAAACATTGACGGGGTTCCAATTTGCACCGGCACACTCGCGTGGGGTATCCGCTAGAAGTAATCACGCTAATTCGGCTTTTCAGGAGCTCGAAAATTAAAAATTTTATTCCCCGGGCAGGGAAAAGGGAAGAGCGGCCATCTTGTTTTTCTAATAGTCAACTCTGGAAATCCCGTTTTGACGGTGCAAATCGACCAAGTTGAGCATCCTGAACAACTTTCCTGTGTGGAGTCATGCAAAATTCGCAAAACCTTGGGAATTACAACTTTTTGGTGCAAAAGTGACGTCATAATTTGACCAAAAATCGTCGATTACCGCCAAAGTAAAACATTGACGGGGTTCAAATTTGCACCGGCACACTCGAGTGGGGTATCCGCAAGAAGTAATCACGCTAATTCGGCTTTTCGGGAGCTCGAAAATTAAAAAGTTTATTCCCCGGGCAGGGAAAAGGGAAGAGCGGCCATCTTGTTTTTCTAATAGTCAACTCTGGAAATCCCGTTTTGACGGTGCAAATCGACCAAGTTGAGCATCCTGAACAACTTTCCTGTGTGGAGTCATGCAAAATTCGCAAAACCTTGGGAATTACAACTTTTTGGTGCAAAAGTGACGTCATAATTTGACCAAAAATCGTCGATTACCGCCAAAGTAAAACATTGACGGGGTTCAAATTTGCACCGGCACACTCGAGTGGGGTATCCGCAAGAAGTAATCACGCTAATTCGGCTTTTCGGGAGCTCGAAAATTAAAAATTTTATTCCCCGGGCAGGGAAAAGGGAAGAGCGGCCATCTTGTTTTTCTAATAGTCAACTCTGGAAATCGCGTTTTGACGGTGCAAATCGACCAAGTTGAGCATCCTGAACAACTTTCCTGTGTGGAGTCATGCAAAATTCGCAAAACCTTGGGAATTACAACTTTTTGGTGCAAAAGTGACGTCATAATTTGACCAAAAATCGTCGATTACCGCCAAAGTAAAACATTGACGGGGTTCCAATTTGCACCGGCACACTCGAGTGGGGTATCCGCTAGAAGTAATCACGCTAATTCGGCTTTTCGGGAGCTCGAAAATTAAAAATTTTATTCCCCGGGCAGGGAAAAGGGAAGAGCGGCCATCTTGTTTTTCTAATAGTCAACTCTGGAAATCGCGTTTTGACGGTGCAAATCGACCAAGTTGAGCATCCTGAACAACTTTCCTGTGTGGAGTCATGCAAAATTCGCAAAACCTTGGGAATTACAACTTTTTGGTGCAAAAGTGACGTCATAATTTGACCAAAAATCGTCGATTACCGCCAAAGTAAAACATTGACGGGGTTCCAATTTGCACCGGCACACTCGAGTGGGGTATCCGCTAGAAGTAATCACGCTAATTCGGCTTTTCAGGAGCTCGAAAATTAAAAATTTTATTCCCCGGGCAGGGAAAAGGGAAGAGCGGCCATCTTGTTTTTCTAATAGTCAACTCTGGAAATCCCGTTTTGACGGTGCAAATCGACCAAGTTGAGCATCCTGAACAACTTTCCTGTGTGGAGTCATGCAAAATTCGCAAAACCTTGGGAATTACAACTTTTTGGTGCAAAAGTGACGTCATAATTTGACCAAAAATCTTCGATTACCGCCAAAGTAAAACATTGACGGGGTTCAAATTTGCACCGGCACACTCGGGTGGGGTATCCGCAAGAAGTAATCACGCTAATTCGGTTTTTCGGGGTGCCACGAAAATTAAAAAGGTTATTCCCCGGGCAGGAAAAAGGGAAGAGCGGCCATCTTGTTTTTCTAATAGTCAACTCTGGAAATCGCGTTTTGACAATGCAAATCGACCAAGTTGAGCATCCTGAACAACTTTCCTGTGTGGAGTCATGCAAAATTCGCAAAACCTTGGGAATTACAACTTTTTGGTGCAAAAGTGACGTCATAATTTGACCAAAAATCGTCGATTACCGCCAAAGTAAAACATTGACGGGGTTCAAATTTGCACCGGCACACTCGAGTGGGGTATCCGCTAGAAGTAATCACGCTAATTCGGCTTTTCAGGAGCTCGAAAATTAAAAATTTTATTCCCCGGGCAGGGAAAAGGGAAGAGCGGCCATCTTGTTTTTCTAATAGTCAACTCTGGAAATCCCGTTTTGACGGTGCAAATCGACCAAGTTGAGCATCCTGAACAACTTTCCTGTGTGGAGTCATGCAAAATTCGCAAAACCTTGGGAATTACAACTTTTTGGTGCAAAAGTGACGTCATAATTTGACCAAAAATCTTCGATTACCGCCAAAGTAAAACATTGACGGGGTTCAAATTTGCACCGGCACACTCGGGTGGGGTATCCGCAAGAAGTAATCACGCTAATTCGGTTTTTCGGGGTGCCACGAAAATTAAAAAGGTTATTCCCCGGGCAGGAAAAAGGGAGAAGCGGCCATCTTGTTTTTCTAATAGTCAACTCTGGAAATCGCGTTTTGACGGTGCAAATCGACCAAGTTGAGCATCCTGAACAACTTTCCTGTGTGGAGTCATGCAAAATTCGCAAAACCTTGGGAATTACAACTTTTTGGTGCAAAAGTGACGTCATAATTTGACCAAAAATCGTCGATTACCGCCAAAGTAAAACATTGACGGGGTTCCAATTTGCACCGGCACACTCGAGTGGGGTATCCGCTAGAAGTAATCACGCTAATTCGGCTTTTCAGGAGCTCGAAAATTAAAAATTTTATTCCCCGGGCAGGGAAAAGGGAAGAGCGGCCATCTTGTTTTTCTAATAGTCAACTCTGGAAATCGCGTTTTGACGGTGCAAATCGACCAAGTTGAGCATCCTGAACAACTTTCCTGTGTGGAGTCATGCAAAATTCGCAAAACCTTGGGAATTACAACTTTTTTGTGCAAAAGTGACGTCATAATTTGACCAAAAATCTTCGATTACCGCCAAAGTAAAACATTGACGGGGTTCAAATTTGCACCGGCACACTCGGGTGGGGTATCCGCAAGAAGTAATCACGCTAATTCGGTTTTTCGGGGTGCCACGAAAATTAAAAAGGTTATTCCCCGGGCAGGAAAAAGGGAAGAGCGGCCATCTTGTTTTTCTAATAGTCAACTCTGGAAATCGCGTTTTGACGGTGCAAATCGACCAAGTTGAGCATCCTGAACAACTTTCCTGTGTGGAGTCATGCAAAATTCGCAAAACCTTGGGAATTACAACTTTTTGGTGCAAAAGTGACGTCATAATTTGACCAAAAATCGTCGATTACCGCCAAAGTAAAACATTGACGGGGTTCAAATTTGCACCGGCACACTCGAGTGGGGTATCCGCAAGAAGTAATCACGCTAATTCGGCTTTTCGGGAGCTCGAAAATTAAAAAGTTTATTCCCCGGGCAGGGAAAAGGGAAGAGCGGCCATCTTGTTTTTCTAATAGTCAACTCTGGAAATCGCGTTTTGACGGTGCAAATCGACCAAGTTGAGCATCCTGAACAACTTTCCTGTGTGGAGTCATGCAAAATTCGCAAAACCTTGGGAATTACAACTTTTTGGTGCAAAAGTGACGTCATAATTTGACCAAAAATCGTCGATTACCGCCAAAGTAAAACATTGACGGGGTTCCAATTTGCACCGGCACACTCGAGTGGGGTATCCGCTAGAAGTAATCACGCTTATTCGGCTTTTCGGGAGCTCGAAAATTAAAAATTTTATTCCCCGGGCAGGGAAAAGGGAAGAGCGGCCATCTTGTTTTTCTAATAGTCAACTCTGGAAATCCCGTTTTGACGGTGCAAATCGACCAAGTTGAGCATCCTGAACAACTTTCCTGTGTGGAGTCATGCAAAATTCGCAAAACCTTGGGAATTACAACTTTTTGGTGCAAAAGTGACGTCATCATTTGACCAAAAATCTTCGATTACCGCCAAAGTAAAACATTGACGGGGTTCAAATTTGCACCGGCACACTCGGGTGGGGTATCCGCAAGAAGTAATCACGCTAATTCGGTTTTTTGGGGTGCCACGAAAATTAAAAAGGTTATTCCCCGGGCAGGAAAAAGGGAAGAGCGGCCATCTTGTTTTTCTAATAGTCAACTCTGGAAATCGCGTTTTGACGGTGCAAATCGACCAAGTTGAGCATCCTGAACAACTTTCCTGTGTGGAGTCATACAAAATTCGCAAAACCTTGGGAATTACAACTTTTTTGTGCAAAAGTGACGTCATAATTTGACCAAAAATCTTCGATTACCGCCAAAGTAAAACATTGACGGGGTTCAAATTTGCACCGGCACACTCGGGTGGGGTATCCGCAAGAAGTAATCACGCTAATTCGGTTTTTCGGGGTGCCACGAAAATTAAAAAGGTTATTCCCCGGGCAGGAAAAAGGGAAGAGCGGCCATCTTGTTTTTCTAATAGTCAACTCTGGAAATCGCGTTTTGACGGTGCAAATCGACCAAGTTGAGCATCCTGAACAACTTTCCTGTGTGGAGTCATGCAAAATTCGCAAAACCTTGGGAATTACAATTTTTGGTGCAAAAGTGACGTCATAATTTGACCAAAAATCGTCGATTACCGCCAAAGTAAAACATTGACGGGGTTCAAATTTGCACCGGCACACTCGAGTGGGGTATCCGCAAGAAGTAATCACGCTAATTCGGCTTTTCGGGAGCTCGAAAATTAAAAAGTTTATTCCCCGGGCAGGGAAAAGGGAAGAGCGGCCATCTTGTTTTTCTAATAGTCAACTCTGGAAATCGCGATTTGACGGTGCAAATCGACCAAGTTGAGCATCCTGAACAACTTTCCTGTGTGGAGTCATGCAAAATTCGCAAAACCTTGGGAATTACAACTTTTTGGTGCAAAAGTGACGTCATAATTTGACCAAAAATCGTCGATTACCGCCAAAGTAAAACATTGACGGGGTTCCAATTTGCACCGGCACACTCGAGTGGGGTATCCGCTAGAAGTAATCACGCTAATTCGGCTTTTCAGGAGCTCGAAAATTAAAAATTTTATTCCCCGGGCAGGGAAAAGGGAAGAGCGGCCATCTTGTTTTTCTAATAGTCAACTCTGGAAATCCCGTTTTGACGGTGCAAATCGACCAAGTTGAGCATCCTGAACAACTTTCCTGTGTGGAGTCATGCAAAATTCGCAAAACCTTGGGAATTACAACTTTTTTGTGCAAAAGTGACGTCATAATTTGACCAAAAATCTTCGATTACCGCCAAAGTAAAACATTGACGGGGTTCAAATTTGCACCGGCACACTCGGGTGGGGTATCCGCAAGAAGTAATCACGCTAATTCGGTTTTTCGGGGTGCCACGAAAATTAAAAAGGTTATTCCCCGGGCAGGAAAAAGGGAAGAGCGGCCATCTTGTTTTTCTAATAGTCAACTCTGGAAATCGCGTTTTGACAGTGCAAATCGACCAAGTTGAGCATCCTGAACAACTTTCCTGTGTGGAGTCATGCAAAATTCGCAAAACCTTGGGAATTACAACTTTTTGGTGCAAAAGTGACGTCATAATTTGACCAAAAATCGTCGATTACCGCCAAAGTAAAACATTGACGGGGTTCAAATTTGCACCGGCACACTCGAGTGGGGTATCCGCAAGAAGTAATCACGCTAATTCGGCTTTTCGGGAGCTCGAAAATTAAAAAGTTTATTCCCCGGGCAGGGAAAAGGGAAGAGCGGCCATCTTGTTTTTCTAATAGTCAACTCTGGAAATCGCGTTTTGACGGTGCAAATCGACCAAGTTGAGCATCCTGAACAACTTTCCTGTGTGGAGTCATGCAAAATTCGCAAAACCTTGGGAATTACAACTTTTTGGTGCAAAAGTGACGTCATAATTTGACCAAAAATCGTCGATTACCGCCAAAGTAAAACATTGACGGGGTTCCAATTTGCACCGGCACACTCGAGTGGGGTATCCGCTAGAAGTAATCACGCTTATTCGGCTTTTCGGGAGCTCGAAAATTAAAAATTTTATTCCCCGGGCAGGGAAAAGGGAAGAGCGGCCATCTTGTTTTTCTAATAGTCAACTCTGGAAATCCCGTTTTGACGGTGCAAATCGACCAAGTTGAGCATCCTGAACAACTTTCCTGTGTGGAGTCATGCAAAATTCGCAAAACCTTGGGAATTACAACTTTTTGGTGCAAAAGTGACGTCATCATTTGACCAAAAATCTTCGATTACCGCCAAAGTAAAACATTGACGGGGTTCAAATTTGCACCGGCACACTCGGGTGGGGTATCCGCAAGAAGTAATCACGCTAATTCGGTTTTTTGGGGTGCCACGAAAATTAAAAAGGTTATTCCCCGGGCAGGAAAAAGGGAAGAGCGGCCATCTTGTTTTTCTAATAGTCAACTCTGGAAATCGCGTTTTGACGGTGCAAATCGACCAAGTTGAGCATCCTGAACAACTTTCCTGTGTGGAGTCATACAAAATTCGCAAAACCTTGGGAATTACAACTTTTTTGTGCAAAAGTGACGTCATAATTTGACCAAAAATCTTCGATTACCGCCAAAGTAAAACATTGACGGGGTTCAAATTTGCACCGGCACACTCGGGTGGGGTATCCGCAAGAAGTAATCACGCTAATTCGGTTTTTCGGGGTGCCACGAAAATTAAAAAGGTTATTCCCCGGGCAGGAAAAAGGGAAGAGCGGCCATCTTGTTTTTCTAATAGTCAACTCTGGAAATCGCGTTTTGACGGTGCAAATCGACCAAGTTGAGCATCCTGAACAACTTTCCTGTGTGGAGTCATGCAAAATTCGCAAAACCTTGGGAATTACAATTTTTGGTGCAAAAGTGACGTCATAATTTGACCAAAAATCGTCGATTACCGCCAAAGTAAAACATTGACGGGGTTCAAATTTGCACCGGCACACTCGAGTGGGGTATCCGCAAGAAGTAATCACGCTAATTCGGCTTTTCGGGAGCTCGAAAATTAAAAAGTTTATTCCCCGGGCAGGGAAAAGGGAAGAGCGGCCATCTTGTTTTTCTAATAGTCAACTCTGGAAATCGCGATTTGACGGTGCAAATCGACCAAGTTGAGCATCCTGAACAACTTTCCTGTGTGGAGTCATGCAAAATTCGCAAAACCTTGGGAATTACAACTTTTTGGTGCAAAAGTGACGTCATAATTTGACCAAAAATCGTCGATTACCGCCAAAGTAAAACATTGACGGGGTTCCAATTTGCACCGGCACACTCGAGTGGGGTATCCGCTAGAAGTAATCACGCTAATTCGGCTTTTCGGGAGCTCGAAAATTAAAAATTTTATTCCCCGGGCAGGGAAAAGGGAAGAGCGGCCATCTTGTTTTTCTAATAGTCAACTCTGGAAATCCCGTTTTGACGGTGCAAATCGACCAAGTTGAGCATCCTGAACAACTTTCCTGTGTGGAGTCATGCAAAATTCGCAAAACCTTGGGAATTACAACTTTTTGGTGCAAAAGTGACGTCATAATTTGACCAAAAATCTTCGATTACCGCCAAAGTAAAACATTGACGGGGTTCAAATTTGCACCGGCACACTCGGGTGGGGTATCCGCAAGAAGTAATCACGCTAATTCGGTTTTTGGGGGTGCCACGAAAATTAAAAAGGTTATTCCCCGGGCAGGGAAAAGGGAAGAGCGGCCATCTTGTTTTTCTAATAGTCAACTCTGGAAATCGCGTTTTGACGGTGCAAATCGACCAAGTTGAGCATCCTGAACAACTTTCCTGTGTGGAGTCATGCAAAATTCGCAAAACCTTGGGAATTACAACTTTTTGGTGCAAAAGTAACGTCATAATTTGACCAAAAATCGTCGATTACCGCCAAAGTAAAACATTAACGGGGTTCAAATTTGCACAGGCACACTCGAGTGGGGTATCCGCAAGAAGTAATCACGCTAATTCGGCTTTTCAGGAGCTCAAAAATTAAAAAGTTTATTCCCCGGGCAGGGAAAAGGGAAGAGCGGCCATCTTGTTTTTCTAATAGTCAATTCTGGAAATCGCGTTTTGACGGTGCAAATCGACCAAGTTGAGCATCCTGAACAACTTTCCTGTGTGGAGTCATGCAAAATTCGCAAAACCTTGAGAATTACAACTTTTTGGTGCAAAAGTGACGTTATAATTTGACCAAAAATCTTCGATTACCGCCAAAGTAAAACATTGACGGGGTTCAAATTTGCACCGGCACACTCGGGTGGGGTATCCGCAAGAAGTAATCACGCTAATTCGGTTTTTCGGGGTGCCACGAAAATTAAAAAGGTTATTCCCCGGGCAGGGAAAAGGGAAGAGCGGCCATCTTGTTTTTCTAATAGTCAACTCTGGAAATCCCGTTTTGACGGTGCAAATCGACCAAGTTGAGCATCCTGAACAACTTTCCTGTGTGGAGTCATGCAAAATTCGCAAAACCTTGGGAATTACAACTTTTTTGTGCAAAAGTGACGTCATAATTTGACCAAAAATCTTCGATTACCGCCAAAGTAAAACATTGACGGGGTTCAAATTTGCACCGGCACACTCGGGTGGGGTATCCGCAAGAAGTAATCACGCTAATTCGGTTTTTCGGGGTGCCACGAAAATTAAAAAGGTTATTCCCCGGGCAGGAAAAAGGGAAGAGCGGCCATCTTGTTTTTCTAATAGTCAACTCTGGAAATCGCGTTTTGACGGTGCAAATCGACCAAGTTGAGCATCCTGAACAACTTTCCTGTGTGGAGTCATGCAAAATTCGCAAAACCTTGGGAATTACAACTTTTTGGTGCAAAAGTGACGTCATAATTTGACCAAAAATCGTCGATTACCGCCAAAGTAAAACATTGACGGGGTTCAAATTTGCACCGGCACACTCGAGTGGGGTATCCGCTAGAAGTAATCACGCTAATTCGGCTTTTCAGGAGCTCGAAAATTAAAAATTTTATTCCCCGGGCAGGGAAAAGGGAAGAGCGGCCATCTTGTTTTTCTAATAGTCAACTCTGGAAATCCCGTTTTGACGGTGCAAATCGACCAAGTTGAGCATCCTGAACAACTTTCCTGTGTGGAGTCATGCAAAATTCGCAAAACCTTGGGAATTACAACTTTTTTGTGCAAAAGTGACGTCATAATTTGACCAAAAATCTTCGATTACCGCCAAAGTAAAACATTGACGGGGTTCAAATTTGCACCGGCACACTCGGGTGGGGTATCCGCAAGAAGTAATCACGCTAATTCGGTTTTTCGGGGTGCCACGAAAATTAAAAAGGTTATTCCCCGGGCAGGAAAAAGGGAAGAGCGGCCATCTTGTTTTTCTAATAGTCAACTCTGGAAATCGCGTTTTGACGGTGCAAATCGACCAAGTTGAGCATCCTGAACAACTTTCCTGTGTGGAGTCATGCAAAATTCGCAAAACCTTGGGAATTACAACTTTTTGGTGCAAAAGTGACGTCATAATTTGACCAAAAATCGTCGATTACCGCCAAAGTAAAACATTGACGGGGTTCCAATTTGCACCGGCACACTCGAGTGGGGTATCCGCTAGAAGTAATCACGCTAATTCGGCTTTTCAGGAGCTCGAAAATTAAAAAGGTTATTCCCCGGGCAGGGAAAAGGGAAGAGCGGCCATCTTGTTTTTCTAATAGTCAACTCTGGAAATCCCGTTTTGACGGTGCAAATCGACCAAGTTGAGCATCCTGAACAACTTTCCTGTGTGGAGTCATGCAAAATTCGCAAAACCTTGGGAATTACAACTTTTTTGTGCAAAAGTGACGTCATAATTTGACCAAAAATCTTCGATTACCGCCAAAGTAAAACATTGACGGGGTTCAAATTTGCACCGGCACACTCGGGTGGGGTATCCGCAAGAAGTAATCACGCTAATTCGGTTTTTCGGGGTGCCACGAAAATTAAAAAGGTTATTCCCCGGGCAGGAAAAAGGGAAGAGCGGCCATCTTGTTTTTCTAATAGTCAACTCTGGAAATCGCGTTTTGACGGTGCAAATCGACCAAGTTGAGCATCCTGAACAACTTTCCTGTGTGGAGTAATGCAAAATTCGCAAAACCTTGGGAATTACAACTTTTTGGTGCAAAAGTGACGTCATAATTTGACCAAAAATCGTCGATTACCGCCAAAGTAAAACATTGACGGGGTTCAAATTTGCACCGGCACACTCGAGTGGGGTATCCGCAAGAAGTAATCACGCTAATTCGGCTTTTCGGGAGCTCGAAAATTAAAAAGTTTATTCCCCGGGCAGGGAAAAGGGAAGAGCGGCCATCTTGTTTTTCTAATAGTCAACTCTGGAAATCGCGTTTTGACGGTGCAAATCGACCAAGTTGAGCATCCTGAACAACTTTCCTGTGTGGAGTCATGCAAAATTCGCAAAACCTTGGGAATTACAACTTTTTGGTGCAAAAGTGACGTCATAATTTGACCAAAAATCGTCGATTACCGCCAAAGTAAAACATTGACGGGGTTCCAATTTGCACCGGCACACTCGAGTGGGGTATCCGCTAGAAGTAATCACGCTTATTCGGCTTTTCGGGAGCTCGAAAATTAAAAATTTTATTCCCCGGGCAGGGAAAAGGGAAGAGCGGCCATCTTGTTTTTCTAATAGTCAACTCTGGAAATCCCGTTTTGACGGTGCAAATCGACCAAGTTGAGCATCCTGAACAACTTTCCTGTGTGGAGTCATGCAAAATTCGCAAAACCTTGGGAATTACAACTTTTTGGTGCAAAAGTGACGTCATAATTTGACCAAAAATCTTCGATTACCGCCAAAGTAAAACATTGACGGGGTTCAAATTTGCACCGGCACACTCGGGTGGGGTATCCGCAAGAAGTAATCACGCTAATTCGGTTTTTTGGGGTGCCACGAAAATTAAAAATTTTATTCCCCGGGCAGGGAAAAGGGAAGAGCGGCCATCTTGTTTTTCTAATAGTCAACTCTGGAAATCGCGTTTTGACGGTGCAAATCGACCAAGTTGAGCATCCTGAACAACTTTCCTGTGTGGAGTCATACAAAATTCGCAAAACCTTGGGAATTACAACTTTTTTGTGCAAAAGTGACGTCATAATTTGACCAAAAATCTTCGATTACCGCCAAAGTAAAACATTGACGGGGTTCAAATTTGCACCGGCACACTCGGGTGGGGTATCCGCAAGAAGTAATCACGCTAATTCGGTTTTTCGGGGTGCCACGAAAATTAAAAAGGTTATTCCCCGGGCAGGAAAAAGGGAAGAGCGGCCATCTTGTTTTTCTAATAGTCAACTCTGGAAATCGCGTTTTGACGGTGCAAATCGACCAAGTTGAGCATCCTGAACAACTTTCCTGTGTGGAGTCATGCAAAATTCGCAAAACCTTGGGAATTACAACTTTTTGGTGCAAAAGTGACGTCATAATTTGACCAAAAATCGTCGATTACCGCCAAAGTAAAACATTGACGGGGTTCCAATTTGCACCGGCACACTCGAGTGGGGTATCCGCTAGAAGTAATCACGCTAATTCGGCTTTTCGGGAGCTCGAAAATTAAAAATTTTATTCCCCGGGCAGGGAAAAGGGAAGAGCGGCCATCTTGTTTTTCTAATAGTCAACTCTGGAAATCCCGTTTTGACGGTGCAAATCGACCAAGTTGAGCATCCTGAACAACTTTCCTGTGTGGAGTCATGCAAAATTCGCAAAACCTTGGGAATTACAACTTTTTGGTGCAAAAGTGACGTCATAATTTGACCAAAAATCTTCGATTACCGCCAAAGTAAAACATTGACGGGGTTCAAATTTGCACCGGCACACTCGGGTGGGGTATCCGCAAGAAGTAATCACGCTAATTCGGTTTTTGGGGGTGCCACGAAAATTAAAAAGGTTATTCCCCGGGCAGGGAAAAGGGAAGAGCGGCCATCTTGTTTTTCTAATAGTCAACTCTGGAAATCGCGTTTTGACGGTGCAAATCGACCAAGTTGAGCATCCTGAACAACTTTCCTGTGTGGAGTCATGCAAAATTCGCAAAACCTTGGGAATTACAACTTTTCGGTGCAAAAGTAACGTCATAATTTGACCAAAAATCGTCGATTACCGCCAAAGTAAAACATTAACGGGGTTCAAATTTGCACAGGCACACTCGAGTGGGGTATCCGCAAGAAGTAATCACGCTAATTCGGCTTTTCAGGAGCTCAAAAATTAAAAAGTTTATTCCCCGGGCAGGGAAAAGGGAAGAGCGGCCATCTTGTTTTTCTAATAGTCAATTCTGGAAATCGCGTTTTGACGGTGCAAATCGACCAAGTTGAGCATCCTGAACAACTTTCCTGTGTGGAGTCATGCAAAATTCGCAAAACCTTGAGAATTACAACTTTTTGGTGCAAAAGTGACGTCATAATTTGACCAAAAATCTTCGATTACCGCCAAAGTAAAACATTGACGGGGTTCAAATTTGCACCGGCACACTCGGGTGGGGTATCCGCAAGAAGTAATCACGCTAATTCGGTTTTTCGGGGTGCCACGAAAATTAAAAAGGTTATTCCCCGGGCAGGAAAAAGGGAAGAGCGGCCATCTTGTTTTTCTAATAGTCAACTCTGGAAATCGCGTTTTGACGGTGCAAATCGACCAAGTTGAGCATCCTGAACAACTTTCCTGTGTGGAGTCATGCAAAATTCGCAAAACCTTGGGAATTACAACTTTTTGGTGCAAAAGTGACGTCATAATTTGACCAAAAATCGTCGATTACCGCCAAAGTAAAACATTGACGGGGTTCAAATTTGCACCGGCACACTCGAGTGGGGTATCCGCAAGAAGTAATCACGCTAATTCGGCTTTTCGGGAGCTCGAAAATTAAAAAGTTTATTCCCCGGGCAGGGAAAAGGGAAGAGCGGCCATCTTGTTTTTCTAATAGTCAACTCTGGAAATCGTGTTTTGACGGTGCAAATCGACCAAGTTGAGCATCCTGAACAACTTTCCTGTGTGGAGTCATGCAAAAATTGCAAAACCTTGGGAACTTTTTGGTGCAAAAGTGACGTCATAATTTGACCAAAAATCGTCGATTACCGCCAAAGTAAAACATTGACGGGGTTCCAATTTGCACCGGCACACTCGAGTGGGGTATCCGCTAGAAGTAATCACGCTAATTCGGCTTTTCGGGAGCTCGAAAATTAAAAATTTTATTCCCCGGGCAGGGAAAAGGGAAGAGCGGCCATCTTGTTTTTCTAATAGTCAACTCTGGAAATCCCGTTTTGACGGTGCAAATCGACCAAGTTGAGCATCCTGAACCACTTTCCTGTGTGGAGTCATGCAAAACTCGCAAAACCTTGGGAATTACAACTTTTTGGTGCAAAAGTGACGTCATAATTTGACCAAAAATCTTCGATTACCGCCAAAGTAAAACATTGACGGGGTTCAAATTTGCACCGGCACACTCGGGTGGGGTATCCGCAAGAAGTAATCACGCTAATTCGGTTTTTTGGGGTGCCACGAAAATTAAAAAGGTTATTCCCCGGGCAGGAAAAAGGGAAGAGCGGCCATCTTGTTTTTCTAATAGTCAACTCTGGTAATCGCGTTTTGACGGTGCAAATCGACCAAGTTGAGCATCCTGAACAACTTTCCTGTGTGGAGTCATGCAAAATTCGCAAAACCTTGGGAATTACAACTTTTTTGTGCAAAAGTGACGTCATAATTTGACCAAAAATCGTCGATTACCGCCAAAGTAAAACATTGACGGGGTTCAAATTTGCACCGGCACACTCGGGTGGGGTATCCGCAAGAAGTAATCACGCTAATTCGATTTTTCGGGGTGCCACGAAAATTAAAAAGTTTATTCCCGGGCTGGGAAAAGGGAAGAGCGGCCATCTTATTTTTCTAATTGTCAACTCTGGAAATCGCATTTTGACGGTTCAAATCGACCAAGTTGAGCATCCTGAACAACTTTCCTGTGTGGAGTCATGCAAAATTCGCAAAACCTTGGGAATTACAACTTTTTGGTGCAAAAGTGACGTCATAATTTGACCAAAAATCGTCGATTACCGCCAAAGTAAAACATTGGCGTGCTTCAAATTTGCACCGGCACAATCGGGTGGGGTATCCGCAAGAAGTAATCAGGCTAATTCGGCTTTTCGGGGTGCCTCGAAAATTAAAAAGGTTATTCCCCGGGCAGGAAAAAGGGAAGAGCGGCCATCTTGTTTTTCTAATAGTCAACTCTCGCAATCGCGTTTTGACTGTGCAAATCGACCAAGTTGAGCATCCTGAACAACTTTCCTGTGTGGGGTCATGCAAAATTCGCAAAACCTTGGGAATTACAACTTTTTGGTGCAAAAGTGACGTCATAATTTGACCAAAAATCGTCGTTTACCGCCAAAGTAAAACATTGACGGGGTTCAAATTTGCACCGGCACACTCGCGTGGGGTATCCGCAAGAAGTAATCACGCTAGTTCGGCTTTTCGGGGTGCCTCGAAAATTAAAAAGGTTATTTACCGGGCAGGAAAAAGGGAAGAGCGGCCATCTTGTTTTTCTAATAGTCAACTCTGGAAATCGCATTTTGACGGTGCAAATCGACCAAGTTGAGCATCCTGAACAACTTTCCTGTGTGGAGTCATGCAAAATTCGCAAAACCTTGGGAATTACAACTTTTTTGTGCAAAAGTGACGTCATATATTGACCAAAAATCGTCGATTACCGCCAAAGTAAAACATTGGCGTGCTTCAAATTTGCACCGGCACAATCGGGTGGGGTATCCGCAAGAAGTAATCAGGCTAATTCGGCTTTTCGGGGTGCCTCGAAAATTAAAAAGGTTATTCCCCGGGCAGGAAAAAGGGAAGAGCGGCCATCTTGTTTTTCTAATAGTCAACTCTCGCAATCGCGTTTTGACTGTGCAAATCGACCAAGTTGAGCATCCTGAACAACTTTCCTGTGTGGGGTCATGCAAAATTCGCAAAACCTTGGGAATTACAACTTTTTGGTGCAAAAGTGACGTCATAATTTGACCAAAAATCGTCGTTTACCGCCAAAGTAAAACATTGACGGGGTTCAAATTTGCACCGGCACACTCGCGTGGGGTATCCGCAAGAAGTAATCACGCTAGTTCGGCTTTTCGGGGTGCCTCGAAAATTAAAAAGGTTATTTACCGGGCAGGAAAAAGGGAAGAGCGGCCATCTTGTTTTTCTAATAGTCAACTCTGGAAATCGCATTTTGACGGTGCAAATCGACCAAGTTGAGCATCCTGAACAACTTTCCTGTGTGGAGTCATGCAAAATTCGCAAAACCTTGGGAATTACAACTTTTTTGTGAAAAAGTGACGTCATATATTGACCAAAAATCGTCGATTACCGCCAAAGTAAAACATTGGCGTGCTTCAAATTTGCACCGGCACACTCGGGTGGGGTATCCGCAAGAAGTAATCACGCTAATTCGGTTTTTTCGGGTGCCTCGAAAATTAAAAAGGTTATTCCCCGGGCAGGAAAAAGGGAAGAGCGGCCATCTTGTTTTTCTAATAGTCAACTCTGGCAATCGCGTTTTGACGGTGCAAATCGACCAAGTTGAGCATCCTGAACAACTTTCCTGTGTGGGGTCATGCAAAAATCGCAAAACCTTGGGAATTACAACTTTTTGGTGCAAAAGTGACGTCATAATTTGACCAAAAATCGTCGATTACCGCCAAAGTAAAACATTGACGGGGTTCAAATTTGCACCGGCACACTCGCGTGGGGTATCCGCAAGAAGTAATCACGCTAGTTCGGCTTTTCGGGGTGCCTCGATAATTAAAAAGGTTATTCCCCGGGCAGGAAAAAGGGAAGAGCGGCCATCTTGTTTTTCTAATAGTCAACTCTGGCAATCGCGTTTTGACGGTGCAAATCGACCAAGTTGAGCATCCTGAACAACTTTCCTGTGTGGAGTCATGCAAAATTCGCAAAACCTTGGGAATTACAACTTTTTTGTGCAAAAGTGACGTCATAATTTGACCAAAAATCGTCGATTACCGCCAAAGTAAAACATTGACGGGGTTCAAATTTGCACCGGCACACTCGGGTGGGGTATCCGCAAGAAGTAATCACGCTAATTCGATTTTTCGGGGTGCCACGAAAATTAAAAAGTTTATTCCCCGGGCTGGGAAAAGGGAAGAGCGGCCATCTTATTTTTCTAATTGTAAACTCTGGAAATCGCATTTTGACGGTTCAAATCGACCAAGTTGAGCATCCTGAACAACTTTCCTGTGTGGAGTCATGCAAAATTCGCAAAACCTTGGGAATTACAACTTTTTGGTGCAAAAGTGACGTCATAATTTGACCAAAAATCGTCGATTACCGCCAAAGTAAAACATTGGCGTGCTTCAAATTTGCACCGGCACACTCGGGTGGGGTATCCGCAAGAAGTAATCAGGCTAATTCGGCTTTTCTGGGTGCCTCGAAAATTAAAAAGGTTATTCCCCGGGCAGGAAAAAGGGAAGAGCGGCCATCTTGTTTTTCTAATAGTCAACTCTGGCAATCCCGTTTTGACTGTGCAAATCGACCAAGTTGAGCATCCTGAACAACTTTCCTGTGTGGGGTCATGCAAAATTCGCAAAACCTTGGGAATTACAACTTTTTGGTGCAAAAGTGACGTCATAATTTGACCAAAAATCGTCGATTACCGCCAAAGTAAAACATTGACGGGGTTCAAATTTGCACCGGCACACTCGCGTGGGGTATCCGCAAGAAGTAATCACGCTAGTTCGGCTTTTCGGGGTGCCTCGAAAATTAAAAAGGTTATTTACCGGGCAGGAAAAAGGGAAGAGCGGCCATCTTGTTTTTCTAATAGTCAACTCTGGAAATCGCATTTTGACGGTGCAAATCGACCAAGTTGAGCATCCTGAACAACTTTCCTGTGTGGAGTCAAGCAAAATTCGCAAAACCTTGGGAATTACAACTTTTTTGTGCAAAAGTGACGTCATATATTGACCAAAAATCGTCGATTACCGCCAAAGTAAAACATTGGCGTGCTTCAAATTTGCACCGGCACACTCGGGTGGGGTATCCGCAAGAAGTAATCACGCTAATTCGTTTTTTTCAGGTGCCTCGAAAATTAAAAAGGTTATTCCCCGGGCAGGAAAAAGGGAAGAGCGGCCATCTTGTTTTTCTAATAGTCAACTCTGGCAATCGCGTTTTGACGGTGCAAATCGACCAAGTTGAGCATCCTGAACAACTTTCCTGCGTGGGGTCATGCAAAATTCGCAAAACCTTGGGAATTACAACTTTTTGGTGCAAAAGTGACGTCATAATTTGACCAAAAATCGTCGATTACCGCCAAAGTAAAACATTGACGGGGTTCAAATTTGCACCGGCACACTCGCGTGGGGTATCCGCAAGAAGTAATCACGCTAGTTCGGCTTTTCGGGGTGCCTCGAAAATTAAAAAGGTTATTCCCCGGGCAGGGAAAAGGGAAGAGCGGCCATCTTGTTTTTCTAATAGTAAACTCTGGAAATCGCGTTTTGACGGTGCAAATCGACCAAGTTGAGCATCCTGAACAACTTTCCTGTGTGGAGTCATGCAAAATTCGCAAAACTATGGGAATTACAACTTTTTGGTGCAAAAGTGACGTCATAATTTGACCAAAAATCGTCGATTACCGCCAAAGTAAAACATTGAAGGGGTTCAAATTTGCACCGGCACACTCGGGTGTTGTATCCGCAAGAAGTAATCACGCTAATTCGGCTTTTCAGGGTGCCTCGAACATTAAAAAGGTTATTCCCCGGGCAGGAAAAAGGGAAGAGCGGCCATCTTGTTTTTCTAATAGTCAACTCTGGCAATCGCGTTTTGACGGTGCAAATCGACCAAGTTGTGCATCCTGAACAACTTTCCTGTGTGGGGTCATGCAAAATTCGCAAAACCTTGGGAATTACAACTTTTTGGTGCAAAAGTGACGTCATAATTTGACAAAAAATCGTTGATTACCGCCAAAGTAAAACATTGACGGGGTTCAAATTTGCACCGGCACACTCGCGTGGGGTATCCGCAAGAAGTAATCACGCTAGTTCGGCTTTTCGGGGTGCCTCGAAAATTAAAAAGGTTATTCCCCGGGCAGGAAAAAGGGAAGAGCGGCCATCTTGTTTTTCTAATAGTCAACTCTGGCAATCGCGTTTTGACGGTGCAAATCGACCAAGTTGAGCATCCTGAACAACTTTCCTGTGTGGGGTCATGCAAAATTCGCAAAACCTTGGGAATTACAACTTTTTGATGCAAAAGTGACGTCATAATTTGACCGAAAATCGTCGATTACCGCCAAAGTAAAACATTGACGGGGTTCAAATTTGCACCGGCACACTCGAGTGGGGTATCCGCAAGAAGTAATCACGCTAATTCGGCTTTTCGGGAGCTCGAAAATTAAAAAGTTTATTCCCCGGGCAGGAAAAAGGGAAGAGCGGCCATCTTGTTTTTCTAATAGTCAACTCTGGAAATCGCGTTTTGACGGTGCAAATCGACCAAGTTGAGCATCCTGAACAACTTTCCTGTGTGGAGTCATGCAAAATTCGCAAAACCTTGGGAATTACAACTTTTTGGTGCAAAAGTGACGTCATAATTTGACCAAAAATCTTCGATTACCGCCAAAGTAAAACATTGACGGGGTTCAAATTTGCACCGGCACACTCGGGTGGGGTATCCGCAAGAAGTAATCACGCTAATTTGGTTTTTCGGGGTGCCACTAAAATTAAAAAGGTTATTCCCCGGGCAGGGAAAAGGGAAGAGCGGCCATCTTGTTTTTCTAATAGTCAACTCTGGAAATCGCGTTTTGACGGTGCAAATCGACCAAGTTGAGCATCCTGAACAACTTTCCTGTGTGGAGTCATACAAAATTCGCAAAAACATTGGGAAATACAACTTTTTGGTGCAAAAGTGACGTCATAATTTGACCAAAAATCGTCGATTACCGCCAAAGTAAAACATTGACGGGGTTCAAATTTGCACCGGCACACTCGAGTGGGGTATCCTCAAGAAGTAATCACGCTAATTCGGCTTTTCGGGGTGCCTCGAAAATTAAAAAGGTTATTCCCCGGGCAGGAAAAAGGGAAGAGCGGCCATCTTGTTTTTCTAATAGTCAACTCTGGCAATCGCGTTTTGACAATGCAAATCGACCAAGTTGAGCATCCTGAACAACTTTCCTGTGTGGGGTCATGCAAAATTCGCAAAACCTTGGGAATTACAACTTTTTGGTGCAAAAGTGACGTCATAATTTGACCAAAAATCGTCGATTACCGCCAAAGTAAAACATTGACGGGGTTCAAATTTGCACCACACACTCGAGTGGGGTATCCGCAAGAAGTAATCACGCTAATTCGGCTTTTCGGGAGCTCGAAAATTAAAAAGTTTATTCTCCGGGCAGGGAAAAGGGAAGAGCGGCCATCTTGTTTTTCTAATAGTCAACTCTGGAAATCGCGTTTTGACGGTGCAAATCGACCAAGTTGAGCATCCTGAACAACTTTCCTGTGTGGAGTCATGCAAAATTCGCAAAACCTTGGGAATTACAACTTTTTGGTGCAAAAGTGACGTCATATATTGACCAAAAATCGTCGATTACCGCCAAAGTAAAACATTGGCGTGGTTCAAATTTGCACCGGCACACTCGGGTGGGGTATCCGCAAGAAGTAATCACGCTATATCGGTTTTTCAGGGTGCCACGAAAATTAAGAAGGTTATTCCCCGGGCAGGAAAAAGGGAAGAGCGGCCATCTTGTTTTTCTAATAGTCAACTCTGGCAATCGCGTTTTGACGGTGCAAATCGACCAAGTTGAGCATCCTGAACAACTTTCCTGTGTGGAGTCATGCAAAATTCGCAAAACCTTGGGAATTACAACTTTTTGGTGCAAAAGTGACGTCATAATTTGACCAAAAATCGTCGATTACCGCCAAAGTAAAACATTGAAGGGGTTCAAATTTGCACCGGCACACTCGGGTGGGGTATCCGCAAGAAGTAATCACGCTAGTTCGGCTTTTCGGGGTGCCACGAAAATTAAAAAGGATATTCCCCGGGCAGGAAAAAGGGAAGAGCGGCCATCTTGTTTTTCTAATAGTCAACTCTGGAAATCGCGTTTTGACGGTGCAAATCGACCAAGTTGAGCATCCTGAACAACTTTCCTGTGTGGGGTCATGCAAAATTCGCAAAACCTTGGGAATTACAACTTTTTGGTGCAAAAGTGACGTCATAATTTGACCAAAAATCGTCGATTACCGCCAAAGTAAAACATTGACGGGGTTCAAATTTGCACCGGTACACTCGCGTGGGGTATCCGCAAGAAGTAATCACGCTAGTTCGGCTTTTCGGGGTGCCTCGAAAATTAAAAAGGTTATTCCCCGGGCAGGAAAAAGGGAAGAGCGGCCATCTTGTTTTTCTAATAGTCAACTCTGGCAATCGCGTTTTGACGGTGCAAATCGACCAAGTTGAGCATCCTGAACACCTCCCTGTGTGGGGTCATGCAAAATTCGCAAAACCTTGGGAATTACAACTTTTTGATGCAAAAGTGACGTCATAATTTGACCGAAAATCGTCGATTACCGCCAAAGTAAAACATTGACGGGGTTCAAATTTGCACCGGCACACTCGAGTGGGGTATCCGCAAGAAGTAATCACGCTAATTCGGCTTTTCAGGGTGCCTCGAAAATTAAAAAGTTTATTCCACGGGCAGGGAAAAGGGAAGAGCGGCCATCTTGTTTTTCTAATAGTCAACTCTGGAAATCGCGTTTTGACGGTGCAAATCGACCAAGTTGAGCATCCTGAACAACTTTCCTGTGTGGAGTCATGCAAAATTCGCAAAACCTTGGGAATTACAACTTTTTGGTGCAAAAGTGACGTCATAATTTGACCAAAAATCGTCGATTACCGCCAAAGTAAAACATTGACGGGGTTCAAATTTGCACCGGCACACTCGCGTGGGGTATCCGCAAGAAGTAATTACGCTAGTTCGGCTTTTCGGGGTGCCTCGAAAATTAAAAAGGTTATTCCCCGGGCAGGGAAAAGGGAAGAGCGGCCATCTTGTTTTTCTAATAGTAAACTCTGGAAATCGCGTTTTGACGGTGCAAATCGACCAAGTTGAGCATCCTGAACAACTTTCCTGTGTGGAGTCATGCAAAATTCGCAAAACTATGGGAATTACAACTTTTTGGTGCAAAAGTGACGTCATAATTTGACCAAAAATCGTCGATTACCGCCAAAGTAAAACATTGAAGGGGTTCAAATTTGCACCGGCACACTCGGGTGTTGTATCCGCAAGAAGTAATCACGCTAATTCGGCTTTTCAGGGTGCCTCGAACATTAAAAAGGTTATTCCCCGGGCAGGAAAAAGGGAAGAGCGGCCATCTTGTTTTTCTAATAGTCAACTCTGGCAATCGCGTTTTGACGGTGCAAATCGACCAAGTTGTGCATCCTGAACAACTTTCCTGTGTGGGGTCATGCAAAATTCGCAAAACCTTGGGAATTACAACTTTTTGGTGCAAAAGTGACGTCATAATTTGACAAAAAATCGTTCATTACCGCCAAAGTAAAACATTGACGGGGTTCAAATTTGCACCGGCACACTCGCGTGGGGTATCCGCAAGAAGTAATCACGCTAGTTCGGCTTTTCGGGGTGCCTCGAAAATTAAAAAGGTTATTCCCCGGGCAGGAAAAAGGGAAGAGCGGCCATCTTGTTTTTCTAATAGTCAACTCTGGCAATCGCGTTTTGACAGTGCAAATCGACCAAGTTGAGCATCCTGAACAACTTTCCTGTGTGGGGTCATGCAAAATTCGCAAAACCTTGGGAATTACAACTTTTTGATGCAAAAGTGACGTCATAATTTGACCGAAAATCGTCGATTACCGCCAAAGTAAAACATTGACGGGGTTCAAATTTGCACCGGCACACTCGAGTGGGGTATCCGCAAGAAGGTAATCACGCTAATTCGGCTTTTCAGGGTGCCTCGAAAATTAAAAAGTTTATTCCACGGGCAGGGAAAAGGGAAGAGCGGCCATCTTGTTTTTCTAATAGTCAACTCTGGAAATCGCGTTTTGACGGTGCAAATCGACCAAGTTGAGCATCCTGAACAACTTTCCTGTGTGGAGTCATGCAAAATTCGCAAAACTTTGGGAATTACAACTTTTTGGTGCAAAAGTGACGTCATAATTTGACCAAAAATCGTCGATTACCGCCAAAGTAAAACATTGACGGGGTTCAAATTTGCACCGGCACACTCGAGTGGGGTATCCGCAAGAAGTAATCACGCTAATTCGTCTTTTCGGGAGCTCGAAAATTAAAAAGTTTATTCCCCGGGCAGGGAAAAGGGAAGAGCGGCCATCTTGTTTTTCTAATAGTCAACTCTGGAAATCGCGTTTTGACGGTGCAAATCGACCGAGTTGAGCATCCTGAACAACTTTCCTGTGTGGAGTCATGCAAAATTCGCAAAACCTTGGGAATTACAACTTTTTGGTGCAAAAGTGACGTCATAATTTGACCAAAAATCGTCGATTACCGCCAAAGTAAAACATTGACGGGGTTCAAATTTGCACCGGCACACTCGAGTGGGGTATCCGCAAGAAGTAATCACGCTAATTCGGCTTTTCGGGAGCTCGAAAATTAAAAAGTTTATTCCCCGGGCAGGAAAAAGGGAAGAGCGGCCATCTTGTTTTTCTAATAGTCAACTCTGGAAATCGCGTTTTGACGGTGCAAATCGACCAAGTTGAGCATCCTGAACAACTTTCCTGTGTGGAGTCATGCAAAATTCGCAAAACCTTGGGAATTACAACTTTTTGGTGCAAAAGTGACGTCATAATTTGACCAAAAATCTTCGATTACCGCCAAAGTAAAACATTGACGGGGTTCAAATTTGCACCGGCACACTCGGGTGGGGTATCCGCAAGAAGTAATCACGCTAATTTGGTTTTTCGGGGTGCCACTAAAATTAAAAAGGATATTCCCCGGGCAGGAAAAAGGGAAGAGCGGCCATCTTGTTTTTCTAATAGTCAACTCTGGAAATCGCGTTTTGACGGTGCAAATCGACCAAGTTGAGCATCCTGAACAACTTTCCTGTGTGGGGTCATGCAAAATTCGCAAAACCTTGGGAATTACAACTTTTTGGTGCAAAAGTGACGTCATAATTTGACCAAAAATCGTCGATTACCGCCAAAGTAAAACATTGACGGGGTTCAAATTTGCACCGGTACACTCGCGTGGGGTATCCGCAAGAAGTAATCACGCTAGTTCGGCTTTTCGGGGTGCCTCGAAAATTAAAAAGGTTATTCCCCGGGCAGGAAAAAGGGAAGAGCGGCCATCTTGTTTTTCTAATAGTCAACTCTGGCAATCGCGTTTTGACGGTGCAAATCGACCAAGTTGAGCATCCTGAACACCTCCCTGTGTGGGGTCATGCAAAATTCGCAAAACCTTGGGAATTACAACTTTTTGATGCAAAAGTGACGTCATAATTTGACCGAAAATCGTCGATTACCGCCAAAGTAAAACATTGACGGGGTTCAAATTTGCACCGGCACACTCGAGTGGGGTATCCGCAAGAAGTAATCACGCTAATTCGGCTTTTCAGGGTGCCTCGAAAATTAAAAAGTTTATTCCACGGGCAGGGAAAAGGGAAGAGCGGCCATCTTGTTTTTCTAATAGTCAACTCTGGAAATCGCGTTTTGACGGTGCAAATCGACCAAGTTGAGCATCCTGAACAACTTTCCTGTGTGGAGTCATGCAAAATTCGCAAAACCTTGGGAATTACAACTTTTTGGTGCAAAAGTGACGTCATAATTTGACCAAAAATCGTCGATTACCGCCAAAGTAAAACATTGACGGGGTTCAAATTTGCACCGGCACACTCGCGTGGGGTATCCGCAAGAAGTAATTACGCTAGTTCGGCTTTTCGGGGTGCCTCGAAAATTAAAAAGGTTATTCCCCGGGCAGGGAAAAGGGAAGAGCGGCCATCTTGTTTTTCTAATAGTAAACTCTGGAAATCGCGTTTTGACGGTGCAAATCGACCAAGTTGAGCATCCTGAACAACTTTCCTGTGTGGAGTCATGCAAAATTCGCAAAACTATGGGAATTACAACTTTTTGGTGCAAAAGTGACGTCATAATTTGACCAAAAATCGTCGATTACCGCCAAAGTAAAACATTGAAGGGGTTCAAATTTGCACCGGCACACTCGGGTGTTGTATCCGCAAGAAGTAATCACGCTAATTCGGCTTTTCAGGGTGCCTCGAACATTAAAAAGGTTATTCCCCGGGCAGGAAAAAGGGAAGAGCGGCCATCTTGTTTTTCTAATAGTCAACTCTGGCAATCGCGTTTTGACGGTGCAAATCGACCAAGTTGTGCATCCTGAACAACTTTCCTGTGTGGGGTCATGCAAAATTCGCAAAACCTTGGGAATTACAACTTTTTGGTGCAAAAGTGACGTCATAATTTGACAAAAAATCGTTCATTACCGCCAAAGTAAAACATTGACGGGGTTCAAATTTGCACCGGCACACTCGCGTGGGGTATCCGCAAGAAGTAATCACGCTAGTTCGGCTTTTCGGGGTGCCTCGAAAATTAAAAAGGTTATTCCCCGGGCAGGAAAAAGGGAAGAGCGGCCATCTTGTTTTTCTAATAGTCAACTCTGGCAATCGCGTTTTGACAGTGCAAATCGACCAAGTTGAGCATCCTGAACAACTTTCCTGTGTGGGGTCATGCAAAATTCGCAAAACCTTGGGAATTACAACTTTTTGATGCAAAAGTGACGTCATAATTTGACCGAAAATCGTCGATTACCGCCAAAGTAAAACATTGACGGGGTTCAAATTTGCACCGGCACACTCGAGTGGGGTATCCGCAAGAAGGTAATCACGCTAATTCGGCTTTTCAGGGTGCCTCGAAAATTAAAAAGTTTATTCCACGGGCAGGGAAAAGGGAAGAGCGGCCATCTTGTTTTTCTAATAGTCAACTCTGGAAATCGCGTTTTGACGGTGCAAATCGACCAAGTTGAGCATCCTGAACAACTTTCCTGTGTGGAGTCATGCAAAATTCGCAAAACCTTGGGAATTACAACTTTTTGGTGCAAAAGTGACGTCATAATTTGACCAAAAATCGTCGATTACCGCCAAAGTAAAACATTGACGGGGTTCAAATTTGCACCGGCACACTCGAGTGGGGTATCCGCAAGAAGTAATCACGCTAATTCGTCTTTTCGGGAGCTCGAAAATTAAAAAGTTTATTCCCCGGGCAGGGAAAAGGGAAGAGCGGCCATCTTGTTTTTCTAATAGTCAACTCTGGAAATCGCGTTTTGACGGTGCAAATCGACCGAGTTGAGCATCCTGAACAACTTTCCTGTGTGGAGTCATGCAAAATTCGCAAAACCTTGGGAATTACAACTTTTTGGTGCAAAAGTGACGTCATAATTTGACCAAAAATCGTCGATTACCGCCAAAGTAAAACATTGACGGGGTTCAAATTTGCACCGGCACACTCGAGTGGGGTATCCGCAAGAAGTAATCACGCTAATTCGGCTTTTCGGGAGCTCGAAAATTAAAAAGTTTATTCCCCGGGCAGGAAAAAGGGAAGAGCGGCCATCTTGTTTTTCTAATAGTCAACTCTGGAAATCGCGTTTTGACGGTGCAAATCGACCAAGTTGAGCATCCTGAACAACTTTCCTGTGTGGAGTCATGCAAAATTCGCAAAACCTTGGGAATTACAACTTTTTGGTGCAAAAGTGACGTCATAATTTGACCAAAAATCTTCGATTACCGCCAAAGTAAAACATTGACGGGGTTCAAATTTGCACCGGCACACTCGGGTGGGGTATCCGCAAGAAGTAATCACGCTAATTTGGTTTTTCGGGGTGCCACTAAAATTAAAAAGGTTATTCCCCGGGCAGGGAAAAGGGAAGAGCGGCCATCTTGTTTTTCTAATAGTCAACTCTGGAAATCGCGTTTTGACGGTGCAAATCGACCAAGTTGAGCATCCTGAACAACTTTCCTGTGTGGAGTCATACAAAATTCGCAAAAACATTGGGAAATACAACTTTTTGGTGCAAAAGTGACGTCATAATTTGACCAAAAAAAGTCGATTACCGCCAAAGTAAAACATTGACGGGGTTCAAATTTGCACCGGCACACTCGAGTGGGGTATCCTCAAGAAGTAATCACGCTAATTCGGCTTTTCGGGGTGCCTCGAAAATTGAAAAGGTTATTCCCCGGGCAGGGAAAAGGGAAGAGCGGCCATCTTGTTTTTCTAATAGTCAACTCTGGCAATCGCGTTTTGACAATGCAAATCGACCAAGTTGAGCATCCTGAACAACTTTCCTGTGTGGGGTCATGCAAAATTCGCAAAACCTTGGGAATTACAACTTTTTGGTGCAAAAGTGACGTCATAATTTGACCAAAAATCGTCGATTACCGCCAAAGTAAAACATTGACGGGGTTCAAATTTGCACCACACACTCGAGTGGGGTATCCGCAAGAAGTAATCACGCTAATTCGGCTTTTCGGGAGCTCGAAAATTAAAAAGTTTATTCTCCGGGCAGGGAAAAGGGAAGAGCGGCCATCTTGTTTTTCTAATAGTCAACTCTGGAAATCGCGTTTTGACGGTGCAAATCGACCAAGTTGAGCATCCTGAACAACTTTCCTGTGTGGAGTCATGCAAAATTCGCAAAACCTTGGGAATTACAACTTTTTGGTGCAAAAGTGACGTCATATATTGACCAAAAATCGTCGATTACCGCCAAAGTAAAACATTGGCGTGGTTCAAATTTGCACCGGCACACTCGGGTGGGGTATCCGCAAGAAGTAATCACGCTATATCGGTTTTTCAGGGTGCCACGAAAATTAAGAAGGTTATTCCCCGGGCAGGAAAAAGGGAAGAGCGGCCATCTTGTTTTTCTAATAGTCAACTCTGGCAATCGCGTTTTGACGGTGCAAATCGACCAAGTTGAGCATCCTGAACAACTTTCCTGTGTGGAGTCATGCAAAATTCGCAAAACCTTGGGAATTACAACTTTTTGGTGCAAAAGTGACGTCATAATTTGACCAAAAATCGTCGATTACCGCCAAAGTAAAACATTGAAGGGGTTCAAATTTGCACCGGCACACTCGGGTGGGGTATCCGCAAGAAGTAATCACGCTAGTTCGGCTTTTCGGGGTGCCACGAAAATTAAAAAGGATATTCCCCGGGCAGTAAAAAGGGAAGAGCGGCCATCTTGTTTTTCTAATAGTCAACTCTGGAAATCGCGTTTTGACGGTGCAAATCGACCGAGTTGAGCATCCTGAACAACTTTCCTGTGTGGAGTCATGCAAAATTCGCAAAACCTTGGGAATTACAACTTTTTGGTGCAAAAGTGACGTCATAATTTGACCAAAAATCGTCGATTACCGCCAAAGTAAAACATTGACGGGGTTCAAATTTGCACCGGCACACTCGAGTGGGGTATCCGCAAGAAGTAATCACGCTAATTCGGCTTTTCGGGAGCTCGAAAATTAAAAAGTTTATTCCCCGGGCAGGAAAAAGGGAAGAGCGGCCATCTTGTTTTTCTAATAGTCAACTCTGGAAATTGCGTTTTGACGGTGCAAATCGACCAAGTTGAGCATCCTGAACAACTTTCCTGTGTGGAGTCATGCAAAATTCGCAAAACCTTGGGAATTACAACTTTTTGGTGCAAAAGTGACGTCAAAATTTGACCAAAAATCTTCGATTACCGCCAAAGTAAAACATTGACGGGGTTCAAATTTGCACCGGCACACTCGGGTGGGGTATCCGCAAGAAGTAATCACGCTAATTTGGTTTTTCGGGGTGCCACTAAAATTAAAAAGGTTATTCCCCGGGCAGGGAAAAGGGAAGAGCGGCCATCTTGTTTTTCTAATAGTCAACTCTGGAAATCGCGTTTTGACGGTGCAAATCGACCAAGTTGAGCATCCTGAACAACTTTCCTGTGTGGAGTCATACAAAATTCGCAAAAACATTGGGAAATACAACTTTTTGGTGCAAAAGTGACGTCATAATTTGACCAAAAATCGTCGCCTACCGCCAAAGTAAAACATTGACGGGGTTCAAATTTGCACCGGCACACTCGAGTGGGGTATCCTCAAGAAGTAATCACGCTAATTCGGCTTTTCGGGGTGCCTCGAAAATTAAAAAGGTTATTCCCCGGGCAGGGAAAAGGGAAGAGCGGCCATCTTGTTTTTCTAATAGTCAACTCTGGCAATCGCGTTTTGACAATGCAAATCGACCAAGTTGAGCATCCTGAACAACTTTCCTGTGTGGGGTCATGCAAAATTCGCAAAACCTTGGGAATTACAACTTTTTGGTGCAAAAGTGACGTCATAATTTGACCAAAAATCGTCGATTACCGCCAAAGTAAAACATTGACGGGGTTCAAATTTGCACCGGCACACTCGAGTGGGGTATCCGCAAGAAGTAATCACGCTAATTCGGCTTTTCGGGAGCTCGAAAATTAAAAAGTTTATTCTCCGGGCAGGGAAAAGGGAAGAGCGGCCATCTTGTTTTTCTAATAGTCAACTCTGGAAATCGCGTTTTGACGGTGCAAATCGACCAAGTTGAGCATCCTGAACAACTTTCCTGTGTGGAGTCATGCAAAATTCGCAAAACCTTGGGAATTACAACTTTTTGGTGCAAAAGTGACGTCATATATTGACCAAAAATCGTCGATTACCGCCAAAGTAAAACATTGGCGTGGTTCAAATTTGCACCGGCACACTCGGGTGGGGTATCCGCAAGAAGTAATCACGCTATATCGGTTTTTCAGGGTGCCACGAAAATTAAGAAGGTTATTCCCCGGGCAGGAAAAAGGGAAGAGCGGCCATCTTGTTTTTCTAATAGTCAACTCTGGCAATCGCGTTTTGACGGTGCAAATCGACCAAGTTGAGCATCCTGAACAACTTTCCTGTGTGGAGTCATGCAAAATTCGCAAAACCTTGGGAATTACAACTTTTTGGTGCAAAAGTGACGTCATAATTTGACCAAAAATCGTCGATTACCGCCAAAGTAAAACATTGAAGGGGTTCAAATTTGCACCGGCACACTCGGGTGGGGTATCCGCAAGAAGTAATCACGCTAGTTCGGCTGTTCGGGGTGCCACGAAAATTAAAAAGGATATTCCCCGGGCAGGAAAAAGGGAAGAGCGGCCATCTTGTTTTTCTAATAGTCAACTCTGGAAATCGCGTTTTGACGGTGCAAATCGACCAAGTTGAGCATCCTGAACAACTTTCCTGTGTGGAGTCATGCAAAATTCGCAAAAGCTTGGGAATTACAACTTTTTGGTGGAAAAGTGACGTCATAATTTGACCAAAAATCGTCGATTACCGCCAAAGTAAAACATTGACGGGGTTCAAATTTGCACCGGCACACTCGAGTGGGGTATCCGCAAGTAATCACGCTAATTCGTCTTTTCGGGAGCTCGAAAATTAAAAAGTTTATTCCCCGGGCAGGGAAAAGGGAAGAGCGGCCATCTTGTTTTTCTAATAGTCAACTCTGGAAATCGCGTTTTGACGGTGCAAATCGACCAAGTTGAGCATCCTGAACAACTTTCCTGTGTGGAGTCATGCAAAATTCGCAAAAGCTTGGGAATTACAACTTTTTGGTGGAAAAGTGACGTCATAATTTGACCAAAAATCGTCGATTACCGCCAAAGTAAAACATTGACGGGGTTCAAATTTGCACCGGCACACTCGAGTGGGGTATCCGCAAGAAGTAATCACGCTAATTCGTCTTTTCGGGAGCTCGAAAATTAAAAAGTTTATTCCCCGGGCAGGGAAAAGGGAAGAGCGGCCATCTTTTTTTTCTAATAGTCAACTCTGGAAATCGCGTTTTGACGGTGCAAATCGACCGAGTTGAGCATCCTGAACAACTTTCCTGTGTGGAGTCATGCAAAATTCGCAAAACCTTGGGAATTACAACTTTTTGGTGCAAAAGTGACGTCATAATTTGACCAAAAATCTTCGATTACCGCCAAAGTAAAACATTGACGGGGTTCAAATTTGCACCGGCACACTCGGGTGGGGTATCCGCAAGAAGTAATCACGCTAATTCGGTTTTTCGGGTGCCACGAAAATTAAAAAGGTTATTCCCCGGGCAGGAAAAAGGGAAGAGCGGCCATCTTGTTTTTCTAATAGTCAACTCTGGAAATCGCGTTTTGACGGTGCAAATCGACCAAGTTGAGCATCCTGAACAACTTTCCTGTGTGGAGTCATGCAAAATTCGCAAAACCTTGGGAATTACAACTTTTTGGTGCAAAAGTGACGTCATAATTTGACCAAAAATCGTCGATTACCGCCAAAGTAAAACATTGACGGGGTTCCAATTTGCACCGGCACACTCGAGTGGGGTATCCGCTAGAAGTAATCACGCTAATTCGGCTTTTCAGGAGCTCGAAAATTAAAAAGGTTATTCCCCGGGCAGGGAAAAGGGAAGAGCGGCCATCTTGTTTTTCTAATAGTCAACTCTGGAAATCCCGTTTTGACGGTGCAAATCGACCAAGTTGAGCATCCTGAACAACTTTCCTGTGTGGAGTCATGCAAAATTCGCAAAACCTTGGGAATTACAACTTTTTTGTGCAAAAGTGACGTCATAATTTGACCAAAAATCTTCGATTACCGCCAAAGTAAAACATTGACGAGGTTCAAATTTGCACCGGCACACTCGGGTGGGGTATCCGCAAGAAGTAATCACGCTAATTCGGTTTTTCGGGGTGCCACGAAAATTAAAAAGGTTATTCCCCGGGCAGGAAAAAGGGAAGAGCGGCCATCTTGTTTTTCTAATAGTCAACTCTGGAAATCGCGTTTTGACGGTGCAAATCGACCAAGTTGAGCATCCTGAACAACTTTCCTGTGTGGAGTCATGCAAAATTCGCAAAACCTTGGGAATTACAACTTTTTGGTGCAAAAGTGACGTCATAATTTGACCAAAAATCGTCGATTACCGCCAAAGTAAAACATTGACGGGGTTCAAATTTGCACCGGCACACTCGAGTGGGGTATCCGCAAGAAGTAATCACGCTAATTCGGCTTTTCGGGAGCTCGAAAATTAAAAAGTTTATTCCCCGGGCAGGGAAAAGGGAAGAGCGGCCATCTTGTTTTTCTAATAGTCAACTCTAGAAATCGCGTTTTGACGGTGCAAATCGACCAAGTTGAGCATCCTGAACAACTTTCCTGTGTGGAGTCATGCAAAATTCGCAAAACCTTGGGAATTACAACTTTTTGGTGCAAAAGTGACGTCATAATTTGACCAAAAATCTTCGATTACCGCCAAAGTAAAACATTGACGGGGTTCAAATTTGCACCGGCACACTCGGGTGGGGTATCCGCAAGAAGTAATCACGCTAATTCGGTTTTTCGGGGTGCCACTAAAATTAAAAAGGTTATTCCCCGGGCAGGGAAAAGGGAAGAGCGGCCATCTTGTTTTTTTAATAGTCAACTCTGGAAATCGCGTTTTGACGGTGCAAATCGACCAAGTTGAGCATCCTGAACAACTTTCCTGTGTGGAGTCATACAAAATTCGCAAAAACATTGGGAAATACAACTTTTTGGTGCAAAAGTGACGTCATAATTTGACCAAAAATCGTCGATTACCGCCAAAGTAAAACATTGACGGGGTTCAAATTTGCACCGGCACACTCGAGTGGGGTATCCGCAAGAAGTAATCACGCTAATTCGGCTTTTCGGGGTGCCTCGAAACTTAAAAAGGTTATTCCCCGGGCAGGGAAAAGGGAAGAGCGGCCATCTTGTTTTTCTAATAGTCAACTCTGGCAATCGCGTTTTGACAATGCAAATCGACCAAGTTGAGCATCCTGAACAACTTTCCTGTGTGGGGTCATGCAAAATTCGCAAAACCTTGGGAATTACAACTTTTTGGTGCAAAAGTGACGTCATAATTTGACCAAAAATCGTCGATTACCGCCAAAGTAAAACATTGACGGGGTTCAAATTTGCACCGGCACACTCGAGTGGGGTATCCGCAAGAAGTAATCACGCTAATTCGGCTTTTCGGGAGCTCGAAAATTAAAAAGTTTATTCCCCGGGCAGGGAAAAGGGAAGAGCGGCCATCTTGTTTTTCTAATAGTCAACTCTGGAAATCGCGTTTTGACGGTGCAAATCGACCAAGTTGAGCATCCTGAACAACTTTCCTGTGTGGAGTCATGCAAAATTCGCAAAACCTTGGGAATTACAACTTTTTGGTGCAAAAGTGACGTCATAATTTGACCGAAAATCGTCGATTACCGCCAAAGTAAAACATTGACGGGGTTCAAATTTGCACCAGCACACTCGCGTGGGGTATCCGCAAGAAGTAATCACGCTAGTTCGGCTTTTCGGGGTGCCTCGAAAATTAAAAAGGTTATTCCCCGGGCAGGAAAAAGGGAAGAGCGGCCATCTTGTTTTTCTAATAGTCAACTCTGGCAATCGCGTTTTGACGGTGCAAATCGACCAAGTTGAGCATCCTGAACAACTTTCCTGTGTGGGGTCATGCAAAATTCGCAAAACCTTGGGAATTACAACTTTTTGGTGCAAAAGTGACGTCATAATTTGACCGAAAATCGTCGATTACCGCCAAAGTAAAACATTGACGGGGTTCAAATTTGCACCGGCACACTCGAGTGGGGTATCCGCAAGAAGTAATCACGCTAATTCGGCTTTTCAGGGTGCCTCGAAAATTAAAAAGTTTATTCCACGGGCAGGGAAAAGGGAAGAGCGGCCATCTTGTTTTTCTAATAGTCAACTCTGGAAATCGCGTTTTGACGGTGCAAATCGACCAAGTTGAGCATCCTGAACAACTTTCCTGTGTGGAGTCATGCAAAATTCGCAAAACCTTGGGAATTACAACTTTTTGGTGCAAAAGTGACGTCATAATTTGACCAAAAATCGTCGATTACCGCCAAAGTAAAACATTGAAGGGGTTCAAATTTGCACCGGCACACTCGGGTGGGGTATCCGCAAGAAGTAATCACGCTAGTTCGGCTTTTCGGGGTGCCACGAAAATTAAAAAGGTTATTCCCCGGGCAGGAAAAAGGGAAGAGCGGCCATCTTGTTTTTCTAATAGTCAACTCTGGAAATCGCGTTTTGACGGTGCAAATCGACCAAGTTGAGCATCCTGAACAACTTTCCTGTGTGGAGTCATGCAAAATTCGCAAAACCTTGGGAATTACAACTTTTTGTTGGAAAAGTGACGTCATAATTTGACCAAAAATCGTCGATTACCGCCAAAGTAAAACATTGACGGGGTTCAAATTTGCACCGGCACACTCGAGTGGGGTATCCGCAAGAAGTAATCACGCTAATTCGGCTTTTCGGGAGCTCGAAAATTAAAAAGTTTATTCCCCGGGCAGGAAAAAGGGAAGAGCGGCCATCTTGTTTTTCTAATAGTCAACTCTGGAAATCGCGTTTTGACGGTGCAAATCGACCAAGTTGAGCATCCTGAACAACTTTCCTGTGTGTGGAGTCATGCAAAATTCGCAAAACCTTGGGAATTACAACTTTTTGGTGCAAAAGTGACGTCATAATTTGACCAAAAATCTTCGATTACCGCCAAAGTAAAACATTGACGGGGTTCAAATTTGCACCGGCACACTCGGGTGGGGTATCCGCAAGAAGTAATCACGCTAATTTGGTTTTTCGGGGTGCCACTAAAATTAAAAAGGTTATTCCCCGGGCAGGGAAAAGGGAAGAGCGGCCATCTTGTTTTTTTAATAGTCAACTCTGGAAATCGCGTTTTGACGGTGCAAATCGACCAAGTTGAGCATCCTGAACAACTTTCCTGTGTGGAGTCATACAAAATTCGCAAAAACATTGGGAAATACAACTTTTTGGTGCAAAAGTGACGTCATAATTTGACCAAAAATCGTCGATTACCGCCAAAGTAAAACATTGATGGGGTTCAAATTTGCACCGGCACACTCGAGTGGGGTATCCTCAAGAAGTAATCACGCTAATTCGGCTTTTCGGGGTGCCTCGAAAATTAAAAAGGTTATTCCCCGGGCAGGGAAAAGGGAAGAGCGGCCATCTTGTTTTTCTAATAGTCAACTCTGGCAATCGCGTTTTGACAATGCAAATCGACCAAGTTGAGCATCCTGAACAACTTTCCTGTGTGGGGTCATGCAAAATTCGCAAAACCTTGGGAATTACAACTTTTTGGTGCAAAAGTGACGTCATAATTTGACCAAAAATCGTCGATTACCGCCAAAGTAAAACATTGACGGGGTTCAAATTTGCACCGGCACACTCGAGTGGGGTATCCGCAAGAAGTAATCACGCTAATTCGGCTTTTCGGGAGCTCGAAAATTAAAAAGTTTATTCTCCGGGCAGGGAAAAGGGAAGAGCGGCCATCTTGTTTTTCTAATAGTCAACTCTGGAAATCGCGTTTTGACGGTGCAAATCGACCAAGTTGAGCATCCTGAACAACTTTCCTGTGTGGAGTCATGCAAAATTCGCAAAACCTTGAGAATTACAACTTTTTGGTGCACAAGTGACGTCATAATTTGACCAAAAATCGTCGATTACCGCCAAAGTAAAACATTGACGGGGTTCAAATTTGCACCGGCACACTCGCGTGGGGTATCCGCAAGAAGTAATCACGCTAGTTCGGCTTTTCGGGGTGCCTCGAAAATTAAAAAGGTTATTCCCCGGGCAGGAAAAAGGGAAGAGCGGCCATCTTGTTTTTCTAATAGTCAACTCTGGCAATCGCGTTTTGACGGTGCAAATCGACCAAGTTGAGCATCCTGAACAACTTTCCTGTGTGGAGTCATGCAAAATTCGCAAAACCTTGGGAATTACAACTTTTTGGTGGAAAAGTGACGTCATAATTTGACCAAAAATCGTCGATTACCGCCAAAGTAAAACATTGACGGGGTTCAAATTTGCACCGGCACACTCGAGTGGGGTATCCGCAAGAAGTAATCACGCTAATTCGGCTTTTCGGGAGCTCGAAAATTAAAAAGTTTATTCCCCGGGCAGGAAAAAGGGAAGAGCGGCCATCTTGTTTTTCTAATAGTCAACTCTGGAAATCGCGTTTTGACGGTGCAAATCGACCAAGTTGAGCATCCTGAACAACTTTCCTGTGTGTGGAGTCATGCAAAATTCGCAAAACCTTGGGAATTACAACTTTTTGGTGCAAAAGTGACGTCATAATTTGACCGAAAATCGTCGATTACCGCCAAAGTAAAACATTGACGGGGTTCAAATTTGCACCGGCACACTCGAGTGGGGTATCCGCAAGAAGTAATCACGCTAATTCGGCTTTTCAGGGTGCCTCGAAAATTAAAAAGTTTATTCCACGGGCAGGGAAAAGGGAAGAGCGGCCATCTTGTTTTTCTAATAGTTAACTCTGGAAATCGCGTTTTGACGGTGCAAATCGACCAAGTTGAGCATCCTGAACAACTTTCCTGTGTGGAGTCATGCAAAATTCGCAAAACCTTGGGAATTACAACTTTTTGGTGCAAAAGTGACGTCATAATTTGACCAAAAATCGTCGATTACCGCCAAAGTAAAACATTGAAGGGGTTCAAATTTGCACCGGCACACTCGGGTGGGGTATCCGCAAGAAGTAATCACGCTAGTTCGGCTTTTCGGGGTGCCACGAAAATTAAAAAGGTTATTCCCCGGGCAGGAAAAAGGGAAGAGCGGCCATCTTGTTTTTCTAATAGTCAACTCTGGAAATCGCGTTTTGACGGTGCAAATCGACCAAGTTGAGCATCCTGAACAACTTTCCTGTGTGGAGTCATGCAAAATTCGCAAAACCTTGGGAATTACAACTTTTTGGTGGAAAAGTGACGTCATAATTTGACCAAAAATCGTCGATTACCGCCAAAGTAAAACATTGACGGGGTTCAAATTTGCACCGGCACACTCGAGTGGGGTATCCGCAAGAAGTAATCACGCTAATTCGGCTTTTCGGGAGCTCGAAAATTAAAAAGTTTATTCCCCGGGCAGGAAAAAGGGAAGAGCGGCCATCTTGTTTTTCTAATAGTCAACTCTGGAAATCGCGTTTTGACGGTGCAAATCGACCAAGTTGAGCATCCTGAACAACTTTCCTGTGTGTGGAGTCATGCAAAATTCGCAAAACCTTGGGAATTACAACTTTTTGGTGCAAAAGTGACGTCATAATTTGACCAAAAATCTTCGATTACCGCCAAAGTAAAACATTGACGGGGTTCAAATTTGCACCGGCACACTCGGGTGGGGTATCCGCAAGAAGTAATCACGCTAATTTGGTTTTTCGGGGTGCCACTAAAATTAAAAAGGTTATTCCCCGGGCAGGGAAAAGGGAAGAGCGGCCATCTTGTTTTTTTAATAGTCAACTCTGGAAATCGCGTTTTGACGGTGCAAATCGACCAAGTTGAGCATCCTGAACAACTTTCCTGTGTGGAGTCATACAAAATTCGCAAAAACATTGGGAAATACAACTTTTTGGTGCAAAAGTGACGTCATAATTTGACCAAAAATCGTCGATTACCGCCAAAGTAAAACATTGATGGGGTTCAAATTTGCACCGGCACACTCGAGTGGGGTATCCTCAAGAAGTAATCACGCTAATTCGGCTTTTCGGGGTGCCTCGAAAATTAAAAAGGTTATTCCCCGGGCAGGGAAAAGGGAAGAGCGGCCATCTTGTTTTTCTAATAGTCAACTCTGGCAATCGCGTTTTGACAATGCAAATCGACCAAGTTGAGCATCCTGAACAACTTTCCTGTGTGGGGTCATGCAAAATTCGCAAAACCTTGGGAATTACAACTTTTTGGTGCAAAAGTGACGTCATAATTTGACCAAAAATCGTCGATTACCGCCAAAGTAAAACATTGACGGGGTTCAAATTTGCACCGGCACACTCGAGTGGGGTATCCGCAAGAAGTAATCACGCTAATTCGGCTTTTCGGGAGCTCGAAAATTAAAAAGTTTATTCTCCGGGCAGGGAAAAGGGAAGAGCGGCCATCTTGTTTTTCTAATAGTCAACTCTGGAAATCGCGTTTTGACGGTGCAAATCGACCAAGTTGAGCATCCTGAACAACTTTCCTGTGTGGAGTCATGCAAAATTCGCAAAACCTTGAGAATTACAACTTTTTGGTGCACAAGTGACGTCATAATTTGACCAAAAATCGTCAATTACCGCCAAAGTAAAACATTGACGGGGTTCAAATTTGCACCGGCACACTCGCGTGGGGTATCCGCAAGAAGTAATCACGCTAGTTCGGCTTTTCGGGGTGCCTCGAAAATTAAAAAGGTTATTCCCCGGGCAGGAAAAAGGGAAGAGCGGCCATCTTGTTTTTCTAATAGTCAACTCTGGCAATCGCGTTTTGACGGTGCAAATCGACCAAGTTGAGCATCCTGAACAACTTTCCTGTGTGGAGTCATGCAAAATTCGCAAAACCTTGGGAATTACAACTTTTTGGTGGAAAAGTGACGTCATAATTTGACCAAAAATCGTCGATTACCGCCAAAGTAAAACATTGACGGGGTTCAAATTTGCACCGGCACACTCGAGTGGGGTATCCGCAAGAAGTAATCACGCTAATTCGGCTTTTCGGGAGCTCGAAAATTAAAAAGTTTATTCCCCGGGCAGGAAAAAGGGAAGAGCGGCCATCTTGTTTTTCTAATAGTCAACTCTGGAAATCGCGTTTTGACGGTGCAAATCGACCAAGTTGAGCATCCTGAACAACTTTCCTGTGTGTGGAGTCATGCAAAATTCGCAAAACCTTGGGAATTACAACTTTTTGGTGCAAAAGTGACGTCATAATTTGACCAAAAATCTTCGATTACCGCCAAAGTAAAACATTGACGGGGTTCAAATTTGCACCGGCACACTCGGGTGGGGTATCCGCAAGAAGTAATCACGCTAATTTGGTTTTTCGGGGTGCCACTAAAATTAAAAAGGTTATTCCCCGGGCAGGGAAAAGGGAAGAGCGGCCATCTTGTTTTTTTAATAGTCAACTCTGGAAATCGCGTTTTGACGGTGCAAATCGACCAAGTTGAGCATCCTGAACAACTTTCCTGTGTGGAGTCATACAAAATTCGCAAAAACATTGGGAAATACAACTTTTTGGTGCAAAAGTGACGTCATAATTTGACCAAAAATCGTCGATTACCGCCAAAGTAAAACATTGACGGGGTTCAAATTTGCACCGGCACACTCGAGTGGGGTATCCTCAAGAAGTAATCACGCTAATTCGGCTTTTCGGGGTGCCTCGAAAATTAAAAAGGTTATTCCCCGAGCAGGGAAAAGGGAAGAGCGGCCATCTTGTTTTTCTAATAGTCAACTCTGGCAATCGCGTTTTGACAATGCAAATCGACCAAGTTGAGCATCCTGAACAACTTTCCTGTGTGGGGTCATGCAAAATTCGCAAAACCTTGGGAATTACAACTTTTTGGTGCAAAAGTGACGTCATAATTTGACCAAAAATCGTCGATTACCGCCAAAGTAAAACATTGACGGGGTTCAAATTTGCACCGGCACACTCGAGTGGGGTATCCGCAAGAAGTAATCACGCTAATTCGGCTTTTCGGGAGCTCGAAAATTAAAAAGTTTATTCTCCGGGCAGGGAAAAGGGAAGAGCGGCCATCTTGTTTTTCTAATAGTCAACTCTGGAAATCGCGTTTTGACGGTGCAAATCGACCAAGTTGAGCATCCTGAACAACTTTCCTGTGTGGAGTCATGCAAAATTCGCAAAACCTTGGGAATTACAACTTTTTGGTGCAAAAGTGACGTCATATATTGACCAAAAATCGTCGATTACCGCCAAAGTAAAACATTGGCGTGGTTCAAATTTGCACCGGCACACTCGGGTGGGGTATCCGCAAGAAGTAATCACGCTTATTTGGTTTTTCGGGGTGCCACTAAAATTAAAAAGGTTATTCCCCGGGCAGGGAAAAGGGAAGAGCGGCCATCTTGTTTTTTTAATAGTCAACTCTGGAAATCGCGTTTTGACGGTGCAAATCGACCAAGTTGAGCATCCTGAACAACTTTCCTGTGTGGAGTCATACAAAATTCGCAAAAACATTGGGAAATACAACTTTTTGGTGCAAAAGTGACGTCATAATTTGACCAAAAATCGTCGATTACCGCCAAAGTAAAACATTGACGGGGTTCAAATTTGCACCGGCACACTCGAGTGGGGTATCCTCAAGAAGTAATCACGCTAATTCGGCTTTTCGGGGTGCCTCGAAAATTAAAAAGGTTATTCCCCGAGCAGGGAAAAGGGAAGAGCGGCCATCTTGTTTTTCTAATAGTCAACTCTGGCAATCGCGTTTTGACAATGCAAATCGACCAAGTTGAGCATCCTGAACAACTTTCCTGTGTGGGGTCATGCAAAATTCGCAAAACCTTGGGAATTACAACTTTTTGGTGCAAAAGTGACGTCATAATTTGACCAAAAATCGTCGATTACCGCCAAAGTAAAACATTGACGGGGTTCAAATTTGCACCGGCACACTCGAGTGGGGTATCCGCAAGAAGTAATCACGCTAATTCGGCTTTTCGGGAGCTCGAAAATTAAAAAGTTTATTCTCCGGGCAGGGAAAAGGGAAGAGCGGCCATCTTGTTTTTCTAATAGTCAACTCTGGAAATCGCGTTTTGACGGTGCAAATCGACCAAGTTGAGCATCCTGAACAACTTTCCTGTGTGGAGTCATGCAAAATTCGCAAAACCTTGGGAATTACAACTTTTTGGTGCAAAAGTGACGTCATATATTGACCAAAAATCGTCGATTACCGCCAAAGTAAAACATTGGCGTGGTTCAAATTTGCACCGGCACACTCGGGTGGGGTATCCGCAAGAAGTAATCACGCTATATCGGTTTTTCAGGGTGCCACGAAAATTAAGAAGGTTATTCCCCGGGCAGGAAAAAGGGAAGAGCGGCCATCTTGTTTTTCTTATAGTCAACTCTGGCAATCGCGTTTTGACGGTGCAAATCGACCAAGTTGAGCATCCTGAACAACTTTCCTGTGTGGAGTCATGCAAAATTCGCAAAACCTTGGGAATTACAACTTTTTGGTGCAAAAGTGACGTCATAATTTGATCAAAAATCGTCGATTACCGCCAAAGTAAAACATTGAAGGGGTTCAAATTTGCACCGGCACACTCGGGTGGGGTATCCGCAAGAAGTAATCACGCTAGTTCGGCTTTTCGGGGTGCCACGAAAATTAAAAAGGATATTCCCCGGGCAGGAAAAAGGGAAGAGCGGCCATCTTGTTTTTCTAATAGTCAACTCTGGCAATCGCGTTTTGACGGTGCAAATCGACCAAGTTGAGCATCCTGAACAACTTTCCTGTGTGGGGTCATGCAAAATTCGCAAAACCTTGGGAATTACAACTTTTTGGTGCAAAAGTGACGTCATAATTTGACCGAAAATCGTCGATTACCGCCAAAGTAAAACATTGACGGGGTTCAAATTTGCACCGGCACACTCGAGTGGGGTATCCGCAAGAAGTAATCACGCTAATTCGGCTTTTCAGGGTGCCTCGAAAATTAAAAAGTTTATGCCACGGGCAGGGAAAAGGGAAGAGCGGCCATCTTGTTTTTCTAATAGTCAACTCTGGAAATCGCGTTTTGACGGTGCAAATCGACCAAGTTGAGCATCCTGAACAACTTTCCTGTGTGGAGTCATGCAAAATTCGCAAAACCTTGGGAATTACAACTTTTTGGTGCAAAAGTGACGTCATAATTTGACCAAAAATCGTCGATTACCGCCAAAGTAAAACATTGAAGGGGTTCAAATTTGCACCGGCACACTCGGGTGGGGTATCCGCAAGAAGTAATCACGCTAGTTCGGCTTTTCGGGGTGCCACGAAAATTAAAAAGGTTATTCCCCGGGCAGGAAAAAGGGAAGAGCGGCCATCTTGTTTTTCTAATAGTCAACTCTGGAAATCGCGTTTTGACGGTGCAAATCGACCAAGTTGAGCATCCTGAACAACTTTCCTGTGTGGAGTCATGCAAAATTCGCAAAAGCTTGGGAATTACAACTTTTTGGTGGAAAAGTGACGTCATAATTTGACCAAAAATCGTCGATTACCGCCAAAGTAAAACATTGACGGGGTTCAAATTTGCACCGGCACACTCGAGTGGGGTATCCGCAAGAAGTAATCACGCTAATTCGGCTTTTCGGGAG
Organism: Asterias amurensis; assembly: GCF_032118995.1. Lineage (NCBI taxonomy): Eukaryota > Metazoa > Echinodermata > Asteroidea > Forcipulatida > Asteriidae > Asterias > Asterias amurensis. Next base: position 10,158,288 of record NC_092655.1, read on the forward strand.
CTCGAAAATTAAAAAGTTTATTCCCCGGGCAGGAAAAAGGGAAGAGCGGCCATCTTGTTTTTCTAATAGTCAACTCTGGAAATCGCGTTTTGACGGTGCAAATCGACCAAGTTGAGCATCCTGAACAACTTTCCTGTGTGGAGTCATGCAAAATTCGCAAAACCTTGGGAATTACAACTTTTTGGTGCAAAAGTGACGTCATAATTTGATCAAAAATCGTCGATTACCGCCAAAGTAAAACATTGAAGGGGTTCAAATTTGCACCGGCACACTCGGGTGGGGTATCCGCAAGAAGTAATCACGCTAGTTCGGCTTTTCGGGGTGCCACGAAAATTAAAAAGGATATTCCCCGGGCAGGAAAAAGGGAAGAGCGGCCATCTTGTTTTTCTAATAGTCAACTCTGGAAATCGCGTTTTGACGGTGCAAATCGACCAAGTTGAGCATCCTGAACAACTTTCCTGTGTGGAGTCATGCAAAATTCGCAAAAGCTTGGGAATTACAACTTTTTGGTGCAAAAGTGACGTCATAATTTGACCAAAAATCGTCGGTTACCGCCAAAGTAAAACATTGACGGGGTTCAAATTTGCACCGGCACACTCGCGTGGGGTATCCGCAAGAAGTAATCACGCTAGTTCGGCTTTTCGGGGTGCCTCGAAAATTAAAAAGGTTATTCCCCGGGCAGGAAAAAGGGAAGAGCGGCCATCTTGTTTTTCTAATAGTCAACTCTGGCAATCGCGTTTTGACGGTGCAAATCGACCAAGTTGAGCATCCTGAACAACTTTCCTGTGTGGGGTCATGCAAAATTCGCAAAACCTTGGGAATTACAACTTTTTGGTGCAAAAGTGACGTCATAATTTGACCGAAAATCGTCGATTACCGCCAAAGTAAAACATTGACGGGGTTCAAATTTGCACCGGCACACTCGAGTGGGGTATCCGCAAGAAGTAATCACGCTAATTCGGCTTTTCAGGGTGCCTCGAAAATTAAAAAGTTTATGCCACGGGCAGGGAAAAGGGAAGAGCGGCCATCTTGTTTTTCTAATAGTCAACTCTGGAAATCGCGTTTTGACGGTGCAAATCGACCAAGTTGAGCATCCTGAACAACTTTCCTGTGTGGAGTCATGCAAAATTCGCAAAACCTTGGGAATTACAACTTTTTGGTGCAAAAGTGACGTCATAATTTGACCAAAAATCGTCGATTACCGCCAAAGTAAAACATTGAAGGGGTTCAAATTTGCACCGGCACACTCGGGTGGGGTATCCGCAAGAAGTAATCACGCTAGTTCGGCTTTTCGGGGTGCCACGAAAATTAAAAAGGTTATTCCCCGGGCAGGAAAAAGGGAAGAGCGGCCATCTTGTTTTTCTAATAGTCAACTCTGGAAATCGCGTTTTGACGGTGCAAATCGACCAAGTTGAGCATCCTGAACAACTTTCCTGTGTGGAGTCATGCAAAATTCGCAAAAGCTTGGGAATTACAACTTTTTGGTGGAAAAGTGACGTCATAATTTGACCAAAAATCGTCGATTACCGCCAAAGTAAAACATTGACGGGGTTCAAATTTGCACCGGCACACTCGAGTGGGGTATCCGCAAGAAGTAATCACGCTAATTCGGCTTTTCGGGAGCTCGAAAATTAAAAAGTTTATTCCCCGGGCAGGAAAAAGGGAAGAGCGGCCATCTTGTTTTTCTAATAGTCAACTCTGGAAATCGCGTTTTGACGGTGCAAATCGACCAAGTTGAGCATCCTGAACAACTTTCCTGTGTGGAGTCATGCAAAATTCGCAAAACCTTGGGAATTACAACTTTTTGGTGCAAAAGTGACGTCATAATTTGACCAAAAATCGTCGATTACCGCCAAAGTAAAACATTGACGGGGTTCAAATTTGCACCGGCACACTCGAGTGGGGTATCCGCAAGAAGTAATCACGCTAATTCGGCTTTTCGGGAGCTCGAAAATTAAAAAGTTTATTCTCCGGGCAGGGAAAAGGGAAGAGCGGCCATCTTGTTTTTCTAATAGTCAACTCTGGAAATCGCGTTTTGACGGTGCAAATCGACCAAGTTGAGCATCCTGAACAACTTTCCTGTGTGGAGTCATGCAAAATTCGCAAAACCTTGGGAATTACAACTTTTTGGTGCAAAAGTGACGTCATATATTGACCAAAAATCGTCGATTACCGCCAAAGTAAAACATTGGCGTGGTTCAAATTTGCACCGGCACACTCGGGTGGGGTATCCGCAAGAAGTAATCACGCTTATTTGGTTTTTCGGGGTGCCACTAAAATTAAAAAGGTTATTCCCCGGGCAGGGAAAAGGGAAGAGCGGCCATCTTGTTTTTTTAATAGTCAACTCTGGAAATCGCGTTTTGACGGTGCAAATCGACCAAGTTGAGCATCCTGAACAACTTTCCTGTGTGGAGTCATACAAAATTCGCAAAAACATTGGGAAATACAACTTTTTGGTGCAAAAGTGACGTCATAATTTGACCAAAAATCGTCGATTACCGCCAAAGTAAAACATTGACGGGGTTCAAATTTGCACCGGCACACTCGAGTGGGGTATCCTCAAGAAGTAATCACGCTAATTCGGCTTTTCGGGGTGCCTCGAAAATTAAAAAGGTTATTCCCCGAGCAGGGAAAAGGGAAGAGCGGCCATCTTGTTTTTCTAATAGTCAACTCTGGCAATCGCGTTTTGACAATGCAAATCGACCAAGTTGAGCATCCTGAACAACTTTCCTGTGTGGGGTCATGCAAAATTCGCAAAACCTTGGGAATTACAACTTTTTGGTGCAAAAGTGACGTCATAATTTGACCAAAAATCGTCGATTACCGCCAAAGTAAAACATTGACGGGGTTCAAATTTGCACCGGCACACTCGAGTGGGGTATCCGCAAGAAGTAATCACGCTAATTCGGCTTTTCGGGAGCTCGAAAATTAAAAAGTTTATTCTCCGGGCAGGGAAAAGGGAAGAGCGGCCATCTTGTTTTTCTAATAGTCAACTCTGGAAATCGCGTTTTGACGGTGCAAATCGACCAAGTTGAGCATCCTGAACAACTTTCCTGTGTGGAGTCATGCAAAATTCGCAAAACCTTGGGAATTACAACTTTTTGGTGCAAAAGTGACGTCATATATTGACCAAAAATCGTCGATTACCGCCAAAGTAAAACATTGGCGTGGTTCAAATTTGCACCGGCACACTCGGGTGGGGTATCCGCAAGAAGTAATCACGCTATATCGGTTTTTCAGGGTGCCACGAAAATTAAGAAGGTTATTCCCCGGGCAGGAAAAAGGGAAGAGCGGCCATCTTGTTTTTCTTATAGTCAACTCTGGCAATCGCGTTTTGACGGTGCAAATCGACCAAGTTGAGCATCCTGAACAACTTTCCTGTGTGGAGTCATGCAAAATTCGCAAAACCTTGGGAATTACAACTTTTTGGTGCAAAAGTGACGTCATAATTTGATCAAAAATCGTCGATTACCGCCAAAGTAAAACATTGAAGGGGTTCAAATTTGCACCGGCACACTCGGGTGGGGTATCCGCAAGAAGTAATCACGCTAGTTCGGCTTTTCGGGGTGCCACGAAAATTAAAAAGGATATTCCCCGGGCAGGAAAAAGGGAAGAGCGGCCATCTTGTTTTTCTAATAGTCAACTCTGGAAATCGCGTTTTGACGGTGCAAATCGACCAAGTTGAGCATCCTGAACAACTTTCCTGTGTGGAGTCATGCAAAATTCGCAAAACCTTGGGAATTACAACTTTTTGGTGCAAAAGTGACGTCATAATTTGACCAAAAATCGTCGGTTACCGCCAAAGTAAAACATTGACGGGGTTCAAATTTGCACCGGCACACTCGCGTGGGGTATCCGCAAGAAGTAATCACGCTAGTTCGGCTTTTCGGGGTGCCTCGAAAATTAAAAAGGTTATTCCCCGGGCAGGAAAAAGGGAAGAGCGGCCATCTTGTTTTTCTAATAGTCAACTCTGGCAATCGCGTTTTGACGGTGCAAATCGACCAAGTTGAGCATCCTGAACAACTTTCCTGTGTGGGGTCATGCAAAATTCGCAAAACCTTGGGAATTACAACTTTTTGGTGCAAAAGTGACGTCATAATTTGACCGAAAATCGTCGATTACCGCCAAAGTAAAACATTGACGGGGTTCAAATTTGCACCGGCACACTCGAGTGGGGTATCCGCAAGAAGTAATCACGCTAATTCGGCTTTTCAGGGTGCCTCGAAAATTAAAAAGTTTATGCCACGGGCAGGGAAAAGGGAAGAGCGGCCATCTTGTTTTTCTAATAGTCAACTCTGGAAATCGCGTTTTGACGGTGCAAATCGACCAAGTTGAGCATCCTGAACAACTTTCCTGTGTGGAGTCATGCAAAATTCGCAAAACCTTGGGAATTACAACTTTTTGGTGCAAAAGTGACGTCATAATTTGACCAAAAATCGTCGATTACCGCCAAAGTAAAACATTGAAGGGGTTCAAATTTGCACCGGCACACTCGGGTGGGGTATCCGCAAGAAGTAATCACGCTAGTTCGGCTTTTCGGGGTGCCACGAAAATTAAAAAGGTTATTCCCCGGGCAGGAAAAAGGGAAGAGCGGCCATCTTGTTTTTCTAATAGTCAACTCTGGAAATCGCGTTTTGACGGTGCAAATCGACCAAGTTGAGCATCCTGAACAACTTTCCTGTGTGGAGTCATGCAAAATTCGCAAAAGCTTGGGAATTACAACTTTTTGGTGGAAAAGTGACGTCATAATTTGACCAAAAATCGTCGATTACCGCCAAAGTAAAACATTGACGGGGTTCAAATTTGCACCGGCACACTCGAGTGGGGTATCCGCAAGAAGTAATCACGCTAATTCGGCTTTTCGGGAGCTCGAAAATTAAAAAGTTTATTCCCCGGGCAGGAAAAAGGGAAGAGCGGCCATCTTGTTTTTCTAATAGTCAACTCTGGAAATCGCGTTTTGACGGTGCAAATCGACCAAGTTGAGCATCCTGAACAACTTTCCTGTGTGGAGTCATGCAAAATTCGCAAAACCTTGGGAATTACAACTTTTTGGTGCAAAAGTGACGTCATAATTTGATCAAAAATCGTCGATTACCGCCAAAGTAAAACATTGAAGGGGTTCAAATTTGCACCGGCACACTCGGGTGGGGTATCCGCAAGAAGTAATCACGCTAGTTCGGCTTTTCGGGGTGCCACGAAAATTAAAAAGGATATTCCCCGGGCAGGAAAAAGGGAAGAGCGGCCATCTTGTTTTTCTAATAGTCAACTCTGGAAATCGCGTTTTGACGGTGCAAATCGACCAAGTTGAGCATCCTGAACAACTTTCCTGTGTGGAGTCATGCAAAATTCGCAAAAGCTTGGGAATTACAACTTTTTGGTGCAAAAGTGACGTCATAATTTGACCAAAAATCGTCGGTTACCGCCAAAGTAAAACATTGACGGGGTTCAAATTTGCACCGGCACACTCGCGTGGGGTATCCGCAAGAAGTAATCACGCTAGTTCGGCTTTTCGGGGTGCCTCGAAAATTAAAAAGGTTATTCCCCGGGCAGGAAAAAGGGAAGAGCGGCCATCTTGTTTTTCTAATAGTCAACTCTGGCAATCGCGTTTTGACGGTGCAAATCGACCAAGTTGAGCATCCTGAACAACTTTCCTGTGTGGGGTCATGCAAAATTCGCAAAACCTTGGGAATTACAACTTTTTGGTGCAAAAGTGACGTCATAATTTGACCGAAAATCGTCGATTACCGCCAAAGTAAAACATTGACGGGGTTCAAATTTGCACCGGCACACTCGAGTGGGGTATCCGCAAGAAGTAATCACGCTAATTCGGCTTTTCAGGGTGCCTCGAAAATTAAAAAGTTTATGCCACGGGCAGGGAAAAGGGAAGAGCGGCCATCTTGTTTTTCTAATAGTCAACTCTGGAAATCGCGTTTTGACGGTGCAAATCGACCAAGTTGAGCATCCTGAACAACTTTCCTGTGTGGAGTCATGCAAAATTCGCAAAACCTTGGGAATTACAACTTTTTGGTGCAAAAGTGACGTCATAATTTGACCAAAAATCGTCGATTACCGCCAAAGTAAAACATTGAAGGGGTTCAAATTTGCACCGGCACACTCGGGTGGGGTATCCGCAAGAAGTAATCACGCTAGTTCGGCTTTTCGGGGTGCCACGAAAATTAAAAAGGTTATTCCCCGGGCAGGAAAAAGGGAAGAGCGGCCATCTTGTTTTTCTAATAGTCAACTCTGGAAATCGCGTTTTGACGGTGCAAATCGACCAAGTTGAGCATCCTGAACAACCCTGTGTGGAGTCATGCAAAATTCGCAAAACCTTGGGTATTACAACTTTTTGGTGCAAAAGTGACGTCATAATTTGACCAAAAATCTTCGATTACCGCCAAAGTAAAACATTGACGGGGTTCAAATTTGCACCGGCACACTCGGGTGGGGTATCCGCAAGAAGTAATCACGCTAATTCGGTTTTTCGGGGTGCCACTAAAATTAAAAAGGTTATTCCCCGGGCAGGGAAAAGGGAAGAGCGGCCATCTTGTTTTTTTAATAGTCAACTCTGGAAATCGCGTTTTGACGGTGCAAATCGACCAAGTTGAGCATCCTGAACAACTTTCCTGTGTGGAGTCATACAAAATTCGCAAAAACATTGGGAAATACAACTTTTTGGTGCAAAAGTGACGTCATAATTTGACCAAAAATCTTCGATTACCGCCAAAGTAAAACATTGACGGGGTTCAAATTTGCACCGGCACACTCGAGTGGGGTATCCTCAAGAAGTAATCACGCTAATTCGGCTTTTCGGGGTGCCTCGAAAATTAAAAAGGTTATTCCCCGGGCAGGGAAAAGGGAAGAGCGGCCATCTTGTTTTTCTAATAGTCAACTCTGGCAATCGCGTTTTGACAATGCAAATCGACCAAGTTGAGCATCCTGAACAACTTTCCTGTGTGGGGTCATGCAAAATTCGCAAAACCTTGGGAATTACAACTTTTTGGTGCAAAAGTGACGTCATAATTTGACCAAAAATCGTCGATTACCGCCAAAGTAAAACATTGACGGGGTTCAAATTTGCACCGGCACACTCGAGTGGGGTATCCGCAAGAAGTAATCACGCTAATTCGGCTTTTCGGGAGCTCGAAAATTAAAAAGTTTATTCTCCGGGCAGGGAAAAGGGAAGAGCGGCCATCTTGTTTTTCTAATAGTCAACTCTGGAAATCGCGTTTTGACGGTGCAAATCGACCAAGTTGAGCATCCTGAACAACTTTCCTGTGTGGAGTCATGCAAAATTCGCAAAACCTTGGGAATTACAACTTTTTGGTGGAAAAGTGACGTCATAATTTGACCAAAAATCGTCGATTACCGCCAAAGTAAAACATTGGCGTGGTTCAAATTTGCACCGGCACACTCGGGTGGGGTATCCGCAAGAAGTAATCACGCTATATCGGTTTTTCAGGGTGCCACGAAAATTAAGAAGTTTATTCCCCGGGCAGGAAAAAGGGAAGAGCGGCCATCTTGTTTTTCTAATAGTCAACTCTGGCAATCGCGTTTTGACGGTGCAAATCGACCAAGTTGAGCATCCTGAACAACTTTCCTGTGTGGGGTCATGCAAAATTCGCAAAACCTTGGGAATTACAACTTTTTGGTGCAAAAGTGACGTCATAATTTGACCGAAAATCGTCGATTACCGCCAAAGTAAAACATTGACGGGGTTCAAATTTGCACCGGCACACTCGAGTGGGGTATCCGCAAGAAGTAATCACGCTAATTCGGCTTTTCGGGAGCTCGAAAATTAAAAAGTTTATTCCCCGGGCAGGGAAAAGGGAAGAGCGGCCATCTTGTTTTTCTAATAGTCAACTCTGGCAATCGCGTTTTGACAATGCAAATCGACCAAGTTGAGCATCCTGAACAACTTTCCTGTGTGGGGTCATGCAAAATTCGCAAAACCTTGGGAATTACAACTTTTTGGTGCAAAAGTGACGTCATAATTTGACCAAAAATCGTCGATTACCGCCAAAGTAAAACATTGACGGGGTTCAAATTTGCACCGGCACACTCGAGTGGGGTATCCGCAAGAAGTAATCACGCTAATTCGGCTTTTCGGGAGCTCGAAAATTAAAAAGTTTATTCTCCGGGCAGGGAAAAGGGAAGAGCGGCCATCTTGTTTTTCTAATAGTCAACTCTGGAAATCGCGTTTTGACGGTGCAAATCGACCAAGTTGAGCATCCTGAACAACTTTCCTGTGTGGAGTCATGCAAAATTCGCAAAACCTTGGGAATTACAACTTTTTGGTGCAAAAGTGACGTCATATATTGACCAAAAATCGTCGATTACCGCCAAAGTAAAACATTGGCGTGGTTCAAATTTGCACCGGCACACTCGGGTGGGGTATCCGCAAGAAGTAATCACGCTATATCGGTTTTTCAGGGTGCCACGAAAATTAAGAAGGTTATTCCCCGGGCAGGAAAAAGAGAAGAGCGGCCATCTTGTTTTTCTAATAGTCAACTCTGGCAATCGCGTTTTGACGGTGCAAATCGACCAAGTTGAGCATCCTGAACAACTTTCCTGTGTGGGGTCATGCAAAATTCGCAAAACCTTGGGAATTACAACTTTTTGGTGCAAAAGTGACGTCATAATTTGACCGAAAATCGTCGATTACCGCCAAAGTAAAACATTGACGGGGTTCAAATTTGCACCGGCACACTCGAGTGGGGTATCCGCAAGAAGTAATCACGCTAGTTCGGCTTTTCGGGAGCTCGAAAATTAAAAAGTTTATTCCCCGGGCAGGGAAAAGGGAAGAGCGGCCATCTTGTTTTTCTAATAGTCAACTCTGGAAATCGCGTTTTGACGGTGCAAATCGACCAAGTTGAGCATCCTGAACAACTTTCCTGTGTGGAGTCATGCAAAATTCGCAAAACCTTGGGAATTACAACTTTTTGGTGGAAAAGTGACGTCATAATTTGACCAAAAATCGTCGATTACCGCCAAAGTAAAACATTGGCGTGGTTCAAATTTGCACCGGCACACTCGGGTGGGGTATCCGCAAGAAGTAATCACGCTATATCGGTTTTTCAGGGTGCCACGAAAATTAAGAAGTTTATTCCCCGGGCAGGAAAAAGGGAAGAGCGGCCATCTTGTTTTTCTAATAGTCAACTCTGGCAATCGCGTTTTGACGGTGCAAATCGACCAAGTTGAGCATCCTGAACAACTTTCCTGTGTGGGGTCATGCAAAATTCGCAAAACCTTGGGAATTACAACTTTTTGGTGCAAAAGTGACGTCATAATTTGACCGAAAATCGTCGATTACCGCCAAAGTAAAACATTGACGGGGTTCAAATTTGCACCGGCACACTCGAGTGGGGTATCCGCAAGAAGTAATCACGCTAATTCGGCTTTTCGGGAGCTCGAAAATTAAAAAGTTTATTCCCCGGGCAGGGAAAAGGGAAGAGCGGCCATCTTGTTTTTCTAATAGTCAACTCTGGCAATCGCGTTTTGACAATGCAAATCGACCAAGTTGAGCATCCTGAACAACTTTCCTGTGTGGGGTCATGCAAAATTCGCAAAACCTTGGGAATTACAACTTTTTGGTGCAAAAGTGACGTCATAATTTGACCGAAAATCGTCGATTACCGCCAAAGTAAAACATTGACGGGGTTCAAATTTGCACCGGCACACTCGAGTGGGGTATCCGCAAGAAGTAATCACGCTAGTTCGGCTTTTCGGGAGCTCGAAAATTAAAAAGTTTATTCCCCGGGCAGGGAAAAGGGAAGAGCGGCCATCTTGTTTTTCTAATAGTCAACTCTGGAAATCGCGTTTTGACGGTGCAAATCGACCAAGTTGAGCATCCTGAACAACTTTCCTGTGTGGAGTCATGCAAAATTCGCAAAACCTTGGGAATTACAACTTTTTGGTGGAAAAGTGACGTCATAATTTGACCAAAAATCGTCGATTACCGCCAAAGTAAAACATTGGCGTGGTTCAAATTTGCACCGGCACACTCGGGTGGGGTATCCGCAAGAAGTAATCACGCTATATCGGTTTTTCAGGGTGCCACGAAAATTAAGAAGTTTATTCCCCGGGCAGGAAAAAGGGAAGAGCGGCCATCTTGTTTTTCTAATAGTCAACTCTGGCAATCGCGTTTTGACGGTGCAAATCGACCAAGTTGAGCATCCTGAACAACTTTCCTGTGTGGGGTCATGCAAAATTCGCAAAACCTTGGGAATTACAACTTTTTGGTGCAAAAGTGACGTCATAATTTGACCGAAAATCGTCGATTACCGCCAAAGTAAAACATTGACGGGGTTCAAATTTGCACCGGCACACTCGAGTGGGGTATCCGCAAGAAGTAATCACGCTAATTCGGCTTTTCGGGAGCTCGAAAATTAAAAAGTTTATTCCCCGGGCAGGGAAAAGGGAAGAGCGGCCATCTTGTTTTTCTAATAGTCAACTCTGGCAATCGCGTTTTGACAATGCAAATCGACCAAGTTGAGCATCCTGAACAACTTTCCTGTGTGGGGTCATGCAAAATTCGCAAAACCTTGGGAATTACAACTTTTTGGTGCAAAAGTGACGTCATAATTTGACCAAAAATCGTCGATTACCGCCAAAGTAAAACATTGACGGGGTTCAAATTTGCACCGGCACACTCGAGTGGGGTATCCGCAAGAAGTAATCACGCTAATTCGGCTTTTCGGGAGCTCGAAAATTAAAAAGTTTATTCTCCGGGCAGGGAAAAGGGAAGAGCGGCCATCTTGTTTTTCTAATAGTCAACTCTGGAAATCGCGTTTTGACGGTGCAAATCGACCAAGTTGAGCATCCTGAACAACTTTCCTGTGTGGAGTCATGCAAAATTCGCAAAACCTTGGGAATTACAACTTTTTGGTGCAAAAGTGACGTCATATATTGACCAAAAATCGTCGATTACCGCCAAAGTAAAACATTGGCGTGGTTCAAATTTGCACCGGCACACTCGGGTGGGGTATCCGCAAGAAGTAATCACGCTATATCGGTTTTTCAGGGTGCCACGAAAATTAAGAAGGTTATTCCCCGGGCAGGAAAAAGGGAAGAGCGGCCATCTTGTTTTTCTAATAGTCAACTCTGGCAATCGCGTTTTGACGGTGCAAATCGACCAAGTTGAGCATCCTGAACAACTTTCCTGTGTGGGGTCATGCAAAATTCGCAAAACCTTGGGAATTACAACTTTTTGGTGCAAAAGTGACGTCATAATTTGACCGAAAATCGTCGATTACCGCCAAAGTAAAACATTGACGGGGTTCAAATTTGCACCGGCACACTCGAGTGGGGTATCCGCAAGAAGTAATCACGCTAGTTCGGCTTTTCGGGAGCTCGAAAATTAAAAAGTTTATTCCCCGGGCAGGGAAAAGGGAAGAGCGGCCATCTTGTTTTTCTAATAGTCAACTCTGGAAATCGCGTTTTGACGGTGCAAATCGACCAAGTTGAGCATCCTGAACAACTTTCCTGTGTGGAATCATGCAAAATTCGCAAAACCTTGGGAATTACAACTTTTTGGTGCAAAAGTGACGTCATAATTTGACCAAAAATCGTCGATTACCGCCAAAGTAAAACATTGACGGGGTTCAAATTTGCACCGGCACACTCGGGTGGGTTATCCGCAAGAAGTAATCACGCTAGTTCGGCTTTTCGGGGTGCCACGAAAATTAAAAAGGATATTCCCCGGGCAGGAAAAAGGGAAGAGCGGCCATCTTGTTTTTCTAATAGTCAACTCTGGAAATCGCGTTTTGACGGTGCAAATCGACCAAGTTGAGCATCCTGAACAACTTTCCTGTGTGGAGTCATGCAAAATTCGCAAAAGCTTGGGAATTACAACTTTTTGGTGGAAAAGTGACGTCATAATTTGACCAAAAATCGTCGATTACCGCCAAAGTAAAACATTGACTGGGTTCAAATTTGCACCGGCACACTCGAGTGGGGTATCCGCAAGAAGTAATCACGCTAATTCGTCTTTTCGGGAGCTCGAAAATTAAAAAGTTTATTCCCCGGGCAGGGAAAAGGGAAGAGCGGCCATCTTGTTTTTCTAATAGTCAACTCTGGAAATCGCGTTTTGACGGTGCAAATCGACCGAGTTGAGCATCCTGAACAACTTTCCTGTGTGGAGTCATTCAAAATTCGCAAAACCTTGGGAATTACACCTTTTTGGTGCAAAAGTGACGTCATAATTTGACCAAAAATCTTCGATTACCGCCAAAGTAAAACGGTGACGGGGTTCAAATTTGCACCGGCACACTCGGGTGGGGTATCCGCAAGAAGTAATCACGCTAATTCGGCTTTTCGGGGTGCCTCGAAAATTAAAAAGGTTATTCCCCGGGCAGGGAAAAGGGAAGAGCGGCCATCTTGTTTTTCTAATAGTCAAATCTGGCAATCGCGTTTTGACAATGCAAATCGACCAAGTTGAGCATTCTGAACAACTTTCCTGTGTGGAGTCATGCAAAATTCGTAAAACCTTGGGAATTACAACTTTTTGGTGCAAAAGTGACGTCATAATTTGACCAAAAATCGTCGATTACCGCCAAAGTAAAACATTGACGGGGTTCAAATTTGCACCGGCACACTCGCGTGGGGTATCCGCAAGAAGTAATCACGCTAATTCGGCTTTTCGGGAGCTCGAAAATTAAAAAGTTTATTCCCCGGGCAGGAAAAAGGGAAGAGCGGCCATCTTGTTTTTCTAATAGTCAACTCTGGAAATCGCGTTTCGACGGTGCAAATCGACCAAGTTGAGCATCCTGAACAACTTTCCTGTGTGGAGTCATGCAAAATTCGCAAAACCTTGGGAATTACAACTTTTTGGTGCAAAAGTGACGTCATAATTTGACCAAAAATCTTCGATTACCGCCAAAGTAAAACATTGACGGGGTTCAAATTTGCACCGGCACACTCGGGTGGGGTATCCGCAAGAAGTAATCACGCTAATTCGGTTTTTCGGGGTGCCACTAAAATTAAAAAGGTTATTCCCCGGGCAAGGAAAAGGGAAGAGCGGCCATCTTGTTTTTTTAATAGTCAACTCTGGAAATCGCGTTTTGACGGTGCAAATCGACCAAGTTGAGCATCCTGAACAACTTTCCTGTGTGGAGTCATACAAAATTCGCAAAAACATTGGGAAATACAACTTTTTGGTGCAAAAGTGACGTCATAATCTGACCAAAAATCGTCGATTACCGCCGAAGTAAAACATTGACGGGGTTCAAATTTGCACCGGCACACTCGGGTGGGGTATCCGCAAGAAGTATCACGCTATATCGGTTTTTCAGGGTGCCACGAAAATTAAGAAGGTTATTCCCCGGGCAGGAAAAAGGGAAGAGCGGCCATCTTGTTTTTCTAATAGTCAACTCTGGCAATCGCGTTTTGACGGTGCAAATCGACCAAGTTGAGCATCCTGAACAACTTTCCTGTGTGGGGTCATGCAAAATTCGCAAAACCTTGGGAATTACAACTTTTTGGTGCAAAAGTGACGTCATAATTTGACCGAAAATCGTCGATTACCGCCAAAGTAAAACATTGACGGGGTTCAAATTTGCACCGGCACACTCGAGTGGGGTATCCGCAAGAAGTAATCACGCTAGTTCGGCTTTTCGGGAGCTCGAAAATTAAAAAGTTTATTCCCCGGGCAGGGAAAAGGGAAGAGCGGCCATCTTGTTTTTCTAATAGTCAACTCTGGAAATCGCGTTTTGACGGTGCAAATCGACCAAGTTGAGCATCCTGAACAACTTTCCTGTGTGGAGTCATGCAAAATTCGCAAAACCTTGGGAATTACAACTTTTTGGTGCAAAAGTGACGTCATAATTTGACCAAAAATCGTCGATTACCGCCAAAGTAAAACATTGACGGGGTTCAAATTTGCACCGGCACACTCGGGTGGGTTATCCGCAAGAAGTAATCACGCTAGTTCGGCTTTTCGGGGTGCCACGAAAATTAAAAAGGATATTCCCCGGGCAGGAAAAAGGGAAGAGCGGCCATCTTGTTTTTCTAATAGTCAACTCTGGAAGTCGCGTTTTGACGGTGCAAATCGACCAAGTTGAGCATCCTGAACAACTTTCCTGTGTGGAGTCATGCAAAATTCGCAAAAGCTTGGGAATTACAACTTTTTGGTGGAAAAGTGACGTCATAATTTGACCAAAAATCGTCGATTACCGCCAAAGTAAAACATTGACTGGGTTCAAATTTGCACCGGCACACTCGAGTGGGGTATCCGCAAGAAGTAATCACGCTAATTCGTCTTTTCGGGAGCTCGAAAATTAAAAAGTTTATTCCCCGGGCAGGGAAAAGGGAAGAGCGGCCATCTTGTTTTTCTAATAGTCAACTCTGGAAATCGCGTTTTGACGGTGCAAATCGACCGAGTTGAGCATCCTGAACAACTTTCCTGTGTGGAGTCATTCAAAATTCGCAAAACCTTGGGAATTACAACTTTTTGGTGCAAAAGTGACGTCATAATTTGACCAAAAATCTTCGATTACCGCCAAAGTAAAACGGTGACGGGGTTCAAATTTGCACCGGCACACTCGGGTGGGGTATCCGCAAGAAGTAATCACGCTAATTCGGCTTTTCGGGGTGCCTCGAAAATTAAAAAGGTTATTCCCCGGGCAGGGAAAAGGGAAGAGCGGCCATCTTGTTTTTCTAATAGTCAACTCTGGCAATCGCGTTTTGACAATGCAAATCGACCAAGTTGAGCATTCTGAACAACTTTTCTGTTTGGAGTCATGCAAAATTCGTAAAACCTTGGGAATTACAACTTTTTGGTGCAAAAGTGACGTCATAATTTGACCAAAAATCGTCGATTACCGCCAAAGTAAAACATTGACGGGGTTCAAATTTGCACCGGCACACTCGCGTGGGGTATCCGCAAGAAGTAATCACGCTAATTCGGCTTTTCGGGAGCTCGAAAATTAAAAAGTTTATTCCCCGGGCAGGAAAAAGGGAAGAGCGGCCATCTTGTTTTTCTAATAGTCAACTCTGGAAATCGCGTTTCGACGGTGCAAATCGACCAAGTTGAGCATCCTGAACAACTTTCCTGTGTGGAGTCATGCAAAATTCGCAAAACCTTGGGAATTACAACTTTTTGGTGCAAAAGTGACGTCATAATTTGACCAAAAATCGTCGATTACCGCCAAAGTAAAACATTGACGGGGTTCAAATTTGCACCGGCACACTCGGGTGGGGTATCCGCAAGAAGTAATCACGCTAATTCGGTTTTTCGGGGTGCCACTAAAATTAAAAAGGTTATTCCCCGGGCAAGGAAAAGGGAAGAGCGGCCATCTTGTTTTTTTAATAGTCAACTCTGGAAATCGCGTTTTGACGGTGCAAATCGACCAAGTTGAGCATCCTGAACAACTTTCCTGTGTGGAGTCATACAAAATTCGCAAAAACATTGGGAAATACAACTTTTTGGTGCAAAAGTGACGTCATAATTTGACCAAAAATCGTCGATTACCGCCGAAGTAAAACATTGACGGGGTTCAAATTTGCACCGGCACACTCGGGTGGGGTATCCGCAAGAAGTAATCACGCTATATCGGTTTTTCAGGGTGCCACGAAAATTAAGAAGGTTATTCCCCGGGCAGGAAAAAGGGAAGAGCGGCCATCTTGTTTTTCTAATAGTCAACTCTGGCAATCGCGTTTTGACGGTGCAAATCGACCAAGTTGAGCATCCTGAACAACTTTCCTGTGTGGGGTCATGCAAAATTCGCAAAACCTTGGGAATTACAACTTTTTGGTGCAAAAGTGACGTCATAATTTGACCGAAAATCGTCGATTACCGCCAAAGTAAAACATTGACGGGGTTCAAATTTGCACCGGCACACTCGAGTGGGGTATCCGCAAGAAGTAATCACGCTAGTTCGGCTTTTCGGGAGCTCGAAAATTAAAAAGTTTATTCCCCGGGCAGGGAAAAGGGAAGAGCGGCCATCTTGTTTTTCTAATAGTCAACTCTGGAAATCGCGTTTTGACGGTGCAAATCGACCAAGTTGAGCATCCTGAACAACTTTCCTGTGTGGAGTCATGCAAAATTCGCAAAACCTTGGGAATTACAACTTTTTGGTGCAAAAGTGACGTCATAATTTGACCAAAAATCGTCGATTACCGCCAAAGTAAAACATTGACGGGGTTCAAATTTGCACCGGCACACTCGGGTGGGTTATCCGCAAGAAGTAATCACGCTAGTTCGGCTTTTCGGGGTGCCACGAAAATTAAAAAGGATATTCCCCGGGCAGGAAAAAGGGAAGAGCGGCCATCTTGTTTTTCTAATAGTCAACTCTGGAAGTCGCGTTTTGACGGTGCAAATCGACCAAGTTGAGCATCCTGAACAACTTTCCTGTGTGGAGTCATGCAAAATTCGCAAAAGCTTGGGAATTACAACTTTTTGGTGGAAAAGTGACGTCATAATTTGACCAAAAATCGTCGATTACCGCCAAAGTAAAACATTGACTGGGTTCAAATTTGCACCGGCACACTCGAGTGGGGTATCCGCAAGAAGTAATCACGCTAATTCGTCTTTTCGGGAGCTCGAAAATTAAAAAGTTTATTCCCCGGGCAGGGAAAAGGGAAGAGCGGCCATCTTGTTTTTCTAATAGTCAACTCTGGAAATCGCGTTTTGACGGTGCAAATCGACCGAGTTGAGCAGCCTGAACAACTTTCCTGTGTGGAGTCATTCAAAATTCGCAAAACCTTGGGAATTACAACTTTTTGGTGCAAAAGTGACGTCATAATTTGACCAAAAATCTTCGATTACCGCCAAAGTAAAACGGTGACGGGGTTCAAATTTGCACCGGCACACTCGGGTGGGGTATCCGCAAGAAGTAATCACGCTAATTCGGCTTTTCGGGGTGCCTCGAAAATTAAAAAGGTTATTCCCCGGGCAGGGAAAAGGGAAGAGCGGCCATCTTGTTTTTCTAATAGTCAACTCTGGCAATCGCGTTTTGACAATGCAAATCGACCAAGTTGAGCATTCTGAACAACTTTCCTGTGTGGAGTCATGCAAAATTCGTAAAACCTTGGGAATTACAACTTTTTGGTGCAAAAGTGACGTCATAATTTGACCAAAAATCGTCGATTACCGCCAAAGTAAAACATTGACGGGGTTCAAATTTGCACCGGCACACTCGCGTGGGGTATCCGCAAGAAGTAATCACGCTAATTCGGCTTTTCGGGGTGCCTCGAAAATTAAAAAGGTTATTCCCCGGGCAGGGAAAAGGGAAGAGCGGCCATCTTGTTTTTCTAATAGTCAACTCTGGAAATCGCGTTTCGACGGTGCAAATCGACCAAGTTGAGCATCCTGAACAACTTTCCTGTGTGGAGTCATGCAAAATTCGCAAAACCTTGGGAATTACAACTTTTTGGTGCAAAAGTGACGTCATAATTTGACCAAAAATCGTCGATTACCGCCAAAGTAAAACATTGACGGGGTTCAAATTTGCACCGGCACACTCGGGTGGGGTATCCGCAAGAAGTAATCACGCTAATTCGGTTTTTCGGGGTGCCACTAAAATTAAAAAGGTTATTCCCCGGGCAAGGAAAAGGGAAGAGCGGCCATCTTGTTTTTTTAATAGTCAACTCTGGAAATCGCGTTTTGACGGTGCAAATCGACCAAGTTGAGCATCCTGAACAACTTTCCTGTGTGGAGTCATACAAAATTCGCAAAAACATTGGGAAATACAACTTTTTGGTGCAAAAGTGACGTCATAATTTGACCAAAAATCGTCGATTACCGCCAAAGTAAAACATTGACGGGGTTCAAATTTGCACCGGCACACTCGAGTGGGGTATCCGCAAGAAGTAATCACGCTATATCGGTTTTTCAGGGTGCCACGAAAATTAAGAAGGTTATTCCCCGGGCAGGAAAAAGGGAAGAGCGGCCATCTTGTTTTTTTAATAGTCAACTCTGGAAATCGCGTTTTGACGGTGCAAATCGACCAAGTTGAGCATCCTGAACAACTTTCCTGTGTGGAGTCATGCAAAATTCGCAAAACCTTGGGAATTACAACTTTTTGGTGCAAAAGTGACGTCATAATTTGACCAAAATTCGTCGATTACCGCCAAAGTAATACATTGACGGGGTTCAAATTTGCACCGGCACACTCGAGTGGGGTATCCGCAAGAAGTAATCACGCTAATTCGGCTTTTCGGGGTGCCTCGAAAATTAAAAAGGTTATTCCCCGGGCAGGAAAAAGGGAAGAGCGGCCATCTTGTTTTTCTAATAGTCAACTCTGGCAATCGCGTTTTGACGGTGCAAATCGACCAAGTTGAGCATCCTGAACAACTTTCCTGTGTGGGGTCATGCAAAATTCGCAAAACCTTGGGAATTACAATTTTTTGGTGCAAAAGTGACGTCATAATTTGACCAAAAATCGTCGATTACCGCCAAAGTAAAACATTGATTGGGTTCAAATTTGCACCGGCACACTCGAGTGGGGTATCCGCAAGAAGTAATCACGCTAATTCGGCTTTTCAGGAGCTCGAAAGTTAAAAAGTTTATTCCCCGGGCAGGGAAAAGGGAAGAGCGGCCATCTTGTTTTTCTAATAGTCAACTCTGGAAATCGCGTTTTGACGGTGCAAATCGACCAAGTTGAGCATCCTGAACAACTTTCCTGTGTGGAGTCATGCAAAATTCGCAAAACCTTGGGAATTACAACTTTTTGGTGCAAAAGTGACGTCATAATTTGACCAAAAAACTTCGATTACCGCCAAAGTAAAACATTGACGGGGTTCAAATTTGCACCGGCACACTCGAGTGGGGTATCCGCAAGAAGTAATCACGCTAATTCGGCTATTCGGGAGCTCGAAAATTTAAAAGTTTATTCCCCGGGCAGGGAAAAGGGAAGAGCGGCCATCTTGTTTTTCTAATAGTCAACTCTGGAAATCGCGTTTTGACGGTGCAAATCGACCAAGTTGAGCATCCTGAACAACTTTCCTGTGTGGAGTCATGCAAAATTCGCAAAACCTTGGGAATTACAACTTTTTGGTGCAAAAGTGACGTCATAATTTGACCAAAAATCGTCGATTACCGCCAAAGTAAAACATTGACGGGGTTCAAATTTGCACCGGCACACTCGGGTGGGTTATCCGCAAGAAGTAATCACGCTAGTTCGGCTTTTCGGGGTGCCACGAAAATTAAAAAGGATATTCCCCGGGCAGGAAAAAGGGAAGAGCGGCCATCTTGTTTTTCTAATAGTCAACTCTGGAAGTCGCGTTTTGACGGTGCAAATCGACCAAGTTGAGCATCCTGAACAACTTTCCTGTGTGGAGTCATGCAAAATTCGCAAAAGCTTGGGAATTACAACTTTTTGGTGGAAAAGTGACGTCATAATTTGACCAAAAATCGTCGATTACCGCCAAAGTAAAACATTGACTGGGTTCAAATTTGCACCGGCACACTCGAGTGGGGTATCCGCAAGAAGTAATCACGCTAATTCGTCTTTTCGGGAGCTCGAAAATTAAAAAGTTTATTCCCCGGGCAGGGAAAAGGGAAGAGCGGCCATCTTGTTTTTCTAATAGTCAACTCTGGAAATCGCGTTTTGACGGTGCAAATCGACCGAGTTGAGCATCCTGAACAACTTTCCTGTGTGGAGTCATTCAAAATTCGCAAAACCTTGGGAATTACAACTTTTTGGTGCAAAAGTGACGTCATAATTTGACCAAAAATCTTCGATTACCGCCAAAGTAAAACGGTGACGGGGTTCAAATTTGCACCGGCACACTCGGGTGGGGTATCCGCAAGAAGTAATCACGCTAATTCGGCTTTTCGGGGTGCCTCGAAAATTAAAAAGGTTATTCCCCGGGCAGGGAAAAGGGAAGAGCGGCCATCTTGTTTTTCTAATAGTCAACTCTGGCAATCGCGTTTTGACAATGCAAATCGACCAAGTTGAGCATTCTGAACAACTTTCCTGTGTGGAGTCATGCAAAATTCGTAAAACCTTGGGAATTACAACTTTTTGGTGCAAAAGTGACGTCATAATTTGACCAAAAATCGTCGATTACCGCCAAAGTAAAACATTGACGGGGTTCAAATTTGCACCGGCACACTCGCGTGGGGTATCCGCAAGAAGTAATCACGCTAATTCGGCTTTTCGGGAGCTCGAAAATTAAAAGTTTATTCCCCGGGCAGGAAAAAGGGAAGAGCGGCCATCTTGTTTTTCTAATAGTCAACTCTGGAAATCGCGTTTCGACGGTGCAAATCGACCAAGTTGAGCATCCTGAACAACTTTCCTGTGTGGAGTCATGCAAAATTCGCAAAACCTTGGGAATTACAACTTTTTGGTGCAAAAGTGACGTCATAATTTGACCAAAAATCTTCGATTACCGCCAAAGTAAAACATTGACGGGGTTCAAATTTGCACCGGCACACTCGGGTGGGGTATCCGCAAGAAGTAATCACGCTAATTCGGTTTTTCGGGGTGCCACTAAAATTAAAAAGGTTATTCCCCGGGCAAGGAAAAGGGAAGAGCGGCCATCTTGTTTTTTTAATAGTCAACTCTGGAAATCGCGTTTTGACGGTGCAAATCGACCAAGTTGAGCATCCTGAACAACTTTCCTGTGTGGAGTCATACAAAATTCGCAAAAACATTGGGAAATACAACTTTTTGGTGGAAAAGTGACGTCATAATTTGACCAAAAATCGTCGATTACCGCCGAAGTAAAACATTGACGGGGTTCAAATTTGCACCGGCACACTCGGGTGGGGTATCCGCAAGAAGTAATCACGCTATATCGGTTTTTCAGGGTGCCACGAAAATTAAGAAGGTTATTCCCCGGGCAGGAAAAAGGGAAGAGCGGCCATCTTGTTTTTCTAATAGTCAACTCTGGCAATCGCGTTTTGACGGTGCAAATCGACCAAGTTGAGCATCCTGAACAACTTTCCTGTGTGGGGTCATGCAAAATTCGCAAAACCTTGGGAATTACAACTTTTTGGTGCAAAAGTGACGTCATAATTTGACCGAAAATCGTCGATTACCGCCAAAGTAAAACATTGACGGGGTTCAAATTTGCACCGGCACACTCGAGTGGGGTATCCGCAAGAAGTAATCACGCTAGTTCGGCTTTTCGGGAGCTCGAAAATTAAAAAGTTAATTCCCCGGGCAGGGAAAAGGGAAGAGCGGCCATCTTGTTTTTCTAATAGTCAACTCTGGAAATCGCGTTTTGACGGTGCAAATCGACCAAGTTGAGCATCCTGAACAACTTTCCTGTGTGGAGTCATGCAAAATTCGCAAAACCTTGGGAATTACAACTTTTTGGTGCAAAAGTGACGTCATAATTTGACCAAAAATCGTCGATTACCGCCAAAGTAAAACATTGACGGGGTTCAAATTTGCACCGGCACACTCGGGTGGGTTATCCGCAAGAAGTAATCACGCTAGTTCGGCTTTTCGGGGTGCCACGAAAATTAAAAAGGATATTCCCCGGGCAGGAAAAAGGGAAGAGCGGCCATCTTGTTTTTCTAATAGTCAACTCTGGAAGTCGCGTTTTGACGGTGCAAATCGACCAAGTTGAGCATCCTGAACAACTTTCCTGTGTGGAGTCATGCAAAATTCGCAAAAGCTTGGGAATTACAACTTTTTGGTGGAAAAGTGACGTCATAATTTGACCAAAAATCGTCGATTACCGCCAAAGTAAAACATTGACTGGGTTCAAATTTGCACCGGCACACTCGAGTGGGGTATCCGCAAGAAGTAATCACGCTAATTCGTCTTTTCGGGAGCTCGAAAATTAAAAAGTTTATTCCCCGGGCAGGGAAAAGGGAAGAGCGGCCATCTTGTTTTTCTAATAGTCAACTCTGGAAATCGCGTTTTGACGGTGCAAATCGACCGAGTTGAGCATCCTGAACAACTTTCCTGTGTGGAGTCATTCAAAATTCGCAAAACCTTGGGAATTACAACTTTTTGGTGCAAAAGTGACGTCATAATTTGACCAAAAATCTTCGATTACCGCCAAAGTAAAACGGTGACGGGGTTCAAATTTGCACCGGCACACTCGGGTGGGGTATCCGCAAGAAGTAATCACGCTAATTCGGCTTTTCGGGGTGCCTCGAAAATTAAAAAGGTTATTCCCCGGGCAGGGAAAAGGGAAGAGCGGCCATCTTGTTTTTCTAATAGTCAACTCTGGCAATCGCGTTTTGACAATGCAAATCGACCAAGTTGAGCATTCTGAACAACTTTCCTGTGTGGAGTCATGCAAAATTCGTAAAACCTTGGGAATTACAACTTTTTGGTGCAAAAGTGACGTCATAATTTGACCAAAAATCGTCGATTACCGCCAAAGTAAAACATTGACGGGGTTCAAATTTGCACCGGCACACTCGCGTGGGGTATCCGCAAGAAGTAATCACGCTAATTCGGCTTTTCGGGGTGCCTCGAAAATTAAAAAGGTTATTCCCCGGGCAGGGAAAAGGGAAGAGCGGCCATCTTGTTTTTCTAATAGTCAACTCTGGAAATCGCGTTTCGACGGTGCAAATCGACCAAGTTGAGCATCCTGAACAACTTTCCTGTGTGGAGTCATGCAAAATTCGCAAAACCTTGGGAATTACAACTTTTTGGTGCAAAAGTGACGTCATAATTTCACCAAAAATCTTCGATTACCGCCAAAGTAAAACATTGACGGGGTTCAAATTTGCACCGGCACACTCGGGTGGGGTATCCGCAAGAAGTAATCACGCTAATTCGGTTTTTCGGGGTGCCACTAAAATTAAAAAGGTTATTCCCCGGGCAAGGAAAAGGGAAGAGCGGCCATCTTGTTTTTTTAATAGTCAACTCTGGAAATCGCGTTTTGACGGTGCAAATCGACCAAGTTGAGCATCCTGAACAACTTTCCTGTGTGGAGTCATACAAAATTCGCAAAAACATTGGGAAATACAACTTTTTGGTGCAAAAGTGACGTCATAATTTGACCAAAAATCGTCGATTACCGCCAAAGTAAAACATTGACGGGGTTCAAATTTGCACCGGCACACTCGAGTGGGGTATCCGCAAGAAGTAATCACGCTATATCGGTTTTTCAGGGTGCCACGAAAATTAAGAAGGTTATTCCCCGGGCAGGAAAAAGGGAAGAGCGGCCATCTTGTTTTTTTAATAGTCAACTCTGGAAATCGCGTTTTGACGGTGCAAATCGACCAAGTTGAGCATCCTGAACAACTTTCCTGTGTGGAGTCATGCAAAATTCGCAAAACCTTGGGAATTACAACTTTTTGGTGCAAAAGTGACGTCATAATTTGACCAAAATTCGTCGATTACCGCCAAAGTAAAACATTGACGGGGTTCAAATTTGCACCGGCACACTCGAGTGGGGTATCCGCAAGCAGTAATCACGCTAATTCGGCTTTTCGGGGTGCCTCGAAAATTAAAAAGGTTATTCCCCGGGCAGGAAAAAGGGAAGAGCGGCCATCTTGTTTTTCTAATAGTCAACTCTGGCAATCGCGTTTTGACGGTGCAAATCGACCAAGTTGAGCATCCTGAACAACTTTCCTGTGTGGGGTCATGCAAAATTCGCAAAACCTTGGGAATTACAATTTTTTGGTGCAAAAGTGACGTCATAATTTGACCAAAAATCGTCGATTACCGCCAAAGTAAAACATTGATGGGGTTCAAATTTGCACCGGCACACTCGAGTGGGGTATCCGCAAGAAGTAATCACGCTAATTCGGCTTTTCAGGAGCTCGAAAGTTAAAAAGTTTATTCCCCGGGCAGGGAAAAGGGAAGAGCGGCCATCTTGTTTTTCTAATAGTCAACTCTGGAAATCGCGTTTTGACGGTGCAAATCGACCAAGTTGAGCATCCTGAACAACTTTCCTGTGTGGAGTCATGCAAAATTCGCAAAACCTTGGGAATTACAACTTTTTGGTGCAAAAGTGACGTCATAATTTGACCAAAAAACTTCGATTACCGCCAAAGTAAAACATTGACGGGGTTCAAATTTGCACCGGCACACTCGAGTGGGGTATCCGCAAGAAGTAATCACGCTAATTCGGCTATTCGGGAGCTCGAAAATTTAAAAGTTTATTCCCCGGGCAGGGAAAAGGGAAGAGCGGCCATCTTCTTTTTCTAATAGTCAACTCTGGAAATCGCGTTTTGACGGTGCAAATCGACCAAGTTGAGCATCCTGAACAACTTTCCTGTGTGGAGTCATGCAAAATTCGCAAAACCTTGGGAATTACAACTTTTTGGTGCAAAAGTGACGTCATATATTGACCAAAAATCGTCGATTACCGCCAAAGTAAAACATTGGCGTGATTCAAATTTGCACCGGCACACTCGGGTGGGACGGTGCAAATCGACCAAGTTGAGCATCCTGAACAACTTTCCTGTGTGGAGTCATGCAAAATTCGCAAAACCTTGGGAATTACAACTTTTTGGTGCAAAAGTGACGTCATAATTTGACCAAAAATCGTCGATTACCGCCAAAGTAAAACATTGACGGGGTTCAAATTTGCACCGGCACACTCGAGTGGGGTATCCGCAAGAAGTAATCACGCTAATTCGGCTTTTCGGGAGCTCGAAAATTTAAAAGGTTATTCCCCGGGCAGGAAAAAGGGAAGAGCGGCCATCTTGTTTTTCTAATAGTCAACTCTGGCAATCGCGTTTTGACGGTGCAAATCGACCAAGTTGAGCATCCTGAACAACTTTCCTGTGTGGGGTCATGCAAAATTCGCAAAACCTTGGGAATTACAACTTTTTGGTGCAAAAGTGACGTCATAATTTGACCAAAAATCGTCGATTACCGCCAAAGTAAAACATTGACGGGGTTCAAATTTGCACCGGCACACTCGAGAGGGGTATCCGCAAGAAGTAATCACGCTAATTCGGCTTTTCAGGAGCTCGAAAATTAAAAAGTTTATTCCCCGGGCAGGGAAAAGGGAAGAGCGGCCATCTTGTTTTTCTAATAGTCAATTCTGGAAATCGCGTTTTGACAGTGCAAATCGACCAAGTTGAGCATCCTGAACAACTTTCCTGTGTGGAGTCATGCAAAATTCGCAAAACCTTGGGAATTACAACTTTTTGGTGCAAAAGTGACGTCATAATTTGACCAAAAATCGTCGATTACCGCCAAAGTAAAACATTGACGGGGTTCAAATTTGCACCGGCACACTCGGGTGGGGTATCTGCAAGAAGTAATCACGCTAATTCGGTTTTTCGGGGTGCCACGAAAATTAAAAAGGTTATTCCCCGGGCAGGAAAAAGGGAAGAGCGGCCATCTTGTTTTTTTCATAGTCAACTCTGGAAATCGCGTTTTGACGGTGCAAATCGACCAAGTTGAGCATCCTGAACAACTTTCCTGTGTGGAGTCATGCAAAATTCGCAAAACCTTGGGAATTACAATTTTTTGGTGCAAAAGTGACGTCATAATTTGACCAAAAATCGTCGATTACCGCCAAAGTAAAACATTGATGGGGTTCAAATTTGCACCGGCACACTCGAGTGGGGTATCCGCAAGAAGTAATCACGCTAATTCGGCTTTTCAGGAGCTCGAAAGTTAAAAAGTTTATTCCCCGGGCAGGGAAAAGGGAAGAGCGGCCATCTTGTTTTTCTAATAGTCAACTCTGGAAATCGCGTTTTGACGGTGCAAATCGACCAAGTTGAGCATCCTGAACAACTTTCCTGTGTGGAGTCATGCAAAATTCGCAAAACCTTGGGAATTACAACTTTTTGGTGCAAAAGTGACGTCATAATTTGACCAAAAAACTTTGATTACCGCCAAAGTAAAACATTGACGGGGTTCAAATTTGCACCGGCACACTCGAGTGGGGTATCCGCAAGAAGTAATCACGCTAATTCGGCTATTCGGGAGCTCGAAAATTAAAAAGGTTATTCCCCGGGCAGGGAAAAGGGAAGAGCGGCCATCTTCTTTTTCTAATTTTCAACTCTGGAAATCGCGTTTTGACGGTGCAAATCGACCAAGTTGAGCATCCTGAACAACTTTCCTGTGTGGAGTCATGCAAAATTCGCAAAACCTTGGGAATTACAACTTTTTGGTGCAAAAGTGACGTCATAATTTGACCAAAAATCGTCGATTACCGCCAAAGTAAAACATTGGCGTGCTTCAAATTTACACCGGCACACTCGGTTGGGGTATCCGCAAGAAGTAATCACGCTAATTCGGTTTTTCGGGGTGCCACGAAAATTAAATAGGTTATTCCCCGGGCAGGAAAAAGGGAAGAGCGGCCATCTTGTTTTTTTAATAGTCAACTCTGGAAATCGCGTTTTGACGGTGCAAATCGACCAAGTTGAGCATCCTGAACAACTTTCCTGTGTGGAGTCATGCAAAATTCGCAAAACCTTGGGAATTACAACTTTTTGGTGCAAAAGTGACGTCATAAGTTGACCAAAAATCGTCGATTACCGCCAAAGTAAAACATTGACGGGGTTCAAATTTGCACCGGCACACTCGAGTGGGGTATCCGCAAGAAGTAATCACGCTAATTCGGCTTTTCAGGAGCTCGAAAATTAAAAAGTTTATTCCCCGGGCAGGGAAAAGGGAAGAGCGGCCATCTTGTTTTTCTAATAGTCAACTCTGGAAATCGCGTTTTGACGGTGCAAATCGACCAAGTTGAGCATCCTGAACAACTTTCCTGTGTGGAGTCATGCAAAGTTCGCAAAACCTTGGGAATTACAACTTTTTGGTGCAAAAGTGACGTCATAATTTGACCAAAAAACTTCGATTACCGCCAAAGTAAAACATTGACGGGGTTCAAATTTGCACCGGCACACTCGAGTGGGGTATCCGCAAGAAGTAATCACGCTAATTCGGCTTTTCGGGAGCTCGAAAATTAAAAAGTTTATTCCCCGGGCAGGGAAAAGAGAAGAGCGGCCATCTTGTTTTTCTAATAGTCAACTCTGGAAATCGCGTTTTGACGGTGCAAATCGACCAAGTTGAGCATCCTGAACAACTTTCCTGTGTGGAGTCTTGCAAAATTCGCAAAACCTTGGGAATTACAACTTTTTAATGCAAAAGTGACGTCATAATTTGACCAAAAATCGTCGATTACCGCCAAAGTAAAACATTGACGGGGTTCAAATTTGCACCGGCACACTCGAGTGGGGTATCCGCAAGAAGTAATCACGCTAATTCGGCTTTTCGGGAGCTCGAAAATTAAAAATTTTATTCCCCGGGCAGGGAAAAGGGAAGAGCGGCCATCTTGTTTTTCTAATAGTCAATTCTGGAAATCGCGTTTTGACGGTGCAAATCGACCAAGTTGAGCATCCTGAACAACTTTCCTGTGTGGAGTCATGCAAAATTCGCAAAACCTTGGGAATTACAACTTTTTGGTGCAAAAGTGACGTCATAATTTGACCAAAAATCTTCGATTACCGCCAAAGTAAAACATTGACGGGGTTCAAATTTGCACCGGCACACTCGGGTGGGGTATCCGCAAGAAGTAATCACGCTAACTCGGTTTTTCGGGGTGCCACGAAAATTAAAAAGGTTATTCCCCGGGCAGGAAAAAGGGAAGAGCGGCCATCTTGTTTTTTAATAGTCAACTCTGGAAATCGCGTTTTGACGGTGCAAATCGACCAAGTTGAGCATCCTGAACAACTTTCCTGTGTGGAGTCATGCAAAATTCGCAAAACCTTGGGAATTACAACTTTTTGGTGCAAAAGTGACGTCATAAGTTGACCAAAAATCGTCGATTACCGCCAAAGTAAAACATTGACGGGGTTCAAATTTGCACCGGCACACTCGAGTGGGGTATCCGCAAGAAGTAATCACGCTAATTCGGCTTTTCGGGGTGCCTCGAAAATTAAAAAGGTTATTCCCCGGGCAGGGAAAAGGGAAGAGCGGCCATCTTGTTTTTCTAATAGTCAACTCTGGCAATCGCGTTTTGACAATGCAAATCGACCAAGTTGAGCATTCTGAACAACTTTCCTGTGTGGAGTCATGCAAAATTCGTAAAACCTTGGGAATTACAACTTTTTGGTGCAAAAGTGACGTCATAATTTGACCAAAAATCGTCGATTACCGCCAAAGTAAAACATTGACGGGGTTCAAATTTGCACCGGCACACTCGCGTGGGGTATCCGCAAGAAGTAATCACGCTAATTCGGCTTTTCGGGGTGCCTCGAAAATTAAAAAGGTTATTCCCCGGGCAGGGAAAAGGGAAGAGCGGCCATCTTGTTTTTCTAATAGTCAACTCTGGAAATCGCGTTTCGACGGTGCAAATCGACCAAGTTGAGCATCCTGAACAACTTTCCTGTGTGGAGTCATGCAAAATTCGCAAAACCTTGGGAATTACAACTTTTTGGTGCAAAAGTGACGTCATAATTTGACCAAAAATCGTCGATTACCGCCAAAGTAAAACATTGACGGGGTTCAAATTTGCACCGGCACACTCGGGTGGGGTATCCGCAAGAAGTAATCACGCTATATCGGTTTTTCAGGGTGCCACGAAAATTAAAAAGGTTATTCCCCGGGCAGGTAAAAGGGAAGAGCGGCCATCTTGTTTTTCTAATAGTCAACTCTGGAAATCGCGTTTGACGGTGCAAATCGACCAAGTTGAGCATCCTGAACAACTTTCCTGTGTGGAGTCATGCAAAATTCGCAAAACCTTGGGAATTACAACTTTTTTGTGCAAAAGTGACGTCATAATTTGACCAAAAATCGTCGATTACCGCCAAAGTAAAACATTGATGGGGTTCAAATTTGCACCGGCACACTCGAGTGGGGTATCCGCAAGAAGTAATCACGCTAATTCGGCTTTTCAGGAGCTCGAAAGTTAAAAAGGTTATTCCCCGGGCAGGGAAAAGGGAAGAGCGGCCATCTTGTTTTTCTAATAGTCAACTCTGGAAATCGCGTTTTGACGGTGCAAATCGACCAAGTTGAGCATCCTGAACAACTTTCCTGTTTGGAGTCATGCAAAATTCGCAAAACCTTGGGAATTACAACTTTTTGGTGCAAAAGTGACGTCATAATTTGACCAAAAATCGTCGATTACCGCCAAAGTAAAACATTGACGGGGTTCAAATTTGCACCGGCACACTCGGGTGGGGTATCCGCAAGAAGTAATCACGCTAATTCGGTTTTTCGGGGTGCCACGAAAATTAAAAAGGTTATTCCCCGGGCAGGAAAAAGGGAAGAGCGGCCATCTTGTTTTTTTAATAGTCAACTCTGGAAATCGCGTTTTGACGGTGCAAATCGACCAAGTTGAGCATCCTGAACAACTTTCCTGTGTGGAGTCATGCAAAATTCGCAAAACCTTGGGAATTACAATTTTTTGGTGCAAAAGTGACGTCATAATTTGACCAAAAATCGTCGATTACCGCCAAAGTAAAACATTGATGGGGTTCAAATTTGCACCGGCACACTCGAGTGGGGTATCCGCAAGAAGTAATCACGCTAATTCGGCTTTTCAGGAGCTCGAAAGTTAAAAAGTTTATTCCCCGGGCAGGGAAAAGGGAAGAGCGGCCATCTTGTTTTTCTAATAGTCAACTCTGGAAATCGCGTTTTGACGGTGCAAATCGACCAAGTTGAGCATCCTGAACAACTTTCCTGTGTGGAGTCATGCAAAATTCGCAAAACCTTGGGAATTACAACTTTTTGGTGCAAAAGTGACGTCATAATTTGACCAAAAAACTTCGATTACCGCCAAAGTAAAACATTGACGGGGTTCAAATTTGCACCGGCACACTCGAGTGGGGTATCCGCAAGAAGTAATCACGCTAATTCGGCTATTCGGGAGCTCGAAAATTTAAAAGTTTATTCCCCGGGCAGGGAAAGGGGAAGAGCGGCCATCTTCTTTTTCTAATAGTCAACTCTGGAAATCGCGTTTTGACGGTGCAAATCGACCAAGTTGAGCATCCTGAACAACTTTCCTGTGTGGAGTCATGCAAAATTCGCAAAACCTTGGGAATTACAACTTTTTGGTGCAAAAGTGACGTCATAATTTGACCAAAAATCGTCGATTACCGCCAAAGTAAAACATTGGCGTGCTTCAAATTTACACCGGCACACTCGGTTGGGGTATCCGCAAGAAGTAATCACGCTAATTCGGTTTTTCGGGGTGCCACGAAAATTAAATAGGTTATTCCCCGGGCAGGAAAAAGGGAAGAGCGGCCATCTTGTTTTTTTAATAGTCAACTCTGGAAATCGCGTTTTGACGGTGCAAATCGACCAAGTTGAGCATCCTGAACAACTTTCCTGTGTGGAGTCATGCAAAATTCGCAAAACCTTGGGAATTACAACTTTTTGGTGCAAAAGTGACGTCATAAGTTGACCAAAAATCGTCGATTACCGCCAAAGTAAAACATTGACGGGGTTCAAATTTGCACCGGCACACTCGAGTGGGGTATCCGCAAGAAGTAATCACGCTAATTCGGCTTTTCAGGAGCTCGAAAATTAAAAAGTTTATTCCCCGGGCAGGGAAAAGGGAAGAGCGGCCATCTTGTTTTTCTAATAGTCAACTCTGGAAATCGCGTTTTGACGGTGCAAATCGACCAAGTTGAGCATCCTGAACAACTTTCCTGTGTGGAGTCATGCAAAGTTCGCAAAACCTTGGGAATTACAACTTTTTGGTGCAAAAGTAACGTCATAATTTGACCAAAAAACTTCGATTACCGCCAAAGTAAAACATTGACGGGGTTCAAATTTGCACCGGCACACTCGAGTGGGGTATCCGCAAGAAGTAATCACGCTAATTCGGCTTTTCGGGAGCTCGAAAATTAAAAAGTTTATTCCCCGGGCAGGGAAAAGAGAAGAGCGGCCATCTTGTTTTTCTAATAGTCAACTCTGGAAATCGCGTTTTGACGGTGCAAATCGACCAAGTTGAGCATCCTGAACAACTTTCCTGTGTGGAGTCTTGCAAAATTCGCAAAACCTTGGGAATTACAACTTTTTAATGCAAAAGTGACGTCATAATTTGACCAAAAATCGTCGATTACCGCCAAAGTAAAACATTGACGGGGTTCAAATTTGCACCGGCACACTCGAGTGGGGTATCCGCAAGAAGTAATCACGCTAATTCGGCTTTTCGGGAGCTCGAAAATTAAAAATTTTATTCCCCGGGCAGGGAAAAGGGAAGAGCGGCCATCTTGTTTTTCTAATAGTCAATTCTGGAAATCGCGTTTTGACGGTGCAAATCGACCAAGTTGAGCATCCTGAACAACTTTCCTGTGTGGAGTCATGCAAAATTCGCAAAACCTTGGGAATTACAACTTTTTGGTGCAAAAGTGACGTCATAATTTGACCAAAAATCTTCGATTACCGCCAAAGTAAAACATTGACGGGGTTCAAATTTGCACCGGCACACTCGGGTGGGGTATCCGCAAGAAGTAATCACGCTAACTCGGTTTTTCGGGGTGCCACGAAAATTAAAAAGGTTATTCCCCGGGCAGGAAAAAGGGAAGAGCGGCCATCTTGTTTTTTAATAGTCAACTCTGGAAATCGCGTTTTGACGGTGCAAATCGACCAAGTTGAGCATCCTGAACAACTTTCCTGTGTGGAGTCATGCAAAATTCGCAAAACCTTGGGAATTACAACTTTTTGGTGGAAAAGTGACGTCATAATTTGACCAAAAATCGTCGATTACCGCCAAAGTAAAACATTGACTGGGTTCAAATTTGCACCGGCACACTCGAGTGGGGTATCCGCAAGAAGTAATCACGCTAATTCGTCTTTTCGGGAGCTCGAAAATTAAAAAGTTTATTCCCCGGGCAGGGAAAAGGGAAGAGCGGCCATCTTGTTTTTCTAATAGTCAACTCTGGAAATCGCGTTTTGACGGTGCAAATCGACCGAGTTGAGCATCCTGAACAACTTTCCTGTGTGGAGTCATTCAAAATTCGCAAAACCTTGGGAATTACAACTTTTTGGTGCAAAAGTGACGTCATAATTTGACCAAAAATCTTCGATTACCGCCAAAGTAAAACGGTGACGGGGTTCAAATTTGCACCGGCACACTCGGGTGGGGTATCCGCAAGAAGTAATCACGCTAATTCGGCTTTTCGGGGTGCCTCGAAAATTAAAAAGGTTATTCCCCGGGCAGGGAAAAGGGAAGAGCGGCCATCTTGTTTTTCTAATAGTCAACTCTGGCAATCGCGTTTTGACAATGCAAATCGACCAAGTTGAGCATTCTGAACAACTTTCCTGTGTGGAGTCATGCAAAATTCGTAAAACCTTGGGAATTACAACTTTTTGGTGCAAAAGTGACGTCATAATTTGACCAAAAATCGTCGATTACCGCCAAAGTAAAACATTGACGGGGTTCAAATTTGCACCGGCACACTCGCGTGGGGTATCCGCAAGAAGTAATCACGCTAATTCGGCTTTTCGGGGTGCCTCGAAAATTAAAAAGGTTATTCCCCGGGCAGGGAAAAGGGAAGAGCGGCCATCTTGTTTTTCTAATAGTCAACTCTGGAAATCGCGTTTCGACGGTGCAAATCGACCAAGTTGAGCATCCTGAACAACTTTCCTGTGTGGAGTCATGCAAAATTCGCAAAACCTTGGGAATTACAACTTTTTGGTGCAAAAGTGACGTCATAATTTCACCAAAAATCTTCGATTACCGCCAAAGTAAAACATTGACGGGGTTCAAATTTGCACCGGCACACTCGGGTGGGGTATCCGCAAGAAGTAATCACGCTAATTCGGTTTTTCGGGGTGCCACTAAAATTAAAAAGGTTATTCCCCGGGCAAGGAAAAGGGAAGAGCGGCCATCTTGTTTTTTTAATAGTCAACTCTGGAAATCGCGTTTTGACGGTGCAAATCGACCAAGTTGAGCATCCTGAACAACTTTCCTGTGTGGAGTCATACAAAATTCGCAAAAACATTGGGAAATACAACTTTTTGGTGCAAAAGTGACGTCATAATTTGACCAAAAATCGTCGATTACCGCCAAAGTAAAACATTGACGGGGTTCAAATTTGCACCGGCACACTCGAGTGGGGTATCCGCAAGAAGTAATCACGCTATATCGGTTTTTCAGGGTGCCACGAAAATTAAGAAGGTTATTCCCCGGGCAGGAAAAAGGGAAGAGCGGCCATCTTGTTTTTTTAATAGTCAACTCTGGAAATCGCGTTTTGACGGTGCAAATCGACCAAGTTGAGCATCCTGAACAACTTTCCTGTGTGGAGTCATGCAAAATTCGCAAAACCTTGGGAATTACAACTTTTTGGTGCAAAAGTGACGTCATAATTTGACCAAAATTCGTCGATTACCGCCAAAGTAAAACATTGACGGGGTTCAAATTTGCACCGGCACACTCGAGTGGGGTATCCGCAAGCAGTAATCACGCTAATTCGGCTTTTCGGGGTGCCTCGAAAATTAAAAAGGTTATTCCCCGGGCAGGAAAAAGGGAAGAGCGGCCATCTTGTTTTTCTAATAGTCAACTCTGGCAATCGCGTTTTGACGGTGCAAATCGACCAAGTTGAGCATCCTGAACAACTTTCCTGTGTGGGGTCATGCAAAATTCGCAAAACCTTGGGAATTACAATTTTTTGGTGCAAAAGTGACGTCATAATTTGACCAAAAATCGTCGATTACCGCCAAAGTAAAACATTGATGGGGTTCAAATTTGCACCGGCACACTCGAGTGGGGTATCCGCAAGAAGTAATCACGCTAATTCGGCTTTTCAGGAGCTCGAAAGTTAAAAAGTTTATTCCCCGGGCAGGGAAAAGGGAAGAGCGGCCATCTTGTTTTTCTAATAGTCAACTCTGGAAATCGCGTTTTGACGGTGCAAATCGACCAAGTTGAGCATCCTGAACAACTTTCCTGTGTGGAGTCATGCAAAATTCGCAAAACCTTGGGAATTACAACTTTTTGGTGCAAAAGTGACGTCATAATTTGACCAAAAAACTTCGATTACCGCCAAAGTAAAACATTGACGGGGTTCAAATTTGCACCGGCACACTCGAGTGGGGTATCCGCAAGAAGTAATCACGCTAATTCGGCTATTCGGGAGCTCGAAAATTTAAAAGTTTATTCCCCGGGCAGGGAAAAGGGAAGAGCGGCCATCTTCTTTTTCTAATAGTCAACTCTGGAAATCGCGTTTTGACGGTGCAAATCGACCAAGTTGAGCATCCTGAACAACTTTCCTGTGTGGAGTCATGCAAAATTCGCAAAACCTTGGGAATTACAACTTTTTGGTGCAAAAGTGACGTCATATATTGACCAAAAATCGTCGATTACCGCCAAAGTAAAACATTGGCGTGATTCAAATTTGCACCGGCACACTCGGGTGGGACGGTGCAAATCGACCAAGTTGAGCATCCTGAACAACTTTCCTGTGTGGAGTCATGCAAAATTCGCAAAACCTTGGGAATTACAACTTTTTGGTGCAAAAGTGACGTCATAATTTGACCAAAAATCGTCGATTACCGCCAAAGTAAAACATTGACGGGGTTCAAATTTGCACCGGCACACTCGAGTGGGGTATCCGCAAGAAGTAATCACGCTAATTCGGCTTTTCGGGAGCTCGAAAATTTAAAAGGTTATTCCCCGGGCAGGAAAAAGGGAAGAGCGGCCATCTTGTTTTTCTAATAGTCAACTCTGGCAATCGCGTTTTGACGGTGCAAATCGACCAAGTTGAGCATCCTGAACAACTTTCCTGTGTGGGGTCATGCAAAATTCGCAAAACCTTGGGAATTACAACTTTTTGGTGCAAAAGTGACGTCATAATTTGACCAAAAATCGTCGATTACCGCCAAAGTAAAACATTGACGGGGTTCAAATTTGCACCGGCACACTCGAGAGGGGTATCCGCAAGAAGTAATCACGCTAATTCGGCTTTTCAGGAGCTCGAAAATTAAAAAGTTTATTCCCCGGGCAGGGAAAAGGGAAGAGCGGCCATCTTGTTTTTCTAATAGTCAATTCTGGAAATCGCGTTTTGACAGTGCAAATCGACCAAGTTGAGCATCCTGAACAACTTTCCTGTGTGGAGTCATGCAAAATTCGCAAAACCTTGGGAATTACAACTTTTTGGTGCAAAAGTGACGTCATAATTTGACCAAAAATCGTCGATTACCGCCAAAGTAAAACATTGACGGGGTTCAAATTTGCACCGGCACACTCGGGTGGGGTATCTGCAAGAAGTAATCACGCTAATTCGGTTTTTCGGGGTGCCACGAAAATTAAAAAGGTTATTCCCCGGGCAGGAAAAAGGGAAGAGCGGCCATCTTGTTTTTTTCATAGTCAACTCTGGAAATCGCGTTTTGACGGTGCAAATCGACCAAGTTGAGCATCCTGAACAACTTTCCTGTGTGGAGTCATGCAAAATTCGCAAAACCTTGGGAATTACAATTTTTTGGTGCAAAAGTGACGTCATAATTTGACCAAAAATCGTCGATTACCGCCAAAGTAAAACATTGATGGGGTTCAAATTTGCACCGGCACACTCGAGTGGGGTATCCGCAAGAAGTAATCACGCTAATTCGGCTTTTCAGGAGCTCGAAAGTTAAAAAGTTTATTCCCCGGGCAGGGAAAAGGGAAGAGCGGCCATCTTGTTTTTCTAATAGTCAACTCTGGAAATCGCGTTTTGACGGTGCAAATCGACCAAGTTGAGCATCCTGAACAACTTTCCTGTGTGGAGTCATGCAAAATTCGCAAAACCTTGGGAATTACAACTTTTTGGTGCAAAAGTGACGTCATAATTTGACCAAAAAACTTTGATTACCGCCAAAGTAAAACATTGACGGGGTTCAAATTTGCACCGGCACACTCGAGTGGGGTATCCGCAAGAAGTAATCACGCTAATTCGGCTATTCGGGAGCTCGAAAATTAAAAAGGTTATTCCCCGGGCAGGGAAAAGGGAAGAGCGGCCATCTTCTTTTTCTAATTTTCAACTCTGGAAATCGCGTTTTGACGGTGCAAATCGACCAAGTTGAGCATCCTGAACAACTTTCCTGTGTGGAGTCATGCAAAATTCGCAAAACCTTGGGAATTACAACTTTTTGGTGCAAAAGTGACGTCATAATTTGACCAAAAATCGTCGATTACCGCCAAAGTAAAACATTGGCGTGCTTCAAATTTACACCGGCACACTCGGTTGGGGTATCCGCAAGAAGTAATCACGCTAATTCGGTTTTTCGGGGTGCCACGAAAATTAAATAGGTTATTCCCCGGGCAGGAAAAAGGGAAGAGCGGCCATCTTGTTTTTTTAATAGTCAACTCTGGAAATCGCGTTTTGACGGTGCAAATCGACCAAGTTGAGCATCCTGAACAACTTTCCTGTGTGGAGTCATGCAAAATTCGCAAAACCTTGGGAATTACAACTTTTTGGTGCAAAAGTGACGTCATAAGTTGACCAAAAATCGTCGATTACCGCCAAAGTAAAACATTGACGGGGTTCAAATTTGCACCGGCACACTCGAGTGGGGTATCCGCAAGAAGTAATCACGCTAATTCGGCTTTTCAGGAGCTCGAAAATTAAAAAGTTTATTCCCCGGGCAGGGAAAAGGGAAGAGCGGCCATCTTGTTTTTCTAATAGTCAACTCTGGAAATCGCGTTTTGACGGTGCAAATCGACCAAGTTGAGCATCCTGAACAACTTTCCTGTGTGGAGTCATGCAAAGTTCGCAAAACCTTGGGAATTACAACTTTTTGGTGCAAAAGTGACGTCATAATTTGACCAAAAAACTTCGATTACCGCCAAAGTAAAACATTGACGGGGTTCAAATTTGCACCGGCACACTCGAGTGGGGTATCCGCAAGAAGTAATCACGCTAATTCGGCTTTTCGGGAGCTCGAAAATTAAAAAGTTTATTCCCCGGGCAGGGAAAAGAGAAGAGCGGCCATCTTGTTTTTCTAATAGTCAACTCTGGAAATCGCGTTTTGACGGTGCAAATCGACCAAGTTGAGCATCCTGAACAACTTTCCTGTGTGGAGTCTTGCAAAATTCGCAAAACCTTGGGAATTACAACTTTTTAATGCAAAAGTGACGTCATAATTTGACCAAAAATCGTCGATTACCGCCAAAGTAAAACATTGACGGGGTTCAAATTTGCACCGGCACACTCGAGTGGGGTATCCGCAAGAAGTAATCACGCTAATTCGGCTTTTCGGGAGCTCGAAAATTAAAATTTTTATTCCCCGGGCAGGGAAAAGGGAAGAGCGGCCATCTTGTTTTTCTAATAGTCAATTCTGGAAATCGCGTTTTGACGGTGCAAATCGACCAAGTTGAGCATCCTGAACAACTTTCCTGTGTGGAGTCATGCAAAATTCGCAAAACCTTGGGAATTACAACTTTTTGGTGCAAAAGTGACGTCATAATTTGACCAAAAATCTTCGATTACCGCCAAAGTAAAACATTGACGGGGTTCAAATTTGCACCGGCACACTCGGGTGGGGTATCCGCAAGAAGTAATCACGCTAACTCGGTTTTTCGGGGTGCCACGAAAATTAAAAAGGTTATTCCCCGGGCAGGAAAAAGGGAAGAGCGGCCATCTTGTTTT
Organism: Asterias amurensis; assembly: GCF_032118995.1. NCBI lineage: Eukaryota > Metazoa > Echinodermata > Asteroidea > Forcipulatida > Asteriidae > Asterias > Asterias amurensis. Next base: position 10,195,675 of record NC_092655.1, read on the forward strand.
TTAATAGTCAACTCTGGAAATCGCGTTTTGACGGTGCAAATCGACCAAGTTGAGCATCCTGAACAACTTTCCTGTGTGGAGTCATGCAAAATTCGCAAAACCTTGGGAATTACAACTTTTTGGTGCAAAAGTGACGTCATAAGTTGACCAAAAATCGTCGATTACCGCCAAAGTAAAACATTGACGGGGTTCAAATTTGCACCGGCACACTCGAGTGGGGTATCCGCAAGAAGTAATCACGCTAATTCGGCTTTTCGGGGTGCCTCGAAAATTAAAAAGGTTATTCCCCGGGCAGGGAAAAGGGAAGAGCGGCCATCTTGTTTTTCTAATAGTCAACTCTGGCAATCGCGTTTTGACAATGCAAATCGACCAAGTTGAGCATTCTGAACAACTTTCCTGTGTGGAGTCATGCAAAATTCGTAAAACCTTGGGAATTACAACTTTTTGGTGCAAAAGTGACGTCATAATTTGACCAAAAATCGTCGATTACCGCCAAAGTAAAACATTGACGGGGTTCAAATTTGCACCGGCACACTCGCGTGGGGTATCCGCAAGAAGTAATCACGCTAATTCGGCTTTTCGGGGTGCCTCGAAAATTAAAAAGGTTATTCCCCGGGCAGGGAAAAGGGAAGAGCGGCCATCTTGTTTTTCTAATAGTCAACTCTGGAAATCGCGTTTCGACGGTGCAAATCGACCAAGTTGAGCATCCTGAACAACTTTCCTGTGTGGAGTCATGCAAAATTCGCAAAACCTTGGGAATTACAACTTTTTGGTGCAAAAGTGACGTCATAATTTGACCAAAAATCGTCGATTACCGCCAAAGTAAAACATTGACGGGGTTCAAATTTGCACCGGCACACTCGGGTGGGGTATCCGCAAGAAGTAATCACGCTATATCGGTTTTTCAGGGTGCCACGAAAATTAAAAAGGTTATTCCCCGGGCAGGTAAAAGGGAAGAGCGGCCATCTTGTTTTTCTAATAGTCAACTCTGGAAATCGCGTTTGACGGTGCAAATCGACCAAGTTGAGCATCCTGAACAACTTTCCTGTGTGGAGTCATGCAAAATTCGCAAAACCTTGGGAATTACAACTTTTTTGTGCAAAAGTGACGTCATAATTTGACCAAAAATCGTCGATTACCGCCAAAGTAAAACATTGATGGGGTTCAAATTTGCACCGGCACACTCGAGTGGGGTATCCGCAAGAAGTAATCACGCTAATTCGGCTTTTCAGGAGCTCGAAAGTTAAAAAGGTTATTCCCCGGGCAGGGAAAAGGGAAGAGCGGCCATCTTGTTTTTCTAATAGTCAACTCTGGAAATCGCGTTTTGACGGTGCAAATCGACCAAGTTGAGCATCCTGAACAACTTTCCTGTTTGGAGTCATGCAAAATTCGCAAAACCTTGGGAATTACAACTTTTTGGTGCAAAAGTGACGTCATAATTTGACCAAAAATCGTCGATTACCGCCAAAGTAAAACATTGACGGGGTTCAAATTTGCACCGGCACACTCGGGTGGGGTATCCGCAAGAAGTAATCACGCTAATTCGGTTTTTCGGGGTGCCACGAAAATTAAAAAGGTTATTCCCCGGGCAGGAAAAAGGGAAGAGCGGCCATCTTGTTTTTTTAATAGTCAACTCTGGAAATCGCGTTTTGACGGTGCAAATCGACCAAGTTGAGCATCCTGAACAACTTTCCTGTGTGGAGTCATGCAAAATTCGCAAAACCTTGGGAATTACAATTTTTTGGTGCAAAAGTGACGTCATAATTTGACCAAAAATCGTCGATTACCGCCAAAGTAAAACATTGATGGGGTTCAAATTTGCACCGGCACACTCGAGTGGGGTATCCGCAAGAAGTAATCACGCTAATTCGGCTTTTCAGGAGCTCGAAAGTTAAAAAGTTTATTCCCCGGGCAGGGAAAAGGGAAGAGCGGCCATCTTGTTTTTCTAATAGTCAACTCTGGAAATCGCGTTTTGACGGTGCAAATCGACCAAGTTGAGCATCCTGAACAACTTTCCTGTGTGGAGTCATGCAAAATTCGCAAAACCTTGGGAATTACAACTTTTTGGTGCAAAAGTGACGTCATAATTTGACCAAAAAACTTCGATTACCGCCAAAGTAAAACATTGACGGGGTTCAAATTTGCACCGGCACACTCGAGTGGGGTATCCGCAAGAAGTAATCACGCTAATTCGGCTATTCGGGAGCTCGAAAATTTAAAAGTTTATTCCCCGGGCAGGGAAAGGGGAAGAGCGGCCATCTTCTTTTTCTAATAGTCAACTCTGGAAATCGCGTTTTGACGGTGCAAATCGACCAAGTTGAGCATCCTGAACAACTTTCCTGTGTGGAGTCATGCAAAATTCGCAAAACCTTGGGAATTACAACTTTTTGGTGCAAAAGTGACGTCATAATTTGACCAAAAATCGTCGATTACCGCCAAAGTAAAACATTGGCGTGCTTCAAATTTACACCGGCACACTCGGTTGGGGTATCCGCAAGAAGTAATCACGCTAATTCGGTTTTTCGGGGTGCCACGAAAATTAAATAGGTTATTCCCCGGGCAGGAAAAAGGGAAGAGCGGCCATCTTGTTTTTTTAATAGTCAACTCTGGAAATCGCGTTTTGACGGTGCAAATCGACCAAGTTGAGCATCCTGAACAACTTTCCTGTGTGGAGTCATGCAAAATTCGCAAAACCTTGGGAATTACAACTTTTTGGTGCAAAAGTGACGTCATAAGTTGACCAAAAATCGTCGATTACCGCCAAAGTAAAACATTGACGGGGTTCAAATTTGCACCGGCACACTCGAGTGGGGTATCCGCAAGAAGTAATCACGCTAATTCGGCTTTTCAGGAGCTCGAAAATTAAAAAGTTTATTCCCCGGGCAGGGAAAAGGGAAGAGCGGCCATCTTGTTTTTCTAATAGTCAACTCTGGAAATCGCGTTTTGACGGTGCAAATCGACCAAGTTGAGCATCCTGAACAACTTTCCTGTGTGGAGTCATGCAAAGTTCGCAAAACCTTGGGAATTACAACTTTTTGGTGCAAAAGTAACGTCATAATTTGACCAAAAAACTTCGATTACCGCCAAAGTAAAACATTGACGGGGTTCAAATTTGCACCGGCACACTCGAGTGGGGTATCCGCAAGAAGTAATCACGCTAATTCGGCTTTTCGGGAGCTCGAAAATTAAAAAGTTTATTCCCCGGGCAGGGAAAAGAGAAGAGCGGCCATCTTGTTTTTCTAATAGTCAACTCTGGAAATCGCGTTTTGACGGTGCAAATCGACCAAGTTGAGCATCCTGAACAACTTTCCTGTGTGGAGTCTTGCAAAATTCGCAAAACCTTGGGAATTACAACTTTTTAATGCAAAAGTGACGTCATAATTTGACCAAAAATCGTCGATTACCGCCAAAGTAAAACATTGACGGGGTTCAAATTTGCACCGGCACACTCGAGTGGGGTATCCGCAAGAAGTAATCACGCTAATTCGGCTTTTCGGGAGCTCGAAAATTAAAAATTTTATTCCCCGGGCAGGGAAAAGGGAAGAGCGGCCATCTTGTTTTTCTAATAGTCAATTCTGGAAATCGCGTTTTGACGGTGCAAATCGACCAAGTTGAGCATCCTGAACAACTTTCCTGTGTGGAGTCATGCAAAATTCGCAAAACCTTGGGAATTACAACTTTTTGGTGCAAAAGTGACGTCATAATTTGACCAAAAATCTTCGATTACCGCCAAAGTAAAACATTGACGGGGTTCAAATTTGCACCGGCACACTCGGGTGGGGTATCCGCAAGAAGTAATCACGCTAACTCGGTTTTTCGGGGTGCCACGAAAATTAAAAAGGTTATTCCCCGGGCAGGAAAAAGGGAAGAGCGGCCATCTTGTTTTTTAATAGTCAACTCTGGAAATCGCGTTTTGACGGTGCAAATCGACCAAGTTGAGCATCCTGAACAACTTTCCTGTGTGGAGTCATGCAAAATTCGCAAAACCTTGGGAATTACAACTTTTTGGTGCAAAAGTGACGTCATAAGTTGACCAAAAATCGTCGATTACCGCCAAAGTAAAACATTGACGGGGTTCAAATTTGCACCGGCACACTCGAGTGGGGTATCCGCAAGAAGTAATCACGCTAATTCGGCTTTTCGGGGTGCCTCGAAAATTAAAAAGGTTATTCCCCGGGCAGGGAAAAGGGAAGAGCGGCCATCTTGTTTTTCTAATAGTCAACTCTGGCAATCGCGTTTTGACAATGCAAATCGACCAAGTTGAGCATTCTGAACAACTTTCCTGTGTGGAGTCATGCAAAATTCGTAAAACCCTGGGAATTACAACTTTTTGGTGCAAAAGTGACGTCATAATTTGACCAAAAATCGTCGATTACCGCCAAAGTAAAACATTGACGGGGTTCAAATTTGCACCGGCACACTCGAGTGGGGTATCCGCAAGAAGTAATCACGCTAATTCGGCTTTTCAGGAGCTCGAAAATTAAAAAGTTTATTCCCCGGGCAGGGAAAAGGGAAGAGCGGCCATCTTGTTTTTCTAATAGTCAACTCTGGAAATCGCGTTTTGACGGTGCAAATCGACCAAGTTGAGCATCCTGAACAACTTTCCTGTGTGGAGTCATGCAAAGTTCGCAAAACCTTGGGAATTACAACTTTTTGGTGCAAAAGTAACGTCATAATTTGACCAAAAAACTTCGATTACCGCCAAAGTAAAACATTGACGGGGTTCAAATTTGCACCGGCACACTCGCGTGGGGTATCCGCAAGAAGTAATCACGCTAATTCGGTTTTTCGGGGTGCCACGAAAATTAAAAAGGTTATTCCCCGGGCAGGTAAAAGGGAAGAGCGGCCATCTTGTTTTTCTAATAGTCAACTCTGGAAATCGCGTTTGACGGTGCAAATCGACCAAGTTGAGCATCCTGAACAACTTTCCTGTGTGGAGTCATGCAAAATTCGCAAAACCTTGGGAATTACAACTTTTTTGTGCAAAAGTGACGTCATAATTTGACCAAAAATCGTCGATTACCGCCAAAGTAAAACATTGATGGGGTTCAAATTTGCACCGGCACACTCGAGTGGGGTATCCGCAAGAAGTAATCACGCTAATTCGGCTTTTCAGGAGCTCGAAAGTTAAAAAGGTTATTCCCCGGGCAGGGAAAAGGGAAGAGCGGCCATCTTGTTTTTCTAATAGTCAACTCTGGAAATCGCGTTTTGACGGTGCAAATCGACCAAGTTGAGCATCCTGAACAACTTTCCTGTGTGGAGTCATGCAAAATTCGCAAAACCTTGGGAATTACAACTTTTTGGTGCAAAAGTGACGTCATAATTTGACCAAAAATCGTCAATTACCGCCAAAGTAAAACATTGACGGGGTTCAAATTTGCACCGGCACACTCGGGTGGGGTATCCGCAAGAAGTAATCACGCTAATTCGGTTTTTCGGGGTGCCACGAAAATTAAAAAGGTTATTCCCCGGGCAGGAAAAAGGGAAGAGCGGCCATCTTGTTTTTTTAATAGTCAACTCTGGAAATCGCGTTTTGACGGTGCAAATCGACCAAGTTGAGCATCCTGAACAACTTTCCTGTGTGGAGTCATGCAAAATTCGCAAAACCTTGGGAATTACAATTTTTTGGTGCAAAAGTGACGTCATAATTTGACCAAAAATCGTCGATTACCGCCAAAGTAAAACATTGATGGGGTTCAAATTTGCACCGGCACACTCGAGTGGGGTATCCGCAAGAAGTAATCACGCTAATTCGGCTTTTCAGGAGCTCGAAAGTTAAAAAGTTTATTCCCCGGGCAGGGAAAAGGGAAGAGCGGCCATCTTGTTTTTCTAATAGTCAACTCTGGAAATCGCGTTTTGACGGTGCAAATCGACCAAGTTGAGCATCCTGAACAACTTTCCTGTGTGGAGTCATGCAAAATTCGCAAAACCTTGGGAATTACAACTTTTTGGTGCAAAAGTGACGTCATAATTTGACCAAAAAACTTCGATTACCGCCAAAGTAAAACATTGACGGGGTTCAAATTTGCACCGGCACACTCGAGTGGGGTATCCGCAAGAAGTAATCACGCTAATTCGGCTATTCGGGAGCTCGAAAATTTAAAAGTTTATTCCCCGGGCAGGGAAAAGGGAAGAGCGGCCATCTTCTTTTTCTAATAGTCAACTCTGGAAATCGCGTTTTGACGGTGCAAATCGACCAAGTTGAGCATCCTGAACAACTTTCCTGTGTGGAGTCATGCAAAATTCGCAAAACCTTGGGAATTACAACTTTTTGGTGCAAAAGTGACGTCATAATTTGACCAAAAATCGTCGATTACCGCCAAAGTAAAACATTGGCGTGCTTCAAATTTACACCGGCACACTCGGGTGGGGTATCCGCAAGAAGTAATCACGCTAATTCGGTTTTTCGGGGTGCCACGAAAATTAAATAGGTTATTCCCCGGGCAGGAAAAAGGGAAGAGCGGCCATCTTGTTTTTTTAATAGTCAACTCTGGAAATCGCGTTTTGACGGTGCAAATCGACCAAGTTGAGCATCCTGAACAACTTTCCTGTGTGGAGTCATGCAAAATTCGCAAAACCTTGGGAATTACAACTTTTTGGTGCAAAAGTGACGTCATAAGTTGACCAAAAATCGTCGATTACCGCCAAAGTAAAACATTGACGGGGTTCAAATTTGCACCGGCACACTCGAGTGGGGTATCCGCAAGAAGTAATCACGCTAATTCGGCTTTTCAGGAGCTCGAAAATTAAAAAGTTTATTCCCCGGGCAGGGAAAAGGGAAGAGCGGCCATCTTGTTTTTCTAATAGTCAACTCTGGAAATCGCGTTTTGACGGTGCAAATCGACCAAGTTGAGCATCCTGAACAACTTTCCTGTGTGGAGTCATGCAAAGTTCGCAAAACCTTGGGAATTACAACTTTTTGGTGCAAAAGTGACGTCATAATTAATTTGACCAAAAAACTTCGATTACCGCCAAAGTAAAACATTGACGGGGTTCAAATTTGCACCGGCACACTCGAGTGGGGTATCCGCAAGAAGTAATCACGCTAATTCGGCTTTTCGGGAGCTCGAAAATTAAAAAGTTTATTCCCCGGGCAGGGAAAAGAGAAGAGCGGCCATCTTGTTTTTCTAATAGTCAACTCTGGAAATCGCGTTTTGACGGTGCAAATCGACCAAGTTGAGCATCCTGAACAACTTTCCTGTGTGGAGTCTTGCAAAATTCGCAAAACCTTGGGAATTACAACTTTTTAATGCAAAAGTGACGTCATAATTTGACCAAAAATCGTCGATTACCGCCAAAGTAAAACATTGACGGGGTTCAAATTTGCACCGGCACACTCGAGTGGGGTATCCGCAAGAAGTAATCACGCTAATTCGGCTTTTCGGGAGCTCGAAAATTAAAAATTTTATTCCCCGGGCAGGGAAAAGGGAAGAGCGGCCATCTTGTTTTTCTAATAGTCAATTCTGGAAATCGCGTTTTGACGGTGCAAATCGACCAAGTTGAGCATCCTGAACAACTTTCCTGTGTGGAGTCATGCAAAGTTCGCAAAACCTTGGGAATTACAACTTTTTGGTGCAAAAGTGACGTCATAATTTGACCAAAAAACTTCGATTACCGCCAAAGTAAAACATTGACGGGGTTCAAATTTGCACCGGCACACTCGAGTGGGGTATCCGCAAGAAGTAATCACGCTAATTCGGCTTTTCGGGAGCTCGAAAATTAAAAAGTTTATTCCCCGGGCAGGGAAAAGAGAAGAGCGGCCATCTTGTTTTTCTAATAGTCAACTCTGGAAATCGCGTTTTGACGGTGCAAATCGACCAAGTTGAGCATCCTGAACAACTTTCCTGTGTGGAGTCATGCAAAATTCGCAAAACCTTGGGAATTACAACTTTTTGGTGCAAAAGTGACGTCATAATTTGACCAAAAATCGTCGATTACCGCCAAAGTAAAACATTGACGGGGTTCAAATTTGCACCGGCACACTCGGGTGGGGTATCCGCAAGAAGTAATCACGCTAATTCGGTTTTTCGGGGTGCCACGAAAATTAAAAAGGTTATTCCCCGGGCAGGTAAAAGGGAAGAGCGGCCATCTTGTTTTTCTAATAGTCAACTCTGGAAATCGCGTTTGACGGTGCAAATCGACCAAGTTGAGCATCCTGAACAACTTTCCTGTGTGGAGTCATGCAAAATTCGCAAAACCTTGGGAATTACAACTTTTTTGTGCAAAAGTGACGTCATAATTTGACCAAAAATCGTCGATTACCGCCAAAGTAAAACATTGACGGGGTTCAAATTTGCACCGGCACACTCGAGTGGGGTATCCGCAAGAAGTAATCACGCTAATTCGGCTTTTCGGGGTGCCTCGAAAATTAAAAAGTTTATTCCCCGGGCAGGGAAAAGGGAAGAGCGGCCATCTTGTTTTTCTAATAGTCAATTCTGGAAATCGCGTTTTGACGGTGCAAATCGACCAAGTTGAGCATCCTGAACAACTTTCCTGTGTGGAGTCATGCAAAATTCGCAAAACCTTGGGAATTACAACTTTTTGGTGCAAAAGTGACGTCATAATTTGACCAAAAATCTTCGATTACCGCCAAAGTAAAACATTGACGGGGTTCAAATTTGCACCGGCACACTCGGGTGGGGTATCCGCAAGAAGTAATCACGCTAACTCGGTTTTTCGGGGTGCCACGAAAATTACAAAGGTTATTCCCCGGGCAGGAAAAAGGGAAGAGCGGCCATCTTGTTTTTTAATAGTCAACTCTGGAAATCGCGTTTTGACGGTGCAAATCGACCAAGTTGAGCATCCTGAACAACTTTCCTGTGTGGAGTCATGCAAAATTCGCAAAACCTTGGGAATTACAACTTTTTGGTGCAAAAGTGACGTCATAATTTGACCAAAAATCGTCGATTACCGCCAAAGTAAAACAATGACGGGGTTCAAATGTGCACCGGCACACTCGAGTGGGGTATCCGCAAGAAGTAATCACGCTAATTCGGTTTTTCAGGACCTCGAAAATTAAAAAGTTTATTCCCCGGGCAGGGAAAAGGGAAGAGCGGCCATCTTGTTTTTCTAATAGTCAACTCTGGAAATCGCGTTTTGACGGTGCAAATCGACCAAGTTGAGCATCCTGAACAACTTTCCTGTGTGGAGTCATGCAAAGTTCGCAAAACCTTGGGAATTACAACTTTTTGGTGCAAAAGTGACGTCATAATTTGACCAAAAAACTTCGATTACCGCCAAAGTAAAACATTGACGGGGTTCAAATTTGCACCGGCACACTCGAGTGGGGTATCCGCAAGAAGTAATCACGCTAATTCGGCTTTTCGGGGTGCCTCGAAAATTAAAAAGTTTATTCCCCGGGCAGGGAAAAGGGAAGAGCGGCCATCTTGTTTTTCTAATAGTCAATTCTGGAAATCGCGTTTTGACGGTGCAAATCGACCAAGTTGAGCATCCTGAACAACTTTCCTGTGTGGAGTCATGCAAAATTCGCAAAACCTTGGGAATTACAACTTTTTGGTGCAAAAGTGACGTCATAATTTGACCAAAAATCTTCGATTACCGCCAAAGTAAAACATTGACGGGGTTCAAATTTGCACCGGCACACTCGGGTGGGGTATCCGCAAGAAGTAATCACGCTAACTCGGTTTTTCGGGGTGCCACGAAAATTACAAAGGTTATTCCCCGGGCAGGAAAAAGGGAAGAGCGGCCATCTTGTTTTTTAATAGTCAACTCTGGAAATCGCGTTTTGACGGTGCAAATCGACCAAGTTGAGCATCCTGAACAACTTTCCTGTGTGGAGTCATGCAAAATTCGCAAAACCTTGGGAATTACAACTTTTTGGTGCAAAAGTGACGTCATAATTTGACCAAAAATCGTCGATTACCGCCAAAGTAAAACAATGACGGGGTTCAAATGTGCACCGGCACACTCGAGTGGGGTATCCGCAAGAAGTAATCACGCTAATTCGGTTTTTCAGGACCTCGAAAATTAAAAAGTTTATTCCCCGGGCAGGGAAAAGGGAAGAGCGGCCATCTTGTTTTTCTAATAGTCAACTCTGGAAATCGCGTTTTGACGGTGCAAATCGACCAAGTTGAGCATCCTGAACAACTTTCCTGTGTGGAGTCATGCAAAGTTCGCAAAACCTTGGGAATTACAACTTTTTGGTGCAAAAGTGACGTCATAATTTGACCAAAAAACTTCGATTACCGCCAAAGTAAAACATTGACGGGGTTCAAATTTGCACCGGCACACTCGAGTGGGGTATCCGCAAGAAGTAATCACGCTAATTCGGCTTTTCGGGAGCTCGAAAATTAAAAAGTTTATTCCCCGGGCAGGGAAAAGAGAAGAGCGGCCATCTTGTTTTTCTAATAGTCAACTCTGGAAATCGCGTTTTGACGGTGCAAATCGACCAAGTTGAGCATCCTGAACAACTTTCCTGTGTGGAGTCATGCAAAATTCGCAAAACCTTGGGAATTACAACTTTTTAATGCAAAAGTGACGTCATAATTTGACCAAAAATCGTCGATTACCGCCAAAGTAAAACATTGACGGGGTTCAAATTTGCACCGGCACACTCGAGTGGGGTATCCGCAAGAAGTAATCACGCTAATTCGGCTTTTCGGGAGCTCGAAAATTAAAAATTTTATTCCCCGGGCAGGGAAAAGGGAAGAGCGGCCATCTTGTTTTTCTAATAGTCAACTCTGGAAATCGCGTTTTGACGGTGCAAATCGACCAAGTTGAGCATCCTGAACAACTTTCCTGTGTGGAGTTATGCAAAATTCGCAAAACCTTGGGAATTACAACTTTTTGGTGCAAAAGTGACGTCATAATTTGACCAAAAATCGTCGATTACCGCCAAAGTAAAACATTGACGGGGTTCAAATTTGCACCGGCACACTCGAGTAGGGTATCCGCCAGAAGTAATCACGCTAATTCGGCTTTTCGGGAGCTCGAAAATTAAAAAGTTTATTCCCCGGGCAGGGAAAAGGGAAGAGCGGCCATCTTGTTTTTCTAATAGTCAACTCTGGAAATCCCGTTTTGACGGTGCAAATCGACCAAGTTGAGCATCCTGAACAACTTTCCTGTGTGGAGTCATGCAAAATTCGCAAAACCTTTGGAATTACAACTTTTTGGTGCAAAAGTGACGTCATAATTTGACCAAAAATCGTCGATTACCGCCAAAGTAAAACATTGACGGGGTTCAAATTTGCACCGGCACACTCGAGTGGGGTATCCGCAAGAAGTAATCACGCTAATTCGGCTTTTCGGGAGCTCGAAAATTAAAAATTTTATTCCCCGGGCAGGGAAAAGGGAAGAGCGGCCATCTTGTTTTTCTAATAGTCAACTCTGGAAATCGCGTTTTGACGGTGCAAATCGACCAAGTTGAGCATCCTGAACAACTTTCCTGTGTGGAGTTATGCAAAATTCGCAAAACCTTGGGAATTACAACTTTTTGGTGCAAAAGTGACGTCATAATTTGACCAAAAATCGTCGATTACCGCCAAAGTAAAACATTGACGGGGTTCAAATTTGCACCGGCACACTCGAGTAGGGTATCCGCCAGAAGTAATCACGCTAATTCGGCTTTTCGGGAGCTCGAAAATTAAAAAGTTTATTCCCCGGGCAGGGAAAAGGGAAGAGCGGCCATCTTGTTTTTCTAATAGTCAACTCTGGAAATCCCGTTTTGACGGTGCAAATCGACCAAGTTGAGCATCCTGAACAACTTTCCTGTGTGGAGTCATGCAAAATTCGCAAAACCTTTGGAATTACAACTTTTTGGTGCAAAAGTGACGTCATAATTTGACCAAAAATCTTCGATTACCGCCAAAGTAAAACATTGACGGGGTTCAAATTTGCACCGGCACACTCGGGTGGGGTATCCGCAAGAAGTAATCACGCTAATTCGGTTTTTCGGGGTGCCACGAAAATTAAAAAGGTTATTCCCCGGGCAGGAAAAAGGGAAGAGCGGCCATCTTGTTTTTTTAATAGTCAACTCTGGAAATCGCGTTTTGACGGTGCAAATCGACCAAGTTGAGCATCCTGAACAACTTTCCTGTGTGGAGTCATGCAAAATTCGCAAAACCTTTGGAATTACAACTTTTTGGTGCAAAAGTGACGTCATAATTTGACCAAAAATCTTCGATTACCGCCAAAGTAAAACATTGACGGGGTTCAAATTTGCACCGGCACACTCGGGTGGGGTATCCGCAAGAAGTAATCACGCTAATTCGGTTTTTCGGGGTGCCACGAAAATTAAAAAGGTTATTCCCCGGGCAGGAAAAAGGGAAGAGCGGCCATCTTGTTTTTTTAATAGTCAACTCTGGAAATCGCGTTTTGACGGTGCAAATCGACCAAGTTGAGCATCCTGAACAACTTTCCTGTGTGGAGTCATGCAAAATTCGCAAAACCTTGGGAATTACAACTTTTTGGTGCAAAAGTGACGTCATAATTTGACCAAAAAACTTCGATTACCGCCAAAGTAAAACATTGACGGGGTTCAAATTTGCACCGGCACACTCGAGTTGGGTATCCGCAAGAAGTAATCACGCTAATTCGGCTTTTCAGGAGCTCGAAAGTTAAAAAGTTTATTCCCCGGGCAGGGAAAAGGGAAGAGCGGCCATCTTGTTTTTCTAATAGTCAACTCTGGAAATCGCGTTTTGACGGTGCAAATCGACCAAGTTGAGCATCCTGAACAACTTTCCTGTGTGGAGTCATGCAAAATTCGCAAAACCTTGGGAATTACAACTTTTTGGTGCAAAAGTGACGTCATAATTTGACCAAAAAAACTTCGATTACCGCCAAAGTAAAACATTGACGGGTTCAAATTTGCACCGGCACACTCGAGTGGGGTATCCGCCAGAAGTAATCACGCTAATTCGGCTTTTCAGGAGCTCGAAAATTAAAAAGTTTATTCCCCGGGCAGGGAAAAGGGAAGAGCGGCCATCTTGTTTTTCTAATAGTCAACTCTGGAAATCGCGTTTTGACGGTGCAAATCGACCAAGTTGAGCATCCTGAACAACGTTCCTGTGTGGAGTCATGCAAAATTCGCAAAACCTTGGGAATTACAACTTTTTGGTGCAAAAGTGACGTCATAATTTGACCAAAAAACTTCGATTACCGCCAAAGTAAAACATTGACGGGGTTCAAATTTGCACCGGCACACTCGAGTGGGGTATCCGCAAGAAGTAATCACGCTAATTCGGTTTTTCGAGATGCCACGAAAATTAAAAAGTTTATTCCCCGGGCAGGAAAAAGGGAAGAGCGGCCATCTTGTTTTTTTAATAGTCAACTCTGGAAATCGCGTTTTGACGGTGCAAATCGACCAAGTTGAGCATCCTGAACAACTTTCCTGTGTGGAGTCATGCAAAATTCGCAAAACCTTGGGAATTACAACTTTTTGGTGCAAAAGTGACGTCATAATTTGACCAAAAATCGTCGATTACCGCCAAAGTAAAACATTGACGGGGTTCAAATTTGCACCGGCACACTCGAGTGGGGTATCCGCAAGAAGTAATCACGCTAATTCGGCTTTTCAGGAGCTCGAAAATTAAAAAGTTTATTCCCCGGGCAGGGAAAAGGGAAGAGCGGCCATCTTGTTTTTCTAATAGTCAACTCTGGAAATCGCGTTTTGACGGTGCAAATCGACCAAGTTGAGCATCCTGAACAACTTTCCTGTGTGGAGTCATGCAAAATTCGCAAAACCTTGGGAATTACAACTTTTTGGTGCAAAAGTGACGTCATAATTTGACCAAAAAACTTCGATTACCGCCAAAGTAAAACATTGACGGGGTTCAAATTTGCACCGGCACACTCGAGTGGGGTATCCGCAAGAAGTAATCACGCTAATTCGGCTTTTCGGGAGCTCGAAAATTAAAAAGTTTATTCCCCGGGCAGGGAAAAGGGAAGAGCGGCCATCTTGTTTTTCTAATAGTCAATTCTGGAAATCGCGTTTTGACGGTGCATATCGACCAAGTTGAGCATCCTGAACAACTTTCCTGCGTGGAGTCATGCAAAATTCGCAAAACCTTGGGAATTACAACTTTTTGGTGCAAAAGTGACGTCATAATTTGACCAAAAATCGTCGATTACCGCCAAAGTAAAACATTGACTGGGTTCAAATTTGCACCGGCGCACTCGGGTGGGGTATCCGCAAGAAGTAATCACGCTAATTCGGTTTTTCGGGGTGCCACGAAAATTAAAAAGGTTATTCCCCGGGCAGGAAAAAGGGAAGAGCGGCCATCTTGTTTTTTTAATAGTCAATTCTGGAAATCGCGTTTTGACGGTGCAAATCGACCAAGTTGAGCATCCTGAACAACTTTCCTGTGTGGAGTCATGCAAAATTCGCAAAACCTTGGGAATTACAACTTTTTGGTGCAAAAGTGACGTCATAATTTGACCAAAAAACTTCGATTACCGCCAAAGTAAAACATTGACGGGGTTCAAATTTGCACCGGCGCACTCGGGTGGGGTATCCGCAAGAAGTAATCACGCTGATTCGGTTTTTCGGGGTGCCACGAAAATTAAAAAGGTTATTCCCCGGGCAGGAAAAAGGGAAGAGCGGCCATCTTGTTTTTTTAATAGTCAACTCTGGAAATCGCGTTTTGACGGTGCAAATCGACCAAGTTGAGCATCCTGAACAACTTTCCTGTGTGGAGTCATGCAAAATTCGCAAAACCTTGGGAATTACAACTTTTTGGTGCAAAAGTGACGTCATAATTTGACCAAAAAACTTCGATTACCGCCAAAGTAAAACATTGACGGGGTTCAAATTTGCACCGGCACACTCGAGTTGGGTATCCGCAAGAAGTAATCACGCTAATTCGGCTTTTCGGGAGCTCGAAAATTAAAAAGTTTATTCCCCGGGCAGGGAAAAGAGAAGAGCGGCCATCTTGTTTTTCTAATAGTCAACTCTGGAAATCGCGTTTTGACGGTGCAAATCGACCAAGTTGAGCATCCTGAACAACTTTCCTGTGTGGAGTCATGCAAAATTCGCAAAACCTTGGGAATTACAACTTTTTGGTGCAAAAGTGACGTCATAATTTGACCAAAAATCGTCGATTACCGCCAAAGTAAAACATTGACGGGGTTCAAATTTGCACCGGCACACTCGAGTGGGGTATCCGCAAGAAGTAATCACGCTAATTCGGCTTTTGGGGAGCTCGAAAATTAAAAGGTTTGTTCCCCGGGCAGGGAAAAGGGAAGAGCGGCCATCTTGTTTTTCTAATAGTCAATTCTGGAAATCGCGTTTTGACGGTGCAAATCGACCAAGTTGAGCATCCTGAACAACTTTCCTGTGTGGAGTCATGCAAAATTCGCAAAACCTTGGGAATTACAACTTTTTGGTGCAAAAGTGACGTCATAATTTGACCAAAAATCGTCGATTACCGCCAAAGTAAAACATTGACGGGGTTCAAATTTGCACCGGCACACTCGAGTGGGGTATCCGCAAGAAGTAATCACGCTAATTCGGCTTTTCAGGAGCTCGAAAATTAAAAAGTTTATTCCCCGGGCAGGGAAAAGGGAAGAGCGGCCATCTTGTTTTTCTAATAGTCAACTCTGGAAATCGCGTTTTGACGGTGCAAATCGACCAAGTTGAGCATCCTGAACAACTTTCCTGTGTGGAGTCATGCAAAATTCGCAAAACCTTGGGAATTACAACTTTTTGGTGCAAAAGTGACGTCATAATTTGACCAAAAAACTTCGATTACCGCCAAAGTAAAACATTGACGGGGTTCAAATTTGCACCGGCACACTCGAGTGGGGTATCCGCAAGAAGTAATCACGCTAATTCGGCTTTTCGGGAGCTCGAAAATTAAAAAGTTTATTCCCCGGGCAGGGAAAAGGGAAGAGCGGCCATCTTGTTTTTCTAATAGTCAATTCTGGAAATCGCGTTTTGACGGTGCATATCGACCAAGTTGAGCATCCTGAACAACTTTCCTGCGTGGAGTCATGCAAAATTCGCAAAACCTTGGGAATTACAACTTTTTGGTGCAAAAGTGACGTCATAATTTGACCAAAAATCGTCGATTACCGCCAAAGTAAAACATTGACTGGGTTCAAATTTGCACCGGCGCACTCGGGTGGGGTATCCGCAAGAAGTAATCACGCTAATTCGGTTTTTCGGGGTGCCACGAAAATTAAAAAGGTTATTCCCCGGGCAGGAAAAAGGGAAGAGCGGCCATCTTGTTTTTTTAATAGTCAACTCTGGAAATCGCGTTTTGACGGTGCAAATCGACCAAGTTGAGCATCCTGAACAACTTTCCTGTGTGGAGTCATGCAAAATTCGCAAAACCTTGGGAATTACAACTTTTTGGTGCAAAAGTGACGTCATAATTTGACCAAAAAACTTCGATTACCGCCAAAGTAAAACATTGACGGGGTTCAAATTTGCACCGGCGCACTCGGGTGGGGTATCCGCAAGAAGTAATCACGCTGATTCGGTTTTTCGGGGTGCCACGAAAATTAAAAAGGTTATTCCCCGGGCAGGAAAAAGGGAAGAGCGGCCATCTTGTTTTTTTAATAGTCAACTCTGGAAATCGCGTTTTGACGGTGCAAATCGACCAAGTTGAGCATCCTGAACAACTTTCCTGTGTGGAGTCATGCAAAATTCGCAAAACCTTGGGAATTACAACTTTTTGGTGCAAAAGTGACGTCATAATTTGACCAAAAAACTTCGATTACCGCCAAAGTAAAACATTGACGGGGTTCAAATTTGCACCGGCACACTCGAGTTGGGTATCCGCAAGAAGTAATCACGCTAATTCGGCTTTTCGGGAGCTCGAAAATTAAAAAGTTTATTCCCCGGGCAGGGAAAAGAGAAGAGCGGCCATCTTGTTTTTCTAATAGTCAACTCTGGAAATCGCGTTTTGACGGTGCAAATCGACCAAGTTGAGCATCCTGAACAACTTTCCTGTGTGGAGTCATGCAAAATTCGCAAAACCTTGGGAATTACAACTTTTTGGTGCAAAAGTGACGTCATAATTTGACCAAAAATCGTCGATTACCGCCAAAGTAAAACATTGACGGGGTTCAAATTTGCACCGGCACACTCGAGTGGGGTATCCGCAAGAAGTAATCACGCTAATTCGGCTTTTGGGGAGCTCGAAAATTAAAAGGTTTGTTCCCCGGGCAGGGAAAAGGGAAGAGCGGCCATCTTGTTTTTCTAATAGTCAATTCTCGAAATCGCGTTTTGACGGTGCAAATCGACCAAGTTGAGCATCCTGAACAACTTTCCTGTGTGGAGTCATGCAAAATTCGCAAAACCTTGGGAATTACAACTTTTTGGTGCAAAAGTGACGTCATAATTTGACCAAAAATCGTCGATTACCGCCAAAGTAAAACATTGACGGGGTTCAAATTTGCACCGGCACACTCGAGTGGGGTATCCGCAAGAAGTAATCACGCTAATTCGGCTTTTCAGGAGCTCGAAAATTAAAAAGTTTATTCCCCGGGCAGGGAAAAGGGAAGAGCGGCCATCTTGTTTTTCTAATAGTCAACTCTGGAAATCGCGTTTTGACGGTGCAAATCGACCAAGTTGAGCATCCTGAACAACTTTCCTGTGTGGAGTCATGCAAAATTCGCAAAACCTTGGGAATTACAACTTTTTGGTGCAAAAGTGACGTCATAATTTGACCAAAAAACTTCGATTACCGCCAAAGTAAAACATTGACGGGGTTCAAATTTGCACCGGCACACTCGAGTGGGGTATCCGCAAGAAGTAATCACGCTAATTCGGCTTTTCGGGAGCTCGAAAATTAAAAAGTTTATTCCCCGGGCAGGTAAAAGGGAAGAGCGGCCATCTTGTTTTTCTAATAGTCAATTCTGGAAATCGCGTTTTGACGGTGCAAATCGACCAAGTTGAGCATCCTGAACAACTTTCCTGCGTGGAGTCATGCAAAATTCGCAAAACCTTGGGAATTACAACTTTTTGGTGCAAAAGTGACGTCATAATTTGACCAAAAATCGTCGATTACCGCCAAAGTAAAACATTGACTGGGTTCAAATTTGCACCGGCGCACTCGGGTGGGGTATCCGCAAGAAGTAATCACGCTAATTCGGTTTTTCGGGGTGCCACGAAAATTAAAAAGGTTATTCCCCGGGCAGGAAAAAGGGAAGAGCGGCCATCTTGTTTTTTTAATAGTCAACTCTGGAAATCGCGTTTTGACGGTGCAAATCGACCAAGTTGAGCATCCTGAACAACTTTCCTGTGTGGAGTCATGCAAAATTCGCAAAACCTTGGGAATTACAACTTTTTGGTGCAAAAGTGACGTCATAATTTGACCAAAAAACTTCGATTACCGCCAAAGTAAAACATTGACGGGGTTCAAATTTGCACCGGCACACTCGAGTTGGAAATCCGCAAGAAGTAATCACGCTAATTCGGCTTTTCGGGAGCTCGAAAATTAAAAAGTTTATTCCCCGGGCAGGGAAAAGAGAAGAGCGGCCATCTTGTTTTTCTAATAGTCAACTCTGGAAATCGCGTTTTGACGGTGCAAATCGACCAAGTTGAGCATCCTGAACAACTTTCCTGTGTGGAGTCATGCAAAATTCGCAAAACCTTGGGAATTACAACTTTTTGGTGCAAAAGTGACGTCATAATTTGACCAAAAATCGTCGATTACCGCCAAAGTAAAACATTGACGGGGTTCAAATTTGCACCGGCACACTCGAGTGGGGTATCCGCAAGAAGTAATCACGCTAATTCGGCTTTTCGGGAGCTCGAAAATTAAAAGGTTTGTTCCCCGGGCAGGGAAAAGGGAAGAGCGGCCATCTTGTTTTTCTAATAGTCAATTCTGGAAATCGCGTTTTGACGGTGCAAATCGACCAAGTTGAGCATCCTGAACAACTTTCCTGTGTGGAGTCATGCAAAATTCGCAAAACCTTGGGAATTACAACTTTTTGGTGCAAAAGTGACGTCCTAATTTGACCAAAAATCGTCGATTACCGCCAAAGTAAAACATTGACGGGGTTCAAATTTGCACCGGCACACTCGAGTGGGGTATCCGCAGGAAGTAATCACGCTAATTCGGCTTTTCAGGAGCTCGAAAATTAAAAAGTTTATTCCCCGGGCAGGGAAAAGGGAAGAGCGGCCATCTTGTTTTTCTAATAGTCAACTCTGGAAATCGCGTTTTGACGGTGCAAATCGACCAAGTTGAGCATTCTGAACAACTTTCCTGTGTGGAGTCATGCAAAATTCGCAAAACCTTGGGAATTACAACTTTTTGGTGCAAAAGTGACGTCATCATTTGACCAAAAATCTTCGATAACCGCCAAAGTAAAACATTGACGGGGTTCAAATTTGCACCGGCACACTCGAGTGGGGTATCCGCAAGAAGTAATCACGCTAATTCGGTTTTTCGGGGTGCCACGAAAATTAAAAAGTTTATTCCCCGGCCAGGTAAAAGGGAAGAGCGGCCATCTTGTTTTTCTAATAGTCAACTCTGGAAATCGCGTTTTGACGGTGCAAATCGACCAAGTTGAGCATCCTGAACAACTTTCCTGTTTGGAGTCATGCAAAATTCGCAAAACCTTGGGAATTACAACTTTTTGGTGCAAAAGTGACGTCATATATTGACCAAAAATCGTCGATTACCGCCAAAGTAAAACCTTGGCGTGCTTCAAATTTGCACCGGCACACTCGGGTGGGGTATCCGCGTGAAGTAATCACGCTAATTCGGCTTTTCGGGGTGCCTCGAAAATTAAAAAGGTTATTCCCCGGGCAGGGAAAAGGGAAGAGCGGCCATCTTGTTTTTCTAATAGTCAACTCTGGAAATCGCGTTTTGACGGTGCAAATCGACCAAGTTGAGCATCCTGAACAACTTTCCTGTGTGGAGTCATGCAAAATTCGCAAAACCTTGGGAATTACAACTTTTTGGTGCAAAAGTGACGTCATAATTTGACCAAAAATCTTCGATTACCGCCAAAGTAAAACATTGACGGGGTTCAAATTTGCACCGGCACACTCGAGTGGGGTATCCGCAAGAAGTAATCACGCTAACTCGGTTTTTCGGGGTGCCACGAAAATTAAAAAGGTTATTCCCCAAGCAGGAAAAAGGGAAGAGCGGCCATCTTGTTTTTTAATAGTCAACTCTGGAAATCGCGTTTTGACGGTGCAAATCGACCAAGTTGAGCATCCTGAACAACTTTCCTGTGTGGAGTCATGCAAAATTCGCAAAACCTTGGGAATTACAACTTTTTGGTGCAAAAGTGACGTCATAAGTTGACCAAAAATCGTCGCTTACCGCCAAAGTAAAACATTGACGGGGTTCAAATTTGCACCGGCACACTCGAGTGGGGTATCCGCAAGAAGTAATCACGCTAATTCGGCTTTTCAGGAGCTCGAAAATTAAAAAGTTTATTCCCCGGGCAGGGAAAAGGGAAGAGCGGCCATCTTGTTTTTCTAATAGTCAACTCTGGAAATCGCGTTTTGACGGTGCAAATCGACCAAGTTGAGCATCCTGAACAACTTTCCTGTGTGGAGTCATGCAAAGTTCGCAAAACCTTGGGAATTACAACTTTTTGGTGCAAAAGTGACGTCATAATTTGACCAAAAAACTTCGATTACCGCCAAAGTAAAACATTGACGGGGTTCAAATTTGCACCGGCACACTCGAGTGGGGTATCCGCAAGAAGTAATCACGCTAATTCGGCTTTTCGGGAGCTCGAAAATTAAAAAGTTTATTCCCCGGGCAGGGAAAAGAGAAGAGCGGCCATCTTGTTTTTCTAATAGTCAACTCTGGAAATCGCGTTTTGACGGTGCAAATCGACCAAGTTGAGCATCCTGAACAACTTTCCTGTGTGGAGTCATGCAAAATTCGCAAAACCTTGGGAATTACAAATTTTAATGCAAAAGTGACGTCATAATTTGACCAAAAATCGTCGATTACCGCCAAAGTAAAACATTGACGGGGTTCAAATTTGCACCGGCACACTCGAGTGGGGTATCCGCAAGAAGTAATCACGCTAATTCGGCTTTTCGGGAGCTCGAAAATTAAAAAATTTATTCCCCGGGCAGGGAAAAGGGAAGAGCGGCCATCTTGTTTTTCTAATAGTCAACTCTGGAAATCGCGTTTTGACGGTGCAAATCGACCAAGTTGAGCATCCTGAACAACTTTCCTGTGTGGAGTTATGCAAAATTCGCAAAACCTTGGGAATTACAACTTTTTGGTGCAAAAGTGACGTCATAATTTGACCAAAAATCGTCGATTACCGCCAAAGTAAAACATTGACGGGGTTCAAATTTGCACCGGCACACTCGAGTGGGGTATCCGCAAGAAGTAATCACGCTAATTCGGCTTTTCGGGAGCTCGAAAATTAAAAAGTTTATTCCCCGGGCAGGGAAAAGAGAAGAGCGGCCATCTTGTTTTTCTAATAGTCAACTCTGGAAATCGCGTTTTGACGGTGCAAATCGACCAAGTTGAGCATCCTGAACAACTTTCCTGTGTGGAGTCATGCAAAATTCGCAAAACCTTGGGAATTACAAATTTTAATGCAAAAGTGACGTCATAATTTGACCAAAAATCGTCGATTACCGCCAAAGTAAAACATTGACGGGGTTCAAATTTGCACCGGCACACTCGAGTGGGGTATCCGCAAGAAGTAATCACGCTAATTCGGCTTTTCGGGAGCTCGAAAATTAAAAAATTTATTCCCCGGGCAGGGAAAAGGGAAGAGCGGCCATCTTGTTTTTCTAATAGTCAACTCTGGAAATCGCGTTTTGACGGTGCAAATCGACCAAGTTGAGCATCCTGAACAACTTTCCTGTGTGGAGTTATGCAAAATTCGCAAAACCTTGGGAATTACAACTTTTTGGTGCAAAAGTGACGTCATAATTTGACCAAAAATCGTTGATTACCGCCAAAGTAAAACATTGACGGGGTTCAAATTTGCACCGGCACACTCGAGTGGGGTATCCGCCAGAAGTAATCACGCTAATTCGGCTTTTCGGGAGCTCGAAAATTAAAAAGTTTATTCCCCGGGCAGGGAAAAGGGAAGAGCGGCCATCTTGTTTTTCTAATAGTCAACTCTGGAAATCGCGTTTTGACGGTGCAAATCGACCAAGTTGAGCATCCTGAACAACTTTCCTGTGTGGAGTTATGCAAAATTCGCAAAACCTTGGGAATTACAACTTTTTGGTGCAAAAGTGACGTCATAATTTGACCAAAAAACTTCGATTACCGCCAAAGTAAAACATTGACGGGGTTCAAATTTGCACCGGCACACTCGAGTGGGGTATCCGCCAGAAGTAATCACGCTAATTCGGCTTTTCGGGAGCTCGAAAATTAAAAAGTTTATTCCCCGGGCAGGGAAAAGGGAAGAGCGGCCATCTTGTTTTTCTAATAGTCAACTCTGGAAATCGCGTTTTGACGGTGCAAATCGACCAAGTTGAGCATCCTGAACAACTTTCCTGTGTGGAGTCATGCAAAATTCGCAAAACCTTGGGAATTACAAATTTTAATGCAAAAGTGACGTCATAATTTGACCAAAAATCGTCGATTACCGCCAAAGTAAAACATTGACGGGGTTCAAATTTGCACCGGCACACTCGAGTGGGGTATCCGCAAGAAGTAATCACGCTAATTCGGCTTTTCGGGAGCTCGAAAATTAAAAAATTTATTCCCCGGGCAGGGAAAAGGGAAGAGCGGCCATCTTGTTTTTCTAATAGTCAACTCTGGAAATCGCGTTTTGACGGTGCAAATCGACCAAGTTGAGCATCCTGAACAACTTTCCTGTGTGGAGTTATGCAAAATTCGCAAAACCTTGGGAATTACAACTTTTTGGTGCAAAAGTGACGTCATAATTTGACCAAAAATCGTCGATTACCGCCAAAGTAAAACATTGACGGGGTTCAAATTTGCACCGGCACACTCGAGTGGGGTATCCGCCAGAAGTAATCACGCTAATTCGGCTTTTCGGGAGCTCGAAAATTAAAAAGTTTATTCCCCGGGCAGGGAAAAGGGAAGAGCGGCCATCTTGTTTTTCTAATAGTCAACTCTGGAAATCCCGTTTTGACGGTGCAAATCGACCAAGTTGAGCATCCTGAACAACTTTCCTGTGTGGAGTCATGCAAAATTCGCAAAACCTTGGGAATTACAACTTTTTGGTGCAAAAGTGACGTCATAATTTGACCAAAAATCTTCGATTACCGCCAAAGTAAAACATTGACGGGGTTCAAATTTGCACCGGCACACTCGAGTGGGGTATCCGCAAGAAGTAATCACGCTAATTCGGCTTTTCGGGAGCTCGAAAATTAAAAAGTTTATTCCCCGGGCAGGGAAAAGAGAAGAGCGACCATCTTGTTTTTCTAATAGTCAACTCTGGAAATCGCGTTTTGACGGTGCAAATCGACCAAGTTGAGCATCCTGAACAACTTTCCTGTGTGGAGTTATGCAAAATTCGCAAAACCTTGGGAATTACAACTTTTTGGTGCAAAAGTGACGTCATAATTTGACCAAAAAACTTCGATTACCGCCAAAGTAAAACATTGACGGGGTTCAAATTTGCACCGGCACACTCGAGTGGGGTATCCGCCAGAAGTAATCACGCTAATTCGGCTTTTCGGGAGCTCGAAAATTAAAAAGTTTATTCCCCGGGCAGGGAAAAGGGAAGAGCGGTCATCTTGTTTTTCTAATAGTCAACTCTGGAAATCGCGTTTTGACGGTGCAAATCGACCAAGTTGAGCATCCTGAACAACTTTCCTGTGTGGAGTCATGCAAAATTCGCAAAACCTTGGGAATTACAAATTTTAATGCAAAAGTGACGTCATAATTTGACCAAAAATCGTCGATTACCGCCAAAGTAAAACATTGACGGGGTTCAAATTTGCACCGGCACACTCGAGTGGGGTATCCGCAAGAAGTAATCACGCTAATTCGGCTTTTCGGGAGCTCGAAAATTAAAAAATTTATTCCCCGGGCAGGGAAAAGGGAAGAGCGGCCATCTTGTTTTTCTAATAGTCAACTCTGGAAATCGCGTTTTGACGGTGCAAATCGACCAAGTTGAGCATCCTGAACAACTTTCCTGTGTGGAGTTATGCAAAATTCGCAAAACCTTGGGAATTACAACTTTTTGGTGCAAAAGTGACGTCATAATTTGACCAAAAATCGTCGATTACCGCCAAAGTAAAACATTGACGGGGTTCAAATTTGCACCGGCACACTCGAGTGGGGTATCCGCCAGAAGTAATCACGCTAATTCGGCTTTTCGGGAGCTCGAAAATTAAAAAGTTTATTCCCCGGGCAGGGAAAAGGGAAGAGCGGCCATCTTGTTTTTCTAATAGTCAACTCTGGAAATCCCGTTTTGACGGTGCAAATCGACCAAGTTGAGCATCCTGAACAACTTTCCTGTGTGGAGTCATGCAAAATTCGCAAAACCTTGGGAATTACAACTTTTTGGTGCAAAAGTGACGTCATAATTTGACCAAAAATCTTCGATTACCGCCAAAGTAAAACATTGACGGGGTTCAAATTTGCACCGGCACACTCGAGTGGGGTATCCGCAAGAAGTAATCACGCTAATTCGGCTTTTCGGGAGCTCGAAAATTAAAAAGTTTATTCCCCGGGCAGGGAAAAGAGAAGAGCGGCCATCTTGTTTTTCTAATAGTCAACTCTGGAAATCGCGTTTTGACGGTGCAAATCGACCAAGTTGAGCATCCTGAACAACTTTCCTGTGTGGAGTCATGCAAAATTCGCAAAACCTTGGGAATTACAAATTTTAATGCAAAAGTGACGTCATAATTTGACCCAAAATCGTCGATTACCGCCAAAGTAAAACATTGACGGGGTTCAAATTTGCACCGGCACACTCGAGTGGGGTATCCGCAAGAAGTAATCACGCTAATTCGGCTTTTCGGGAGCTCGAAAATTAAAAAATTTATTCCCCGGGCAGGGAAAAGGGAAGAGCGGCCATCTTGTTTTTCTAATAGTCAACTCTGGAAATCGCGTTTTGACGGTGCAAATCGACCAAGTTGAGCATCCTGAACAACTTTCCTGTGTGGAGTTATGCAAAATTCGCAAAACCTTGGGAATTACAACTTTTTGGTGCAAAAGTGACGTCATAATTTGACCAAAAATCGTTGATTACCGCTAAAGTAAAACATTGACGGGGTTCAAATTTGCACCGGCACACTCGAGTGGGGTATCCGCCAGAAGTAATCACGCTAATTCGGCTTTTCGGGAGCTCGAAAATTAAAAAGTTTATTCCCCGGGCAGGGAAAAGGGAAGAGCGGCCATCTTGTTGTTCTAATAGTCAACTCTGGAAATCGCGTTTTGACGGTGCAAATCGACCAAGTTGAGCATCCTGAACAACTTTCCTGTGTGGAGTCATGCAAAATTCGCAAAACCTTGGGAATTACAAATTTTAATGCAAAAGTGACGTCATAATTTGACCAAAAATCGTCGATTACCGCCAAAGTAAAACATTGACGGGGTTCAAATTTGCACCGGCACACTCGAGTGGGGTATCCGCAAGAAGTAATCACGCTAATTCGGCTTTTCGGGAGCTCGAAAATTAAAAAATTTATTCCCCGGGCAGGGAAAAGGGAAGAGCGGCCATCTTGTTTTTCTAATAGTCAACTCTGGAAATCGCGTTTTGACGGTGCAAATCGACCAAGTTGAGCATCCTGAACAACTTTCCTGTGTGGAGTTATGCAAAATTCGCAAAACCTTGGGAATTACAACTTTTTGGTGCAAAAGTGACGTCATAATTTGACCAAAAATCGTCGATTACCGCCAAAGTAAAACATTGACGGGGTTCAAATTTGCACCGGCACACTCGAGTGGGGTATCCGCCAGAAGTAATCACGCTAATTCGGCTTTTCGGGAGCTCGAAAATTAAAAAGTTTATTCCCCGGGCAGGGAAAAGGGAAGAGCGGCCATCTTGTTTTTCTAATAGTCAACTCTGGAAATCCCGTTTTGACGGTGCAAATCGACCAAGTTGAGCATCCTGAACAACTTTCCTGTGTGGAGTCATGCAAAATTCGCAAAACCTTGGGAATTACAACTTTTTGGTGCAAAAGTGACGTCATAATTTGACCAAAAATCTTCGATTACCGCCAAAGTAAAACATTGACGGGGTTCAAATTTGCACCGGCACACTCGGGTGGGGTATCCGCAAGAAGTAATCACGCTAATTCGGTTTTTCGGGGTGCCACGAAAATTAAAAAGGTTATTCCCCGGGCAGGAAAAAGGGAAGAGCGGCCATCTTGTTTTTTTAATAGTCAACTCTGGAAATCGCGTTTTGACGGTGCAAATCGACCAAGTTGAGCATCCTGAACAACTTTCCTGTGTGGAGTCATGCAAAATTCGCAAAACCTTGGGAATTACAACTTTTTGGTGCAAAAGTGACGTCATAATTTGACCAAAAAACTTCGATTACCGCCAAAGTAAAACATTGACGGGGTTCAAATTTGCACCGGCACACTCGAGTGGGGTATCCGCCAGAAGTAATCACGCTAATTCGGCTTTTCGGGAGCTCGAAAATTAAAAAGTTTATTCCCCGGGCAGGGAAAAGGGAAGAGCGGTCATCTTGTTTTTCTAATAGTCAACTCTGGAAATCGCGTTTTGACGGTGCAAATCGACCAAGTTGAGCATCCTGAACAACTTTCCTGTGTGGAGTCATGCAAAATTCGCAAAACCTTGGGAATTACAAATTTTAATGCAAAAGTGACGTCATAATTTGACCAAAAATCGTCGATTACCGCCAAAGTAAAACATTGACGGGGTTCAAATTTGCACCGGCACACTCGAGTGGGGTATCCGCAAGAAGTAATCACGCTAATTCGGCTTTTCGGGAGCTCGAAAATTAAAAAATTTATTCCCCGGGCAGGGAAAAGGGAAGAGCGGCCATCTTGTTTTTCTAATAGTCAACTCTGGAAATCGCGTTTTGACGGTGCAAATCGACCAAGTTGAGCATCCTGAACAACTTTCCTGTGTGGAGTTATGCAAAATTCGCAAAACCTTGGGAATTACAACTTTTTGGTGCAAAAGTGACGTCATAATTTGACCAAAAATCGTCGATTACCGCCAAAGTAAAACATTGACGGGGTTCAAATTTGCACCGGCACACTCGAGTGGGGTATCCGCCAGAAGTAATCACGCTAATTCGGCTTTTCGGGAGCTCGAAAATTAAAAAGTTTATTCCCCGGGCAGGGAAAAGGGAAGAGCGGCCATCTTGTTTTTCTAATAGTCAACTCTGGAAATCCCGTTTTGACGGTGCAAATCGACCAAGTTGAGCATCCTGAACAACTTTCCTGTGTGGAGTCATGCAAAATTCGCAAAACCTTGGGAATTACAACTTTTTGGTGCAAAAGTGACGTCATAATTTGACCAAAAATCTTCGATTACCGCCAAAGTAAAACATTGACGGGGTTCAAATTTGCACCGGCACACTCGAGTGGGGTATCCGCAAGAAGTAATCACGCTAATTCGGCTTTTCGGGAGCTCGAAAATTAAAAAGTTTATTCCCCGGGCAGGGAAAAGAGAAGAGCGGCCATCTTGTTTTTCTAATAGTCAACTCTGGAAATCGCGTTTTGACGGTGCAAATCGACCAAGTTGAGCATCCTGAACAACTTTCCTGTGTGGAGTCATGCAAAATTCGCAAAACCTTGGGAATTACAAATTTTAATGCAAAAGTGACGTCATAATTTGACCCAAAATCGTCGATTACCGCCAAAGTAAAACATTGACGGGGTTCAAATTTGCACCGGCACACTCGAGTGGGGTATCCGCAAGAAGTAATCACGCTAATTCGGCTTTTCGGGAGCTCGAAAATTAAAAAATTTATTCCCCGGGCAGGGAAAAGGGAAGAGCGGCCATCTTGTTTTTCTAATAGTCAACTCTGGAAATCGCGTTTTGACGGTGCAAATCGACCAAGTTGAGCATCCTGAACAACTTTCCTGTGTGGAGTTATGCAAAATTCGCAAAACCTTGGGAATTACAACTTTTTGGTGCAAAAGTGACGTCATAATTTGACCAAAAATCGTTGATTACCGCTAAAGTAAAACATTGACGGGGTTCAAATTTGCACCGGCACACTCGAGTGGGGTATCCGCCAGAAGTAATCACGCTAATTCGGCTTTTCGGGAGCTCGAAAATTAAAAAGTTTATTCCCCGGGCAGGGAAAAGGGAAGAGCGGCCATCTTGTTGTTCTAATAGTCAACTCTGGAAATCGCGTTTTGACGGTGCAAATCGACCAAGTTGAGCATCCTGAACAACTTTCCTGTGTGGAGTCATGCAAAATTCGCAAAACCTTGGGAATTACAAATTTTAATGCAAAAGTGACGTCATAATTTGACCAAAAATCGTCGATTACCGCCAAAGTAAAACATTGACGGGGTTCAAATTTGCACCGGCACACTCGAGTGGGGTATCCGCAAGAAGTAATCACGCTAATTCGGCTTTTCGGGAGCTCGAAAATTAAAAAATTTATTCCCCGGGCAGGGAAAAGGGAAGAGCGGCCATCTTGTTTTTCTAATAGTCAACTCTGGAAATCGCGTTTTGACGGTGCAAATCGACCAAGTTGAGCATCCTGAACAACTTTCCTGTGTGGAGTTATGCAAAATTCGCAAAACCTTGGGAATTACAACTTTTTGGTGCAAAAGTGACGTCATAATTTGACCAAAAATCGTCGATTACCGCCAAAGTAAAACATTGACGGGGTTCAAATTTGCACCGGCACACTCGAGTGGGGTATCCGCCAGAAGTAATCACGCTAATTCGGCTTTTCGGGAGCTCGAAAATTAAAAAGTTTATTCCCCGGGCAGGGAAAAGGGAAGAGCGGCCATCTTGTTTTTCTAATAGTCAACTCTGGAAATCCCGTTTTGACGGTGCAAATCGACCAAGTTGAGCATCCTGAACAACTTTCCTGTGTGGAGTCATGCAAAATTCGCAAAACCTTGGGAATTACAACTTTTTGGTGCAAAAGTGACGTCATAATTTGACCAAAAATCTTCGATTACCGCCAAAGTAAAACATTGACGGGGTTCAAATTTGCACCGGCACACTCGGGTGGGGTATCCGCAAGAAGTAATCACGCTAATTCGGTTTTTCGGGGTGCCACGAAAATTAAAAAGGTTATTCCCCGGGCAGGAAAAAGGGAAGAGCGGCCATCTTGTTTTTTTAATAGTCAACTCTGGAAATCGCGTTTTGACGGTGCAAATCGACCAAGTTGAGCATCCTGAACAACTTTCCTGTGTGGAGTCATGCAAAATTCGCAAAACCTTGGGAATTACAACTTTTTGGTGCAAAAGTGACGTCATAATTTGACCAAAAAACTTCGATTACCGCCAAAGTAAAACATTGACGGGGTTCAAATTTGCACCGGCACACTCGAGTGGGGTATCCGCAAGAAGTAATCACGCTAATTCGGCTTTTCAGGAGCTCGAAAATTAAAAAGTTTATTCCCCGGGCAGGGAAAAGGGAAGAGCGGCCATCTTGTTTTTCTAATAGTCAACTCTGGAAATCGCGTTTTGACGGTGCAAATCGACCAAGTTGAGCATCCTGAACAACTTTCCTGTGTGGAGTCATGCAAAATTCGCAAAACCTTGGGAATTACAACTTTTTGGTGCAAAAGTGACGTCATAATTTGACCAAAAAACTTCGATTACCGCCAAAGTAAAACATTGACGGGGTTCAAATTTGCACCGGCACACTCGAGTGGGGTATCCGCAAGAAGTAATCACGCTAATTCGGCTTTTCAGGAGCTCGAAAATTAAAAAGTTTATTCCCCGGGCAGGGAAAAGGGAAGAGCGGCCATCTTGTTTTTCTAATAGTCAACTCTGGAAATCGCGTTTTGACGGTGCAAATCGACCAAGTTGAGCATCCTGAACAACTTTCCTGTGTGGAGTCATGCAAAATTCGCAAAACCTTGGGAATTACAACTTTTTGGTGCAAAAGTGACGTCATAATTTGACCAAAAAACTTCGATTACCGCCAAAGTAAAACATTGACGGGGTTCAAATTTGCACCGGCACACTCGAGTGGGGTATCCGCAAGAAGTAATCACGCTAATTCGGCTTTTCGGGAGCTCGAAAATTAAAAAGTTTATTCCCCGGGCAGGGAAAAGGGAAGAGCGGCCATCTTGTTTTTTTAATAGTCAATTCTGGAAATCGCGTTTTGACGGTGCAAATCGACCAAGTTGAGCATCCTGAACAACTTTCCTGTGTGGAGTCATGCAAAATTCGCAAAACCTTGGGAATTACAACTTTTTGGTGCAAAAGTGACGTCATAATTTGACCAAAAATCGTCGATTACCGCCAAAGTAAAACATTGACTGGGTTCAAATTTGCACCGGCACACTCGGGTGGGGTATCCGCAAGAAGTAATCACGCTAATTCGGTTTTTCGGGGTGCCACGAAAATTAAAAAGGTTATTCCCCGGGCAGGAAAAAGGGAAGAGCGGCCATCTTGTTTTTTTAATAGTCAACTCTGGAAATCGCGTTTTGACGGTGCAAATCGACCAAGTTGAGCATCCTAAACAACTTTCCTGTGTGGAGTCATGCAAAATTCGCAAAACCTTGGGAATTACAACTTTTTGGTGCAAAAGTGACGTCATAATTTGACCAAAAATCTTCGATTACCGCCAAAGTAAAACATTGACGGGGTTCAAATTTGCACCGGCACACTCGGGTGGGGTATCCGCAAGAAGTAATCACGCTAATTCGGGTTTTCGGGGTGCCACGAAAATTAAAAATGTTATTCCCCGGGCAGGAAAAAGGGAAGAGCGGCCATCTTGTTTTTTTAATAGGCAACTCTGGAAATCGCGTTTTGACGGTGCAAATCGACCAAGTTGAGCATCCTGAACAACTTTCCTGTGTGGAGTCATGCAAAATTCGCAAAACCTTGGGAATTACAACTTTTTGGTGCAAAAGTGACGTCCTAATTTGACCAAAAATCGTCGATTACCGCCAAAGTAAAACATTGACGGGGTTCAAATTTGCACCGGCACACTCGAGTGGGGTATCCGCAAGAAGTAATCACGCTAATTCGGCTTTTCAGGAGCTCGAAAATTAAAAAGTTTATTCCCCGGGCAAGGAAAAGGGAAGAGCGGCCATCTTGTTTTTCTAATAGTCAACTCTGGAAATCGCGTTTTGACGGTGCAAATCGACCAAGTTAAGCATCCTGAACAACTTTCCTGTGTGGAGTCATGCAAAATTCGCAAAACCTTGGGAATTACAACTTTTTGGTGCAAAAGCGACGTCATAATTTGACCAAAAAACTTCGATTACCGCCAAAGTAAAACATTGACGGGGTTCAAATTTGCACCGGCACACTCGAGTTGGGTATCCGCAAGAAGTAATCACGCTAATTCGGCTTTTCGGGAGCTCGAAAATTAAAAAGTTTGTTCCCCGGGCAGGGAAAAGAGAAGAGCGGCCATCTTGTTTTTCTAATAGTCAACTCTGGAAATCGCGTTTTGACGGTGCAAATCGACCAAGTTGAGCATCCTGAACAACTTTCCTGTGTGGAGTCATGCAAAATTCGCAAAACCTTGGGAATTACAACTTTTTGGTGCAAAAGTGACGTCATAATTTGACCAAAAATCGTCGATTACCGCCAAAGTAAAACATTGACGGGGTTCAAATTTGCACCGGCACACTCGAGTGGGGTATCCGCAAGAAGTAATCACGCTAATTCGGCTTTTCAGGAGCTCGAAAATTAAAAAGTTTATTCCCCGGGCAGGGAAAAGGGAAGAGCGGCCATCTTGTTTTTCTAATAGTCAACTCTGGAAATCGCGTTTTGACGGTGCAAATCGACCAAGTTGAGCATCCTGAACAACTTTCCTGTGTGGAGTCATGCAAAATTCGCAAAACCTTGGGAATTACAACTTTTTGGTGCAAAAGTGACGTCATAATTTGACCAAAAATCGTCGATTACCGCCAAAGTAAAACATTGACGGGGTTCAAATTTGCACCGGCACACTCGAGTGGGGTATCCGCAAGAAGTAATCACGCTAATTCGGCTTTTCGGGAGCTCGAAAATTAAAAAGTTTATTCCCCGGGCAGGGAAAAGAGAAGAGCGGCCATCTTGTTTTTCTAATAGTCAATTATGGAAATCGCGTTTTGACGGTGCAAATCGACCAAGTTGAGCATCCTGAACAACTTTCCTGTGTGGAGTCATGCAAAATTCGCAAAACCTTGGGAATTACAACTTTTTGGTGCAAAAGTGACGTCATAATTTGACCAAAAATCGTCGATTACCGCCAAAGTAAAACATTGACGGGGTTCAAATTTGCACCGGCACACTCGAGTGGGGTATCCGCAAGAAGTAATCACGCTAATTCGGCTTTTCGGGAGCTCGAAAATTAAAAGGTTTGTTCCCCGGGCAGGGAAAAGGGAAGAGCGGCCATCTTGTTTTTCTAATAGTCAATTATGGAAATCGCGTTTTGACGGTGCAAATCGACCAAGTTGAGCATCCTGAACAACTTTCCTGTGTGGAGTTATGCAAAATTCGCAAAACCTTGGGAATTACAACTTTTTGGTGCAAAAGTGACGTCATAATTTGACCAAAAATCGTCGATTACCGCCAAAGTAAAACATTGACGGGGTTCAAATTTGCACCGGCACACTCGAGTGGGGTATCCGCAAGAAGTAATCACGCTAATTCGGCTTTTCAGGAGCTCGAAAATTAAAAAGTTTATTCCCCGGGCAGGGAAAAGGGAAGAGCGGCCATCTTGTTTTTCTAATAGTCAACTCTGGAAATCGCGTTTTGACGGTGCAAATCGACCAAGTTGAGCATTCTGAACAACTTTCCTGTGTGGAGTCATGCAAAATTCGCAAAACCTTGGGAATTACAACTTTTTGGTGCAAAAGTGCCGTCATCATTTGACCAAAAATCTTCGATAACCGCCAAAGTAAAACATTGACGGGGTTCAAATTTGCACCGGCACACTCGAGTGGGGTATCCGCAAGAAGTAATCACGCTAATTCGGTTTTTCGGGGTGCCACGAAAATTAAAAAGTTTATTCCCCGGCCAGGTAAAAGGGAAGAGCGGCCATCTTGTTTTTCTAATAGTCAACTCTGGAAATCGCGTTTTGACGGTGCAAATCGACCAAGTTGAGCATCCTGAACAACTTTCCTGTGTGGAGTCATGCAAAATTCGCAAAACCTTGGGATTTACAACTCTTTGGTGCAAAAGTGACGTCATAATTTGACCCAAAATCGTCGATTACCGCCAAAGTAAAACATTGACGGGGTTCAAATTTGCACCGGCACACTCGAGTAGGGTATCCGCAAGAAGTAATCACGCTAATTCGGCTTTTCGGGAGCTCGAAAATTAAAAAGTTTATTCCCCGGGCAGAGAAAAGGGAAGAGCGGCCATCTTGTTTTTCTAATAGTCAACTCTGGAAATCGCGTTTTGACGGTGCAAATCGACCAAGTTGAGCATCCTAAACAACTTTCCTGTGTGGAGTCATGCAAAATTCGCAAAACCTTGGGAATTACAACTTTTTGGTGCAAAAATGACGTCATAATTTGACCAAAAATCTTCGATTACCGCCAAAGTAAAACATTGACGGGGTTCAAATTTGCACCGGCACACTCGGGTGGGGTATCCGCAAGAAGTAATCACGCTAATTCGGTTTTTCGGGGTGCCACGAAAATTAAAAAGTTTATTCCCCGGCCAGGTAAAAGGGAAGAGCGGCCATCTTGTTTTTCTAATAGTCAACTCTGGAAATCGCGTTTTGACGGTGCAAATCGACCAAGTTGAGCATCCTGAACAACTTTCCTGTGTGGAGTCATGCAAAATTCGCAAAACCTTGGGAATTACAACTTTTTGGTGCAAAAGTGACGTCATAATTTGACCAAAAATCGTCGATTACCGCCAAAGTAAAACATTGACGGGGTTCAAATTTGCACCGGCACACTCGAGTGGGGTATCCGCAAGAAGTAATCACGCTAATTCGGCTTTTCAGGAGCTCGAAAATTAAAAAGTTTATTCCCCGGCCAGGTAAAAGGGAAGAGCGGCCATCTTGTTTTTCTAATAGTCAACTCTGGAAATCGCGTTTTGACGGTGCAAATCGACCAAGTTGAGCATTCTGAACAACTTTCGTGTGTGGAGTCATGCAAAATTCGCAAAACCTTGGGAATTACAACTTTTTGGTGCAAAAGTGACGTCATCATTTGACCAAAAATCGTCGATTACCGCCAAAGTAAAACATTGACGGGGTTCAAATTTGCACCGGCACACTCGAGTGGGGTATCCGCAAGAAGTAATCACGCTAATTCGGTTTTTCGGGGTGCCACGAAAATTAAAAAGTTTATTCCCCGGCCAGGTAAAAGGGAAGAGCGGCCATCTTGTTTTTCTAATAGTCAACTCTGGAAATCGCGTTTTGACGGTGCAAATCGACCAAGTTGAGCATTCTGAACAACTTTCCTGTGTGGAGTCATGCAAAATTCGCAAAACCTTGGGAATTACAACTTTTTTGTGCAAAAGTGACGTCATATATTGACCAAAAATCGTCGATTACCGCCAAAGTAAAACATTGGCGTGGTTCAAGTTTGCACCGGCACACTCGGGTGGGGTATCCGCAAGAAGTAATCACGCTAGTTCGGCTTTTCGGGGTGCCACGAAAATTAAAAAGTTTATTCCCCGGCCAGGTAAAAGGGAAGAGCGGCCATCTTGTTTTTCTAATAGTCAACTCTGGAAATCGCGTTTTGACGGTGCAAATCGACCAAGTTGAGCATCCTGAACAACTTTCCTGTGTGGAGTCATGCAAAATTCGCAAAACCTTGGGAATTACAACTTTTTGGTGGAAAAGTGACGTCATCATTTGACCAAAAATCGTCGATTACCGCCAAAGTAAAACATTGACGGGGTTCAAATTTGCACCGGCACACTCGAGTAGGGTATCCGCAAGAAGTAATAACGCTAATTCGGCTATTTGGGAGCTCGAAAATTAAAAAGTTTATTCACCGGGCAGGGAAAAGGGAAGAGCGGCCATCTTGTTTTTCTAATAGTCAACTCTGGAAATCGCGTTTTGACGGTGCAAATCGACCAAGTTGAGCATCCTAAACAACTTTCCTGTGTGGAGTCATGCAAAATTCGCAAAACCTTGGGAATTACAACTTTTTGGTGCAAAAGTGACGTCATAATTTGACCAAAAATCTTCGATAACCGCCAAAGTAAAACATTGACGGGGTTCAAATTTGCACCGGCACACTCGGGTGGGGTATCCGCAATAAGTAATCACGCTAATTCGGCTTTTCGGGAGCTCGAAAATTAAAAAGTTTATTCCCCGAGCAGGGAAAAGGGAAGAGCGGCCATCTTGTTTTTCTAATAGTCAACTCTGGAAATCGCGTTTTGACGGTGCTAATCGACCAAGTTGAGCATTCTGAACAACTTTCCTGTGTGGAGTCATGCACAATTCGCAAAACCTTGGGAATTACAACTTTTTGGTGCAAAAGTGACGTCATCATTTGACCAAAATTCTTCGATAACCGCCAAAGTAAAACATTGACGGGTTTCAAATTTGCACCGGCACACTCGAGTGGGGTATCCGCAAGAAGTAATCACGCTAATTCGGTTTTTCGGGGTGCCACGAAAATTAAAAAGTTTATTCCCCGGCCAGGTAAAAGGGAAGAGCGGCCATCTTGTTTTTCTAATAGTCAACTCTGGAAATCGCGTTTTGACGGTGCAAATCGACCAAGTTGAGCATCCTGAACAACTTTCCTGTTTGGAGTCATGCAAAAATCGCAAAACCTTGGGATTTACAACTTTTTGGTGCAAAAGTGACGTCATAATTTGACCCAAAATCGTCGATTACCACCAAAGTAAAACATTGACGGGGTTCAAATTTGCACCGGCACACTCGAGTGGGGTATCCGCAAGAAGTAATCACGCTAATTCGGCTTTTCGGGAGCTCGAAAATTAAAAAGTTTATTCCCCGGGCAGAGAAAAGGGAAGAGCGGCCATCTTGTTTTTCTAATAGTCAACTCTGGAAATCGCGTTTTGACGGTGCAAATCGACCAAGTTGAGCATCCTAAACAACTTTCCTGTGTGGAGTCATGCAAAATTCGCAAAACCTTGGGAATTACAACTTTTTGGTGCAAAAGTGACGTCATAATTTGACCAAAAATCTTCGATTACCGCCAAAGTAAAACATTGACGGGGTTCAAATTTGCACCTGCACACTCGGGTGGGGTATCCGCAAGAAGTAATCACGCTAATTCGGTTTTTCGGGGTGCCACGAAAATTAAAAAGTTTATTCCCCGGCCAGGTAAAAGGGAAGAGCGGCCATCTTGTTTTTCTAATAGTCAACTCTGGAAATCGCGTTTTGACGGTGCAAATCGACCAAGTTGAGCATCCTGAACAACTTTCCTGTGTGGAGTCATGCAAAATTCGCAAAACCTTGGGAATTACAACTTTTTGGTGCAAAAGTGACGTCATCATTTGACCAAAAATCTTCGATAACCGCCAAAGTAAAACATTGACGGGGTTCAAATTTGCACCGGCACACTCGGGTGGGGTATCCGCAATAAGTAATCACGCTAATTCGGTTTTTCGGGGTGCCACGAAAATTAAAAAGTTTATTCCCCGGCCAGGTAAAAGGGAAGAGCGGCCATCTTGTTTTTCTAATAGTCAACTCTGGAAATCGCGTTTTGACGGTGCAAATCGACCAAGTTGAGCATTCTGAACAACTTTCGTGTGTGGAGTCATGCAAAATTCGCAAAACCTTGGGAATTACAACTTTTTGGTGCAAAAGTGACGTCATCATTTGACCAAAAATCGTCGATTACCGCCAAAGTAAAACATTGACGGGGTTCAAATTTGCACCGGCACACTCGAGTGGGGTATCCGCAAGAAGTAATCACGCTAATTCGGTTTTTCGGGGTGCCACGAAAATTAAAAAGTTTATTCCCCGGCCAGGTAAAAGGGAAGAGCGGCCATCTTGTTTTTCTAATAGTCAACTCTGGAAATCGCGTTTTGACGGTGCAAATCGACCAAGTTGAGCATTCTGAACAACTTTCCTGTGTGGAGTCATGCAAAATTCGCAAAACCTTGGGAATTACAACTTTTTTGTGCAAAAGTGACGTCATATATTGACCAAAAATCGTCGATTACCGCCAAAGTAAAACATTGGCGTGGATCAAGTTTGCACCGGCACACTCGGGTGGGGTATCCGCAAGAAGTAATCACGCTAGTTCGGCTTTTCGGGGTGCCACGAAAATTAAAAAGTTTATTCCCCGGCCAGGTAAAAGGGAAGAGCGGCCATCTTGTTTTTCTAATAGTCAACTCTGGAAATCGCGTTTTGACGGTGCAAATCGACCAAGTTGAGCATCCTGAACAACTTTCCTGTGTGGAGTCATGCAAAATTCGCAAAACCTTGGGAATTACAACTTTTTGGTGCAAAAGTGACGTCATCATTTGACCAAAAATCGTCGATTACCGCCAAAGTAAAACATTGACGGGGTTCAAATTTGCACCGGCACACTCGAGTGGGGTATCCGCAAGAAGTAATAACGCTAATTCGGCTATTTGGGAGCTCGAAAATTAAAAAGTTTATTCACCGGGCAGGGAAAAGGGAAGAGCGGCCATCTTGTTTTTCTAATAGTCAACTCTGGAAATCGCGTTTTGACGGTGCAAATCGACCAAGTTGAGCATCCTGAACAACTTTCCTGTGTGGAGTTATGCAAAATTCGCAAAACCTTGGGAATTACAACTTTTTGGTGCAAAAGTGACGTCATAATTTGACCAAAAATCGTCGATTACCGCCAAAGTAAAACATTGACGGGGTTCAAATTTGCACCGGCACACTCGAGTGGGGTATCCGCAAGAAGTAATCACGCTAATTCGGCTTTTCGGGAGCTCGAAAATTAAAAAGTTTATTCCCCGGGCAGGGAAAAGAGAAGAGCGGCCATCTTGTTTTTCTAATAGTCAACTCTGGAAATCGCGTTTTGACGGTGCAAATCGACCAAGTTGAGCATCCTGAACAACTTTCCTGTGTGGAGTCATGCAAAATTCGCAAAACCTTGGGAATTACAAATTTTAATGCAAAAGTGACGTCATAATTTGACCAAAAATCGTCGATTACCGCCAAAGTAAAACATTGACGGGGTTCAAATTTGCACCGGCACACTCGAGTGGGGTATCCGCAAGAAGTAATCACGCTAATTCGGCTTTTCGGGAGCTCGAAAATTAAAAAATTTATTCCCCGGGCAGGGAAAAGGGAAGAGCGGCCATCTTGTTTTTCTAATAGTCAACTCTGGAAATCGCGTTTTGACGGTGCAAATCGACCAAGTTGAGCATCCTGAACAACTTTCCTGTGTGGAGTTATGCAAAATTCGCAAAACCTTGGGAATTACAACTTTTTGGTGCAAAAGTGACGTCATAATTTGACCAAAAATCGTTGATTACCGCCAAAGTAAAACATTGACGGGGTTCAAATTTGCACCGGCACACTCGAGTGGGGTATCCGCCAGAAGTAATCACGCTAATTCGGCTTTTCGGGAGCTCGAAAATTAAAAAGTTTATTCCCCGGGCAGGGAAAAGGGAAGAGCGGCCATCTTGTTTTTCTAATAGTCAACTCTGGAAATCGCGTTTTGACGGTGCAAATCGACCAAGTTGAGCATCCTGAACAACTTTCCTGTGTGGAGTCATGCAAAATTCGCAAAACCTTGGGAATTACAAATTTTAATGCAAAAGTGACGTCATAATTTGACCAAAAATCGTCGATTACCGCCAAAGTAAAACATTGACGGGGTTCAAATTTGCACCGGCACACTCGAGTGGGGTATCCGCAAGAAGTAATCACGCTAATTCGGCTTTTCGGGAGCTCGAAAATTAAAAAATTTATTCCCCGGGCAGGGAAAAGGGAAGAGCGGCCATCTTGTTTTTCTAATAGTCAACTCTGGAAATCGCGTTTTGACGGTGCAAATCGACCAAGTTGAGCATCCTGAACAACTTTCCTGTGTGGAGTTATGCAAAATTCGCAAAACCTTGGGAATTACAACTTTTTGGTGCAAAAGTGACGTCATAATTTGACCAAAAATCGTCGATTACCGCCAAAGTAAAACATTGACGGGGTTCAAATTTGCACCGGCACACTCGAGTGGGGTATCCGCCAGAAGTAATCACGCTAATTCGGCTTTTCGGGAGCTCGAAAATTAAAAAGTTTATTCCCCGGGCAGGGAAAAGGGAAGAGCGGCCATCTTGTTTTTCTAATAGTCAACTCTGGAAATCCCGTTTTGACGGTGCAAATCGACCAAGTTGAGCATCCTGAACAACTTTCCTGTGTGGAGTCATGCAAAATTCGCAAAACCTTGGGAATTACAACTTTTTGGTGCAAAAGTGACGTCATAATTTGACCAAAAATCTTCGATTACCGCCAAAGTAAAACATTGACGGGGTTCAAATTTGCACCGGCACACTCGGGTGGGGTATCCGCAAGAAGTAATCACGCTAATTCGGTTTTTCGGGGTGCCACGAAAATTAAAAAGGTTATTCCCCGGGCAGGAAAAAGGGAAGAGCGGCCATCTTGTTTTTTTAATAGTCAACTCTGGAAATCGCGTTTTGACGGTGCAAATCGACCAAGTTGAGCATCCTGAACAACTTTCCTGTGTGGAGTCATGCAAAATTCGCAAAACCTTGGGAATTACAACTTTTTGGTGCAAAAGTGACGTCATAATTTGACCAAAAAACTTCGATTACCGCCAAAGTAAAACATTGACGGGGTTCAAATTTGCACCGGCACACTCGAGTGGGGTATCCGCAAGAAGTAATCACGCTAATTCGGCTTTTCAGGAGCTCGAAAATTAAAAAGTTTATTCCCCGGGCAGGGAAAAGGGAAGAGCGGCCATCTTGTTTTTCTAATAGTCAACTCTGGAAATCGCGTTTTGACGGTGCAAATCGACCAAGTTGAGCATCCTGAACAACTTTCCTGTGTGGAGTCATGCAAAATTCGCAAAACCTTGGGAATTACAACTTTTTGGTGCAAAAGTGACGTCATAATTTGACCAAAAAACTTCGATTACCGCCAAAGTAAAACATTGACGGGGTTCAAATTTGCACCGGCACACTCGAGTGGGGTATCCGCAAGAAGTAATCACGCTAATTCGGCTTTTCAGGAGCTCGAAAATTAAAAAGTTTATTCCCCGGGCAGGGAAAAGGGAAGAGCGGCCATCTTGTTTTTCTAATAGTCAACTCTGGAAATCGCGTTTTGACGGTGCAAATCGACCAAGTTGAGCATCCTGAACAACTTTCCTGTGTGGAGTCATGCAAAATTCGCAAAACCTTGGGAATTACAACTTTTTGGTGCAAAAGTGACGTCATAATTTGACCAAAAAACTTCGATTACCGCCAAAGTAAAACATTGACGGGGTTCAAATTTGCACCGGCACACTCGGGTGGGGTATCCGCAAGAAGTAATCACGCTAATTCGGTTTTTCGAGGTGCCACGAAAATTAAAAATGTTATTCCCCGGGCAGGAAAAAGGGAAGAGCGGCCATCTTGTTTTTTTAATAGTCAACTCTGGAAATCGCGTTTTGACGGTGCAAATCGACCAAGTTGAGCATCCTGAACAACTTTCCTGTGTGGAGTCATGCAAAATTCGCAAAACCTTGGGAATTACAACTTTTTGGTGCAAAAGTGACGTCCTAATTTGACCAAAAATCGTCGATTACCGCCAAAGTAAAACATTGACGGGGTTCAAATTTGCACCGGCACACTCGAGTGGGGTATCCGCAAGAAGTAATCACGCTAATTCGGCTTTTCAGGAGCTCGAAAATTAAAAAGTTTATTCCCCGGGCAGGGAAAAGGGAAGAGCGGCCATCTTGTTTTTCTAATAGTCAACTCTGGAAATCGCGTTTTGACGGTGCAAATCGACCAAGTTGAGCATCCTGAACAACTTTCCTGTGTGGAGTCATGCAAAATTCGCAAAACCTTGGGAATTACAACTTTTTGGTGCAAAAGTGACGTCATAATTTGACCAAAAAACTTCGATTACCGCCAAAGTAAAACATTGACGGGGTTCAAATTTGCACCGACACAATCGAGTGGGGTATCCGCAAGAAGTAATCACGCTAATTCGGCTTTTCGGGAGCTCGAAAATTAAAAAGTTTATTCCCCGGGCAGGGAAAAGGGAAGAGCGGCCATCTTGTTTTTCTAATAGTCAATTCTGGAAATCGCGTTTTGACGGTGCAAATCGACCAAGTTGAGCATCCTGAACAACTTTCCTGTGTGGAGTCATGCAAAATTCGCAAAACCTTGGGAATTACAACTTTTTGGTGCAAAAGTGACGTCATAATTTGACCAAAAATCGTCGATTACCGCCAAAGTAAAACATTGACTGGGTTCAAATTTGCACCGGCACACTCGGGTGGGGTATCCGCAAGAAGTAATCACGCTAATTCGGTTTTTCGGGGTGCCACGAAAATTAAAAAGGTTATTCCCCGGGCAGGAAAAAGGGAAGAGCGGCCATCTTGTTTTTTTAATAGTCAACTCTGGAAATCGCGTTTTGACGGTGCAAATCGACCAAGTTGAGCATCCTAAACAACTTTCCTGTGTGGAGTCATGCAAAATTCGCAAAACCTTGGGAATTACAACTTTTTGGTGCAAAAGTGACGTCATAATTTGACCAAAAATCTTCGATTACCGCCAAAGTAAAACATTGACGGGGTTCAAATTTGCACCGGCACACTCGGGTGGGGTATCCGCAAGAAGTAATCATGCTAATTCGGGTTTTCGGGGTGCCACGAAAATTAAAAATGTTATTCCCCGGGCAGGAAAAAGGGAAGAGCGGCCATCTTGTTTTTTTAATAGGCAACTCTGGAAATCGCGTTTTGACGGTGCAAATCGACCAAGTTGAGCATCCTGAACAACTTTCCTGTGTGGAGTCATGCAAAATTCGCAAAACCTTGGGAATTACAACTTTTTGGTGCAAAAGTGACGTCCTAATTTGACCAAAAATCGTCGATTACCGCCAAAGTAAAACATTGACGGGGTTCAAATTTGCACCGGCACACTCGAGTGGGGTATCCGCAAGAAGTAATCACGCTAATTCGGCTTTTCAGGAGCTCGAAAATTAAAAAGTTTATTCCCCGGGCAGGGAAAAGGGAAGAGCGGCCATCTTGTTTTTCTAATAGTCAACTCTGGAAATCGCGTTTTGACGGTGCAAATCGACCAAGTTGAGCATCCTGAACAACTTTCCTGTGTGGAGTCATGCAAAATTCGCAAAACCTTGGGAATTACAACTTTTTGGTGCAAAAGCGACGTCATAATTTGACCAAAAAACTTCGATTACCGCCAAAGTAAAACATTGACGGGGTTCAAATTTGCACCGGCACACTCGAGTGGGGTATCCGCAAGAAGTAATCACGCTAATTCGGCTTTTCGGGAGCTCGAAAATTAAAAAGTTTATTCCCCGGGCAGGGAAAAGAGAAGAGCGGCCATCTTGTTTTTCTAATAGTCAACTCTGGAAATCGCGTTTTGACGGTGCAAATCGACCAAGTTGAGCATCCTGAACAACTTTCCTGTGTGGAGTCATGCAAAATTCGCAAAACCTTGGGAATTACAACTTTTTGGTGCAAAAGTGACGTCCTAATTTGACCAAAAATCGTCGATTACCGCCAAAGTAAAACATTGACGGGGTTCAAATTTGCACCGGCACACTCGAGTGGGGTATCCGCAAGAAGTAATCACGCTAATTCGGCTTTTCAGGAGCTCGAAAATTAAAAAGTTTATTCCCCGGGCAGGGAAAAGGGAAGAGCGGCCATCTTGTTTTTCTAATAGTCAACTCTGGAAATCGCGTTTTGACGGTGCAAATCGACCAAGTTGAGCATCCTGAACAACTTTCCTGTGTGGAGTCATGCAAAATTCGCAAAACCTTGGGAATTACAACTTTTTGGTGCAAAAGTGACGTCATAATTTGACCAAAAATCGTCGATTACCGCCAAAGTAAAACATTGACGGGGTTCAAATTTGCACCGGCACACTCGAGTGGGGTATCCGCAAGAAGTAATCACGCTAATTCGGCTTTTCGGGAGCTCGAAAATTAAAAAGTTTATTCCCCGGGCAGGGAAAAGAGAAGAGCGGCCATCTTGTTTTTCTAATAGTCAATTATGGAAATCGCGTTTTGACGGTGCAAATCGACCAAGTTGAGCATCCTGAACAGCTTTCCTGTGTGGAGTCATGCAAAATTCGCAAAACCTTGGGAATTACAACTTTTTGGTGCAAAAGTGACGTCATAATTTGACCAAAAATCGTCGATTACCGCCAAAGTAAAACATTGACGGGGTTCAAATTTGCACCGGCACACTCGAGTGGGGTATCCGCAAGAAGTAATCACGCTAATTCGGCTTTTCAGGAGCTCGAAAATTAAAAAGTTTATTCCCCGGGCAGGGAAAAGGGAAGAGCGGCCATCTTGTTTTTCTAATAGTCAACTCTGGA
Source organism: Asterias amurensis (assembly GCF_032118995.1). NCBI lineage: Eukaryota > Metazoa > Echinodermata > Asteroidea > Forcipulatida > Asteriidae > Asterias > Asterias amurensis. The sequence goes on from NC_092655.1 coordinate 10,239,047, forward strand.
AATCGCGTTTTGACGGTGCAAATCGACCAAGTTGAGCATTCTGAACAACTTTCCTGTGTGGAGTCATGCAAAATTCGCAAAACCTTGGGAATTACAACTTTTTGGTGCAAAAGTGCCGTCATCATTTGACCAAAAATCTTCGATAACCGCCAAAGTAAAACATTGACGGGGTTCAAATTTGCACCGGCACACTCGAGTGGGGTATCCGCAAGAAGTAATCACGCTAATTCGGTTTTTCGGGGTGCCACGAAAATTAAAAAGTTTATTCCCCGGCCAGGTAAAAGGGAAGAGCGGCCATCTTGTTTTTCTAATAGTCAACTCTGGAAATCGCGTTTTGACGGTGCAAATCGACCAAGTTGAGCATCCTGAACAACTTTCCTGTTTGGAGTCATGCAAAATTCGCAAAACCTTGGGATTTACAACTCTTTGGTGCAAAAGTGACGTCATAATTTGACCCAAAATCGTCGATTACCGCCAAAGTAAAACATTGACGGGGTTCAAATTTGCACCGGCACACTCGAGTGGGGTATCCGCAAGAAGTAATCACGCTAATTCGGCTTTTCGGGAGCTCGAAAATTAAAAAGTTTATTCCCCGGGCAGAGAAAAGGGAAGAGCGGCCATCTTGTTTTTCTAATAGTCAACTCTGGAAATCGCGTTTTGACGGTGCAAATCGACCAAGTTGAGCATCCTAAACAACTTTCCTGTGTGGAGTCATGCAAAATTCGCAAAACCTTGGGAATTACAACTTTTTGGTGCAAAAATGACGTCATAATTTGACCAAAAATCTTCGATTACCGCCAAAGTAAAACATTGACGGGGTTCAAATTTGCACCGGCACACTCGGGTGGGGTATCCGCAAGAAGTAATCACGCTAATTCGGTTTTTCGGGGTGCCACGAAAATTAAAAAGTTTATTCCCCGGCCAGGTAAAAGGGAAGAGCGGCCATCTTGTTTTTCTAATAGTCAACTCTGGAAATCGCGTTTTGACGGTGCAAATCGACCAAGTTGAGCATCCTGAACAACTTTCCTGTGTGGAGTCATGCAAAATTCGCAAAACCTTGGGAATTACAACTTTTTGGTGCAAAAGTGACGTCATCATTTGACAAAAATCGTCGATTACCGCCAAAGTAAAACATTGACGGGGTTCAAATTTGCACCGGCACACTCGAGTGGGGTATCCGCAAGAAGTAATCACGCTAATTCGGCTATTTGGGAGCTCGAAAATTAAAAAGTTTTTTCACCGGGCAGGGAAAAGGGAAGAGCGGCCATCTTGTTTTTCTAATAGTCAACTCTGGAAATCGCGTTTTGACGGTGCAAATCGACCAAGTTGAGCATCTTAAACAACTTTCCTGTGTGGAGTCATGCAAAATTCGCAAAACCTTGGGAATTACAACTTTTTGGTGCAAAAGTGACGTCATAATTTGACCAAAAATCTTCGATAACCGCCAAAGTAAAACATTGACGGGGTTCAAATTTGCACCGGCACACTCGGGTGGGGTATCCGCAATAAGTAATCACGCTAATTCGGTTTTTCGGGGTGCCACGAAAATTAAAAAGTTTATTCCCCGGCCAGGTAAAAGGGAAGAGCGGCCATCTTGTTTTTCTAATAGTCAACTCTGGAAATCGCGTTTTGACGGTGCAAATCGACCAAGTTGAGCATTCTGAACAACTTTCGTGTGTGGAGTCATGCAAAATTCGCAAAACCTTGGGAATTACAACTTTTTGGTGCAAAAGTGACGTCATCATTTGACCAAAAATCGTCGATTACCGCCAAAGTTAAACATTGACGGGGTTCAAATTTGCACCGGCACACTCGAGTGGGGTATCCGCAAGAAGTAATCACGCTAATTCGGTTTTTCGGGGTGCCACGAAAATTAAAAAGTTTATTCCCCGGCCAGGTAAAAGGGAAGAGCGGCCATCTTGTTTTTCTAATAGTCAACTCTGGAAATCGCGTTTTGACGGTGCAAATCGACCAAGTTGAGCATTCTGAACAACTTTCCTGTGTGGAGTCATGCAAAATTCGCAAAACCTTGGGAATTACAACTTTTTTGTGCAAAAGTGACGTCATATATTGACCAAAAATCGTCGATTACCGCCAAAGTAAAACATTGGCGTGGTTCAAGTTTGCACCGGCACACTCGGGTGGGGTATCCGCAAGAAGTAATCACGCTAGTTCGGCTTTTCGGGGTGCCACGAAAATTAAAAAGTTTATTCCCCGGCCAGGTAAAAGGGAAGAGCGGCCATCTTGTTTTTCTAATAGTCAACTCTGGAAATCGCGTTTTGACGGTGCAAATCGACCAAGTTGAGCATCCTGAACAACTTTCCTGTGTGGAGTCATGCAAAATTCGCAAAACCTTGGGAATTACAACTTTTTGGTGCAAAAGTGACGTCATATATTGACCAAAAATCGTCGATTACCGCCAAAGTAAAACATTGACGGGGTTCAAATTTGCACCGGCACACTCGAGTAGGGTATCCGCAAGAAGTAATAACGCTAATTCGGCTATTTGGGAGCTCGAAAATTAAAAAGTTTCTTCACCGGGCAGGGAAAAGGGAAGAGCGGCCATCTTGTTTTTCTAATAGTCAACTCTGGAAATCGCGTTTTGACGGTGCAAATCGACCAAGTTGAGCATCCTAAACAACTTTCCTGTGTGGAGTCATGCAAAATTCGCAAAACCTTGGGAATTACAACTTTTTGGTGCAAAAGTGACGTCATAATTTGACCAAAAATCTTCGATAACCGCCAAAGTAAAACATTGACGGGGTTCAAATTTGCACCGGCACACTAGGGTGGGGTATCCGCAATAAGTAATCACGCTAATTCGGCTTTTCGGGAGCTCGAAAATTAAAAAGTTTATTCCCCGAGCAGGGAAAAGGGAAGAGCGGCCATCTTGTTTTTCTAATAGTCAACTCTGGAAATCGCGTTTTGACGGTGCTAATCGACCAAGTTGAGCATTCTGAACAACTTTCCTGTGTGGAGTCATGCACAATTCGCAAAACCTTGGGAATTACAACTTTTTGGTGCAAAAGTGACGTCATCATTTGACCAAAATTCTTCGATAACCGCCAAAGTAAAACATTGACGGGGTTCAAATTTGCACCGGCACACCCGAGTGGGGTATCCGCAAGAAGTAATCACGCTAATTCGGTTTTTCGGGGTGCCACGAAAATTAAAAAGTTTATTCCCCGGCCAGGTAAAAGGGAAGAGCGGCCATCTTGTTTTTCTAATAGTCAACTCTGGAAATCGCGTTTTGACGGTGCAAATCGACCAAGTTGAGCATCCTGAACAACTTTCCTGTTTGGAGTCATGCAAAATTCGCAAAACCTTGGGATTTACAACTTTTTGGTGCAAAAGTGACGTCATAATTTGACCCAAAATCGTCGATTACCGCCAAAGTAAAACATTGACGGGGTTCAAATTTGCACCGGCACACTCGAGTGGGGTATCCGCAAGAAGTAATCACGCTAATTCGGCTTTTCGGGAGCTCGAAAATTAAAAAGTTTATTCCCCGGGCAGAGAAAAGGGAAGAGCGGCCATCTTGTTTTTCTAATAGTCAACTCTGGAAATCGCGTTTTGACGGTGCAAATCGACCAAGTTGAGCATCCTAAACAACTTTCCTGTGTGGAGTCATGCAAAATTCGCAAAACCTTGGGAATTACAACTTTTTGGTGCAAAAGTGACGTCATAATTTGACCAAAAATCTTCGATTACCGCCAAAGTAAAACATTGACGGGGTTCAAATTTGCACCGGCACACTCGGGTGCAGTATCCGCAAGAAGTAATCACGCTAATTCGGTTTTTCGGGGTGCCACGAAAATTAAAAAGTTTATTCCCCGGCCAGGTAAAAGGGAAGAGCGGCCATCTTGTTTTTCTAATAGTCAACTCTGGAAATCGCGTTTTGACGGTGCAAATCGACCAAGTTGAGCATCCTGAACAACTTTCCTGTGTGGAGTCATGCAAAATTCGCAAAACCTTGGGAATTACAACCTTTTTGGTGCAAAAGTGACGTCATCATTTGACCAAAAATCGTCGATTACCGCCAAAGTAAAACATTGACGGGGTTCAAATTTGCACCGGCACACTCGAGTGGGGTATCCGCAAGAAGTAATAACGCTAATTCGGCTATTTGGGAGCTCGAAAATTAAAAAGTTTATTCACCGGGCAGGGAAAAGGGAAGAGCGGCCATCTTGTTTTTCTAATAGTCAACTCTGGAAATCGCGTTTTGACGGTGCAAATCGACCAAGTTGAGCATCTTAAACAACTTTCCTGTGTGGAGTCATGCAAAATTCGCAAAACCTTGGGAATTACAACTTTTTGGTGCAAAAGTGACGTCATAATTTGACCAAAAATCTTCGATAACCGCCAAAGTAAAACATTGACGGGGTTCAAATTTGCACCGGCACACTCGAGTGGGGTATCCGCAAGAAGTAATAACGCTAATTCGGCTATTTGGGAGCTCGAAAATTAAAAAGTTTTTTCACCGGGCAGGGAAAAGGGAAGAGCGGCCATCTTGTTTTTCTAATAGTCAACTCTGGAAATCGCGTTTTGAAGGTGCAAATCGACCAAGTTGAGCATCTTAAACAACTTTCCTGTGTGGAGTCATGCAAAATTCGCAAAACCTTGGGAATTACAACTTTTTGGTGCAAAAGTGACGTCATAATTTGACCAAAAATCTTCGATAACCGCCAAAGTAAAACATTGACGGGGTTCAAATTTGCACCGGCACACTCGGGTGGGGTATCCGCAAGAAGTAATCACGCTAATTCGGTTTTTCGGGGAGCCACGAAAATTAAAAAGTTTATTCCCCGGCCAGGTAAAAGGGAAGAGCGGCCATCTTGTTTTTCTAATAGTCAACTCTGGAAATCGCGTTTTGACGGTGCAAATCGACCAAGTTGAGCATTCTGAACAACTTTCCTGTGTGGAGTCATGCAAAATTCGCAAAACCTTGGGAATTACAACTTTTTTGTGCAAAAGTGACGTCATATATTGACCAAAAATCGTCGATTACCGCCAAAGTAAAACATTGGCGTGGATCAAGTTTGCACCGGCACACTCGGGTGGGGTATCCGCAAGAAGTAATCACGCTAGTTCGGCTTTTCGGGGTGCCACGAAAATTAAAAAGTTTATTCCCCGGCCAGGTAAAGGGAAGAGCGGCCATCTTGTTTTTCTAATAGTCAACTCTGGAAATCGCGTTTTGACGGTGCAAATCGACCAAGTTGAGCATCCTGAACAACTTTCCTGTGTGGAGTCATGCAAAATTCGCAAAACCTTGGGAATTACAACTTTTTGGTGCAAAAGTGACGTCATCATTTGACCAAAAATCGTCGATTACCGCCAAAGTAAAACATTGACGGGGTTCAAATTTGCACCGGCACACTCGAGTGGGGTATCCGCAAGAAGTAATAACGCTAATTCGGCTATTTGGGAGCTCGAAAATTAAAAAGTTTATTCACCGGGCAGGGAAAAGGGAAGAGCGGCCATCTTGTTTTTCTAATAGTCAACTCTGGAAATCGCGTTTTGACGGTGCAAATCGACCAAGTTGAGCATCCTAAACACCTTTCCTGTGTGGAGTCATGCAAAATTCGCAAAACCTTGGGAATTACAACTTTTTGGTGCAAAAGTGACGTCATAATTTGACCAAAAATCTTCGATAACCGCCAAAGTAAAACATTGACGGGGTTCAAATTTGCACCGGCACACTCGGGTGGGGTATCCGCAAGAAGTAATCACGCTAATTCAGTTTTTCGGGGTGCCACGAAAATTAAACAGGTTTGTTCCCCGGGCAGGAAAAAGGGAAGAGCGGCCATCTTGTTTTTCTAATAGTCAACTCTGGAAATCGCGTTTTGACGGTGCAAATCGACCAAGTTGAGCATCCTAAACAACTTTCCTGTGTGGAGTCATGCAAAATTCGCAAAACCTTGGGAATTACAACTTTTTGGTGCAAAAGTGACGTCATAATTTGACCAAAAATCTTCGATAACCGCCAAAGTAAAACATTGACGGGGTTCAAATTTGCACCGGCACACTCGGGTGGGGTATCCGCAATAAGTAATCACGCTAATTCGGTTTTTCGGGGTGCCACGAAAATTAAAAAGTTTATTCCCCGGCCAGGTAAAAGGGAAGAGCGGCCATCTTGTTTTTCTAATAGTCAACTCTGGAAATCGCGTTTTGACGGTGCAAATCGACCAAGTTGAGCATTCTGAACAACTTTCGTGTGTGGAGTCATGCAAAATTCGCAAAACCTTGGGAATTACAACTTTTTGATGCAAAAGTGACGTCATAATTTGACCAAAAATCGTCGATTACCGCCAAAGTAAAACATTGACGGGGTTCAAATTTGCACCGGCACACTCGAGTGGGGTATCCGCAAGAAGTAATCACGCTAATTCGGTTTTTCGGGGTGCCACGAAAATTAAAAAGTTTATTCCCCGGCCAGGTAAAAGGGAAGAGCGGCCATCTTGTTTTTCTAATAGTCAACTCTGGAAATCGCGTTTTGACGGTGCAAATCGACCAAGTTGAGCATCCTGAACAACTTTCCTGTGTGGAGTCATGCAAAATTCGCAAAACCTTGGGAATTACAACTTTTTGGTGCAAAAGTGACGTCATATATTGACCAAAAATCGTCGATTACCGCCAAAGTAAAACCTTGGCGTGCTTCAAATTTGCACCGGCACACTCGGGTGGGGTATCCGCGTGAAGTAATCACGCTAATTCGGCTTTTTGGGGTGCCTCGAAAATTAAAAAGGTTATTCCCCGGGCAGGGAAAAGGGAAGAGCGGCAATCTTGTTTTTCTAATAGTCAACTCTGGAAATCGCGTTTTGACGGTGCAAATCGACCAAGTTGAGCATCCTGAACAACTTTCCTGTGTGGAGTCATGCAAAATTCGCAAAACCTTGGGATTTACAACTTTTTGGTGCAAAAGTGACGTCATAATTTGACCCAAAATCGTCGATTACCGCCAAAGTAAAACATTGACGGGGTTCAAATTTGCACCGGCACACTCGGGTGGGGTATCCGCAAGAAGTAATCACGCTAATTCGGCTTTTCGGGAGCTCGAAAATTAAAAAGTTTATTCCCCGAGCAGGGAAAAGGGAAGAGCGGCCATCTTGTTTTTCTAATAGTCAACTCTGGAAATCGCGTTTTGACGGTGCAAATCGACCAAGTTGATTATCCTGAACAACTTTCCTGTGTGGAGTCATGCAAAATTCGCAAAACCTTGGGAATTACAACTTTTTGGTGCAAAAGTGACGTCATAATTTGACCAAAAATCGTCGATTACCGCCAAAGTAAAACATTGACGGGGTTCAAATTTGCACTGGCACACTCGGGTGGGGTATCCGCAAGAAGTAATCACGCTAATTCAGTTTTTCGGGGTGCCACGAAAATTAAAAAGGTTTGTTCCCCGGGCAGGAAAAAGGGAAGAGCGGCCATCTTGTTTTTCTAATAGTCAACTCTGGAAATCGCGTTTTGACGTTGCAAATCGACCAAGTTGAGCATTCTGAACAACTTTCCTGTGTGGAGTCATGCAAAATTCGCAAAACCTTGGGAATTACAACTTTTTGGTGCAAAAGTGACGTCATAATTTGACCAAAAATCTTAGATTACCGCCAAAGTAAAACATTGACGGGGTTCAAATTTGCACCGGCACACTCGAGTGGGGTATCCGCAAGAAGTAATCACGCTAATTCGGCTTTTCGGGAGCTTGAAAATTAAAAAGTTTATTCCCCGGGCAGGGAAAAGGGAAGAGCGGCCATCTTGTTTTTCTAATAGTCAACTCTGGAAATCGCGTTTTGACGGTGCAAATCGACCAAGTTGAGCATCCTGAACAACTTTCCTGTGTGGAGTCATGCAAAATTCGCAAAACCTTGGGAATTACAACTTTTTGGTGCAAAAGTGACGTCATAATTTGACCAAAAATCTTCCATTACCGCCAAAGTAAAACATTGACGGGGTTCAAATTTGCACTGGCACACTCGGGTGGGGTATCCGCAAGAAGTAATCACGCTAATTCAGTTTTTCGGGGTGCCACGAAAATTAAACAGGTTTGTTCCCCGGGCAGGAAAAAGGGAAGAGCGGCCATCTTGTTTTTCTAATAGTCAACTCTGGAAATCGCGTTTTGACGGTGCAAATCGACCAAGTTGAGCATCCTGAACAACTTTCCTGTGTGGAGTCATGCAAAATTCGCAAAACCTTGGGAATTACAACTTTTTGGTGGAAAAGTGACGTCATAATTTGACCAAAAATCGTCGATTACCGCCAAAGTAAATCATTGACGGGGTTCAAATTTGCACCGGTACACTCGAGTGGGGTATCCGCAAGAAGTAATCACGCTAGTTCGGCTTTTCGGGGTGCCTCGAAAATTAAAAAGGTTATTCCCCGGGCAGGGAAAAAGGAAGAGCGGCCATCTTGTTTTTCTAATAGTCAACTCTGGAAATCGCGTTTTGACGGTGAGAATCGATCAAGTTGAGCATCCTGAACAACTTTCCCGTTTGGAGTCATGCAAAATTCGCAAAACCTAGGGAATTACAACTTTTTTGTGCAAAAGTGACGTCATATATTGACCAAAAATCGTCGATTACCGCCAAAGTAAAACATTGGCGTGGTTCAAGTTTGCACCGGCACACTCGGGTGGGGTATCCGCTAGAAGTAATCACGCTAGTTCGGCTTTTCGGGGTGCCACGAAAATTAAAAAGGTTATTCCCCGGGCAGGAAAAAGGGAAGAGCGGCCATCTTGTTTTTCTAATAGTCAACTCTGGAAATCGCGTTTTGACGGTGCAAATCGACCAAGTTGAGCATTCTGAACAACTTTCGTGTGTGGAGTCATGCAAAATTCGCAAAACCTTGGGAATTACAACTTTTTGGTGCAAAAGTGACGTCATCATTTGACCAAAAATCGTCGATTACCGCCAAAGTAAAACATTGACGGGGTTCAAATTTGCACCGGCACACTCGAGTGGGGTATCCGCAAGAAGTAATCACGCTAATTCGGCTTTTCGGGAGCTTGAAAATTAAAAAGTTTATTCCCCGGGCAGGGAAAAGGGAAGAGCGGCCATCTTGTTTTTCTAATAGTCAACTCTGGAAATCGCGTTTTGACGGTGCAAATCGACCAAGTTGAGCATCCTGAACAACTTTCCTGTGTGGAGTCATGCAAAATTCGCAAAACCTTGGGAATTACAACTTTTTGGTGGAAAAGTGACGTCATAATTTGACCAAAAATCGTCGATTACCGCCAAAGTAAATCATTGACGGGGTTCAAATTTGCACCGGTACACTCGAGTGGGGTATCCGCAAGAAGTAATCACGCTAGTTCGGCTTTTCGGGGTGCCTCGAAAATTAAAAAGGTTATTCCCCGGGCAGGGAAAAAGGAAGAGCGGCCATCTTGTTTTTCTAATAGTCAACTCTGGAAATCGCGTTTTGACGGTGAGAATCGATCAAGTTGAGCATCCTGAACAACTTTCCCGTGTGGAGTCATGCAAAATTCGCAAAACCTAGGGAATTACAACTTTTTTGTGCAAAAGTGACGTCATATATTGACCAAAAATCGTCGATTACCGCCAAAGTAAAACATTGGCGTGGTTCAAGTTTGCACCGGCACACTCGGGTGGGGTATCCGCTAGAAGTAATCACGCTAGTTCGGCTTTTCGGGGTGCCACGAAAATTAAAAAGGTTATTCCCCGGGCAGGAAAAAGGGAAGAGCGGCCATCTTGTTTTTCTAATAGTCAACTCTGGAAATCGCGTTTTGACGGTGCAAATCGACCAAGTTGAGCATCCTGAACAACTTTCCTGTGTGGAGTCATGCAAAATTCGCAAAACCTAGGGAATTACAACTTTTTGGTGCAAAAGTGACGTCATAATTTGACCAAAAATCTTAGATTACCGCCAAAGTAAAACATTGACGGGGTTCAAATTTGCACCGGCACACTCGAGTGGGGTATCCGCAAGAAGTAATCACGCTAGTTCGGCTTTTCGGGGTGCCTCGAAAATTAAAAAGGTTATTCCCCGGGCAGGGAAAAAGGAAGAGCGGCCATCTTGTTTTTCTAATAGTCAACTCTGGAAATCGCGTTTTGACGGTGAGAATCGATCAAGTTGAGCATCCTGAACAACTTTCCCGTGTGGAGTCATGCAAAATTCGCAAAACCTAGGGAATTACAACTTTTTTGTGCAAAAGTGACGTCATATATTGACCAAAAATCGTCGATTACCGCCAAAGTAAAACATTGGCGTGGTTCAAGTTTGCACCGGCACACTCGGGTGGGGTATCCGCAAGAAGTAATCACGCTAGTTCGGCTTTTCGGGGTGCCACGAAAATTAAAAAGGTTATTCCCCGGGCAGGAAAAAGGGAAGAGCGGCCATCTTGTTTTTCTAATAGTCAACTCTGGAAATCGCGTTTTGACGGTGCAAATCGACCAAGTTGAGCATCCTGAACAACTTTCCTGTGTGGAGTCATGCAAAATTCGCAAAACCTAGGGAATTACAACTTTTTGGTGCAAAAGTGACGTCATAATTTGACCAAAAATCTTAGATTACCGCCAAAGTAAAACATTGACGGGGTTCAAAAATGCACCGGCACACTCGAGTGGGGTATCCTCAAGAAGTATCACGCTAATTCGGCTATTCGTGAGCTCGAAAATTAAAAAGTTTATTCCCCGGGCAGAGAAAAGGGAAGAGCGGCCATCTTGTTTTTCTAATAGTCAACTCTGGAAATCGCGTTTTGACGGTGCAAATCGACCAAGTTGAGCATCCTAAACAACTTTCCTGTGTGGAGTCATGCAAAATTCGCAAAAACCTTGGGAATTACAACTTTTTGGTGCAAAAGTGACGTCATAATTTGACCAAAAATCTTCGATTACCGCCAAAGTAAAACATTGACGGGGTTCAAATTTGCACCGGCACACTCGGGTGGGGTATCCGCAAGAAGTAATCACGCTAATTCGGTTTTTCGGGGTGCCACGAAAATTAAAAAGTTTATTCCCCGGCGAGGTAAAAGGGAAGAGCGGCCATCTTGTTTTTCTAATAGTCAACTCTGGAAATCGCGTTTTGACGGTGCAAATCGACCAAGTTGAGCATCCTGAACAACTTTCCTGTGTGGAGTCATGCAAAATTCGCAAAACCTTGGGAATTACAACTTTTTGGTGCAAAAGTGACGTCATCATTTGACCAAAAATCGTCGATTACCGCCAAAGTAAAACATTGACGGGGTTCAAATTTGCACCGGCACACTCGAGTGGGGTATCCGCAAGAAGTAATCACGCTAATTCGGCTATTCGGGAGCTCGAAAATTAAAAAGTTTATTCACCGGGCAGGGAAAAGGGAAGAGCGGCCATCTTGTTTTTCTAATAGTCAACTCTGGAAATCGCGTCTTGACGGTGCAAATCGACCAAGTTGAGCATTCTGAACAACTTTCCTGTGTGGAGTCATGCAAAATTCGCAAAACCTTGGGAATTACAACTTTTTGGTGCAAAAGTGACGTCATCATTTGACCAAAAATCGTCGATTACCGCCAAAGTAAAACATTGACGGGGTTCAAATTTGCACCGGCACACTCGAGTGGGGTATCCGCAAGAAGTAATCACGCTAATTCGGTTTTTCGGGGTGCCACGAAAATTAAAAAGTTTATTCCCCGGCCAGGTAATAGGGAAGAGCGGCCATCTTGTTTTTCTAATAGTCAACTCTGGAAATCGCGTTTTGACGGTGCAAATCGACCAAGTTGAGCATCCTGAACAACTTTCCTGTGTGGAGTCATGCAAAATTCGCAAAACCTTGGGAATTACAACGTTTTGGTGCAAAAGTGACGTCATATATTGACCAAAAATCGTCGATTACCGCCAAAGTAAAACCTTGGCGTGCTTCAAATTTGCACCGGCACACTCGGGTGGGGTATCCGCGTGAAGTAATCACGCTAATTCGGCTTTTCGGGGTGCCTCGAAAATTAAAAAGGTTATTCCCCGGGCAGGGAAAAGGGAAGAGCGGCCATCTTGTTTTTCTAATAGTCAACTCTGGAAATCGCGTTTTGACGGTGCAAATCGACCAAGTTGAGCATCCTGAACAACTTTCCTGTGTGGAGTCATGCAAAATTCGCAAAACCTTGGGATTTACAACTTTTTGGTGCAAAAGTGACGTCATAATTTGACCCAAAATCGTCGATTGCCGCCAAAGTAAAACATTGACGGGGTTCAAATTTGCACCGGCACACTCGAGTGGAGTATCCGCAAGAAGTAATCACGCTAATTCGGCTTTTCGGGAGCTCGAAAATTAAAAAGTTTATTCCCCGAGCAGGGAAAAGGGAAGAGCGGCCATCTTGTTTTTCTAATAGTCAACTCTGGAAATCGCGTTTTGACGGTGCAATTCGACCAAGTTGAGCATCCTGAACAACTTTCCTGTGTGGAGTCATGCAAAATTCGCAAAACCTTAGGAATTACAACTTTTTGGTGCAAAAGTGACGTCATAATAAGCTCCAAAAATCTTCGATTACCGCCAAAGTAAAACATTGACGGGGTTCAAATTTGCACCGGCACACTCGGGTGGGGTATCCGCAAGAAGTAATCACGCTAATTCGGTTTTTCGGGGTCCCACGAAAATTAAAAAGGTTATTCCCGGGCAGGGAGAAGGGAACAGCGGCCATCTTGTTTTTCTAAGAGTCAACTCTGGAAATCGCGTTTTGACGGTGCGAATCGACCAAGTTGAGCATCCTGAACAACTTTCCTGTGTGGAGTCATGCAAAATTCGCAAAACCTTAGGAATTACAACTTTTTGGTGCAAAAGTGACGTCATAATTTGACCAAAAATCGTCGATTACCGCCAAAGTAAAACATTGACGGGGTTCAAATTTGCACCGGCACACTCGGGTGGGGTATCCGCAATAAGTAATCACGCTAATTCGGTTTTTCGGGGTGCCACGAAAATTAAAAAGTTTATTCCCCGGCCAGGTAAAAGGGAAGAGCGGCCATCTTGTTTTTCTAATAGTCAACTCTGGAAATCGCGTTTTGACGGTGCAAATCGACCAAGTTGAGCATTCTGAACAACTTTCGTGTGTGGAGTCATGCAAAATTCGCAAAACCTTGGGAATTACAACTTTTTGGTGCAAAAGTGACGTCATCATTTGACCCAAAATCGTCGATTACCGCCAAAGTAAAACATTGACGGGGTTCAAATTTGCACCGGCACACTCGAGTGGGGTATCCGCAAGAAGTAATCACGCTAATTCGGTTTTTCGGGGTGCCACGAAAATTAAAAAGTTTATTCCCCGGCCAGGTAAAAGGGAAGAGCGGCCATCTTGTTTTTCTAATAGTCAACTCTGGAAATCGCGTTTTGACGGTGCAAATCGACCAAGTTGAGCATCCTGAACAACTTTCCTGTGTGGAGTCATGCAAAATTCGCAAAACCTTGGGAATTACAACTTTTTGGTGCAAAAGTGACGTCATATATTGACCAAAAATCGTCGATTACCGCCAAAGTAAAACCTTGGCGTGTTTCAAATTTGCACCGGCACACTCGGGTGGGGTATCCGCGTGAAGTAATCACGCTAATTCGGCTTTTCGGGGTGCCTCGAAAATTAAAAAGGTTATTCCCCGGGCAGGGAAAAGAAAAGAGCGGCAATCTTGTTTTTCTAATAGTCAACTCTGGAAATCGCGTTTTGACGGTGCAAATCGACCAAGTTGAGCATCCTGAACAACTTTCCTGTGTGGAGTCATGCAAAATTCGCAAAACCTTGGGATTTACAACTTTTTGGTGCAAAAGTGACGTCATAATTTGACCCAAAATCGTCGATTACCGCCAAAGTAAAACATTGACGGGGTTCAAATTTGCACCGGCACACTCGAGTGGGGTATCCGCAAGAAGTAATCACGCTAATCGGCTTTTCGGGAGCTCGAAAATTAAAAAGTTTATTCCCCGAGCAGGGAAAAGGGAAGAGCGGCCATCTTGTTTTTCTAATAGTCAACTCTGGAAATCGCGTTTTGACGGTGCAAATCGACCAAGTTGATTATCCTGAACAACTTTCCTGTGTGGAGTCATGCAAAATTCGCAAAACCTTGGGAGTTACAACTTTTTGGTGCAAAAGTGACGTCATAATTTGACCAAAAATCGTCGATTACCGCCAAAGTAAAACATTGACGGGGTTCAAATTTGCACTGGCACACTCGGGTGGGGTATCCGCAAGAAGTAATCACGCTAATTCAGTTTTTCGGGGTGCCACGAAAATTAAAAAGGTTTGTTCCCCGGGCAGGAAAAAGGGAAGAGCGGCCATCTTGTTTTTCTAATAGTCAACTCTGGAAATCGCGTTTTGACGTTGCAAATCGACCAAGTTGAGCATTCTGAACAACTTTCCTGTGTGGAGTCATGCAAAATTCGCAAAACCTTGGGAATTACAACTTTTTGGTGCAAAAGTGACGTCATAATTTGACCAAAAATCTTAGATTACCGCCAAAGTAAAACATTGACGGGGTTCAAATTTGCACCGGCACACTCGAGTGGGGTATCCGCAAGAAGTAATCACGCTAATTCGGCTTTTCGGGAGCTTGAAAATTAAAAAGTTTATTCCCCGGGCAGGGAAAAGGGAAGAGCGGCCATCTTGTTTTTCTAATAGTCAACTCTGGAAATCGCGTTTTGACGGTGCAAATCGACCAAGTTGAGCATCCTGAACAACTTTCCTGTGTGGAGTCATGCAAAATTCGCAAAACCTTGGGAATTACAACTTTTTGGTGCAAAAGTGACGTCATAATTTGACCAAAAATCTTCCATTACCGCCAAAGTAAAACATTGACGGGGTTCAAATTTGCACTGGCACACTCGGGTGGGGTATCCGCAAGAAGTAATCACGCTAATTCAGTTTTTCGGGGTGCCACGAAAATTAAACAGGTTTGTTCCCCGGGCAGGAAAAAGGGAAGAGCGGCCATCTTGTTTTTCTAATAGTCAACTCTGGAAATCGCGTTTTGACGGTGCAAATCGACCAAGTTGAGCATCCTGAACAACTTTCCTGTGTGGAGTCATGCAAAATTCGCAAAACCTTGGGAATTACAACTTTTTGGTGGAAAAGTGACGTCATAATTTGACCAAAAATCGTCGATTACCGCCAAAGTAAATCATTGACGGGGTTCAAATTTGCACCGGTACACTCGAGTGGGGTATCCGCAAGAAGTAATCACGCTAGTTCGGCTTTTCGGGGTGCCTCGAAAATTAAAATGGTTATTCCCCGGGCAGGGAAAAAGGAAGAGCGGCCATCTTGTTTTTCTAATAGTCAACTCTGGAAATCGCGTTTTGACGGTGAGAATCGATCAAGTTGAGCATCCTGAACAACTTTCCCGTGTGGAGTCATGCAAAATTCGCAAAACCTAGGGAATTACAACTTTTTTGTGCAAAAGTGACGTCATATATTGACCAAAAATCGTCGATTACCGCCAAAGTAAAACATTGGCGTGGTTCAAGTTTGCACCGGCACACTCGGGTGGGGTATCCGCAAGAAGTAATCACGCTAGTTCGGCTTTTCGGAGTGCCACGAAAATTAAAAAGGTTATTCCCCGGGCAGGAAAAAGGGAAGAGCGGCCATCTTGTTTTTCTAATAGTCAACTCTGGAAATCGCGTTTTGACGGTGCAAATCGACCAAGTTGAGCATCCTGAACAACTTTCCTGTGTGGAGTCATGCAAAATTCGCAAAACCTAGGGAATTACAACTTTTTGGTGCAAAAGTGACGTCATAATTTGACCAAAAATCTTAGATTACCGCCAAAGTAAAACAGTGACGGGGTTCAAATTTGCACCGGCACACTCGAGTGGGGTATCCGCAAGAAGTAATCACGCTAGTTCGGCTTTTCGGGGTGCCTCGAAAATTAAAAAGGTTATTCCCCGGGCAGGGAAAAAGGAAGAGCGGCCATCTTGTTTTTCTAATAGTCAACTCTGGAAATCGCGTTTTGACGGTGAGAATCGATCAAGTTGAGCATCCTGAACAACTTTCCCGTGTGGAGTCATGCAAAATTCGCAAAACCTAGGGAATTACAACTTTTTTGTGCAAAAGTGACGTCATATATTGACCAAAAATCGTCGATTACCGCCAAAGTAAAACATTGGCGTGGTTCAAGTTTGCACCGGCACACTCGGGTGGGGTATCCGCAAGAAGTAATCACGCTAGTTCGGCTTTTCGGGGTGCCACGAAAATTAAAAAGGTTATTCCCCGGGCAGGAAAAAGGGAAGAGCGGCCATCTTGTTTTTCTAATAGTCAACTCTGGAAATCGCGTTTTGACGGTGAGAATCGATCAAGTTGAGCATCCTGAACAACTTTCCCGTGTGGAGTCATGCAAAATTCGCAAAACCTAGGGAATTACAACTTTTTTGTGCAAAAGTGACGTCATATATTGACCAAAAATCGTCGATTACCGCCAAAGTAAAACATTGGCGTGGTTCAAGTTTGCACCGGCACACTCGGGTGGGGTATCCGCAAGAAGTAATCACGCTAGTTCGGCTTTTCGGGGTGTCACGAAAATTAAAAAGGTTATTCCCCGGGCAGGAAAAAGGGAAGAGCGGCCATCTTGTTTTTCTAATAGTCAACTCTGGAAATCGCGTTTTGACGGTGCAAATCGACCAAGTTGAGCATCCTGAACAACTTTCCTGTGTGGAGTCATGCAAAATTCGCAAAACCTAGGGAATTACAACTTTTTGGTGCAAAAGTGACGTCATAATTTGACCAAAAATCTTAGATTACCGCCAAAGTAAAACATTGACGGGGTTCAAATTTGCACCGGCACACTCGAGTGGGGTATCCGCAAGAAGTAATCACGCTAATTCGGCTTTTCGGGAGCTTGAAAATTAAAAAGTTTATTCCTCGGGCAGGGAAAAGGGAAGAGCGGCCATCTTGTTTTTCTAATAGTCAACTCTGGAAATCGCGTTTTGACGGTGCAAATCGACCAAGTTGAGCATCCTGAACAACTTTCCTGTGTGGAGTCATGCAAAATTCGCAAAACCTTGGGAATTACAACTTTTTGGTGCAAAAGTGACGTCATAATTTGACCAAAAATCTTCCATTACCGCCAAAGTAAAACATTGACGGGGTTCAAATTTGCACTGGCACACTCGGGTGGGGTATCCGCAAGAAGTAATCACGCTAATTCAGTTTTTCGGGGTGCCACGAAAATTAAACAGGTTTGTTCCCCGGGCAGGAAAAAGGGAAGAGCGGCCATCTTGTTTTTCTAATAGTCAACTCTGGAAATCGCGTTTTGACGGTGCAAATCGACCAAGTTGAGCATCCTGAACAACTTTCCTGTGTGGAGTCATGCAAAATTCGCAAAACCTTGGGAATTACAACTTTTTGGTGGAAAAGTGACGTCATAATTTGACCAAAAATCGTCGATTACCGCCAAAGTAAATCATTGACGGGGTTCAAATTTGCACCGGTACACTCGAGTGGGGTATCCGCAAGAAGTAATCACGCTAGTTCGGCTTTTCGGGGTGCCTCGAAAATTAAAATGGTTATTCCCCGGGCAGGGAAAAAGGAAGAGCGGCCATCTTGTTTTTCTAATAGTCAACTCTGGAAATCGCGTTTTGACGGTGAGAATCGATCAAGTTGAGCATCCTGAACAACTTTCCCGTGTGGAGTCATGCAAAATTCGCAAAACCTAGGGAATTACAACTTTTTTGTGCAAAAGTGACGTCATATATTGACCAAAAATCGTCGATTACCGCCAAAGTAAAACATTGGCGTGGTTCAAGTTTGCACCGGCACACTCGGGTGGGGTATCCGCAAGAAGTAATCACGCTAGTTCGGCTTTTCGGGGTGCCACGAAAATTAAAAAGGTTATTCCCCGGGCAGGAAAAAGGGAAGAGCGGCCATCTTGTTTTTCTAATAGTCAACTCTGGAAATCGCGTTTTGACGGTGCAAATCGACCAAGTTGAGCATCCTGAACAACTTTCCTGTGTGGAGTCATGCAAAATTCGCAAAACCTAGGGAATTACAACTTTTTGGTGCAAAAGTGACGTCATAATTTGACCAAAAATCGTCGATTACCGCCAAAGTAAAACATTGACGGGGTTCAAATTTGCACCGGCACACTCGAGTGGGGTATCCGCAAGAAGTAATCACGCTAGTTCGGCTTTTCGGGGTGCCTCGAAAATTAAAAAGGTTATTCCCCGGGCAGGGAAAAAGGAAGAGCGGCCATCTTGTTTTTCTAATAGTCAACTCTGGAAATCGCGTTTTGACGGTGAGAATCGATCAAGTTGAGCATCCTGAACAACTTTCCCGTGTGGAGTCATGCAAAATTCGCAAAACCTAGGGAATTACAACTTTTTTGTGCAAAAGTGACGTCATATATTGACCAAAAATCGTCGATTACCGCCAAAGTAAAACATTGGCGTGGTTCAAGTTTGCACCGGCACACTCGGGTGGGGTATCCGCAAGAAGTAATCACGCTAGTTCGGCTTTTCGGGGTGCCACGAAAATTAAAAAGGTTATTCCCCGGGCAGGAAAAAGGGAAGAGCGGCCATCTTGTTTTTCTAATAGTCAACTCTGGAAATCGCGTTTTGACGGTGCAAATCGACCAAGTTGAGCATCCTGAACAACTTTCCTGTGTGGAGTCATGCAAAATTCGCAAAACCTAGGGAATTACAACTTTTTGGTGCAAAAGTGACGTCATAATTTGACCAAAAATCGTCGATTACCGCCAAAGTAAAACATTGACGGGGTTCAAATTTGCACCGGCACACTCGGGTGGGGTATCCTCAAGAAGTATCACGCTAATTCGGCTATTCGTGAGCTCGAAAATTAAAAAGTTTATTCCCCGGGCAGAGAAAAGGGAAGAGCGGCCATCTTGTTTTTCTAATAGTCAACTCTGGAAATCGCGTTTTGACGGTGCAAATCGACCAAGTTGAGCATCCTAAACAACTTTCCTGTGTGGAGTCATGCAAAATTCGCAAAAACCTTGGGAATTACAACTTTTTGGTGCAAAAGTGACGTCATAATTTGACCAAAAATCTTCGATTACCGCCAAAGTAAAACATTGACGGGGTTCAAATTTGCACCGGCACACTCGGGTGGGGTATCCGCAAGAAGTAATCACGCTAATTCGGTTTTTCGGGGTGCCACGAAAATTAAAAAGTTTATTCCCCGGCCAGGTAAAAGGGAAGAGCGGCCATCTTGTTTTTCTAATAGTCAACTCTGGAAATCGCGTTTTGACGGTGCAAATCGACCAAGTTGAGCATCCTGAACAACTTTCCTGTGTGGAGTCATGCAAAATTCGCAAAACCTTGGGAATTACAACTTTTTGGTGCAAAAGTGACGTCATCATTTGACCAAAAATCGTCGATTACCGCCAAAGTAAAACATTGACGGGGTTCAAATTTGCACCGGCACACTCGAGTGGGGTATCCGCAAGAAGTAATCACGCTAATTCGGCTATTCGGGAGCTCGAAAATTAAAAAGTTTATTCACCGGGCAGGGAAAAGGGAAGAGCGGCCATCTTGTTTTTCTAATAGTCAACTCTGGAAATCGCGTCTTGACGGTGCAAATCGACCAAGTTGAGCATCCTAAACAACTTTCCTGTGTGGAGTCATGCAAAATTCGCAAAACCTTGGGAATTACAACTTTTTGGTGCAAAAGTGACGTCATAATTTGACCAAAAATCTTCGATAACCGCCAAAGTAAAACATTGACGGGGTTCAAATTTGCACCGGCACACTCGGGTGGGGTATCCGCAATAAGTAATCACGCTAATTCGGTTTTTCGGGGTGCCACGAAAATTAAAAAGTTTATTCCCCGGCCAGGTAAAAGGGAAGAGCGGCCATCTTGTTTTTCTAATAGTCAACTCTGGAAATCGCGTTTTGACGGTGCAAATCGACCAAGTTGAGCATTCTGAACAACTTTCCTGTGTGGAGTCATGCAAAATTCGCAAAACCTTGGGAATTACAACTTTTTGGTGCAAAAGTGACGTCATAATTTGACCCAAAATCGTCGATTACCGCCAAAGTAAAACATTGACGGGGTTCAAATTTGCACCGGCACACTCGAGTGGGGTATCCGCAAGAAGTAATCACGCTAATTCGGCTTTTCGGGAGCTCGAAAATTAAAAAGTTTATTAAGGGAAGAGCGGCCATCTTGTTTTTCTAATAGTCAACTCTGGAAATCGCGTCTTGACGGTGCAAATCGACCAAGTTGAGCATCCTAAACAACTTTCCTGTGTGGAGTCATGCAAAATTCGCAAAACCTTGGGAATTACAACTTTTTGGTGCAAAAGTGACGTCATAATTTGACCAAAAATCTTCGATAACCGCCAAAGTAAAACATTGACGGGGTTCAAATTTGCACCGGCACACTCGGGTGGGGTATCCGCAATAAGTAATCACGCTAATTCGGTTTTTCGGGGTGCCACGAAAATTAAAAAGTTTATTCCCCGGCCAGGTAAAAGGGAAGAGCGGCCATCTTGTTTTTCTAATAGTCAACTCTGGAAATCGCGTTTTGACGGTGCAAATCGACCAAGTTGAGCATTCTGAACAACTTTCCTGTGTGGAGTCATGCAAAATTCGCAAAACCTTGGGAATTACAACTTTTTGGTGCAAAAGTGACGTCATAATTTGACCCAAAATCGTCGATTACCGCCAAAGTAAAACATTGACGGGGTTCAAATTTGCACCGGCACACTCGAGTGGGGTATCCGCAAGAAGTAATCACGCTAATTCGGCTTTTCGGGAGCTCGAAAATTAAAAAGTTTATTAAGGGAAGAGCGGCCATCTTGTTTTTCTAATAGTCAACTCTGGAAATCGCGTTTTGACGGTGCAAATCGACCAAGTTGAGCATCCTGAACAACTTTCCTGTGTGGAGTCATGCAAAATTCGCAAAACCTTGGGATTTACAACTTTTTGGTGCAAAAGTGACGTCATAATTTGACCCAAAATCGTCGATTACCGCCAAAGTAAAACATTGAAGGGGTTCAAATTTGCACCGGCACACTCGAGTGGGGTATCCGCAAGAAGTAATCACGCTAATTCGGCTTTTCGGGAGCTCGAAAATTAAAAAGTTTATTCCCCGAGCAGGGAAAAGGGAAGAGCGGCCATCTTGTTTTTCTAATAGTCAACTCTGGAAATCGCGTTTTGACGGTGCAATTCGACCAAGTTGAGCATCCTGAACAACTTTCCTGTTTGGAGTCATGCAAAATTCGCAAAACCTTGGGATTTACAACTTTTTGGTGCAAAAGTGACGTCATAATTTGACCCAAAATCGTCGATTACCGCCAAAGTAAAACATTGAAGGGGTTCAAATTTGCACCGGCACACTCGAGTGGGGTATCCGCAAGAAGTAATCACGCTAATTCGGCTTTTCGGGAGCTCGAAAATTAAAAAGTTTATTCCCCGAGCAGGGAAAAGGGAAGAGCGGCCATCTTGTTTTTCTAATAGTCAACTCTGGAAATCGCGTTTTGACGGTGCAATTCGACCAAGTTGAGCATCCTGAACAACTTTCCTGTGTGGAGTCATGCAAAATTCGCAAAACCTTAGGAATTACAACTTTTTGGTGCAAAAGTGACGTCATAATCAGCTCCAAAAATCTTCGATTACCGCCAAAGTAAAACATTGACGGGGTTCAAATTTGCACCGGCACACTCGGGTGGGGTATCCGCAAGAAGTAATCACGCTAATTCGGTTTTTCGGGGTGCCACGAAAATTAAAAAGGTTATTCCCGGGCAGGGAGAAGGGAACAGCGGCCATCTTGTTTTTCTAAGAGTCAACTCTGGAAATCGCGTTTTGACGGTGCGAATCGACCAAGTTGAGCATCCTGAACAACTTTCCTGTGTGGAGTCATGCAAAATTCGCAAAACCTTAGGAATTACAACTTTTTGGTGCAAAAGTGACGTCATAATTTGACCAAAAATCGTCGATTACCGCCAAAGTAAAACATTGACGGGGTTCAAATTTGCACCGGCACACTCGGGTGGGGTATCCGCAATAAGTAATCACGCTAATTCGGTTTTTCGGGGTGCCACGAAAATTAAAAAGTTTATTCCCCGGCCAGGTAAAAGGGAAGAGCGGCCATCTTGTTTTTCTAATAGTCAACTCTGGAAATCGCGTTTTGACGGTGCAAATCGACCAAGTTGAGCATCCTGAACAACTTTCCTGTGTGGAGTCATGCAAAATTCGCAAAACCTTGGGAATTACAACTTTTTGGTGCAAAAGTGACGTCATCATTTGACCAAAAATCGTCGATTACCGCCAAAGTAAAACCTTGGCGTGCTTCAAATTTGCACCGGCACACTCGGGTGGGGTATCCGCGTGAAGTAATCACGCTAATTCGGCTTTTCGGGGTGCCTCGAAAATTAAAAAAGGTTATTCCCCAGGCAGGGAAAAGGGAAGAGCGGCCATCTTGTTTTTCTAATAGTCAACTCTGGAAATCGCGTTTTGACGGTGCAAATCGACCAAGTTGAGCATTCTGAACAACTTTCCTGTGTGGAGTCATGCAAAATTCGCAAAACCTTGGGAATTACAACTTTTTGGTGCAAAAGTGACGTCATAATTTGACCCAAAATCGTCGATTACCGCCAAAGTAAAACATTGACGGGGTTCAAATTTGCACCGGCACACTCGAGTGGGGTATCCGCAAGAAGTAATCACGCTAATTCGGCTTTTCGGGAGCTCGAAAATTAAAAAGTTTATTAAGGGAAGAGCGGCCATCTTGTTTTTCTAATAGTCAACTCTGGAAATCGCGTTTTGACGGTGCAAATCGACCAAGTTGAGCATCCTGAACAACTTTCCTGTGTGGAGTCATGCAAAATTCGCAAAACCTTGGGATTTACAACTTTTTGGTGCAAAAGTGACGTCATAATTTGACCCAAAATCGTCGATTACCGCCAAAGTAAAACATTGAAGGGGTTCAAATTTGCACCGGCACACTCGAGTGGGGTATCCGCAAGAAGTAATCACGCTAATTCGGCTTTTCGGGAGCTCGAAAATTAAAAAGTTTATTCCCCGAGCAGGGAAAAGGGAAGAGCGGCCATCTTGTTTTTCTAATAGTCAACTCTGGAAATCGCGTTTTGACGGTGCAATTCGACCAAGTTGAGCATCCTGAACAACTTTCCTGTGTGGAGTCATGCAAAATTCGCAAAACCTTAGGAATTACAACTTTTTGGTGCAAAAGTGACGTCATAATCAGCTCCAAAAATCTTCGATTACCGCCAAAGTAAAACATTGACGGGGTTCAAATTTGCACCGGCACACTCGGGTGGGGTATCCGCAAGAAGTAATCACGCTAATTCGGTTTTTCGGGGTGCCACGAAAATTAAAAAGGTTATTCCCGGGCAGGGAGAAGGGAACAGCGGCCATCTTGTTTTTCTAAGAGTCAACTCTGGAAATCGCGTTTTGACGGTGCGAATCGACCAAGTTGAGCATCCTGAACAACTTTCCTGTGTGGAGTCATGCAAAATTCGCAAAACCTTAGGAATTACAACTTTTTGGTGCAAAAGTGACGTCATAATTTGACCAAAAATCGTCGATTACCGCCAAAGTAAAACATTGACGGGGTTCAAATTTGCACCGGCACACTCGGGTGGGGTATCCGCAATAAGTAATCACGCTAATTCGGTTTTTCGGGGTGCCACGAAAATTAAAAAGTTTATTCCCCGGCCAGGTAAAAGGGAAGAGCGGCCATCTTGTTTTTCTAATAGTCAACTCTGGAAATCGCGTTTTGACGGTGCAAATCGACCAAGTTGAGCATTCTGAACAACTTTCCTGTGTGGAGTCATGCAAAATTCGCAAAACCTTGGGAATTACAACTTTTTGGTGCAAAAGTGACGTCATCATTTGACCAAAAATCGTCGACTACCGCCAAAGTAAAACATTGACGGGGTTCAAATTTGCACCGGCACACTCGAGTGGGGTATCCGCAAGAAGTAATCACGCTAATTCGGTTTTTCGGGGTGCCACGAAAATTAAAAAGTTTATTCCCCGGCCAGGTAAAAGGGAAGAGCGGCCATCTTGTTTTTCTAATAGTCAACTCTGGAAATCGCGTTTTGACGGTGCAAATCGACCAAGTTGAGCATCCTGAACAACTTTCCTGTGTGGAGTCATGCAAAATTCGCAAAACCTTGGGAATTACAACTTTTTGGTGCAAAAGTGACGTCATATATTGACCAAAAATCGTCGATTACCGCCAAAGTAAAACCTTGGCGTGCTTCAAATTTGCACCGGCACACTCGGGTGGGGTATCCGCGTGAAGTAATCACGCTAATTCGGCTTTTCGGGGTGCCTCGAAAATTAAAAAAGGTTATTCCCCAGGCAGGGAAAAGGGAAGAGCGGCCATCTTGTTTTTCTAATAGTCAACTCTGGAAATCGCGTTTTGACGGTGCAAATCGACTAAGTTGAGCATCCTGAACAACTTTCCTGTGTGGAGTCATGCAAAATTCGCAAAACCTTGGGATTTACAACTTTTTGGTGCAAAAGTGACGTCATAATTTGACCCAAAATCGTCGATTACCGCCAAAGTAAAACATTGACGGGGTTCAAATTTGCACCGGCACACTCGGGTGGGGTATCCGCAAGAAGTAATCACGCTAATTCGGCTTTTCGGGAGCTCGAAAATTAAAAAGTTTATTCCCCGAGCAGGGAAAAGGGAAGAGCGGCCATCTTGTTTTTCTAATAGTCAACTCTGGAAATCGCGTTTTGACGGTGCAAATCGACCAAGTTGAGCATCCTGAACAACTTTCCTGTGTGGAGTCATGCAAAATTCGCAAAACCTTAGGAATTACAACTTTTTGGTGCAAAAGTGACGTCATAATAAGCTCCAAAAATCTTCGATTACCGCCAAAGTAAAACATTGACGGGGTTCAAATTTGCACCGGCACACTCGGGTGGGGTATCCGTAAGAAGTAATCACGCTAATTCGGTTTTTCGGGGTGCCACGAAAATTAAAAAGGTTATTCCCGGGCAGGGAAAAGGGAACAGCGGCCATCTTGTTTTTCTAAGAGTCAACTCTGGAAATCGCGTTTTGACGGTGCGAATCGACCAAGTTGAGCATCCTGAACAACGTTCCTGTGTGGAGTCATGCAAAATTCGCAAAACCTTAGGAATTACAACTTTTTGGTGCAAAAGTGACGTCATAATTTGACCAAAAATCGTCGATTACCGCCAAAGTAAAACATTGACGGGGTTCAAATTTGCACCGGTACACTCGAGTGGGGTATCCGCAAGAAGTAATCACGCTAATTCGGCTTTTCGGGAGCTCGAAAATTAAAAAGTTTATTCCCCGGGCAGGGAAAAGGGAAGAGCGGCCATCTTGTTTTTCTAATAGTCAACTCTGGAAATCGCGTTTTGACGGTGCTAATCGACCAAGTTGAGCATTCTGAACAACTTTCCTGTGTGGAGTCATGCACAATCCGCAAAACCTTGGGAATTACAACTTTTTGGTGCAAAAGTGACGTCATAATTTGACCAAAAATCGTCGATTACCGCCAAAGTAAAACATTGACGGGGTTCAAATTTGCACCGGCACACTCGGGTGGGGTATCCGCAAGAAGTAATCACGCTAATTCGGTTTTTCGGGGTGCCACGAAAATTAAAAAGTTTATTCCCCGGCCAGGTAAAAGGGAAGAGCGGCCATCTTGTTTTTCTAATAGTCAACTCTGGAAATCGCGTTTTGACGGTGCAAATCGACCAAGTTGAGCATCCTGAACAACTTTCCTGTGTGGAGTCATGCAAAATTCGCAAAACCTTGGGAATTACAACCTTTTGGTGCAAAAGTGACGTCATATATTGACCAAAAATCGTCGATTACCGCCAAAGTAAAACATTGACGGGGTTCAAATTTGCACCGGCACACTCGGGTGGGGTATCCGCAAGAAGTAATCACGCTAATTCGGTTTTTCGGGGTGCCACGAAAATTAAAAAGTTTATTCCCCGGCCAGGTAAAAGGGAAGAGCGGCCATCTTGTTTTTCTAATAGTCAACTCTGGAAATCGCGTTTTGACGGTGCAAATCGACCAAGTTGAGCATCCTGAACAACTTTCCTGTGTGGAGTCATGCAAAATTCGCAAAACCTTGGGAATTACAACTTTTTGGTGCAAAAGTGACGTCATATATTGACCAAAAATCGTCGATTACCGCCAAAGTAAAACCTTGGCGTGCTTCAAATTTGCACCGGCACACTCGGGTGGGGTATCCGCGTGAAGTAATCACGCTAATTCGGCTTTTCGGGGTGCCTCGAAAATTAAAAAGGTTATTCCCCGGGCAGGGAAAAGGGAAGAGCGGCCATCTTGTTTTTCTAATAGTCAACTCTGGAAATCGCGTTTTGACGGTGCAAATCGACCAAGTTGAGCATCCTGAACAACTTTCCTGTGTGGAGTCATGCAAAATTCGCAAAACCTTGGGAATTACAACTTTTTGGTGCAAAAGTGACGCCATCATTTGACCAAAAATCGTCGATTACCGCCAAAGTAAAACATTGACGGGGTTCAAATTTGCACCGGCACACTGGAGTGGGGTATCCGCAAGAAGTTATCACGCTAATTCGGCTATTCGGGAGCTCGAAAATTTAAAAGTTTATTCACCGGGCAGGGAAAAGGGAAGAGCGGCCATCTTGTTTTTCTAATAGTCAACTCTGGAAATCGCGTTTTGACGGTGCGAATCGACCAAGTTGAGCATCCTGAACAACTTTCCTGTGTGGAGTCATGCAAAATTCGCAAAACCTTAGGAATTACAACTTTTTGGTGCAAAAGTGACGTCATAATTTGACCAAAAATCGTCGATTACCGCCAAAGTAAAACATTGACGGGGTTCAAATTTGCACCGGCACATTCGAGTGGGGTATCCGCAAGAAGTAATCACGCTAGTTCGGCTTTTCGGCAGCTCGAAAATTAAAAAGTTTTTCCCCAGGCAGGGAAAAGGGAAGAGCGGCCATCTTGTTTTTCTAATAGTCAACTCTGGAAATCGCGTTTTGACGGTGCAAATCGACCAAGTTGAGCATTCTGAACAACTTTCCTGTGTGGAGTCATGCAAAATTCGCAAAACCTTGGGAATTACAACTTTTTGGTGCAAAAGTGACGTCATAATTTGACCAAAAATCGTCGATTACCGCCAAAGTAAAACATTAACGGGGTTCAAATTTGCACCGGCACACTCGAGTGGGGTATCCGCAAGAAGTAATCACGCTAATTCGGCTTTTCGGGAGCTCGAAAATTAAAAAGTTTATTCCCCGGGCAGGGAACAGGGAAGAGCGGCCATCTTGTTTTACTAATAGTCAACTCTGGAAATCGCGTTTTGACGGTGCAAATCGACCAAGTTGAGCATCCTGAACAACTTTCCTGTGTGGAGTCATGCAAAATTCGCAAAACCTTGGGAATTACAACTTTTTGGTGCAAAAGTGACGTCATAATTTGACCAAAAATCTTCGATTACCGCCAAAGTAAAACATTGACGGGGTTCAAATTTGCACCGGCACACTCGAGTGGGGTATCCGCAAGAAGTAATCACGCTAATTCGGCTTTTCGGGAGCTCGAAAATTAAAAAGTTTATTCCCCGGGCAGGGAAAAGGGAAGAGCGGCCATCTTGTTTTTCTAATAGTCAACTCTGGAAATTGCGTTTTGACGGTGCAAATCGACCAAGTTGAGCATCCTGAACAACTTTCCTGTGTGGAGTCATGCAAAATTCGCAAAACCTTGGGAATTACAACTTTTTGGTGCAAAAGTGACGTCATAATTTGACCAAAAATCGTCGATTACCGCCAAAGTAAATCATTGACGGGGTTCAAATTTGCACCGGCACACTCGAGTGGGGTATCCGCAAGAAGTAATCACGCTAATTCGGCTTTTCGGGAGCTCGAAAATTAAAAAGTTTATTCCCCGGGCAGGGAAAAGGGAAGAGCGGCCATCTTGTTTTTCTAATAGTCAACTCTGGAAATCGCGTTTTGACGGTGCAAATCGACCAAGTTGAGCATCCTGAACAACTTTCCTGTGTGGAGTCATGCAAAATTCGCAAAACCTTAGGAATTACAACTTTTTGGTGCAAAAGTGACGTCATAATTTGACCCAAAATCGTCGATTACCGCCAAAGTAAAACATTGGCGTGGTTCAAATTTGCACCGGCACACTCGAGTGGGGTATCCGCAAGAAGTAATCACGCTAGTTCGGCTTTTCGGGGTGCCTCGAAAATTAAAAAGGTTATTCCCAGGGCAGGGAAAAAGGAAGAGCGGCCATCTTGTTTTTCTAATAGTCAACGCTGGAAATCGCGTTTTGACGGTGAGAATCGACCAAGTTGAGCATCCTGAACAACTTTCCTGTGTGGAGTCATGCAAAATTCGCAAAACCTTGGGAATTACAACTTTTTGGTGCAAAAGTGACGTCATATATTGACCAAAAATCGTCGATTACCGCCAAAGTAAAACATTGACGGGGTTCAAATTTGCACTGGCACACTCGGGTGGGGTATCCGCAAGAAGTAATCACGCTAATTCAGTTTTTCGGGGTGCCACGAAAATTAAAAAGGTTTGTTCCCCGGGCAGGAAAAAGGGAAGAGCGGCCATCTTGTTTTTCTAATAGTCAACTCTGGAAATCGCGTTTTGACGGTGCAAATCGACCAAGTTGAGCATCCTGAACAACTTTCCTGTGTGGAGTCATGCAAAATTCGCAAAACCTTGGGAATTACAACTTTTTGGTGCAAAAGTGACGTCATAATTTGACCAAAAATCGTCGATTACCGCCAAAGTAAATCATTGACGGGGTTCAAATTTGCACCGGCACACTCGAGTGGGGTATCCGCAAGAAGTAATCACGCTAATTCGGCTTTTCGGGAGCTCGAAAATTAAAAAGTTTATTCCCCGGGCAGGGAAAAGGGAAGAGCGGCCATCTTGTTTTTCTAATAGTCAACTCTGGAAATCGCGTTTTGACGGTGCAAATCGACCAAGTTGAGCATCCTGAACAACTTTCCTGTGTGGAGTCATGCAAAATTCGCAAAACCTTAGGAATTACAACTTTTTGGTGCAAAAGTGACGTCATATATTGACCAAAAATCGTCGATTACCGCCAAAGTAAAACATTGGCGTGGTTCAAATTTGCACCGGCACACTCGAGTGGGGTATCCGCAAGAAGTAATCACGCTATTTCGGCTTTTCGCGGTGCCTCGAAAATTAAAAAGGTTATTCCCCGGGCAGGGAAAAAGGAAGAGCGGCCATCTTGTTTTTCTAATAGTCAACTCTGGAAATCGCGTTTTGACGGTGAGAATCGACCAAGTTGAGCATCCTGAACAACTTTCCTGTGTGGAGTCATGCAAAATTCGCAAAACCTTGGGAATTACAACTTTTTGGTGCAAAAGTGACGTCATATATTGACCAAAAATCGTCGATTACCGCCAAAGTAAAACATTGACGGGGTTCAAATTTGCACTGGCACACTCGGGTGGGGTATCCGCAAGAAGTAATCACGCTAATTCAGTTTTTCGGGGTGCCACGAAAATTAAAAAGGTTTGTTCCCCGGGCAGGAAAAAGGGAAGAGCGGCCATCTTGTTTTTCTAATAGTCAACTCTGGAAATCGCGTTTTGACGGTGCAAATCGACCAAGTTGAGCATTCTGAACAACTTTCCTGTGTGGAGTCATGCAAAATTCGCAAAACCTTGGGAATTACAACTTTTTGGTGCAAAAGTGACGCCATCATTTGACCAAAAATCGTCGATTACCGCCAAAGTAAAACATTGACGGGGTTCAAATTTGCACCGGCACACTGGAGTGGGGTATCCGCAAGAAGTAATCACGCTAATTCGGCTATTCGGGAGCTCGAAAATTTAAAAGTTTATTCACCGGGCAGGGAAAAGGGAAGAGCGGCCATCTTGTTTTTCTAATAGTCAACTCTGGAAATCGCGTTTTGACGGTGCGAATCGACCAAGTTGAGCATCCTGAACAACTTTCCTGTGTGGAGTCATGCAAAATTCGCAAAACCTTAGGAATTACAACTTTTTGGTGCAAAAGTGACGTCATAATTTGACCAAAAATCGTCGATTACCGCCAAAGTAAAACATTGACGGGGTTCAAATTTGCACCGGCACATTCGAGTGGGGTATCCGCAAGAAGTAATCACGCTAGTTCGGCTTTTCGGCAGCTCGAAAATTAAAAAGTTTTTCCCCAGGCAGGGAAAAGGGAAGAGCGGCCATCTTGTTTTTCTAATAGTCAACTCTGGAAATCGCGTTTTGACGGTGCAAATCGACCAAGTTGAGCATTCTGAACAACTTTCCTGTGTGGAGTCATGCAAAATTCGCAAAACCTTGGGAATTACAACTTTTTGGTGCAAAAGTGACGTCATAATTTGACCAAAAATTGTCGATTACCGCCAAAGTAAAACATTGACGGGGTTCAAATTTGCACCGGCACACAAGAGTGGGGTATCCGCAAGAAGTAATCACGCTAATTCGGCTTTTCGGGAGCTCGAAAATTAAAAAGTTTATTCCCCGGGCAGGGAACAGGGAAGAGCGGCCATCTTGTTTTACTAATAGTCAACTCTGGAAATCGCGTTTTGACGGTGCAAATCGACCAAGTTGAGCATCCTGAACAACTTTCCTGTGTGGAGTCATGCAAAATTCGCAAAACCTTGGGAATTACAACTTTTTGGTGCAAAAGTGACGTCATAATTTGACCAAAAATCGTCGATTACCGCCAAAGTAAAACATTGACGGGGTTCAAATTTGCACCGGCACACTCGAGTGGGGTATCCGCAAGAAGTAATCACGCTAATTCGGCTTTTCGGGAGCTCGAAAATTAAAAAGTTTATTCCCCGGGCAGGGAAAAGGGAAGAGCGGCCATCTTGTTTTTCTAATAGTCAACTCTGGAAATTGCGTTTTGACGGTGCAAATCGACCAAGTTGAGCATCCTGAACAACTTTCCTGTGTGGAGTCATGCAAAATTCGCAAAACCTTGGGAATTACAACTTTTTGGTGCAAAAGTGACGTCATAATTTGACCAAAAATCGTCGATTACCGCCAAAGTAAATCATTGACGGGGTTCAAATTTGCACCGGCACACTCGAGTGGGGTATCCGCAAGAAGTAATCACGCTAATTTGGCTTTTCGGGAGCTCGAAAATTAAAAAGTTTATTCCCCGGGCAGGGAAAAGGGAAGAGCGGCCATCTTGTTTTTCTAATAGTCAACTCTGGAAATCGCGTTTTGACGGTGCAAATCGACCAAGTTGAGCATCCTGAACAACTTTCCTGTGTGGAGTCATGCAAAATTCGCAAAACCTTGGGAATTACAACTTTTTGGTGCAAAAGTGACGTCATAATTTGACCAAAAATCGTCGATTACCGCCAAAGTAAATCATTGGCGTGGTTCAAATTTGCACCGGCACACTCGAGTGGGGTATCCGCAAGAAGTAATCACGCTAGTTCGGCTTTTCGGGGTGCCTCGAAAATTAAAAAGGTTATTCCCCGGGCAGGGAAAAAGGACGAGCGGCCATCTTGTTTTTCTAATAGTCAACTCTGGAAATCGCGTTTTGACGGTGAGAATCGACCAAGTTGAGTATCCTGAACAACTTTCCTGTGTGGAGTCATGCAAAATTCGCAAAACCTTGGGAATTACAACTTTTTGGTGCAAAAGTGACGTCATATATTGACCAAAAATCGTCGATTACCGCCAAAGTAAAACATTGACGGGGTTCAAATTTGCACTGGCACACTCGGGTGGGGTATCCGCAAGAAGTAATCACGCTAATTCAGTTTTTCGGGGTGCCACGAAAATTAAAAAGGTTTGTTCCCCGGGCAGGAAAAAGGGAAGAGCGGCCATCTTGTTTTTCTAATAGTCAACTCTGGAAATCGCGTTTTGACGGTGCAAATCGACCAAGTTGAGCATCCTGAACAACTTTCCTGTGTGGAGTCATGCAAAATTCGCAAAACCTTGGGAATTACAACTTTTTGGTGCAAAAGTGACGTCATAATTTGACCAAAAATCGTCGATTACCGCCAAAGTAAATCATTGACGGGGTTCAAATTTGCACCGGCACACTCGAGTGGGGTATCCGCAAGAAGTAATCACGCTAATTCGGCTTTTCGGGAGCTCGAAAATTAAAAAGTTTATTCCCCGGGCAGGGAAAAGGGAAGAGCGGCCATCTTGTTTTTCTAATAGTCAACTCTGGAAATTGCGTTTTGACGGTGCAAATCGACCAAGTTGAGCATCCTGAACAACTTTCCTGTGTGGAGTCATGCAAAATTCGCAAAACCTTGGGAATTACAACTTTTTGGTGCAAAAGTGACGTCATAATTTGACCAAAAATCGTCGATTACCGCCAAAGTAAATCATTGACGGGGTTCAAATTTGCACCGGCACACTCGAGTGGGGTATCCGCAAGAAGTAATCACGCTAATTTGGCTTTTCGGGAGCTCGAAAATTAAAAAGTTTATTCCCCGGGCAGGGAAAAGGGAAGAGCGGCCATCTTGTTTTTCTAATAGTCAACTCTGGAAATCGCGTTTTGACGGTGCAAATCGACCAAGTTGAGCATCCTGAACAACTTTCCTGTGTGGAGTCATGCAAAATTCGCAAAACCTTGGGAATTACAACTTTTTGGTGCAAAAGTGACGTCATAATTTGACCAAAAATCGTCGATTACCGCCAAAGTAAATCATTGGCGTGGTTCAAATTTGCACCGGCACACTCGAGTGGGGTATCCGCAAGAAGTAATCACGCTAGTTCGGCTTTTCGGGGTGCCTCGAAAATTAAAAAGGTTATTCCCCGGGCAGGGAAAAAGGACGAGCGGCCATCTTGTTTTTCTAATAGTCAACTCTGGAAATCGCGTTTTGACGGTGAGAATCGACCAAGTTGAGTATCCTGAACAACTTTTCTGTGTGGAGTCATGCAAAATTCGCAAAACCTTGGGAATTACAACTTTTTGGTGCAAAAGTGACGTCATATATTGACCAAAAATCGTCGATTACCGCCAAAGTAAAACATTGACGGGGTTCAAATTTGCACTGGCACACTCGGGTGGGGTATCCGCAAGAAGTAATCACGCTAATTCAGTTTTTCGGGGTGCCACGAAAATTAAAAAGGTTTGTTCCCCGGGCAGGAAAAAGGGAAGAGCGGCCATCTTGTTTTTCTAATAGTCAACTCTGGAAATCGCGTTTTGACGGTGCAAATCGACCAAGTTGAGCATCCTGAACAACTTTCCTGTGTGGAGTCATGCAAAATTCGCAAAACCTTGGGAATTACAACTTTTTGGTGCAAAAGTGACGTCATAATTTGACCAAAAATCGTCGATTACCGCCAAAGTAAATCATTGACGGGGTTCAAATTTGCACCGGCACACTCGAGTGGGGTATCCGCAAGAAGTAATCACGCTAATTCGGCTTTTCGGGAGCTCGAAAATTAAAAAGTTTATTCCCCGGGCAGGGAAAAGGGAAGAGCGGCCATCTTGTTTTTCTAATAGTCAACTCTGGAAATCGCGTTTTGACGGTGCAAATCGACCAAGTTGAGCATCCTGAACAACTTTCCTGTGTGGAGTCATGCAAAATTCGCAAAACCTTAGGAATTACAACTTTTTGGTGCAAAAGTGACGTCATATATTGACCAAAAATCGTCGATTACCGCCAAAGTAAAACATTGGCGTGGTTCAAATTTGCACCGGCACACTCGAGTGGGGTATCCGCAAGAAGTAATCACGCTAGTTCGGCTTTTCGGGGTGCCTCGAAAATTAAAAAGGTTATTCCCCGGGCAGGGAAAAAGGAAGAGCGGCCATCTTGTTTTTCTAATAGTCAACTCTGGAAATCGCGTTTTGACGGTGAGAATCGACCAAGTTGAGCATCCTGAACAACTTTCCTGTGTGGAGTCATGCAAAATTCGCAAAACCTTGGGAATTACAACTTTTTGGTGCAAAAGTGACGTCATATATTGACCAAAAATCGTCAATTACCGCCAAAGTAAAACATTGACGGGGTTCAAATTTGCACTGGCACACTCGGGTGGGGTATCCGCAAGAAGTAATCACGCTAATTCAGTTTTTCGGGGTGCCACGAAAATTAAAAAGGTTTGTTCCCCGGGCAGGAAAAAGGGAAGAGCGGCCATCTTGTTTTTCTAATAGTCAACTCTGGAAATCGCGTTTTGACGGTGCAAATCGACCAAGTTGAGCATTCTGAACAACTTTCCTGTGTGGAGTCATGCAAAATTCGCAAAACCTTGGGAATTACAACTTTTTGGTGCAAAAGTGACGTCATAATTTGACCCAAAATCGTCGATTACCGCCAAAGTAAATCATTGACGGGGTTCAAATTTGCACCGGCACACTCGAGTGGGGTATCCGCAAGAAGTAATCACGCTAATTCGGCTTTTCGGGAGCTCGAAAATTAAAAAGTTTATTCCCCGAGCAGGGAAAAGGGAAGAGCGGCCATCTTGTTTTT
The DNA here is from genome assembly GCF_032118995.1 of Asterias amurensis. Classification (NCBI taxonomy): domain Eukaryota; kingdom Metazoa; phylum Echinodermata; class Asteroidea; order Forcipulatida; family Asteriidae; genus Asterias; species Asterias amurensis. Next base: position 10,273,362 of record NC_092655.1, read on the forward strand.
CTAATAGTCAACTCTGGAAATCGCGTTTTGACGGTGCAAATCGACCAAGTTGAGCATCCTGAACAACTTTCCTGTGTGGAGTCATGCAAAATTCGCAAAACCTTGGGAATTACAACTTGTTGGTGCAAAAGTGACGTCATAATAAGCTCCAAAAATCTTCGATTACCGCCAAAGTAAAACATTGACGGGGTTCAAATTTGCACCGGCACACTCGGGTGGGGTATCCGCAAGAAGTAATCACGCTAATTCGGTTTTTCGGGGTGCCACGAAAATTAAAAAGGTTATTCCCGGGCAGGGAAAAGGGAACAGCGGCCATCTTGTTTTTCTAAGAGTCAACTCTGGAAATCGCGTTTTGACGGTGCGAATCGACCAAGTTGAGCATCCTGAACAACTTTCCTGTGTGGAGTCATGCAAAATTCGCAAAACCTTAGGAATTACAACTTTTTGGTGCAAAAGTGACGTCATAATTTGACCAAAAATCGTCGATTACCGCCAAAGTAAAACATTGACGGGGTTCAAATTTGCACCGGTACACTCGAGTGGGTTATCCGCAAGAAGTAATCACGCTAATTCGGCTTTTCGGGAGCTCGAAAATTAAAAAGTTCATTCCCCGGGCAGGGAAAAGGGAAGAGCGGCCATCTTGTTTTTCTAATAGTCAACTCTGGAAATTGCGTTTTGACGGTGCTAATCGACCAAGTTGAGCATTCTGAACAACTTTCCTGTGTGGAGTCATGCACAATTCGCAAAACCTTGGGAATTACAACTTTTTGGTGCAAAAGTGACGTCATAATTTGACCAAAAATTGTCGATTACCGCCAAAGTAAAACATTGACGGGGTTCAAATTTGCACCGGCACACTCGAGTGGGGTATCCGCAAGAAGTAATCACGCTAATTCGGCTTTTCGGGAGCTCGAAAATTAAAAAGTTTATTCCCCGGGCAGGTAAAAGGGAAGAGCGGCCATCTTGTTTTTCTAATAGTCAACTCTGGAAATCGCGTTTTGACGGTGCAAATCGACCAAGTTGAGCATCCTGAACAACTTTCCTGTGTGGAGTCATGCACAATTCGCAAAACCTTGGGAATTACAACTTGTTGGTGCAAAAGTGACGTCATAATAAGCTCCAAAAATCTTCGATTACCGCCAAAGTAAAACATTGACGGGGTTCAAATTTGCACCGGCACACTCGGGTGGGGTATCCGCAAGAAGTAATCACGCTAATTCGGTTTTTCGGGGGTGCCACGAAAATTAAAAAGGTTATTCCCGGGCAGGGAAAAGGGAACAGCGGCCATCTTGTTTTTCTAAGAGTCAACTCTGGAAATCGCGTTTTGACGGTGCGAATCGACCAAGTTGAGCATCCTGAACAACTTTCCTGTGTGGAGTCATGCAAAATTCGCAAAACCTTAGGAATTACAACTTTTTGGTGCAAAAGTGACGTCATAATTTGACCAAAAATCGTCGATTACCGCCAAAGTAAAACATTGACGGGGTTCAAATTTGCACCGGTACACTCGAGTGGGGTATCCGCAAGAAGTAATCACGCTAATTCGGCTTTTCGGGAGCTCGAAAATTAAAAAGTTCATTCCCCGGGCAGGGAAAAGGGAAGAGCGGCCATCTTGTTTTTCTAATAGTCAACTCTGGAAATCGCGTTTTGACGGTGCTAATCGACCAAGTTGAGCATTCTGAACAACTTTCCTGTGTGGAGTCATGCACAATTCGCAAAACCTTGGGAATTACAACTTTTTGGTGCAAAAGTGACGTCATAATTTGACCAAAAATTGTCGATTACCGCCAAAGTAAAACATTGACGGGGTTCAAATTTGCACCGGCACACTCGAGTGGGGTATCCGCAAGAAGTAATCACGCTAATTCGGCTTTTCGGGAGCTCGAAAATTAAAAAGTTTATTCCTCGGGCAGGTAAAAGGGAAGAGCGGCCATCTTGTTTTTCTAATAGTCAACTCTGGAAATCGCGTTTTGACGGTGAGAATCGACCAAGTTGAGCATCCTGAACAACTTTCCTGTGTGGAGTCATGCAAAATTCGCAAAACCTTGGGAATTACAACTTTTTGGTGCAAAAGTGACGTCATATATTGACCAAAAATCGTCAATTACCGCCAAAGTAAAACATTGACGGGGTTCAAATTTGCACTGGCACACTCGGGTGGGGTATCCGCAAGAAGTAATCACGCTAATTCAGTTTTTCGGGGTGCCACGAAAATTAAAAAGGTTTGTTCCCCGGGCAGGAAAAAGGGAAGAGCGGCCATCTTGTTTTTCTAATAGTCAACTCTGGAAATCGCGTTTTGACGGTGCAAATCGACCAAGTTGAGCATTCTGAACAACTTTCCTGTGTGGAGTCATGCAAAATTCGCAAAACCTTGGGAATTACAACTTTTTGGTGCAAAAGTGACGTCATAATTTGACCCAAAATCGTCGATTACCGCCAAAGTAAAACATTGACGGGGTTCAAATTTGCACCGGCACACTCGAGTGGGGTATCCGCAAGAAGTAATCACGCTAATTCGGCTTTTCGGGAGCTCGAAAATTAAAAAGTTTATTCCCCGAGCAGGGAAAAGGGAAGAGCGGCCATCTTGTTTTTCTAATAGTCAACTCTGGAAATCGCGTTTTGACGGTGCAAATCGACCAAGTTGAGCATCCTGAACAACTTTCCTGTGTGGAGTCATGCACAATTCGCAAAACCTTGGGAATTACAACTTGTTGGTGCAAAAGTGACGTCATAATAAGCTCCAAAAATCTTCGATTACCGCCAAAGTAAAACATTGACGGGGTTCAAATTTGCACCGGCACACTCGGGTGGGGTATCCGCAAGAAGTAATCACGCTAATTCGGTTTTTCGGGGTGCCACGAAAATTAAAAAGGTTATTCCCGGGCAGGGAAAAGGGAACAGCGGCCATCTTGTTTTTCTAAGAGTCAACTCTGGAAATCGCGTTTTGACGGTGCGAATCGACCAAGTTGAGCATCCTGAACAACTTTCCTGTGTGGAGTCATGCAAAATTCGCAAAACCTTAGGAATTACAACTTTTTGGTGCAAAAGTGACGTCATAATTTGACCAAAAATCGTCGATTACCGCCAAAGTAAAACATTGACGGGGTTCAAATTTGCACCGGTACACTCGAGTGGGGTATCCGCAAGAAGTAATCACGCTAATTCGGCTTTTCGGGAGCTCGAAAATTAAAAAGTTCATTCCCCGGGCAGGGAAAAGGGAAGAGCGGCCATCTTGTTTTTCTAATAGTCAACTCTGGAAATCGCGTTTTGACGGTGCTAATCGACCAAGTTGAGCATTCTGAACAACTTTCCTGTGTGGAGTCATGCACAATTCGCAAAACCTTGGGAATTACAACTTTTTGGTGCAAAAGTGACGTCATAATTTGACCAAAAATTGTCGATTACCGCCAAAGTAAAACATTGACGGGGTTCAAATTTGCACCGGCACACTCGAGTGGGGTATCCGCAAGAAGTAATCACGCTAATTCGGCTTTTCGGGAGCTCGAAAATTAAAAAGTTTATTCCCCGGGCAGGTAAAAGGGAAGAGCGGCCGTCTTGTTTTTCTAATAGTCAACTCTGGAAATCGCGTTTTGACGGTGCAAATCGACCAAGTTGAGCATTCTGAACAACTTTCCTGTGTGGAGTCATGCAAAATTCGCAAAAACCTTGGGAATTACAACTTTTTGGTGCAAAAGTGACGTCATCATTTGACCAAAAATCGTCGATTACCGCCAAAGTAAAACATTGACGGGGTTCAAATTTGCACCGGCACACTCGAGTGGGGTATCCGCAAGAAGTAATCACGCTAATTCGGTTTTTCGGGGTGCCACGAAAATTAAAAAGTTTATTCCCCGGCCAGGTAAAAGGGAAGAGCGGCCATCTTGTTTTTCTAATAGTCAACTCTGGAAATCGCGTTTTGACGGTGCAAATCGACCAAGTTGAGCATCCTGAACAACTTTCCTGTGTGGAGTCATGCAAAATTCGCAAAACCTTGAGAATTACAACTTTTTGGTGCAAAAGTGACGTCATAATTTGACCAAAAATCGTCGATTACCGCCAAAGTAAATCATTGACGGGGTTCAAATTTGCACCGGCACACTCGAGTGGGGTATCCGCAAGAAGTAATCACGCTAATTCGGCTTTTCGGGAGCTGGAAAATTAAAAAGTTTATTCCCCGGGCAGGGAAAAGGGAAGAGCGGCCATCTTGTTTTTCTAATAGTCAACTCTGGAAATCGCGTTTTGACGGTGCAAATCGACCAAGTTGAGCATCCTGAACAACTTTCCTGTGTGGAGTCATGCAAAATTCGCAAAACCTTAGGAATTACAACTTTTTGGTGCAAAAGTGACGTCATATATTGACCAAAAATCGTCGATTACCGCCAAAGTAAAACATTGGCGTGGTTCAAATTTGCACCGGCACACTCGAGTGGGGTATCCGCAAGAAGTAATCACGCTAGTTCGGCTTTTCGGGGTGCCTCGAAAATTAAAAAGGTTATTCCCCGGGCAGGGAAAAAGGAAGAGCGGCCATCTTGTTTTTCTAATAGTCAACTCTGGAAATCGCGTTTTGACGGTGAGAATCGACCAAGTTGAGCATCCTGAACAACTTTCCTGTGTGGAGTCATGCAAAATTCGCAAAACCTTGGGAATTACAACTTTTTGGTGCAAAAGTGACGTCATATATTGACCAAAAATCGTCGATTACCGCCAAAGTAAAACATTGACGGGGTTCAAATTTGCACTGGCACACTCGGGTGGGGTATCCGCAAGAAGTAATCACGCTAATTCAGTTTTTCGGGGTGCCACGAAAATTAAAAAGGTTTGTTCCCCGGGCAGGAAAAAGGGAAGAGCGGCCATCTTGTTTTTCTAATAGTCAACTCTGGAAATCGCGTTTTGACGGTGCAAATCGACCAAGTTGAGCATTCTGAACAACTTTTCTGTGTGGAGTCATGCAAAATTCGCAAAACCTTGGGAATTACAACTTTTTGGTGCAAAAGTGACGTCATAATTTGACCCAAAATCGTCGATTACCGCCAAAGTAAAACATTGACGGGGTTCAAATTTGCACCGGCACACTCGAGTGGGGTATCCGCAAGAAGTAATCACGCTAATTCGGCTTTTCGGGAGCTCGAAAATTAAAAAGTTTATTCCCCGAGCAGGGAAAAGGGAAGAGCGGCCATCTTGTTTTTCTAATAGTCAACTCTGGAAATCGCGTTTTGACGGTGCAAATCGACCAAGTTGAGCATCCTGAACAACTTTCCTGTGTGGAGTCATGCAAAATTCGCAAAACCTTGGGAATTACAACTTTTTGGTGCAAAAGTGACGTCATAATTTGACCAAAAATCGTCGATTACCGCCAAAGTAAAACATTGACGGGGTTCAAATTTGCACCGGCACACTCGAGTGGGGTATCCGCAAGAAGTAATCACGCTAATTCGGCTTTTCGGGAGCTCGAAAATTAAAAAGTTTATTCCCCGAGCAGGGAAAAGGGAAGAGCGGCCATCTTGTTTTTCTAATAGTCAACTCTGGAAATCGCGTTTTGACGGTGCAAATCGACCAAGTTGAGCATCCTGAACAACTTTCCTGTGTGGAGTCATGCAAAATTCGCAAAACCTTGGGAATTACAACTTGTTGGTGCAAAAGTGACGTCATAATAAGCTCCAAAAATCTTCGATTACCGCCAAAGTAAAACATTGACGGGGTTCAAATTTGCACCGGCACACTCGGGTGGGGTATCCGCAAGAAGTAATCACGCTAATTCGGTTTTTCGGGGTGCCACGAAAATTAAAAAGGTTATTCCCGGGCAGGGAAAAGGGAACAGCGGCCATCTTGTTTTTCTAAGAGTCAACTCTGGAAATCGCGTTTTGACGGTGCGAATCGACCAAGTTGAGCATCCTGAACAACTTTCCTGTGTGGAGTCATGCAAAATTCGCAAAATCTTAGGAATTACAACTTTTTGGTGCAAAAGTGACGTCATAATTTGACCAAAAATCGTCGATTACCGCCAAAGTAAAACATTGACGGGGTTCAAATTTGCACCGGTACACTCGAGTGGGGTATCCGCAAGAAGTAATCACGCTAATTCGGCTTTTCGGGAGCTCGAAAATTAAAAAGTTCATTCCCCGGGCAGGGAAAAGGGAAGAGCGGCCATCTTGTTTTTCTAATAGTCAACTCTGGAAATCGCGTTTTGACGGTGCAAATCGACCAAGTTGAGCATCCTGAACAACTTTCCTGTGTGGAGTCATGCACAATTCGCAAAACCTTGGGAATTACAACTTGTTGGTGCAAAAGTGACGTCATAATAAGCTCCAAAAATCTTCGATTACCGCCAAAGTAAAACATTGACGGGGTTCAAATTTGCACCGGCACACTCGGGTGGGGTATCCGCAAGAAGTAATCACGCTAATTCGGTTTTTCGGGGTGCCACGAAAATTAAAAAGGTTATTCCCGGGCAGGGAAAAGGGAACAGCGGCCATCTTGTTTTTCTAAGAGTCAACTCTGGAAATCGCGTTTTGACGGTGCGAATCGACCAAGTTGAGCATCCTGAACAACTTTCCTGTGTGGAGTCATGCAAAATTCGCAAAACCTTAGGAATTACAACTTTTTGGTGCAAAAGTGACGTCATAATTTGACCAAAAATCGTCGATTACCGCCAAAGTAAAACATTGACGGGGTTCAAATTTGCACCGGTACACTCGAGTGGGGTATCCGCAAGAAGTAATCACGCTAATTCGGCTTTTCGGGAGCTCGAAAATTAAAAAGTTCATTCCCCGGGCAGGGAAAAGGGAAGAGCGGCCATCTTGTTTTTCTAATAGTCAACTCTGGAAATCGCGTTTTGACGGTGCTAATCGACCAAGTTGAGCATTCTGAACAACTTTCCTGTGTGGAGTCATGCAAAATTCGCAAAACCTTGGGAATTACAACTTTTTGGTGCAAAAGTGACGTCATAATTTGACCAAAAATTGTCGATTACCGCCAAAGTAAAACATTGACGGGGTTCAAATTTGCACCGGCACACTCGAGTGGGGTATCCGCAAGAAGTAATCACGCTAATTCGGCTTTTCGAGAGCTCGAAAATTAAAAAGTTTATTCCTCGGGCAGGTAAAAGGGAAGAGCGGCCATCTTGTTTTTCTAATAGTCAACTCTGGAAATCGCGTTTTGACGGTGCAAATCGACCAAGTTGAGCATCCTGAACAACTTTCCTGTGTGGAGTCATGCAAAATTCGCAAAACCTTAGGAATTACAACTTTTTGGTGCAAAAGTGACGTCATATATTGACCAAAAATCGTCGATTACCGCCAAAGTAAAACATTGGCGTGGTTCAAATTTGCACCGGCACACTCGAGTGGGGTATCCGCAAGAAGTAATCACGCTAGTTCGGCTTTTCGGGGTGCCTCGAAAATTAAAAAGTTTATTCCCCGGGCAGGGAAAAAGGAAGAGCGGCCATCTTGTTTTTCTAATAGTCAACTCTGGAAATCGCGTTTTGACGGTGAGAATCGACCAAGTTGAGCATCCTGATCAACTTTCCTGTGTGGAGTCATGCAAAATTCGCAAAACCTTGGGAATTACAACTTTTTGGTGCAAAAGTGACGTCATATATTGACCAAAAATCGTCAATTACCGCCAAAGTAAAACATTGACGGGGTTCAAATTTGCACTGGCACACTCGGGTGGGGTATCCGCAAGAAGTAATCACGCTAATTCAGTTTTTCGGGGTGCCACGAAAATTAAAAAGGTTTGTTCCCCGGGCAGGAAAAAGGGAAGAGCGGCCATCTTGTTTTTCTAATAGTCAACTCTGGAAATCGCGTTTTGACGGTGCAAATCGACCAAGTTGAGCATTCTGAACAACTTTCCTGTGTGGAGTCATGCAAAATTCGCAAAACCTTGGGAATTACAACTTTTTGGTGCAAAAGTGACGTCATAATTTGACCCAAAATCGTCGATTACCGCCAAAGTAAAACATTGACGGGGTTCAAATTTGCACCGGCACACTCGAGTGGGGTATCCGCAAGAAGTAATCACGCTAATTCGGCTTTTCGGGAGCTCGAAAATTAAAAAGTTTATTCCCCGAGCAGGGAAAAGGGAAGAGCGGCCATCTTGTTTTTCTAATAGTCAACTCTGGAAATCGCGTTTTGACGGTGCAAATCGACCAAGTTGAGCATCCTGAACAACTTTCCTGTGTGGAGTCATGCACAATTCGCAAAACCTTGGGAATTACAACTTGTTGGTGCAAAAGTGACGTCATAATAAGCTCCAAAAATCTTCGATTACCGCCAAAGTAAAACATTGACGGGGTTCAAATTTGCACCGGCACACTCGGGTGGGGTATCCGCAAGAAGTAATCACGCTAATTCGGTTTTTCGGGGTGCCACGAAAATTAAAAAGGTTATTCCCGGGCAGGGAAAAGGGAACAGCGGCCATCTTGTTTTTCTAAGAGTCAACTCTGGAAATCGCGTTTTGACGGTGCGAATCGACCAAGTTGAGCATCCTGAACAACTTTCCTGTGTGGAGTCATGCAAAATTCGCAAAACCTTAGGAATTACAACTTTTTGGTGCAAAAGTGACGTCATAATTTGACCAAAAATCGTCGATTACCGCCAAAGTAAAACATTGACGGGGTTCAAATTTGCACCGGTACACTCGAGTGGGGTATCCGCAAGAAGTAATCACGCTAATTCGGCTTTTCGGGAGCTCGAAAATTAAAAAGTTCATTCCCCGGGCAGGGAAAAGGGAAGAGCGGCCATCTTGTTTTTCTAATAGTCAACTCTGGAAATCGCGTTTTGACGGTGCTAATCGACCAAGTTGAGCATTCTGAACAACTTTCCTGTGTGGAGTCATGCACAATTCGCAAAACCTTGGCAATTACAACTTTTTGGTGCAAAAGTGACGTCATAATTTGACCAAAAATTGTCGATTACCGCCAAAGTAAAACATTGACGGGGTTCAAATTTGCACCGGCACACTCGAGTGGGGTATCCGCAAGAAGTAATCACGCTAATTCGGCTTTTCGGGAGCTCGAAAATTAAAAAGTTTATTCCCCGGGCAGGTAAAAGGGAAGAGCGGCCATCTTGTTTTTCTAATAGTCAACTCTGGAAATCGCGTTTTGACGGTGCAAATCGACCAAGTTGAGCATTCTGAACAACTTTCCTGTGTGGAGTCATGCAAAATTCGCAAAAACCTTGGGAATTACAACTTTTTGGTGCAAAAGTGACGTCATCATTTGACCAAAAATCGTCGATTACCGCCAAAGTAAAACATTGACGGGGTTCAAATTTGCACCGGCACACTCGAGTGGGGTATCCGCAAGAAGTAATCACGCTAATTCGGTTTTTCGGGGTGCCACGAAAATTAAAAAGTTTATTCCCCGGCCAGGTAAAAGGGAAGAGCGGCCATCTTGTTTTTCTAATAGTCAACTCTGGAAATCGCGTTTTGACGGTGCAAATCGACCAAGTTGAGCATCCTGAACAACTTTCCTGTGTGGAGTCATGCAAAATTCGCAAAACCTTGGGAATTACAACTTTTTGGTGCAAAAGTGACGTCATAATTTGACCAAAAATCGTCGATTACCGCCAAAGTAAAACATTGACGGGGTTCAAATTTGCACCGGTACACTCGAGTGGGGTATCCGCAAGAAGTAATCACGCTAATTCGGCTTTTCGGGAGCTGGAAAATTAAAAAGTTTATTCCCCGGGCAGGGAAAAGGGAAGAGCGGCCATCTTGTTTTTCTAATAGTCAACTCTGGAAATCGCGTTTTGACGGTGCAAATCGACCAAGTTGAGCATCCTGAACAACTTTCCTGTGTGGAGTCATGCAAAATTCGCAAAACCTTAGGAATTACAACTTTTTGGTGCAAAAGTGACGTCATATATTGACCAAAAATCGTCGATTACCGCCAAAGTAAAACATTGGCGTGGTTCAAATTTGCACCGGCACACTCGAGTGGGGTATCCGCAAGAAGTAATCACGCTAGTTCGGCTTTTCGGGGTGCCTCGAAAATTAAAAAGGTTATTCCCCGGGCAGGGAAAAAGGAAGAGCGGCCATCTTGTTTTTCTAATAGTCAACTCTGGAAATCGCGTTTTGACGGTGAGAATCGACCAAGTTGAGCATCCTGAACAACTTTCCTGTGTGGAGTTATGCAAAATTCGCAAAACCTTGGGAATTACAACTTTTTGGTGCAAAAGTGACGTCATATATTGACCAAAAATCGTCGATTACCGCCAAAGTAAAACATTGACGGGGTTCAAATTTGCACTGGCACACTCGGGTGGGGTATCCGCAAGAAGTAATCACGCTAATTCAGTTTTTCGGGGTGCCACGAAAATTAAAAAGGTTTGTTCCCCGGGCAGGAAAAAGGGAAGAGCGGCCATCTTGTTTTTCTAATAGTCAACTCTGGAAATCGCGTTTTGACGGTGCAAATCGACCAAGTTGAGCATTCTGAACAACTTTCCTGTGTGGAGTCATGCAAAATTCGCAAAACCTTGGGAATTACAACTTTTTGGTGCAAAAGTGACGTCATAATTTGACCAAAAATTGTCGATTACCGCCAAAGTAAAACATTGACGGGGTTCAAATTTGCACCGGCACACTCGAGTGGGGTATCCGCAAGAAGTAATCACGCTAATTCGGCTTTTCGGGAGCTCGAAAATTAAAAAGTTTATTCCCCGGGCAGGTAAAAGGGAAGAGCGGCCATCTTGTTTTTCTAATAGTCAACTCTGGAAATCGCGTTTTGACGGTGCAAATCGACCAAGTTGAGCATTCTGAACAACTTTCCTGTGTGGAGTCATGCAAAATTCGCAAAAACCTTGGGAATTACAACTTTTTGGTGCAAAAGTGACGTCATCATTTGACCAAAAATCGTCGATTACCGCCAAAGTAAAACATTGACGGGGTTCAAATTTGCACCGGCACACTCGAGTGGGGTATCCGCAAGAAGTAATCACGCTAATTCGGTTTTTCGGGGTGCCACGAAAATTAAAAAGTTTATTCCCCGGCCAGGTAAAAGGGAAGAGCGGCCATCTTGTTTTTCTAATAGTCAACTCTGGAAATCGCGTTTTGACGGTGCAAATCGACCAAGTTGAGCATCCTGAACAACTTTCCTGTGTGGAGTCATGCAAAATTCGCAAAACCTTGGGAATTACAACTTTTTGGTGCAAAAGTGACGTCATAATTTGACCAAAAATCGTCGATTACCGCCAAAGTAAAACATTGACGGGGTTCAAATTTGCACCGGTACACTCGAGTGGGGTATCCGCAAGAAGTAATCACGCTAATTCGGCTTTTCGGGAGCTGGAAAATTAAAAAGTTTATTCCCCGGGCAGGGAAAAGGGAAGAGCGGCCATCTTGTTTTTCTAATAGTCAACTCTGGAAATCGCGTTTTGACGGTGCAAATCGACCAAGTTGAGCATCCTGAACAACTTTCCTGTGTGGAGTCATGCAAAATTCGCAAAACCTTAGGAATTACAACTTTTTGGTGCAAAAGTGACGTCATATATTGACCAAAAATCGTCGATTACCGCCAAAGTAAAACATTGGCGTGGTTCAAATTTGCACCGGCACACTCGAGTGGGGTATCCGCAAGAAGTAATCACGCTAGTTCGGCTTTTCGGGGTGCCTCGAAAATTAAAAAGGTTATTCCCCGGGCAGGGAAAAAGGAAGAGCGGCCATCTTGTTTTTCTAATAGTCAACTCTGGAAATCGCGTTTTGACGGTGAGAATCGACCAAGTTGAGCATCCTGAACAACTTTCCTGTGTGGAGTCATGCAAAATTCGCAAAACCTTGGGAATTACAACTTTTTGGTGCAAAAGTGACGTCATATATTGACCAAAAATCGTCGATTACCGCCAAAGTAAAACATTGACGGGGTTCAAATTTGCACTGGCACACTCGGGTGGGGTATCCGCAAGAAGTAATCACGCTAATTCAGTTTTTTGGGGTGCCACGAAAATTAAAAAGGTTTGTTCCCCGGGCAGGAAAAAGGGAAGAGCGGCCATCTTGTTTTTCTAATAGTCAACTCTGGAAATCGCGTTTTGACGGTGCAAATCGACCAAGTTGAGCATTCTGAACAACTTTCCTGTGTGGAGTCATGCAAAATTCGCAAAACCTTGGGAATTACAACTTTTTGGTGCAAAAGTGACGTCATAATTTGACCCAAAATCGTCGATTACCGCCAAAGTAAAACATTGACGGGGTTCAAATTTGCACCGGCACACTCGAGTGGGGTATCCGCAAGAAGTAATCACGCTAATTCGGCTTTTCGGGAGCTCGAAAATTAAAAAGTTTATTCCCCGAGCAGGGAAAAGGGAAGAGCGGCCATCTTGTTTTTCTAATAGTCAACTCTGGAAATCGCGTTTTGACGGTGCAAATCGACCAAGTTGAGCATCCTGAACAACTTTCCTGTGTGGAGTCATGCAAAATTCGCAAAACCTTGGGAATTACAACTTTTTGGTGCAAAAGTGACGTCATAATTTGACCCAAAATCGTCGATTACCGCCAAAGTAAAACATTGACGGGGTTCAAATTTGCACCGGCACACTCGAGTGGGGTATCCGCAAGAAGTAATCACGCTAATTCGGCTTTTCGGGAGCTCGAAAATTAAAAAGTTTATTCCCCGAGCAGGGAAAAGGGAAGAGCGGCCATCTTGTTTTTCTAATAGTCAACTCTGGAAATCGCGTTTTGACGGTGCAAATCGACCAAGTTGAGCATCCTGAACAACTTTCCTGTGTGGAGTCATGCAAAATTCGCAAAACCTTGGGAATTACAACTTGTTGGTGCAAAAGTGACGTCATAATAAGCTCCAAAAATCTTCGATTACCGCCAAAGTAAAACATTGACGGGGTTCAAATTTGCACCGGCACACTCGGGTGGGGTATCCGCAAGAAGTAATCACGCTAATTCGGTTTTTCGGGGTGCCACGAAAATTAAAAAGGTTATTCCCGGGCAGGGAAAAGGGAACAGCGGCCATCTTGTTTTTCTAAGAGTCAACTCTGGAAATCGCGTTTTGACGGTGCGAATCGACCAAGTTGAGCATCCTGAACAACTTTCCTGTGTGGAGTCATGCAAAATTCGCAAAACCTTAGGAATTACAACTTTTTGGTGCAAAAGTGACGTCATAATTTGACCAAAAATCGTCGATTACCGCCAAAGTAAAACATTGACGGGGTTCAAATTTGCACCGGTACACTCGAGTGGGGTATCCGCAAGAAGTAATCACGCTAATTCGGCTTTTCGGGAGCTCGAAAATTAAAAAGTTCATTCCCCGGGCAGGGAAAAGGGAAGAGCGGCCATCTTGTTTTTCTAATAGTCAACTCTGGAAATCGCGTTTTGACGGTGCTAATCGACCAAGTTGAGCATTCTGAACAACTTTCCTGTGTGGAGTCATGCACAATTCGCAAAACCTTGGGAATTACAACTTTTTGGTGCAAAAGTGACGTCATAATTTGACCAAAAATCGTCGATTACCGCCAAAGTAAAACATTGACGGGGTTCAAATTTGCACCGGCACACTCGAGTGGGGTATCCGCAAGAAGTAATCACGCTAATTCGGCTTTTCGGGAGCTCGAAAATTAAAAAGTTTATTCCCCGGGCAGGGAAAAGGGAAGAGCGGCCATCTTGTTTTTCTAATAGTCAACTCTGGAAATCGCGTTTTGACGGTGCAAATCGACCAAGTTGAGCATCCTGAACAGCTTTCCTGTGTGGAGTCATGCAAAATTCGCAAAACCTTGGGAATTACAACTTTTTGGTGCAAAAGAGACGTCATAATTTGACCAAAAATCTTCGATAACCGCCAAAGTAATACATTGACGGGGTTCAAATTTGCACCGGCACACTCGGGTGGGGTATCCGCAATAAGTAATCACGCTAATTCGGTTTTTCGGGGTGCCACGAAAATTAAAAAGTTTATTCCCCGGCCAGGTAAAAGGGAAGAGCGGCCATCTTGTTTTTCTAATAGTCAACTCTGGAAATCGCGTTTTGACGGTGCAAATCGACCAAGTTGAGCATTCTGAACAACTTTCCTGTGTGGAGTCATGCAAAATTCGCAAAACCTTGGGAATTACAACTTTTTGGTGCAAAAGTGACGTCATCATTTGACCAAAAATCGTCGATTACCGCCAAAGTAAAACATTGACGGGGTTCAAATTTGCACCGGCACACTCGAGTGGGGTATCCGCAAGAAGTAATCACGCTAATTCGGTTTTTCGGGGTGCCACGAAAATTGAAAAGTTTATTCCCCGGCCAGGTAAAAGGGAAGAGCGGCCATCTTGTTTTTCTTATAGTCTACTCTGGAAATCGCGTTTTGACGGTGCAAATCGACCAAGTTGAGCATCCTGAACAACTTTCCTGTGTGGAGTCATGCAAAATTCGCAAAACCTTGGGAATTACAACTTTTTGGTGCAAAAGTGACGTCATATATTGACCAAAAATCGTCGATTACCGCCAAAGTAAAACCTTGGCGTGCTTCAAATTTGCACCGGCACACTCGGGTGGGGTATCCGCGTGAAGTAATCACGCTAATTCGGCTTTTCGGGGTGCCTCGAAAATTAAAAAGGTTATTCCCCGGGCAGGGAAAAGGGAAGAGCGGCCATCTTGTTTTTCTAATAGTCAACTCTGGAAATCGCGTTTTGACGGTGCAAATCGACCAAGTTGAGCATCCTGAACAACTTTCCTGTGTGGAGTCATGCAAAATTCGCAAAACCTTGGGATTTACAACTTTTTGTTGCAAAAGTGACGTCATAATTTGACCCAAAATCGTCGATTACCGCAAAAGTAAAACATTGACGGGGTTCAAATTTGCACCGTCACACTCGAGTGGGGTATCCGCAAGAAGTAATCACGCTAATTCGGCTTTTCGGGAGCTCGAAAATTAAAAAGTTTATTCCCCGAGCAGGGAAAAGGGAAGAGCGGCCATCTTGTTTTTCTAATAGTCAACTCTGGAAATCGCGTTTTGACGGTGCAAATCGACCAAGTTGAGCATCCTGAACAACTTTCCTGTGTTGAGTCATGCAAAATTCGCAAAACCTTGGGAATTACAAATTGTTGGTGCAAAAGTGACGTCATAATAAGCTCCAAAAATCTTCGATTACCGCCAAAGTAAAACATTGACGGGGTTCAAATTTGCACCGGCACACTCGGGTGGGGTATCCGCAAGAAGTAATCACGCTAATTCGGCTTTTCGGGAGCTCGAAAATTAAAAAGTTTATTCCCCGGGCAGGGAAAAGGGAAGAGCGGCCATCTTGTTTTTCTAATAGTCAACTCTGGAAATCGCGTTTTGACGGTGCAAATCGACCAAGTTGAGCATCCTGAACAACTTTCCTGTGTGGAGTCATGCAAAATTCGCAAAACCTTAGGAATTACAACTTTTTGGTGCAAAAGTGACGTCATATATTGACCAAAAATCGTCGATTACCGCCAAAGTAAAACATTGGCGTGGTTCAAATTTGCACCGGCACACTCGAGTGGGGTATCCGCAAGAAGTAATCACGCTAGTTCGGCTTTTCGGGGTGCCTCGAAAATTAAAAAGGTTATTCCCCGGGCAGGGAAAAAGGAAGAGCGGCCATCTTGTTTTTCTAATAGTCAACTCTGGAAATCGCGTTTTGACGGTGAGAATCGACCAAGTTGAGCATCCTGAACAACTTTCCTGTGTGGAGTCATGCAAAATTCGCAAAACCTTGGGAATTACAACTTTTTGGTGCAAAAGTGACGTCATATATTGACCAAAAATCGTCGATTACCGCCAAAGTAAAACATTGACGGGGTTCAAATTTGCACTGGCACACTCGGGTGGGGTATCCGCAAGAAGTAATCACGCTAATTCAGTTTTTCGGGGTGCCACGAAAATTAAAAAGGTTTGTTCCCCGGGCAGGAAAAAGGGAAGAGCGGCCATCTTGTTTTTCTAATAGTCAACTCTGGAAATCGCGTTTTGACGGTGCAAATCGACCAAGTTGAGCATCCTGAACAACTTTCCTGTGTGGAGTCATGCAAAATTCGCAAAACCTTGGGAATTACAACTTTTTGGTGCAAAAGTGACGTCATAATTTGACCAAAAATCGTCGATTACCGCCAAAGTAAATCATTGACGGGGTTCAAATTTGCACCGGCACACTCGAGTGGGGTATCCGCAAGAAGTAATCACGCTAATTCGGCTTTTCGGGAGCTCGAAAATTAAAAAGTTTATTCCCCGGGCAGGGAAAAGGGAAGAGCGGCCATCTTGTTTTTCTAATAGTCAACTCTGGAAATCGCGTTTTGACGGTGCAAATCGACCAAGTTGAGCATCCTGAACAACTTTCCTGTGTGGAGTCATGCAAAATTCGCAAAACCTTAGGAATTACAACTTTTTGGTGCAAAAGTGACGTCATATATTGACCAAAAATCGTCGATTACCGCCAAAGTAAAAAATTGGCGTGGTTCAAATTTGCACCGGCACACTCGAGTGGGGTATCCGCAAGAAGTAATCACGCTAGTTCGGCTTTTCGGGGTGCCTCGAAAATTAAAAAGGTTATTCCCCGGGCAGGGAAAAAGGAAGAGCGGCCATCTTGTTTTTCTAATAGTCAACTCTGGAAATCGCGTTTTGACGGTGAGAATCGACCAAGTTGAGCATCCTGAACAACTTTCCTGTGTGGAGTCATGCAAAATTCGCAAAACCTTGGGAATTACAACTTTTTGGTGCAAAAGTGACGTCATATATTGACCAAAAATCGTCGATTACCGCCAAAGTAAAACATTGACGGGGTTCAAATTTGCACTGGCACACTCGGGTGGGGTATCCGCAAGAAGTAATCACGCTAATTTAGTTTTTCGGGGTGCCACGAAAATTAAAAAGGTTTGTTCCCCGGGCAGGAAAAAGGGAAGAGCGGCCATCTTGTTTTTCTAATAGTCAACTCTGGAAATCGCGTTTTGACGGTGCAAATCGACCAAGTTGAGCATTCTGAACAACTTTCCTGTGTGGAGTCATGCAAAATTCGCAAAACCTTGGGAATTACAACTTTTTGGTGCAAAAGTGACGTCATAATTTGACCCAAAATCGTCGATTACCGCCAAAGTAAAACATTGACGGGGTTCAAATTTGCACCGGCACACTCGAGTGGGGTATCCGCAAGAAGTAATCACGCTAATTCGGCTTTTCGGGAGCTCGAAAATTAAAAAGTTTATTCCCCGAGCAGGGAAAAGGGAAGAGCGGCCATCTTGTTTTTCTAATAGTCAACTCTGGAAATCGCGTTTTGACGGTGCAAATCGACCAAGTTGAGCATCCTGAACAACTTTCCTGTGTGGAGTCATGCAAAATTCGCAAAACCTTGGGAATTACAACTTGTTGGTGCAAAAGTGACGTCATAATAAGCTCCAAAAATCTTCGATTACCGCCAAAGTAAAACATTGACGGGGTTCAAATTTGCACCGGCACACTCGGGTGGGGTATCCGCAAGAAGTAATCACGCTAATTCGGTTTTTCGGGGTGCCACGAAAATTAAAAAGGTTATTCCCGGGCAGGGAAAAGGGAACAGCGGCCATCTTGTTTTTCTAAGAGTCAACTCTGGAAATCGCGTTTTGACGGTGCGAATCGACCAAGTTGAGCATCCTGAACAACTTTCCTGTGTGGAGTCATGCAAAATTCGCAAAACCTTAGGAATTACAACTTTTTGGTGCAAAAGTGACGTCATAATTTGACCAAAAATCGTCGATTACCGCCAAAGTAAAACATTGACGGGGTTCAAATTTGCACCGGTACACTCGAGTGGGGTATCCGCAAGAAGTAATCACGCTAATTCGGCTTTTCGGGAGCTCGAAAATTAAAAAGTTCATTCCCCGGGCAGGGAAAAGGGAAGAGCGGCCATCTTGTTTTTCTAATAGTCAACTCTGGAAATCGCGTTTTGACGGTGCTAATCGACCAAGTTGAGCATTCTGAACAACTTTCCTGTGTGGAGTCATGCACAATTCGCAAAACCTTGGCAATTACAACTTTTTGGTGCAAAAGTGACGTCATAATTTGACCAAAAATCGTCGATTACCGCCAAAGTAAAACATTGACGGGGTTCAAATTTGCACCGGCACACTCGAGTGGGGTATCCGCAATAAGTAATCACGCTAATTCGGTTTTTCGGGGTGCCACGAAAATTAAAAAGTTTATTTTCCGGCCAGGTAAAAGGGAAGAGCGGCCATCTTGTTTTTCTAATAGTCAACTCTGGAAATCGCGTTTTGACGGTGCAAATCGACCAAGTTGAGCATCCTGAACAACTTTCCTGTGTGGAGTCATGCAAAATTCGCAAAACCTTGGGAATTACAACTTTTTGGTGCAAAAGTGACGTCATATATTGACCAAAAATCGTCGATTACCGCCAAAGTAAAACCTTGGCGTGCTTCAAATTTGCACCGGCACACTCGGGTGGGGTATCCGCGTGAAGTAATCACGCTAATTCGGCTTTTCGGGGTGCCTCGAAAATTAAAAAGGTTATTCCCCGGGCAGGGAAAAGGGAAGAGCGGCCATTTTGTTTTTCTAATAGTCAACTCTGGAAATCGCGTTTTGACGGTGCTAATCGACCAAGTTGAGCATCCTGAACAACTTTCCTGTGTGGAGTCATGCAAAATTCGCAAAACCTTGGGATTTACAACTTTTTGTTGCAAAAGTGACGGCATAATTTGACCCAAAGTCGTCGATTACCGCCAAAGTAAAACATTGACGGGGTTCAAATTTGCACCGGCACACTCGAGTGGGGTATCCGCAAGAAGTAATCACGCTAATTCGGCTTTTCGGGAGCTCGAAAATTAAAAAGTTTATTCCCCGAGCAGGGAAAAGGGAAGAGCGGCCATCTTGTTTTTCTAATAGTCAACTCTGGAAATCGCGTTTTGACGGTGCAAATCGACCAAGTTGAGCATCCTGAACAACTTTCCTGTGTTGAGTCATGCAAAATTCGCAAAACCTTGGGAATTACAACTTGTTGGTGCAAAAGTGACGTCATAATAAGCTCCAAAAATCTTCGATTACCGCCAAAGTAAAACATTAACGGGGTTCAAATTTGCACCGGCACACTCGGGTGGGGTATCCGCAAGAAGTAATCACGCTAATTCGGTTTTTCGGGGTGCCACGAAAATTAAAAAGGTTATTCCCGGGCAGGGAAAAGGGAAGAGCGGCCATCTTGTTTTTCTAATAGTCAACTCTGGAAATCGCGTTTTGACGGTGCTAATCGACCAAGTTGAGCATTCTGAACAACTTTCCTGTGTGGAGTCATGCACAATTCGCAAAACCTTGGGAATTACAACTTTTTGGTGCAAAAGTGACGTCATAATTTGACCAAAAATCGTCGATTACCGCCAAAGTAAAACATTGACGGGGTTCAAATTTGCACCGGCACACTCGAGTGGGGTATCCGCAAGAAGTAATCACGCTAATTCGGCTTTTCGGGAGCTCGAAAATTAAAAAGTTTATTCCTCGGGCAGGGAAAAGGGAAGAGCGGCCATCTTGTTTTTCTAATAGTCAACTCTGGAAATCGCGTTTTGACGGTGCAAATCGACCAAGTTGAGCATCCTTTAGAGCTTTCCTGTGTGGAGTCATGCAAAATTCGCAAAACCTTGGGAATTACAACTTTTTGGTGCAAAAGTGACGTCATAATTTGACCAAAAATCTTCGATAACCGCCAAAGTAAAACATTGACGGGGTTCAAATTTGCACCGGCACACTCGGGTGGGGTATCCGCAATAAGTAATCACGCTAATTCGGTTTTTCGGGGTGCCACGAAAATTAAAAAGTTTATTCCCCGGCCAGGTAAAAGGGAAGAGCGGCCATCTTGTTTTTCTAATAGTCAACTCTGGAAATCGCGTTTTGACGGTGCAAATCGACCAAGTTGAGCATCCTGAACAACTTTCCTGTGTGGAGTCATGCAAAATTCGCAAAACCTTGGGAATTACAACTTTTTGGTGCAAAAGTGACGTCATAATTTGACCAAAAATCGTCGATTACCGCCAAAGTAAAACATTGACGGGGTTCAAATTTGCACCGGCACACTCGGGTGGGGTATCCGCAAGAAGTAATCACGCTAATTCGGCTATTCGGGAGCTCGAAAATTAAAAAGTTTATTCACCGGGCAGGGAAAAGGGAAGAGCGGCCATCTTGTTTTTCTAATAGTCAACTCTGGAAATCGCGTTTTGACGGTGCAAATCGACCAAGTTGAGCATCCTGAACAACTTTCCTGTGTGGAGTCAAGCAAAATTCGCAAAACCTTGGGAATTACAACTTTTTGGTGCAAAAGTGACGTCATAATTTGACCAAAAATCGTCGTTTACCGCCAAAGTAAAACATTGGCGTGGTTCAAATTTGCACAGGCACACTCGGGTGGGGTATCCGCAAGAAGTTATCACGCTAATTCGGCTTTTCGGGGTGCCACGAAAATTAAAAAGGTCATTCCCCGCGCAGGGAAAAGAGAAGAGCGGCCATCTTGTTTTTCTAATAGTCAACTCTGGAAATCGCGTTTTGGTATCCGCAAGAAGTAATCACGCTAATTCGGCTTTTCGGGGTGCCTCGAAAATTAAAAAGGTTATTCCCCGGCTGGGAAAAGGGAAGAGCGGCCATCTTGTTTTTCTAATACTCAACTCTGGAAATCGCGTTTTGACGGTGCAAATCGACCAAGTTGAGCATCCTGAACACATTTCCTGTGTGGAGTCATGCAAAATTCGCAAAACCTTGGGAATTACAACTTTTTGGTGCAAAAGTGACGTCATAATTTGACCAAAAATCTTCGATAACCGCCAAAGTAAAACATTGACGGGGTTCAAATTTGCACCGGCACACTCGGGTGGGGTATCCGCAATAAGTAATCACGCTAATTCGGTTTTTCGGGGTGCCACGAAAATTAAAAAGTTTATTCCCCGGCCAGGTAAAAGGGAAGAGCGGCCATCTTGTTTTTCTAATAGTCAACTCTGGAAATCGCGTTTTGACGGTGCAAATCGACCAAGTTGAGCATCCTGAACAACTTTCCTGTGTGGAGTCATGCAAAATTCGCAAAACCTTGGGAATTACAACTTTTTGGTGCAAAAGTGACGTCATAATTTGACCAAAAATCGTCGATTACCGCCAAAGTAAAACATTGACGGGGTTCAAATTTGCACCGGCACACTCGGGTGGGGTATCCGCAAGAAGTAATCACGCTAATTCGGCTATTCGGGAGCTCGAAAATTAAAAAGTTTATTCACCGGGCAGGGAAAAGGGAAGAGCGGCCATCTTGTTTTTCTAATAGTCAACTCTGGAAATCGCGTTTTGACGGTGCAAATCGACCAAGTTGAGCATCCTGAACAACTTTCCTGTGTGGAGTCAAGCAAAATTCGCAAAACCTTGGGAATTACAACTTTTTGGTGCAAAAGTGACGTCATAATTTGACCAAAAATCGTCGTTTACCGCCAAAGTAAAACATTGGCGTGGTTCAAATTTGCACAGGCACACTCGGGTGGGGTATCCGCAAGAAGTTATCACGCTAATTCGGCTTTTCGGGGTGCCACGAAAATTAAAAAGGTCATTCCCCGCGCAGGGAAAAGAGAAGAGCGGCCATCTTGTTTTTCTAATAGTCAACTCTGGAAATCGCGTTTTGGTATCCGCAAGAAGTAATCACGCTAATTCGGCTTTTCGGGGTGCCTCGAAAATTAAAAAGGTTATTCCCCGGCTGGGAAAAGGGAAGAGCGGCCATCTTGTTTTTCTAATACTCAACTCTGGAAATCGCGTTTTGACGGTGCAAATCGACCAAGTTGAGCATCCTGAACACATTTCCTGTGTGGAGTCATGCAAAATTCGCAAAACCTTGGGAATTACAACTTTTTTGTGCAAAAGTGACGTCATAATTTGACCAAAAATCGTCGATTACCGCTAAAGTAAAACATTGACGGGGTTCAAATTTGCACCGGCACACTCGGGTGGGGTATCCGCAAGAAGTAATCACGCTAATTCGGTTTTTCAGGGTGGCTCGAAAATTAAAAAGTTATTCTCCGATCAGGGAAAATGGAGGAGAGGCCATCTTGTTTTTCTAATATTCAACTCTGGAAATCGCGTTTTGACGGTGCAAATCGACCAAGTTGAGCATCCTGAACAACTTTCCTGTGTGGAGTCATGGAAAATTCGCAAAACCTTGGGAATTACAACTTTTTGGTGCAAAAGTGACGTCATAATTTGACCAAAAATCGTCGATTACCGCCAAAGTAAAACATTGACGGGGTTCAAATTTGCACCGGCACACTCGAGTGGGGTATCCGCAAGAAGTAATCACGCTAATTCGGTTTTTCGGGGTGCCACGAAAATTAAAAAGTTTATTCCCCGGGCTGGGAAAAGGGAAGAGCTTCCATCTTGTTTTTCTAATAGTCAACTCTGGAAATCGCGTTTTGACGGTGCAAATCGACCAAGTTGAGCATCCTGAACAACTTTTCTGTGTGGAGTCATGCAAAATTCGCAAAACCTTGGGAATTACAACTTTTTGGTGCAAAAGTGACGTCATAATTTGACCAAAAATCGTCGATTACCGCCAAAGTAAAACATTGACGGGGTTCAAATTTGCACCGGCACACTCGGGTGGGGTATCCGCAAGAAGTAATCACGCTAATTCGGCTATTCGGGAGCTCGAAAATTAAAAAGTTTATTCACCGGGCAGGGAAAAGGGAAGAGCGGCCATCTTGTTTTTCTAATAGTCAACTCTGGAAATCGCGTTTTGACGGTGCAAATCGACCAAGTTGAGCATCCTGAACAACTTTCCTGTGTGGAGTCAAGCAAAATTCGCAAAACCTTGGGAATTACAACTTTTTGGTGCAAAAGTGACGTCATAATTTGACCAAAAATCGTCGTTTACCGCCAAAGTAAAACATTGGCGTGGTTCAAATTTGCACAGGCACACTCGGGTGGGGTATCCGCAAGAAGTAATCACGCTAATTCGGTTTTTCAGGGTGGCTCGAAAATTAAAAAGTTATTCTCCGATCAGGGAAAATGGAGGAGAGGCCATCTTGTTTTTCTAATATTCAACTCTGGAAATCGCGTTTTGACGGTGCAAATCGACCAAGTTGAGCATCCTGAACAACTTTCCTGTGTGGAGTCATGGAAAATTCGCAAAACCTTGGGAATTACAACTTTTTGGTGCAAAAGTGACGTCATAATTTGACCAAAAATCGTCGATTACCGCCAAAGTAAAACATTGACGGGGTTCAAATTTGCACCGGCACACTCGAGTGGGGTATCCGCAAGAAGTAATCACGCTAATTCGGTTTTTCGGGGTGCCACGAAAATTAAAAAGTTTATTCCCCGGGCTGGGAAAAGGGAAGAGCTTCCATCTTGTTTTTCTAATAGTCAACTCTGGAAATCGCGTTTTGACGGTGCAAATCGACCAAGTTGAGCATCCTGAACAACTTTTCTGTGTGGAGTCATGCAAAATTCGCAAAACCTTGGGAATTACAACTTTTTGGTGCAAAAGTGGCGTCATAATTTGACCAAAAATCGTCGATTACCGCCAAAGTAAAACATTGGCGTGCTTCCAATTTGCACCGGCACACTCGGGTGGGGTATCCGCAAGAAGTAATCACGCTAATTCGGCTTTTCGGGGTGCCTCGAAAATTAAAAAGGTTATTCACCGGGCAGGGAAAAGGGAAGAGCGGCCATCTTGTTTTTTTAATATTCAACTCTGGAAATCGCGTTTTGACGGTGCAAATCGACCAAGTTGAGCATCCTGAACAACTTTCCTGTGTGGAGTCATGCACAATTCGCAAAACCTCGGGAATTACAACTTTTTGGTGCAAAAGTGACGTCATAATTTGACCAAAAATCGTCGATTACCGCCAAAGTAAAACATTGACGGGGTTCAAATTTGCACCGGCACACTCGGGTGGGGTATCCGCAAGAAGTAATCACGCTAATTCGGTTTTTCGGGGTGCCACGAAAATTAAAAAGTTTATTCCCCGGGCTGGGAAAAGGGAAGAGCTTCCATCTTGTTTTTCTAAGAGTCAACTCTGGAAATCGCGTTTTGACGGTGCAAATCGACCAAGTTGAGCATCCTGAACAACTTTCCTGTGTGGAGTCATGCAAAATTCGCAAAACCTTGGGAATTACAACTTTTTGGTGCAAAAGTGACGTCATAATTTGACCAAAAATCGTCGATTACCGCCAAAGTAAAACATTGGCGTGGTTCAAATTTGCACAGGCACACTCGGGTGGGGTATCCGCAAGAAGTTATCACGCTAATTCGGCTTTTCGGGGTGCCACGAAAATTAAAAAGGTCATTCCCCGCGCAGGGAAAAGAGAAGAGCGGCCATCTTGTTTTTCTAATAGTCAACTCTGGAAATCGCGTTTTGGTATCCGCAAGAAGTAATCACGCTAATTCGGCTTTTCGGGGTGCCTCGAAAATTAAAAAGGTTATTCCCCGGCTGGGAAAAGGGAAGAGCGGCCATCTTGTTTTTCTAATACTCAACTCTGGAAATCGCGTTTTGACGGTGCAAATCGACCAAGTTGAGCATCCTGAACACATTTCCTGTGTGGAGTCATGCAAAATTCGCAAAACCTTGGGAATTACAACTTTTTTGTGCAAAAGTGACGTCATAATTTGACCAAAAATCGTCGATTACCGCTAAAGTAAAACATTGACGGGGTTCAAATTTGCACCGGCACACTCGGGTGGGGTATCCGCAAGAAGTAATCACGCTAATTCGGTTTTTCAGGGTGGCTCGAAAATTAAAAAGTTATTCTCCGGTCAGGGAAAATGGAGGAGAGGCCATCTTGTTTTTCTAATATTCAACTCTGGAAATCGCGTTTTGACGGTGCAAATCGACCAAGTTGAGCATCCTGAACAACTTTCCTGTGTGGAGTCATGCAAAATTCGCAAAACCTTGGGAATTACAACTTTTTGGTGCAAAAGTGACGTCATAATTTGACCAAAAATCGTCGATTACCGCCAAAGTAAAACATTGACGGGGTTCAAATTTGCACCGGCACACTCGGGTGGGGTATCCGCAAGAAGTAATCACGCTTATTCGGTTTTTCTGGGTGCCACGAAAATTAAAAAGTTTATTCCCCGGGCTGGGAAAAGGGAAGAGCTTCCATCTTGTTTTTCTAATAGTCAACTCTGGAAATCGCGTTTTGACGGTGCAAATCGACCAAGTTGAGCATCCTGAACAACTTTTCTGTGTGGAGTCATGCAAAATTCGCAAAACTTGGGAATTACAACTTTTTGGTGCAAAAGTGACGTCATAATTTGACCAAAAATCGTCGATTACCGCCAAAGTAAAACATTGGCGTGCTTCAATTTGCACCGGCACACTCGGGTGGGGTATCCGCAAGAAGTAATCACGCTAATTCGGCTTTTCGGGGTGCCTCGAAAATTAAAAAGGTTATTCACCGGGCAGGGAAAAGGGAAGAGCGGCCATCTTGTTTTTGTAATATTCAACTCTGGAAATCGCGTTTTGACGGTGCAAATCGACCAAGTTGAGCATCCTGAACAACTTTCCTGTGTTGAGTCATGCACAATTCGCAAAACCTTGGAATTACAACTTTTTGGTGCAAAAGTGACGTCATAATTTGACCAAAAATCGTCGATTACCGCCAAAGTAAAACATTGACGGGGTTCAAATTTGCACCGGCACACTCGGGTGGGGTATCCGCAAGAAGTAATCACGCTTATTCGGTTTTTCTGGGTGCCACGAAAATTAAAAAGTTTATTCCCCGGGCTGGGAAAAGGAAGAGCTTCCATCTTGTTTTTCTAATAGTCAACTCTGGAAATCGCGTTTTGACGGTGCAAATCGACCAAGTTGAGCATCCTGAACAACTTTTCTGTGTGGAGTCATGCAAAATTCGCAAAACCTTGGGAATTACAACTTTTTGGTGCAAAAGTGACGTCATAATTTGACCAAAAATCGTCGATTACCGCCAAAGTAAAACATTGGCGTGCTTCAAATTTGCACCGGCACACTCGGGTGGGGTATCCGCAAGAAGTAATCACGCTAATTCGGCTTTTCGGGTGCCTCGAAATTAAAAAGGTTATTCACCGGGCAGGGAAAAGGGAAGAGCGGCCATCTTGTTTTTGTAATATTCAACTCTGGAAATCGCGTTTTGACGGTGCAAATCGACCAAGTTGAGCATCCTGAACAACTTTCCTGTGTTGAGTCATGCACAATTCGCAAAACTTGGGAATTACAACTTTTTGGTGCAAAAGTGACGTCATAATTTGACCAAAAATCGTCGATTACCGCCAAAGTAAAACATTGACGGGGTTCAAATTTGCACCGGCACACTCGGGTGGGGTATCCGCAAGAAGTAATCACGCTAATTCGGTTTTTCGGGGTGCCACGAAAATTAAAAAGTTTATTCCCCGGGCTGGGAAAAGGGAAGAGCTTCCATCTTGTTTTTCTAAGAGTCAACTCTGGAAATCGCGTTTTGACGGTGCAAATCGACCAAGTTGAGCATCCTGAACAACTTTCCTGTGTGGAGTCATGCAAAGTTCGCAAAACCTTGGGAATTACAACTTTTTGGTGCAAAAGTGACGTCATAATTTGACCAAAAATCGTCGATTACCGCCAAAGTAAAACATTGGCGTGGTTCAAATTTGCACAGGCACACTCGGGTGGGGTATCCGCAAGAAGTTATCACGCTAATTCGGCTTTTCGGGGTGCCACGAAAATTAAAAAGGTCATTCCCCGCGCAGGGAAAAGAGAAGAGCGGCCATCTTGTTTTTCTAATAGTCAACTCTGGAAATCGCGTTTTGGTATCCGTAAGAAGTAATCACGCTAATTCGGCTTTTCGGGGTGCCTCGAAAATTAAAAAGGTTATTCCCCGGCTGGGAAAAGGGAAGAGCGGCCATCTTGTTTTTCTAATACTCAACTCTGGAAATCGCGTTTTGACGGTGCAAATCGACCAAGTTGAGCATCCTGAACACATTTCCTGTGTGGAGTCATGCAAAATTCGCAAAACCTTGGGAATTACAACTTTTTTGTGCAAAAGTGACGTCATAATTTGACAAAAAAATCGTCGATTACCGCTAAAGTAAAACATTGACGGGGTTCAAATTTGCACCGGCACACTCGGGTGGGGTATCCGCAAGAAGTAATCACGCTAATTCGGTTTTTCAGGGTGGCTCGAAAATTAAAAAGTTATTCTCCGGTCAGGGAAAATGGAGGAGAGGCCATCTTGTTTTTCTAATATTCAACTCTGGAAATCGCGTTTTGACGGTGCAAATCGACCAAGTTGAGCATCCTGAACAACTTTCCTGTGTTGAGTCATGCACAATTCGCAAAACCTTGGGAATTACAACTTTTTGGTGCAAAAGTGACGTCATAATTTGACCAAAAATCGTCGATTACCGCCAAAGTAAAACATTGACGGGGTTCAAATTTGCACCGGCACACTCGGGTGGGGTATCCGCAAGAAGTAATCACGCTAATTCGGTTTTTCGGGGTGCCACGAAAATTAAAAAGTTTATTCCCCGGGCTGGGAAAAGGGAAGAGCTTCCATCTTGTTTTTCTAATAGTCAACTCTGGAAATCGCGTTTTGACGGTGCAAATCGACCAAGTTGAGCATCCTGAACAACTTTTCTGTGTGGAGTCATGCAAAATTCGCAAAACCTTGGGAATTACAACTTTTTGGTGCAAAAGTGACGTCATAATTTGACCAAAAATCGTCGATTACCGCCAAAGTAAAACATTGGCGTGCTTCAAATTTGCACCGGCACACTCGGGTGGGGTATCCGCAAGAAGTAATCACGCTAATTCGGCTTTTCGGGGTGCCTCGAAAATTAAAAAGGTTATTCACCGGGCAGGGAAAAGGGAAGAGCGGCCATCTTGTTTTTTTAATATTCAACTCTGGAAATCGCGTTTTGACGGTGCAAATCGACCAAGTTGAGCATCCTGAACAACTTTCCTGTGTTGAGTCATGCACAATTCGCAAAACCTTGGGAATTACAACTTTTTGGTGCAAAAGTGACGTCATAATTTGACCAAAAATCGTCGATTACCGCCAAAGTAAAACATTGACGGGGTTCAAATTTGCACCGGCACACTCGGGTGGGGTATCCGCAAGAAGTAATCACGCTAATTCGGTTTTTCGGGGTGCCACTAAAATTAAAAAGTTTATTCCCCGGGCTGGAAAAGGGAAGAGCTTCCATCTTGTTTTTCTAAGAGTCAACTCTGGAAATCGCGTTTTGACGGTGCAAATCGACCAAGTTGAGCATCCTGAACAACTTTCCTGTGTGGAGTCATGCAAAGTTCGCAAAACCTTGGGAATTACAACTTTTTGGTGCAAAAGTGACGTCATAATTTGACCAAAAATCGTCGATTACCGCCAAAGTAAAACATTGGCGTGGTTCAAATTTGCACAGGCACACTCGGGTGGGGTATCCGCAAGAAGTTATCACGCTAATTCGGCTTTTCGGGGTGCCACGAAAATTAAAAAGGTCATTCCCCGCGCAGGGAAAAGAGAAGAGCGGCCATCTTGTTTTTCTAATACTCAACTCTGGAAATCGCGTTTTGACGGTGCAAATCGACCAAGTTGAGCATCCTGAACACATTTCCTGTGTGGAGTCATGCAAAATTCGCAAAACCTTGGGAATTACAACTTTTTTGTGCAAAAGTGACGTCATAATTTGACAAAAAAATCGTCGATTACCGCTAAAGTAAAACATTGACGGGGTTCAAATTTGCACCGGCACACTCGGGTGGGGTATCCGCAAGAAGTAATCACGCTAATTCGGTTTTTCAGGGTGGCTCGAAATTAAAAAGTTATTCTCCGGTCAGGGAAAATGGAGGAGAGGCCATCTTGTTTTTCTAATATTCAACTCTGGAAATCGCGTTTTGACGGTGCAAATCGACCAAGTTGAGCATCCTGAACAACTTTCCTGTGTTGAGTCATGCACAATTCGCAAAACCTTGGGAATTACAACTTTTTGGTGCAAAAGTGACGTCATAATTTGACCAAAAATCGTCGATTACCGCCAAAGTAAAACATTGACGGAGTTCAAATTTGCACCGGCACACTCGGGTGGGGTATCCGCAAGAAGTAATCACGCTAATTCGGTTTTTCGGGGTGCCACGAAAATTAAAAAGTTTATTCCCCGGGCTGAGAAAAGGGAAGAGCTTCCATCTTGTTTTTCTAAGAGTCAACTCTGGAAATCGCGTTTTGACGGTGCAAATCGACCAAGTTGAGCATCCTGAACAACTTTCCTGTGTGGAGTCATGCAAAGTTCGCAAAACCTTGGGAATTACAACTTTTTGGTGCAAAAGTGACGTCATAATTTGACCAAAAATCGTCGATTACCGCCAAAGTAAAACATTGGCGTGGTTCAAATTTGCACAGGCACACTCGGGTGGGGTATCCGCAAGAAGTTATCACGCTAATTCGGCTTTTCGGGGTGCCACGAAAATTAAAAAGGTCATTCCCCGCGCAGGGAAAAGAGAAGAGCGGCCATCTTGTTTTTCTAATAGTCAACTCTGGAAATCGCGTTTTGGTATCCGTAAGAAGTAATCACGCTAATTCGGCTTTTCGGGGTGCCTCGAAAATTAAAAAGGTTATTCCCCGGCTGGGAAAAGGGAAGAGCGGCCATCTTGTTTTTCTAATACTCAACTCTGGAAATCGCGTTTTGACGGTGCAAATCGACCAAGTTGAGCATCCTGAACACATTTCCTGTGTGGAGTCATG
Organism: Asterias amurensis; assembly: GCF_032118995.1. Lineage (NCBI taxonomy): Eukaryota > Metazoa > Echinodermata > Asteroidea > Forcipulatida > Asteriidae > Asterias > Asterias amurensis. The sequence goes on from NC_092655.1 coordinate 10,302,982, forward strand.
CAAAATTCGCAAAACCTTGGGAATTACAACTTTTTTGTGCAAAAGTGACGTCATAATTTGACAAAAAAATCGTCGATTACCGCTAAAGTAAAACATTGACGGGGTTCAAATTTGCACCGGCACACTCGGGTGGGGTATCCGCAAGAAGTAATCACGCTAATTCGGTTTTTCAGGGTGGCTCGAAAATTAAAAAGTTATTCTCCGGTCAGGGAAAATGGAGGAGAGGCCATCTTGTTTTTCTAATATTCAACTCTGGAAATCGCGTTTTGACGGTGCAAATCGACCAAGTTGAGCATCCTGAACAACTTTCCTGTGTTGAGTCATGCACAATTCGCAAAACCTTGGGAATTACAACTTTTTGGTGCAAAAGTGACGTCATAATTTGACCAAAAATCGTCGATTACCGCCAAAGTAAAACATTGACGGGGTTCAAATTTGCACCGGCACACTCGGGTGGGTATCCGCAAGAAGTAATCACGCTAATTCGGTTTTTCGGGGTGCCACGAAAATTAAAAAGTTTATTCCCCGGGCTGGGAAAAGGGAAGAGCTTCCATCTTGTTTTTCTAATAGTCAACTCTGGAAATCGCGTTTTGACGGTGCAAATCGACCAAGTTGAGCATCCTGAACAACTTTTCTGTGTGGAGTCATGCAAAATTCGCAAAACCTTGGGAATTACAACTTTTTGGTGCAAAAGTGACGTCATAATTTGACCAAAAATCGTCGATTACCGCCAAAGTAAAACATTGGCGTGCTTCAAATTTGCACCGGCACACTCGGGTGGGGTATCCGCAAGAAGTAATCACGCTAATTCGGCTTTTCGGGGTGCCTCGAAAATTAAAAGGTTATTCACCGGGCAGGGAAAAGGGAAGAGCGGCCATCTTGTTTTTCTAATAGTCAATTCTGGAAATCGCGTTTTGACGGTGCAAATCGACCAAGTTGAGCATCCTGAACAACTTTCCTGTGTGGAGTCATGCAAAATTCGCAAAACCTTGGAATTACAACTTTTTGGTGCAAAAGTGACGTCATAATTTGACCAAAAATCTTCGATTACCGCCAAAGTAAAACATTGACGGGGTTCAAATTTGCACCGGCACACTCGGGTGGGGTATCCGCAAGAAGTAATCACGCTAATTCGGTTTTTCGGGGTGCCACGAAAATTAAAAAGGTTATTTCCCGGGCAGGAAAAAGGAAGAGCGGCCATCTTGTTTTTCTAATAGTCAACTCTGGAAATCGCGTTTTGACGGTGCAAATCGACCAAGTTGAGCATCCTGAACAACTTTCCTGTGTGGAGTCATGCAAAATTCGCAAAACCTTGGGAATTACAACTTTTGGTGCAAAAGTGACGTCATAATTTGACCAAAAATCGTCGATTACCGCCAAAGTAAAACATTAACGGGGTTCAAATTTGCACAGGCACACTCGAGTGGGGTATCCGCAAGAAGTAATCACGCTAATTCGGCTTTTCAGGAGCTCAAAAATTAAAAGTTTATTCCCGGGCAGGGAAAAGGGAAGAGCGGCCATCTTGTTTTTCTAATAGTCAATTCTGGAAATCGCGTTTTGACGGTGCAAATCGACCAAGTTGAGCATCCTGAACAACTTTCCTGTGTGGAGTGATGCAAAATTCGCAAAACCTTGGGAATTACAACTTTTTGATGCAAAAGTGACGTCATAATTTGACCAAAAATCTTCGATTACCGCCAAAGTAAAACATTGACGGGGTTCAAATTTGCACCGGCACACTCGGGTGGGGTATCCGCAAGAAGTAATCACGCTAATTCGGTTTTTCGGGGTGCCACGAAAATTAAAAAGGTTATTCCCCGGGCAGGAAAAAGGGAAGAGCGGCCATCTTGTTTTTCTAATAGTCAACTCTGGAAATCGCGTTTTGACGGTGCAAATCGACCAAGTTGAGCATCCTGAACAACTTTCCTGTGTGGAGTCATGCAAAATTCGCAAAACCTTGGGAATTACAACTTTTTGGTGCAAAAGTGACGTCATAATTTGACCAAAAATCGTCGATTACCGCCAAAGTAAAACATTGACGGGGTTCAAATTTGCACCGGCACACTCGAGTGGGGTATCCGCAAGAAGTAATCACGCTAATTCGGCTTTTCGGGAGCTCGCAAATTAAAAAGTTTATTCCCCGGGCAGGGAAAAGAGAAGAGCGGCCATCTTGTTTTTTTAATAGTCAACTCTGGAAATCGCGTTTTGACGGTGCAAATCGACCAAGTTGAGCATCCTGAACAACTTTCCTGTGTGGAGTCATGCAAAATTCGCAAAACCTTGGGAATTACAACTTTTTGGTGCAAAAGTAACGTCATAATTTGACCAAAAATCGTCGATTACCGCCAAAGTAAAACATTAACGGGGTTCAAATTTGCACAGGCACACTCGAGTGGGGTATCCGCAAGAAGTAATCACGCTAATTCGGCTTTTCAGGAGCTCAAAAATTAAAAAGTTTATTCCCCGGGCAGGGAAAAGGGAAGAGCGGCCATCTTGTTTTTCTAATAGTCAATTCTGGAAATCGCGTTTTGACGGTGCAAATCGACCAAGTTGAGCATCCTGAACAACTTTCCTGTGTGGAGTCATGCAAAATTCGCAAAACCTTGGGAATTACAACTTTTTGGTGCAAAAGTGACGTCATAATTTGACCAAAAATCTTCGATTACCGCCAAAGTAAAACATTGACGGGGTTCAAATTTGCACCGGCACACTCGGGTGGGGTATCCGCAAGAAGTAATCACGCTAATTCGGTTTTTCGGGGTGCCACGAAAATTAAAAAGGTTATTCCCCGGGCAGGAAAAAGGGAAGAGCGGCCATCTTGTTTTTCTAATAGTCAACTCTGGAAATCGCGTTTTGACGGTGCAAATCGACCAAGTTGAGCATCCTGAACAACTTTCCTGTGTGGAGTCATGCAAAATTCGCAAAACCTTGGGAATTACAACTTTTTGGTGCAAAAGTGACGTCATAATTTGACCAAAAATCGTCGATTACCGCCAAAGTAAAACATTGACGGGGTTCAAATTTGCACCGGCACACTCGAGTGGGGTATCCGCAAGAAGTAATCACGCTAATTCGGCTTTTCGGGAGCTCGCAAATTAAAAAGTTTATTCCCCGGGCAGGGAAAAGAGAAGAGCGGCCATCTTGTTTTTTTAATAGTCAACTCTGGAAATCGCGTTTTGACGGTGCAAATCGACCAAGTTGAGCATCCTGAACAACTTTCCTGTGTGGAGTCACGGAAAATTCGCAAAACCTTGGGAATTACAACTTTTTGGTGCAAAAGTGACGTCATAATTTGACCAAAAATCTTCGATTACCGCCAAAGTAAAACATTGACGGGGTTCAAATTTGCACCGGCACACTCGGGTGGGGTATCCGCAAGAAGTAATCACGCTAATTCGGTTTTTCGGGGTGCCACGAAAATTAAAAAGGTTATTCCCCGGGCAGGAAAAAGGGAAGAGCGGCCATCTTGTTTTTCTAATAGTCAACTCTGGAAATCGCGTTTTGACGGTGCAAATCGACCAAGTTGAGCATCCTGAACAACTTTCCTGTGTGGAGTCATGCAAAATTCGCAAAACCTTGGGAATTACAACTTTTTGGTGCAAAAGTGACGTCATATATTGACCAAAAATCGTCGATTACCGCCAAAGTAAAACATTGGCGTGCTTCAAATTTGCACCGGCACACTCGAGTGGGGTATCCGCAAGAAGTAATCACGCTAGTTCGGCTTTTCGGGATGCCACGAAAATTAAAAAGGTTATTCCCCGGGTAAGAAAAAGGGAAGAGCGGCCATCTTGTTTTTCTAATATTCAACTCTGGAAATCGCGTTTTGACGGTGCAAATGGACCAAGTTGAGCATCCTGAACAACTTTCCTGTGTGGAGTCATGCAAAATTCGCAAAACCTTGGGAATTACAACTTTTTGGTGCAAAAGTGACGTCATAATTTGACCAAAAATCGTCGATTACCGCCAAAGTAAAACATTGACGGGGTTCAAATTTGCACCGGCACACTCGAGTGGGGTATCCGCAAGAAGTAATCACGCTAATTCGGCTTTTCGGGAGCTCGAAAATTAAAAAGTTTATTCCCCGGGCAGGGAAAAGGGAAGAGCGGCCATCTTGTTTTTCTAATAGTCAACTCTGGAACTCGCGTTTTGACGGTGCAAATCGACCAAGTTGAGCATCCTGAACAACTTTCCTGTGTGGAGTCATGCAAAATTCGCAAAACCTTGGGAATTACAACTTTTTGGTGCAAAAGTGACGTCATAATTTGACCAAAAATCGTCGATTACCGCCAAAGTAAAACATTAACGGGGTTCAAATTTGCACAGGCACACTCGAGTGGGGTATCCGCAAGAAGTAATCACGCTAATTCGGCTTTTCAGGAGCTCAAAAATTAAAAAGTTTATTCCCCGGGCAGGGAAAAGGGAAGAGCGGCCATCTTGTTTTTCTAATATTCAACAATGGAAATCGCGTTTTGACGGTGCAAATCGACCAAGTTGAGCATCCTGTACAACTTTCCTGTGTGGAGTCACGAAAAATTCGCAAAACCTTGGGAATTACAACTTTTTGGTGCAAAAGTGACGTCATAATTTGACCAAAAATCTTCGATTACCGCCAAAGTAAAACATTGACGGGGTTCAAATTTGCACCGGCACACTCGGGTGGGGTATCCGCAAGAAGTAATCACGCTAATTCGGTTTTTCGGGGTGCCACGAAAATTAAAAAGGTTATTCCCCGGGCAGGAAAAAGGGAAGAGCGGCCATCTTGTTTTTCTAATAGTCAACTCTGGAAATCGCGTTTTGACGGTGCAAATCGACCAAGTTGAGCATCCTGAACAACTTTCCTGTGTGGAGTCATGCAAAATTCGCAAAACCTTAGGAATTACAACTTTTTGGTGCAAAAGTGACGTCATATATTGACCAAAAATCGTCGATTACCGCCAAAGTAAAACATTGGCGTGCTTCAAATTTGCACCGGCACACTCGAGTGGGGTATCCGCAAGAAGTAATCACGCTAGTTCGGCTTTTCGGGGTGCCACGAAAATTAAAAAGGTTATTCCCCGGGTAAGAAAAAGGGAAGAGCGGCCATCTTGTTTTTCTAATATTCAACTCTGGAAATCGCGTTTTGACGGTGCAAATCGACCAAGTTGAGCATCCTGAACAACTTTCCTGTGTGGAGTCATGCAAAATTCGCAAAACCTTGGGAATTACAACTTTTTGGTGCAAAAGTGACGTCATAATTTGACCAAAAATCGTCGATTACCGCCAAAGTAAAACATTGACGGGGTTCAAATTTGCACCGGCACACTCGAGTGGGGTATCCGCAAGAAGTAATCACGCTAATTCGGCTTTTCGGGAGTTCGAAAATTAAAAAGTTTATTCCCCGGGCAGGGAAAAGGGAAGAGCGGCCATCTTGTTTTTTTAATAGTCAACTCTGGAAATCGCGTTTTGACGGTGCAAATCGACCAAGTTGAGCATCCTGAACAACTTTCCTGTGTGGAGTCATGCAAAATTCGCAAAACCTTGGGAATTACAACTTTTTGGTGCAAAAGTGACGTCATAATTTGACCAAAAATCGTCGTTTACCGCCAAAGTAAAACATTGGCGTGGTTCAAATTTGCACCGGCACACTCGGGTGGGGTATCCGCAAAAAGTAATCACGCTAGTTCGGCTTTTCGGGGTGCCACGAAAATTAAAAAGGTTATTCCCCGGGCAGGAAAAAGGGAAGAGCGGCCATCTTGTTTTTCTAATATTCAACAATGGAAATCGCGTTTTGACGGTGCAAATCGAACAAGTTGAGCATCCTGAACAACTTTCCTGTGTGGAGTCATGCAAAATTCGCAAAACCTTGGGAATTACAACTTTTTGGTGCAAAAGTGACGTCATAATTTGACCAAAAATCTTCGATTACCGCCAAAGTAAAACATTGACGGGGTTCAAATTTGCACCGGCACACTCGGGTGGGGTATCCGCAAGAAGTAATCACGCTAATTCGGTTTTTCGGGGTGCCACGAAAATTAAAAAGGTTATTCCCCGGGCAGGAAAAAGGGAAGAGCGGCCATCTTGTTTTTCTAATAGTCAACTCTGGAAATCGCGTTTTGACGGTGCAAATCGACCAAGTTGAGCATCCTGAACAACTTTCCTGTGTGGAGTCATGCAAAATTCGCAAAACCTTGGGAATTACAACTTTTTGGTGCAAAAGTGACGTCATAATTTGACCAAAAATCGTCGATTACCGCCAAAGTAAAACATTAACGGGGTTCAAATTTGCACAGGCACACTCGAGTGGGGTATCCGCAAGAAGTAATCACGCTAATTCGGCTTTTCAGGAGCTCAAAAATTAAAAAGTTTATTCCCCGGGCAGGGAAAAGGGAAGAGCGGCCATCTTGTTTTTCTAATAGTCAATTCTGGAAATCGCGTTTTGACGGTGCAAATCGACCAAGTTGAGCATCCTGAACAACTTTCCTGTGTGGAGTCATGCAAAATTCGCAAAACCTTGGGAATTACAACTTTTTGGTGCAAAAGTGACGTCATAATTTGACCCAAAATCGTCGATTACCGCCAAAGTAAAACATTGACGGGGTTCAAATTTGCACCGGCACACTCGAGTGGGGTATCCGCAAGAAGTAATCACGCTAATTCGGCTTTTCGGGAGCTCGAAAATTAAAAAGTTTATTCCCCGGGCAGGGAAAAGAGAAGAGCGGCCATGTTGTTTTTTTAATAGTCAACTCTGGAAATCGCGTTTTGACGGTGCAAATCGACCAAGTTGAGCATCCTGAACAACTTTCCTGTGTGGAGTCATGCAAAATTCGCAAAACCTTGGGAATTACAACTTTTTGGTGCAAAAGTGACGTCATAATTTGACCAAAAATCTTCGATTACCGCCAAAGTAAAACATTGACGGGGTTCAAATTTGCACCGGCACACTCGGGTGGGGTATCCGCAAGAAGTAATCACGCTAATTCGGTTTTTCGGGGTGCCACGAAAATTAAAAAGGTTATTCCCCGGGCAGGAAAAAGGGAAGAGCGGCCATCTTGTTTTTCTAATAGTCAACTCTGGAAATCGCGTTTTGACGGTGCAAATCGACCAAGTTGAGCATCCTGAACAACTTTCCTGTGTGGAGTCATGCAAAATTCGCAAAACCTTGGGAATTACAACTTTTTGGTGCAAAAGTGACGTCATAATTTGACCCAAAATCGTCGATTACCGCCAAAGTAAAACATTGACGGGGTTCAAATTTGCACCGGCACACTCGAGTGGGGTATCCGCAAGAAGTAATCACGCTAATTCGGCTTTTCGGGAGCTCGAAAATTAAAAAGTTTATTCCCCGGGCAGGGAAAAGAGAAGAGCGGCCATCTTGTTTTTTTAATAGTCAACTCTGGAAATCGCGTTTTGACGGTGCAAATCGACCAAGTTGAGCATCCTGAACAACTTTCCTGTGTGGAGTCACGCAAAATTCGCAAAACCTTGGGAATTACAACTTTTTGGTGCAAAAGTGACGTCATAATTTGACCAAAAATCTTCGATTACCGCCAAAGTAAAACATTGACGGGGTTCAAATTTGCACCGGCACACTCGGGTGGGGTATCCGCAAGAAGTAATCACGCTTATTCGGTTTTTCGGGGTGCCACGAAAATTAAAAAGGTTATTCCCCGGGCAGGAAAAAGGGAAGAGCGGCCATCTTGTTTTTCTAATAGTCAACTCCGGAAATCGCGTTTTGACGGTGCAAATCGACCAAGTTGAGCATCCTGAACAACTTTCCTGTGTGGAGTCATGCAAAATTCGCAAAACCTTGGGAATTACAACTTTTTGGTGCAAAAGTGACGTCATAATTTGACCAAAAATCGTCGATTACCGCCAAAGTAAAACATTGACGGGGTTCAAATTTGCACCGGCACACTCGAGTGGGGTATCCGCAAGAAGTAATCACGCTAATTCGGCTTTTCGGGAGCTCGAAAATTAAAAAGTTTATTCCCCGGGCAGGGAAAAGGGAAGAGCGGCCATCTTGTTTTTCTAATAGTCAATTCTGGAAATCGCGTTTTGACGGTGCAAATCGACCAAGTTGAGCATCCTGAACAACTTTCCTGTGTGGAGTCATGCAAAATTCGCAAAACCTTGGGAATTACAACTTTTTGGTGCAAAAGTGACGTCATAATTTGACCCAAAATCGTCGATTACCGCCAAAGTAAAACATTGACGGGGTTCAAATTTGCACCGGCACACTCGAGTGGGGTATCCGCAAGAAGTAATCACGCTAATTCGGCTTTTCGGGAGCTCGAAAATTAAAAAGTTTATTCCCCGGGCAGGGAAAAGAGAAGAGCGGCCATGTTGTTTTTTTAATAGTCAACTCTGGAAATCGCGTTTTGACGGTGCAAATCGACCAAGTTGAGCATCCTGAACAACTTTCCTGTGTGGAGTCACGCAAAATTCGCAAAACCTTGGGAATTACAACTTTTTGGTGCAAAAGTGACGTCATAATTTGACCAAAAATCTTCGATTACCGCCAAAGTAAAACATTGACGGGGTTCAAATTTGCACCGGCACACTCGGGTGGGGTATCCGCAAGAAGTAATCACGCTTATTCGGTTTTTCGGGGTGCCACGAAAATTAAAAAGGTTATTCCCCGGGCAGGAAAAAGGGAAGAGCGGCCATCTTGTTTTTCTAATAGTCAACTCTGGAAATCGCGTTTTGACGGTGCAAATCGACCAAGTTGAGCATCCTGAACAACTTTCCTGTGTGGAGTCATGCAAAATTCGCAAAACCTTGGGAATTACAACTTTTTGGTGCAAAAGTGACGTCATAATTTGACCAAAAATCGTCGATTACCGCCAAAGTAAAACATTGACGGGGTTCAAATTTGCACCGGCACACTCGAGTGGGGTATCCGCAAGAAGTAATCACGCTAATTCGGCTTTTCGGGAGCTCGAAAATTAAAAAGTTTATTCCCCGGGCAGGGAAAAGGGAAGAGCGGCCATCTTGTTTTTCTAATAGTCAATTCTGGAAATCGCGTTTTGACGGTGCAAATCGACCAAGTTGAGCATCCTGAACAACTTTCCTGTGTGGAGTCATGCAAAATTCGCAAAACCTTGGGAATTACAACTTTTTGGTGCAAAAGTGACGTCATAATTTGACCAAAAATCTTCGATTACCGCCAAAGTAAAACATTGACGGGGTTCAAATTTGCACCGGCACACTCGAGTGGGGTATCCGCAAGAAGTAATCACGCTAATTCGGCTTTTCGGGAGCTCGAAAATTAAAAATTTTATTCCCCGGGCAGGGAAAAGGGAAGAGCGGCCATCTTGTTTTTCTAATAGTCAACTCTGGAAATCGCGTTTTGACGGTGCAAATCGACCAAGTTGAGCATCCTGAACAACTTTCCTGTGTGGAGTCATGCAAAATTCGCAAAACCTTGGGAATTACAACTTTTTGGTGCAAAAGTGACGTCATAATTTGACCAAAAATCGTCGATTACCGCCAAAGTAAAACATTGACGGGGTTCAAATTTGCACCGGCACACTCGAGTGGGGTATCCGCAAGAAGTAATCACGCTAATTCGGCTTTTCGGGAGCTCGAAAATTAAAAAGTTTATTCCCCGGGCAGGGAAAAGGGAAGAGCGGCCATCTTGTTTTTCTAATAGTCAACTCTGGAAATCGCGTTTTGACGGTGCAAATCGACCAAGTTGAGCATCCTGAACAACTTTCCTGTGTGGAGTCATGCAAAATTCGCAAAACCTTGGGAATTACAACTTTTTGGTGCAAAAGTAACGTCATAATTTGACCAAAAATCGTCGATTACCGCCAAAGTAAAACATTAACGGGGTTCAAATTTGCACAGGCACACTCGAGTGGGGTATCCGCAAGAAGTAATCACGCTAATTCGGCTTTTCAGGAGCTCAAAAATTAAAAAGTTTATTCCCCGGGCAGGGAAAAGGGAAGAGCGGCCATCTTGTTTTTCTAATAGTCAATTCTGGAAATCGCGTTTTGACGGTGCAAATCGACCAAGTTGAGCATCCTGAACAACTTTCCTGTGTGGAGTCATGCAAAATTCGCAAAACCTTGGGAATTACAACTTTTTGGTGCAAAAGTGACGTCATAATTTGACCAAAAATCGTCGCTTACCGCCAAAGTAAAACATTGACTGGGTTCAAATTTGCACCGGCACACTCGGGTGGGGTATCCGCAAGAAGTAATCACGCTAATTCGGTTTTTCGGGGTGCCACGAAAATTAAAAAGGTTATTCCCCGGGCAGGAAAAAGGGAAGAGCGGCCATCTTGTTTTTCTAATAGTCAACTCTGGAAATCGCGTTTTGACGGTGCAAATCGACCAAGTTGAGCATCCTGAACAACTTTCCTGTGTGGAGTCATGCAAAATTCGCAAAACCTTGGGAATTACAACTTTTTGGTGCAAAAGTGACGTCATAATTTGACCAAAAATCGTCGATTACCGCCAAAGTAAAACATTGACGGGGTTCAAATTTGCACCGGCACTCTCGAGTGGGGTATCCGCAAGAAGTAATCACGCTAATTCGGCTTTTCGGGAGCTCGAAAATTAAGAAGTTTATTCCCCGGGCAGGGAAAAGGGAAGAGCGGCCATCTTGTTTTTCTAATAGTCAACTCTGGAAGTCGCGTTTTGACGGTGCAAATCGACCAAGTTGAGCATCCTGAACAACTTTCCTGTGTGGAGTCATGCAAAATTCGCAAAACCTTGGGAATTACAACTTTTTGGTGCAAAAGTGACGTCATAATTTGACCAAAAATCGTCGATTACCGCCAAAGTAAAACATTGACGGGGTTCCAATTTGCACCGGCACACTCGAGTGGGGTATCCGCAAGAAGTAATCACGCTAATTCGGCTTTTCGGGAGCTCGAAAATTAAAAAGTTTATTCCCCGGGCAGGGAAAAGGGAAGAGCGGCCATCTTGTTTTTCTAATAGTCAATTCTGGAAATCGCGTTTTGACGGTGCAAATCGACCAAGTTGAGCATCCTGAACAACTTTCCTGTGTGGAGTCATGCAAAATTCGCAAAACCTTGGGAATTACAACTTTTTGGTGCAAAAGTGACGTCATAATTTGACCAAAAATCTTCGATTACCGCCAAAGTAAAACATTGACGGGGTTCAAATTTGCACCGGCACACTCGAGTGGGGTATCCGCAAGAAGTAATCACGCTAATTCGGCTTTTCGGGAGCTCGAAAATTAAAAATTTTATTCCCCGGGCAGGGAAAAGGGAAGAGCGGCCATCTTGTTTTTCTAATAGTCAACTCTGGAAATCGCGTTTTGACGGTGCAAATCGACCAAGTTGAGCATCCTGAACAACTTTCCTGTGTGGAGTCATGCAAAATTCGCAAAACCTTGGGAATTACAACTTTTTGGTGCAAAAGTGACGTCATAATTTGACCAAAAATCTTCGATTACCGCCAAAGTAAAACATTGACGGGGTTCAAATTTGCACCGGCACACTCGGGTGGGGTATCCGCAAGAAGTAATCACGCTAATTCGGTTTTTCGGGGTGCCACGAAAATTAAAAAGGTTATTCCCCGGGCAGGAAAAAGGGAAGAGCGGCCATCTTGTTTTTCTAATAGTCAACTCTGGAAATCGCGTTTTGACGGTGCAAATCGACCAAGTTGAGCATCCTGAACAACTTTCCTGTGTGGAGTCATGCAAAATTCGCAAAACCTTGGGAATTACAACTTTTTGGTGCAAAAGTGACGTCATAATTTGACCAAAAATCTTCGATTACCGCCAAAGTAAAACATTGACGGGGTTCAAATTTGCACCGGCACACTCGAGTGGGGTATCCGCAAGAAGTAATCACGCTAATTCGGCTTTTCGGGAGCTCGAAAATTAAAAAGTTTATTCCCCGGGCAGGGAAAAGGGAAGAGCGGCCATCTTGTTTTTCTAATAGTCAACTCTGGAAATCGCGTTTTGACGGTGCAAATCGACCAAGTTGAGCATCCTGAACAACTTTCCTGTGTGGAGTCATGCAAAATTCGCAAAACCTTGGGAATTACAACTTTTTGGTGCAAAAGTAACGTCATAATTTGACCAAAAATCGTCGATTACCGCCAAAGTAAAACATTAACGGGGTTCAAATTTGCACAGGCACACTCGAGTGGGGTATCCGCAAGAAGTAATCACGCTAATTCGGCTTTTCAGGAGCTCAAAAATTAAAAAGTTTATTCCCCGGGCAGGGAAAAGGGAAGAGCGGCCATCTTGTTTTTCTAATAGTCAATTCTGGAAATCGCGTTTTGACGGTGCAAATCGACCAAGTTGAGCATCCTGAACAACTTTCCTGTGTGGAGTCATGCAAAATTCGCAAAACCTTGGGAATTACAACTTTTTGGTGCAAAAGTGACGTCATAATTTGACCAAAAATCGTCGCTTACCGCCAAAGTAAAACATTGACTGGGTTCAAATTTGCACCGGCACACTCGGGTGGGGTATCCGCAAGAAGTAATCACGCTAATTCGGTTTTTCGGGGTGCCACGAAAATTAAAAAGGTTATTCCCCGGGCAGGAAAAAGGGAAGAGCGGCCATCTTGTTTTTCTAATAGTCAACTCTGGAAATCGCGTTTTGACGGTGCAAATCGACCAAGTTGAGCATCCTGAACAACTTTCCTGTGTGGAGTCATGCAAAATTCGCAAAACCTTGGGAATTACAACTTTTTGGTGCAAAAGTGACGTCATAATTTGACCAAAAATCGTCGATTACCGCCAAAGTAAAACATTGACGGGGTTCAAATTTGCACCGGCACTCTCGAGTGGGGTATCCGCAAGAAGTAATCACGCTAATTCGGCTTTTCGGGAGCTCGAAAATTAAGAAGTTTATTCCCCGGGCAGGGAAAAGGGAAGAGCGGCCATCTTGTTTTTCTAATAGTCAACTCTGGAAGTCGCGTTTTGACGGTGCAAATCGACCAAGTTGAGCATCCTGAACAACTTTCCTGTGTGGAGTCATGCAAAATTCGCAAAACCTTGGGAATTACAACTTTTTGGTGCAAAAGTGACGTCATAATTTGACCAAAAATCGTCGATTACCGCCAAAGTAAAACATTGACGGGGTTCCAATTTGCACCGGCACATTCGAGTGGGGTATCCGCTAGAAGTAATCACGCTAATTCGGCTTTTCGGGAGCTCGAAAATTAAAAATTTTATTTCCCGGGCAGGGAAAAGGGAAGAGCGGCCATCTTGTTTTTCTAATAGTCAACTCTGGAAATCCCGTTTTGACGGTGCAAATCGACCAAGTTGAGCATCCTGAACAACTTTCCTGTGTGGAGTCATGCAAAATTCGCAAAACCTTGGAATTACAACTTTTTGGTGCAAAAGTAACGTCATAATTTGACCAAAAATCGTCGATTACCGCCAAAGTAAAACATTAACGGGGTTCAAATTTGCACAGGCACACTCGAGTGGGGTATCCGCAAGAAGTAATCACGCTAATTCGGCTTTTCAGGAGCTCGAAAATTAAAAATTTTATTCCCCGGGCAGGGAAAAGGGAAGAGCGGCCATCTTGTTTTTCTAATAGTCAACTCTGGAAATCGCGTTTTGACGGTGCAAATCGACCAAGTTGAGCATCCTGAACAACTTTCCTGTGTGGAGTCATGCAAAATTCGCAAAACCTTGGGAATTACAACTTTTTGGTGCAAAAGTGACGTCATAATTTGACCAAAAATCTTCGATTACCGCCAAAGTAAAACATTGACGGGGTTCAAATTTGCACCGGCACACTCGGGTGGGGTATCCGCAAGAAGTAATCACGCTAATTCGGTTTTTCGGGGTGCCACGAAAATTAAAAAGGTTATTCCCCGGGCAGGAAAAAGGGAAGAGCGGCCATCTTGTTTTTCTAATAGTCAACTCTGGAAATCGCGTTTTGACGGTGCAAATCGACCAAGTTGAGCATCCTGAACAACTTTCCTGTGTGGAGTCATGCAAAATTCGCAAAACCTTGGGAATTACAACTTTTTGGTGCAAAAGTGACGTCATAATTTGACCAAAAATCGTCGATTACCGCCAAAGTAAAACATTGACGGGGTTCAAATTTGCACCGGCACACTCGAGTGGGGTATCCGCAAGAAGTAATCACGCTAATTCGGCTTTTCGGGAGCTCGAAAATTAAAAAGTTTATTCCCCGGGCAGGGAAAAGGGAAGAGCGGCCATCTTGTTTTTCTAATAGTCAACTCTGGAAATCGCGTTTTGACGGTGCAAATCGACCAAGTTGAGCATCCTGAACAACTTTCCTGTGTGGAGTCATGCAAAATTCGCAAAACCTTGGGAATTACAACTTTTTGGTGCAAAAGTAACGTCATAATTTGACCAAAAATCGTCGATTACCGCCAAAGTAAAACATTAACGGGGTTCAAATTTGCACAGGCACACTCGAGTGGGGTATCCGCAAGAAGTAATCACGCTAATTCGGCTTTTCAGGAGCTCAAAAATTAAAAAGTTTATTCCCCGGGCAGGGAAAAGGGAAGAGCGGCCATCTTGTTTTTCTAATAGTCAATTCTGGAAATCGCGTTTTGACGGTGCAAATCGACCAAGTTGAGCATCCTGAACAACTTTCCTGTGTGGAGTCATGCAAAATTCGCAAAACCTTGGGAATTACAACTTTTTGGTGCAAAAGTGACGTCATAATTTGACCAAAAATCGTCGCTTACCGCCAAAGTAAAACATTGACTGGGTTCAAATTTGCACCGGCACACTCGGGTGGGGTATCCGCAAGAAGTAATCACGCTAATTCGGTTTTTCGGGGTGCCACGAAAATTAAAAAGGTTATTCCCCGGGCAGGAAAAAGGGAAGAGCGGCCATCTTGTTTTTCTAATAGTCAACTCTGGAAATCGCGTTTTGACGGTGCAAATCGACCAAGTTGAGCATCCTGAACAACTTTCCTGTGTGGAGTCATGCAAAATTCGCAAAACCTTGGGAATTACAACTTTTTGGTGCAAAAGTGACGTCATAATTTGACCAAAAATCGTCGATTACCGCCAAAGTAAAACATTGACGGGGTTCAAATTTGCACCGGCACTCTCGAGTGGGGTATCCGCAAGAAGTAATCACGCTAATTCGGCTTTTCGGGAGCTCGAAAATTAAGAAGTTTATTCCCCGGGCAGGGAAAAGGGAAGAGCGGCCATCTTGTTTTTCTAATAGTCAACTCTGGAAGTCGCGTTTTGACGGTGCAAATCGACCAAGTTGAGCATCCTGAACAACTTTCCTGTGTGGAGTCATGCAAAATTCGCAAAACCTTGGGAATTACAACTTTTTGGTGCAAAAGTGACGTCATAATTTGACCAAAAATCGTCGATTACCGCCAAAGTAAAACATTGACGGGGTTCCAATTTGCACCGGCACATTCGAGTGGGGTATCCGCTAGAAGTAATCACGCTAATTCGGCTTTTCGGGAGCTCGAAAATTAAAAATTTTATTTCCCGGGCAGGGAAAAGGGAAGAGCGGCCATCTTGTTTTTCTAATAGTCAACTCTGGAAATCCCGTTTTGACGGTGCAAATCGACCAAGTTGAGCATCCTGAACAACTTTCCTGTGTGGAGTCATGCAAAATTCGCAAAACCTTGGGAATTACAACTTTTTGGTGCAAAAGTAACGTCATAATTTGACCAAAAATCGTCGATTACCGCCAAAGTAAAACATTAACGGGGTTCAAATTTGCACAGGCACACTCGAGTGGGGTATCCGCAAGAAGTAATCACGCTAATTCGGCTTTTCAGGAGCTCAAAAATTAAAAAGTTTATTCCCCGGGCAGGGAAAAGGGAAGAGCGGCCATCTTGTTTTTCTAATAGTCAATTCTGGAAATCGCGTTTTGACGGTGCAAATCGACCAAGTTGAGCATCCTGAACAACTTTCCTGTGTGGAGTCATGCAAAATTCGCAAAACCTTGGGAATTACAACTTTTTGGTGCAAAAGTGACGTCATAATTTGACCAAAAATCTTCGATTACCGCCAAAGTAAAACATTGACGGGGTTCAAATTTGCACCGGCACACTCGGGTGGGGTATCCGCAAGAAGTAATCACGCTAATTCGGTTTTTCGGGGTGCCACGAAAATTAAAAAGGTTATTCCCCGGGCAGGAAAAAAGGAAGAGCGGCCATCTTGTTTTTCTAATAGTCAACTCTGGAAATCGCGTTTTGACGGTGCAAATCGACCAAGTTGAGCATCCTGAACAACTTTCCTGTGTGGAGTCATGCAAAATTCGCAAAACCTTGGGAATTACAACTTTTTGGTGCAAAAGTGACGTCATAATTTGACCAAAAATCGTCGATTACCGCCAAAGTAAAACATTGACGGGGTTCAAATTTGCACCGGCACTCTCGAGTGGGGTATCCGCAAGAAGTAATCACGCTAATTCGGCTTTTCGGGAGCTCGAAATTTAAGAAGTTTATTCCCCGGGCAGGGAAAAGGGAAGAGCGGCCATCTTGTTTTTCTAATAGTCAACTCTGGAAGTCGCGTTTTGACGGTGCAAATCGACCAAGTTGAGCATCCTGAACAACTTTCCTGTGTGGAGTCATGCAAAATTCGCAAAACCTTGGGAATTACAACTTTTTGGTGCAAAAGTGACGTCATAATTTGACCAAAAATCGTCGATTACCGCCAAAGTAAAACATTGACGGGGTTCAAATTTGCACCGGCACACTCGAGTGGGGTATCCGCAAGAAGTAATCACGCTAATTCGGCTTTTCGGGAGCTCGAAAATTAAAAAGTTTATTCCCCGGGCAGGGAAAAGGGAAGAGCGGCCATCTTGTTTTTCTAATAGTCAACTCTGGAAATCGCGTTTTGACGGTGCAAATCGACCAAGTTGAGCATCCTGAACAACTTTCCTGTGTGGAGTCATGCAAAATTCGCAAAACCTTGGGAATTACAACTTTTTGGTGCAAAAGTGACGTCATAATTTGACCAAAAATCGTCGATTACCGCCAAAGTAAAACATTGACGGGGTTCAAATTTGCACCGGCACTCTCGAGTGGGGTATCCGCAAGAAGTAATCACGCTAATTCGGCTTTTCGGGAGCTCGAAAATTAAGAAGTTTATTCCCCGGGCAGGGAAAAGGGAAGAGCGGCCATCTTGTTTTTCTAATAGTCAACTCTGGAAGTCGCGTTTTGACGGTGCAAATCGACCAAGTTGAGCATCCTGAACAACTTTCCTGTGTGGAGTCATGCAAAATTCGCAAAACCTTGGGAATTACAACTTTTTGGTGCAAAAGTGACGTCATAATTTGACCAAAAATCGTCGATTACCGCCAAAGTAAAACATTGACGGGGTTCCAATTTGCACCGGCACATTCGAGTGGGGTATCCGCTAGAAGTAATCACGCTAATTCGGCTTTTCAGGAGCTCGAAAATTAAAAATTTTATTTCCCGGGCAGGGAAAAGGGAAGAGCGGCCATCTTGTTTTTCTAATAGTCAACTCTGGAAATCCCGTTTTGACGGTGCAAATCGACCAAGTTGAGCATCCTGAACAACTTTCCTGTGTGGAGTCATGCAAAATTCGCAAAACCTTGGGAATTACAACTTTTTGGTGCAAAAGTAACGTCATAATTTGACCAAAAATCGTCGATTACCGCCAAAGTAAAACATTAACGGGGTTCAAATTTGCACAGGCACACTCGAGTGGGGTATCCGCAAGAAGTAATCACGCTAATTCGGCTTTTCAGGAGCTCAAAAATTAAAAAGTTTATTCCCCGGGCAGGGAAAAGGGAAGAGCGGCCATCTTGTTTTTCTAATAGTCAATTCTGGAAATCGCGTTTTGACGGTGCAAATCGACCAAGTTGAGCATCCTGAACAACTTTCCTGTGTGGAGTCATGCAAAATTCGCAAAACCTTGGGAATTACAACTTTTTGGTGCAAAAGTGACGTCATAATTTGACCAAAAATCTTCGATTACCGCCAAAGTAAAACATTGACGGGGTTCAAATTTGCACCGGCACACTCGGGTGGGGTATCCGCAAGAAGTAATCACGCTAATTCGGTTTTTCGGGGTGCCACGAAAATTAAAAAGGTTATTCCCCGGGCAGGAAAAAGGGAAGAGCGGCCATCTTGTTTTTCTAATAGTCAACTCTGGAAATCGCGTTTTGACGGTGCAAATCGACCAAGTTGAGCATCCTGAACAACTTTCCTGTGTGGAGTCATGCAAAATTCGCAAAACCTTGGGAATTACAACTTTTTGGTGCAAAAGTGACGTCATAATTTGACCAAAAATCGTCGATTACCGCCAAAGTAAAACATTGACGGGGTTCAAATTTGCACCGGCACTCTCGAGTGGGGTATCCGCAAGAAGTAATCACGCTAATTCGGCTTTTCGGGAGCTCGAAAATTAAGAAGTTTATTCCCCGGGCAGGGAAAAGGGAAGAGCGGCCATCTTGTTTTTCTAATAGTCAACTCTGGAAGTCGCGTTTTGACGGTGCAAATCGACCAAGTTGAGCATCCTGAACAACTTTCCTGTGTGGAGTCATGCAAAATTCGCAAAACCTTGGGAATTACAACTTTTTGGTGCAAAAGTGACGTCATAATTTGACAAAAAATCGTCGATTACCGCCAAAGTAAAACATTGACGGGGTTCCAATTTGCACCGGCACATTCGAGTGGGGTATCCGCTAGAAGTAATCACGCTAATTAGGCTTTTCGGGAGCTCGAAAATTAAAAATTTTATTTCCCGGGCAGGGAAAAGGGAAGAGCGGCCATCTTGTTTTTCTAATAGTCAACTCTGGAAATCCCGTTTTGACGGTGCAAATCGACCAAGTTGAGCATCCTGAACAACTTTCCTGTGTGGAGTCATGCAAAATTCGCAAAACCTTGGGAATTACAACTTTTTGGTGCAAAAGTAACGTCATAATTTGACCAAAAATCGTCGATTACCGCCAAAGTAAAACATTAACGGGGTTCAAATTTGCACCGGCACACTCGAGTGGGGTATCCGCAAGAAGTAATCACGCTAATTCGGCTTTTCAGGAGCTCAAAAATTAAAAAGTTTATTCCCCGGGCAGGGAAAAGGGAAGAGCGGCCATCTTGTTTTTCTAATAAGTCAATTCTGGAAATCGCGTTTTGACGGTGCAAATCGACCAAGTTGAGCATCCTGAACAACTTTCCTGTGTGGAGTCATGCAAAATTCGCAAAACCTTGGGAATTACAACTTTTTGGTGCAAAAGTGACGTCATAATTTGACCAAAAATCTTCGATTACCGCCAAAGTAAAACATTGACGGGGTTCAAATTTGCACCGGCACACTCGGGTGGGGTATCCGCAAGAAGTAATCACGCTAATTCGGTTTTTCGGGGTGCCACGAAAATTAAAAAGGTTATTCCCCGGGCAGGAAAAAGGGAAGAGCGGCCATCTTGTTTTTCTAATAGTCAACTCTGGAAATCGCGTTTTGACGGTGCAAATCGACCAAGTTGAGCATCCTGAACAACTTTCCTGTGTGGAGTCATGCAAAATTCGCAAAACCTTGGGAATTACAACTTTTTGGTGCAAAAGTGACGTCATAATTTGACCAAAAATCGTCGATTACCGCCAAAGTAAAACATTGACGGGGTTCCAATTTGCACCGGCACACTCGAGTGGGGTATCCGCTAGAAGTAATCACGCTAATTCGGCTTTTCGGGAGCTCGAAAATTAAAAATTTTATTCCCCGGGCAGGGAAAAGGGAAGAGCGGCCATCTTGTTTTTCTAATAGTCAACTCTGGAAATCCCGTTTTGACGGTGCAAATCGACCAAGTTGAGCATCCTGAACAACTTTCCTGTGTGGAGTCATGCAAAATTCGCAAAACCTTGGGAATTACAACTTTTTGGTGCAAATGTGACGTCATAATTTGACCAAAAATCTTCGATTACCGCCAAAGTAAAACATTGACGGGGTTCAAATTTGCACCGGCACACTCGGGTGGGGTATCCGCAAGAAGTAATCACGCTAATTCGGTTTTTTGGGGTGCCACGAAAATTAAAAAGGTTATTCCCCGGGCAGGTAAAAGGGAAGAGCGGCCATCTTGTTTTTCTAATAGTCAACTCTGGAAATCGCGTTTTGACGGTGCAAATCGACCAAGTTGAGCATCCTGAACAACTTTCCTGTGTGGAGTCATGCAAAATTCGCAAAACCTTGGGAATTACAACTTTTTTGTGCAAAAGTGACGTCATAATTTGACCAAAAATCGTCGATTACCGCCAAATTAAAACATTGACGGGGTTCAAATTTGCACCGGCACACTCGGGTGGGGTATCCGCAAGAAGTAATCACGCTAATTCGATTTTTCGGGGTGCCACGAAAATTAAAAAGTTTATTCCCCGGGCTGGGAAAAGGGAAGAGCGGCCATCTTATTTTTCTAATTGTCAACTCTGGAAATCGCATTTTGACGGTTCAAATCGACCAAGTTGAGCATCCTGAACAACTTTCCTGTGTGGAGTCATGCAAAATTCGCAAAACCTTGGGAATTACAACTTTTTGGTGCAAAAGTGACGTCATAATTTGACCAAAAATCGTCGATAACCGCCAAAGTAAAACATTGACGGGGTTCAAATTTTCACCGGCACACTCGAGTTGGGTATCCGCAAGAGGTAATCACGCTAACTCGGCTTTTCGGGGTGCCACGAAAATTAAAAAGTTTATTTCCCGGGCAGGGAAACGGGTAGATCGGCCATCTTGTTTTCTAAAAGTCAACTCTGGAAATCGCGTTTTGACGGTGCAAATCGACCAAGTTGAGCATCCTGAACAACTTTCCTGTGTGGAGTCATGCAAAATTCGCAAAACTTTGCGAATTACAACTTTTTTGTGCGAAAGTGACGTCATATATTGACAAAAAATCGTCGATTACCGCCAAAGTAAAACATTGACGGGGTTCAAATTTGCACCGGCACACTCGGGTGAGGTATCCGCAAGAAGTAATCACGCTAATTCGTTTTTTCGGGATGCCACGAAAATTAAAAAGTTTATTCCCCGGGCTGGGAAAAGGGAAGAGCGGCCATCTTATTTTTCTAATAGTCAACTCTGGAAATCGCATTTTGACGGTTCAAATCGACCAAGTTGAGCATCCTGAACAACTTTCGTGTGTGGAGTCATGCAAAATTCGCAAAACCTTGGGAATTACAACTTTTTGGTGCAAAAGTGACGTCATAATTTGACCAAAAATCGTCGATTACCGCCAAAGTAAAACATTGACGGGGTTCAAATTTGCACCGGCACACTCGAGTTGGGTATCCGCAAGAGGTAATCACGCTAACTCGGCTTTTCGGGGTGCCACGAAAATTAAAAAGTTTATTTCCCGGGCAGGAAAACGGGAAGATCGGCCATCTTGTTTTCTAAAAGTCAACTCTGGAAATCGCGTTTTGACGGTGCAAATCGACCAAGTTGAGCATCCTGAACAACTTTCCTGTGTGGAGTCATGCAAAATTCGCAAAACTTTGCGAATTACAACTTTTTTGTGCGAAAGTGACGTCATATATTGACAAAAAATCGTCGATTACCGCCAAAGTAAAACATTGACGGGGTTCAAATTTGCACCGGCACACTCGGGTGAGGTATCCGCAAGAGGTAATCACGCTAATTCGTTTTTTCGGGATGCCACGAAAATTAAAAAGTTTATTCCCCGGGCTGGGAAAAGGGAAGAGCGGCCATCTTATTTTTCTAATAGTCAACTCTGGAAATCGCATTTTGACGGTTCAAATCGACCAAGTTGAGCATCCTGAACAACTTTCGTGTGTGGAGTCATGCAAAATTCGCAAAACCTTGGGAATTACAACTTTTTGGTGCAAAAGTGACGTCATAATTTGACCAAAAATCGTCGATTAGCGCCAAAGTAAAACATTGACAGGGTTCAAATTTGCACCGGCACAACTCGGGTGAGGTATCCGCAAGAGGTAATCACGCTAATTCGTCTTTTCGGGGTGCCACGAAAATTACAAAGGTTATTTCCCGGGCAGGGAAACGGAAAGAGCGGCCATCTTGTTTTCTAAAAGTCAACTCTGGAAATCGCGTTTTGACGGTGCAAATCGACCAAGTTGAGCATCCTGAACAACTTTCCTGTGTGGAGTCATGCAAAATTCGCAAAACCTTGCGAATTACAAATTTTTTTGTGCAAAAGTGACGTCATATATTGACCAAAAATCGTCGATTACCGCCAAAGTAAAACATTGGCGTGGTTCAAATTTGCACCGGCATACTCGGGTGGGGTATCCGCAGGAAGTAATCACGCTAATTCGGCTTTTCGGGGTGCCTCGAAAATTAAAAAGGTTATTCCCCGGGCAGGGAAAAGGGAAGAGCGGCCATCTTGTTTTTCTAATAGTCAACTCTGGAAATCGCGTTTTGACGGTGCAAATCGACCAAGTTGAGCATCCTGAACAACTTTCATGTGTAGAGTCATGCAAAATTCGCAAAACCTTGGGAATTACAACTTTTTGGTGCAAAAGTGACGTCATAATTTGACCAAAAATCGTCGCTTACCGCCAAAGTAAAACATTGACGGGGTTCAAATTTGCACCGGCACACTCGGGTGGGGTATCCGCAAGAAGTAATCACGCTAATTCGATTTTTCGGGGTGCCACGAAAATTAAAAAGTTTATTCCCCGGGCTGGGAAAAGGGAAGAGCGGCCATCTTATTTTTCTAATTGTCAACTCTGGAAATCGCGTTTTGACGGTTCAAATCGACCAAGTTGAGCATCCTGAACAACTTTCCTGTGTGGAGTCATGCAAAATTCGCAAAACCTTGGGAGTTACACCTTTTTGGTGCAAAAGTGACGTCATAATTTGACCAAAAATCGTCGATTACCGCCAAAGTAAAACATTGGCGTGCTTTAAATTTGCACCGACACACTCGGGTGGGGTATCCGCAAGAAGTAATCACGCTAATTCGGCTTTTCGGGGTGCCTCGAAAATTAAAAAGGTTATTCCCCGGGCAGGGAAAAGGGAAGAGCGGCCATCTTGTTTTTCTAATAGTCAACTCTGGAAATCGCGTTTTGACGGTGCAAATCGACCAAGTTGAGCATCCTGAACAACTTTCCTGTGTGGAGTCATGCAAAATTAGCAAAACCTTGGGAGTTACACCTTTTTGGTGCAAAAGTGACGTCATAATTTGACCAAAAATCGTCGATTACCGCCAAAGTAAAACATTGGCGTGCTTTAAATTTGCACCGACACACTCGGGTGGGGTATCCGCAAGAAGTAATCACGCTAATTCGGCTTTTCGGGGTGCCTCGAAAATTAAAAAGGTTATTCCCCGGGCAGGGAAAAGGGAAGAGCGGCCATCTTGTTTTTCTAATAGTCAACTCTGGAAATCGCGTTTTGACGGTGCAAATCGACCAAGTTGAGCATCCTGAACAACTTTCCTGTGTGGAGTCATGCAAAATTCGCAAAACCTTGGGAATTACAACTTTTTGGTGCAAAAGTGACGTCATATATTGACAGAAAATCGTCGATTACCGCCAAAGTAAAACATTGGCGTGGTTCAAATTTGCACCGGCACACTCGGGTGGGGTATCCGCAAGAGGTAATCACGCTAATTCGGCTTTTCGGGGTGCCACGAAAATTAAAAAGTTTATTTCCCGGGCAGGGAAAAGCGAAGAGCGGCCATCTTGTTTTTCTAATAGTCAACTGTGGAAATCGCGTTTTGACGGTGCAAATCGACCAAGTTGAGCATCCTGAACAACTTTCCTGTGTGGAGTCATGCAAAATTCGCAAAACCTTGGGAATTACAACTTTTTGGTGCAAAAGTGACGTCATAATTTGACCAAAAATCGTCGATTACCGCCAAAGTAAAACATTGGCGTGGTTCAAATTTGCACCGGCACACTCGGGTGGGGTATCCGCAAGAAGTAATCACGCTAGTTCGGCTTTTCGGGGTGCCACGAAAATTAAAAAGGTTATTACCCGGGCAGGAAAAAGGGAAGAGCGGCCATCTTGTTTTTCTAATAGTCAACTCTGGAAATCGCGTTTTGACGGTGCAAATCGACCAAGTTGAGCATCCTGAACAACTTTCCTGTGTGGAGTCATGTAAAATTCGCAAAACCTTGGGAATTACAACTTTTTGGTTAAAAGTGACGTCATAATTCGACCAAAAATCGTCGATTACCGCCAAAGTAAAACATTGACGGGGTTCAAATTTGCACCGGCACACTCGAGTGGGGTATCCGCAAGAAGTAATATGCTAATTCGTTTTTTCGGGATGCCACGAAAATTAAAAAGTTTATTCCCCGGGCTGGGAAAAGGGAAGAGCGGCCATCTTATTTTTCTAATAGTCAACTCTGGAAATCGCATTTTGACGGTTCAAATCGACCAAGTTGAGCATCCTGAACAACTTTCCTGTGTGGAGTCATGCAAAATTCGCAAAACCTTGGGAATTACAACTTTTTGGTGCAAAAGTGACGTCATATATTGACAAAAAATCGTCGTTTACCGCCAAAGTAAAACATTGGCGTGGTTCAAATTTACACCGGCACACTCGGGTGGGGTATCCGCAAGAGGTAATCACGCTAATTCGGCTTTTCGGGGTGCCACGAAAATTAAAAAGGTTATTTCCCGGGCAGGGAAAAGCGAAGAGCGGCCATCTTGTTTTTCTAATAGTCAACTCTGGAAATCGCGTTTTGACGGTGCAAATCGACCAAGTTGAGCATCCTGAACAACTTTCCTGTGTGGAGTCATGCAAAATTCGCAAAACATTGGGAATTACAACTTTTTGGTGCAAAAGTGACGTCATAATTTGACCAAAAATCGTCGATTACCGCCAAAGTAAAACATTGGCGTGGTTCAAATTTGCACCGGCACACTCGGGTGGGGTATCCGCAAGAAGTAATCACGCTAGTTCGGCTTTTCGGGGTGCCACGAAAATTAAAAAGGTTATTACCCGGGCAGGAAAAAGGGAAGAGCGGCCATCTTGTTTTTCTAATAGTCAACTCTGGAAATCGCGTTTTGACGGTGCAAATCGACCAAGTTGAGCATCCTGAACAACTTTCCTGTGTGGAGTCATGTAAAATTCGCAAAACCTTGGGAATTACAACTTTTTGGTGCAAAAGTGACGTCATAATTCGACCAAAAATCGTCGATTACCGCCAAAGTAAAACATTGACGGGGTTCAACTTTGCACCGGCACACTCGAGTGGGGTATCTGCAAGAAGTAATATGTTAATTCGTTTTTTCGGGATGCCACGAAAATTAAAAAGTTTATTACCCGGGCTGGGAAAAGGGAAGAGCGGCCATCTTATTTTTCTAATAGTCAACTCTGGAAATCGCATTTTGACGGTTCAAATCGACCAAGTTGAGCATCCTGAACAACTTTCGTGTGTGGAGTCATGCAAATTTCGCAAAACCTTGGGAATTACAACTTTTTGGTGCAAAAGTGACGTCATAATTTGACCAAAAATCGTCGATTACCGCCAAAGTAAAACATTGACGGGGTTCAAATTTGCACCGGCATACTCGGGTGAGGTATCCGCAAGAGGTAATCACGCTAATTCGTCTTTTCGGGATGCCACGAAAATTACAAATGTTATTTCCCGGGCAGGGAAACGGAAAGAGCGGCCATCTTGTTTTCTAAAAGTCAACTCTGGAAATCGCGTTTTGACGGTGCAAATCGACCAAGTTGAGCATCCTGAACAACTTTCCTGTGTGGAGTCATGCAAAATTCGCAAAACTTTGCGAATTACAAATTTTTTTGTGCAAAAGTGACGTCATATATTGACCAAAAATCGTCGATTACCGCCAAAGTAAAACATTGGCGTGGTTCAAATTTGCACCGGCATACTCGGGTGGGGTATCCGCAGGAAGTAATCACGCTAATTCGGCTTTTCGGGGTGCCTCGAAAATTAAAAAGGTTATTCCCCGGGCAGGGAAAAGGGAAGAGCGGCCATCTTGTTTTTCCAATAGTCAACTCTGGAAATCGCGTTTT
Source organism: Asterias amurensis (assembly GCF_032118995.1). Taxonomy (NCBI): domain Eukaryota; kingdom Metazoa; phylum Echinodermata; class Asteroidea; order Forcipulatida; family Asteriidae; genus Asterias; species Asterias amurensis. The sequence goes on from NC_092655.1 coordinate 10,328,838, forward strand.
GACGGTGCAAATCGACCAAGTTGAGCATCCTGAACAACTTTCCTGTGTGGAGTCATGCAAAATTCGCAAAACCTTGGGAATTACAACTTTTTTGTGCAAAAGTGACGTCATAATTTGACCAAAAATCGTCGCTTACCGCCAAAGTAAAACATTGACGGGGTTCAAATTTGCACCGGCACACTCCGGTGGGGTATCCGCAAGAAGTAATCACGCTAATTCGATTTTTCGGGGTGCCACGAAAATTAAAACGTTTATTCCCCGGGCTGGGAAAAGGGAAGAGCGGCCATCTTATTTTTCTAATTGTCAACTCTGGAAATCGCGTTTTGACGGTGCAAATCGACCAAGTTGAGCATCCTGAACAACTTTCCTGTGTGGAGTCATGCAAAATTCGCAAAACCTTGGGAGTTACACCTTTTTGGTGCAAAAGTGACGTCATAATTTGACCAAAAATCGTCGATTACCGCCAAAGTAAAACATTAGCGTGCTTTAAATTTGCACCGACACACTCGGGTGGGGTATCCGCAAGAAGTAATCACGCTAATTCGGCTTTTCGGGGTGCCTCGAAAATTAAAAAGGTTATTCCCCGGGCAGGGAAAAGGGAAGAGCGGCCATCTTGTTTTTCTAATAGTCAACTCTGGAAATCGCGTTTTGACGGTGCAAATCGACCAAGTTGAGCATCCTGAACAACTTTCCTGTGTGGAGTCATGCAAAATTCGCAAAACCTTGGGAATTACAACTTTTTGGTGCAAAAGTGACGTCATAATTTGACCAAAAATCGTCGCTTACCGCCAAAGTAAAACATTGGCGGGGTTCAAATTTGCACCGGCACACTCGGGTGGGGTATCCGCAAGAAGTAATCACGCTAATTCGATTTTTCGGGGTGCCACGAAAATTAAAAAGTTTATTCCCCGGGCTGGGAAAAGGGAAGAGCGGCCATCTTATTTTTCTAATTGTCAACTCTGGAAATCGCATTTTGACGGTTCAAATCGACCAAGTTGACGTCCTGAACAACTTTCCTGTGTGGAGTCATGCAAAATTCGCAAAACTTTGCGAATTACAACTTTATTGTGCAAAAGTGACGTCATAATTTGACCAAAAATCGTCGATTACCGCCAAAGTAAAACATTGGCGTGGTTCAAATTTGCACCGGCACACTCGGGTGGGGTATCCGCAAGAAGTAATCACGCTAGTTCGGCTTTTCGGGGTGCCACACTCGGGTGGGTGATTACTTCTTGCGGATACCCCACTCGAGTGTGCCGGTGCAAATTTGAACCCCGTCAATGTTTTACTTTGGCGGTAATCGAAGATTTTTGGTCAAATTATGACGTCACTTTTGCACCAAAAAGTTGTAATTCCCAAGTTTTGCGAATTTTGCATGACTCCACACAGGAAAGTTGTTCAGGATGCTCAACTTGGTCGATTTGCACCGTCAAAACGGGATTTCCAGAGTTGACTATTAGAAAAACAAGATGGCCGCTCTTCCCTTTTCCCTGCTCGGGGAATAAAATTTTTAATTTTCGAGCTCCCGAAAAGCCGAATTAGCGTGATTACTTCTTGCGGATACCCCACTCGAGTGTGCCGGTGCAAATTTGAACCCCGTCAATGTTTTACTTTGGCGGTAATCGACGATTTTTGGTCAAATTATGACGTAACTTTTGCACCAAAAAGTTGTAATTCCCAAGGTTTTGCGAATTTTGCATGACTCCACACAGGAAAGTTGTTCAGGATGCTCAACTTGGTCGATTTGCACCGTCAAAACGGGATTTCCAGAGTTGACTATTAGAAAAACAAGATGGCCGCTCTTCCCTTTTCCCTGCCAGGGGAATAAACTTTTTAATTTTCGAGCTCCCGAAAAGCCGAATTAGCGTGATTACTTCTTGCGGATACCCCACCCGAGTGTGCCGGTGCAAATTTGAATCCCGTCAATGTTTTACTTTGGCGGTAATCGAAGATTTTTGGTCAAATTATGACGTCACTTTTGCACCAAAAAGTTGTAATTCCCAAGGTTTTGCGAATTTTGCATGACTCCACACAGGAAAGTTGTTCAGGATGCTCAACTTGGTCGATTTGCACCGTCAAAACGCGATTTCCAGAGTTGACTATTAGAAAAACAAGATGGCCGCTCTTCCCTTTTCCCTTCCCGGGGAATAAACTTTTTAATTTTCGAGGCACCCCGAAAAGCCGAATTAGCGTGATTACTTTATGCGGATACCCCACTCGAGTGTGCCGGTGCAAATTTGAACCCCGTCATGTTTTACTTTGGCGGTAATCGAAGATTTTTGGTCAAATTATGACGTCACTTTTGCACCAAAAAGTTGTAATTCCCAAGTTTTGCGAATTTTGCATGACTCCACACAGGAAAGTTGTTCAGGATGCTCAACTTGGTCGATTTGCACCGTCAAAACGGGATTTCCAGAGTTGACTATTAGAAAAACAAGATGGCCGCTCTTCCCTTTTCCCTGCTCGGGGAATAAAATTTTTAATTTTCGAGCTCCCGAAAAGCCGAATTAGCGTGATTACTTCTTGCGGATACCCCACTCGAGTGTGCCGGTGCAAATTTGAACCCCGTCAATGTTTTACTTTGGCGGTAATCGACGATTTTTGGTCAAATTATGACGTCACTTTTGCACCAAAAAGTTGTAATTCCCAAGGTTTTGCGAATTTTGCATGACTCCACACAGGAAAGTTGTTCAGGATGCTCAACTTGGTCGATTTGCACCGTCAAAACGGGATTTCCAGAGTTGACTATTAGAAAAACAAGATGGCCGCTCTTCCCTTTTCCCTGCCCGGGGAATAAACTTTTTAATTTTCGAGCTCCCGAAAAGCCGAATTAGCGTGATCACTTCTTGCGGATACCCCACCCGAGTGTGCCGGTGCAAATTTGAACCCCGTCAATGTTTTACTTTGGCGGTAATCGACGATTTTTGGTCAAATTATGACGTCACTTTTGCACCAAAAAGTTGTAATTCCCAAGGTTTTGCGAATTTTGCATGACTCCACACAGGAAAGTTGTTCAGGATGCTCAACTTGGTCGATTTGCACCGTCAAAATGGGATTTCCAGAGTTGACTATTAGAAAAACAAGATGGCCGCTCTTCCCTTTTCCCTGCCCGGGGAATAAACTTTTTAATTTTCGAGCTCCCGAAAAGCCGAATTAGCGTGATTACTTCTTGCGGATACCCCACTCGAGTGTGCCGGTGCAAATTTGAACCCCGTCAATGTTTTACTTTGGCGGTAATCGACGATTTTTGGTCAAATTATGACGTCACTTTTGCACCAAAAAGTTGTAATTCCCAAGGTTTTGCGAATTTTGCATAACTCCACACAGGAAAGTTGTTCAGGATGCTCAACTTGGTCGATTTGCACCGTCAAAACGCGATTTCCAGAGTTGACTATTAGAAAAACAAGATGGCCGCTCTTCCCTTTTTCCTGCCCGGGGAATAACCTTTTTAATTTTCGTGGCACCCCGAAAAGCCGAATTAGCGTGATTACTTCTTGCGGATACCCCACCCGAGTGTGCCGGTGCAAATTTGAAGCACGCCAATGTTTTACTTTGGCGGTAATCGACGATTTTTGGTCAATATATGACGTCACTTTTGCACCAAAAAGTTGTAATTCCCAAGGTTTTGCGAATTTTGCATGACTCCACACAGGAAAGTTGTTCAGGATGCTCAACTTGGTCGATTTGCACCGTCAAAACGCGATTTCCAGAGTTGACTATTAGAAAAACAAGATGGCCGCTCTTCCCTTTTCCCTGCCCGGGGAATAAACTTTTTAATTTTCGAGCTCCCGAAAAGCCGAATTAGCGTGATTACTTCTTGTGGATACCCCACTCGAGTGTGCCGGTGCAAATTTGAACCCCGTCAATGTTTTACTTTGGCGATAATCGAAGTTTTTTGGTCAAATTATGACGTCACTTTTGCACCAAAAAGTTGTAATTCCCAAGGTTTTGCGAATTTTGCATGACTCCACACAGGAAAGTTGTTCAGGATGCTCAACTTGGTCGATTTGCACCGTCAAAACGCGATTTCCAGAGTTGACTATTAGAAAAACAAGATGGCCGCTCTTCCCTTTTCCCTGCCCGGGGAATAAACTTTTTAATTTTCGAGGCACCCCGAAAAGCCGAATTAGCGTGATTACTTCTTGCGGATACCCCACTCGAGTGTGCCGGTGCAAATTTGAACCCCGTCAATGTTTTACTTTGGCGGTAATCGACGATTTTTGGTCAAATTATGACGTCACTTTTGCACCAAAAAGTTGTAATTCCCAAGGTTTTGCGAATTTTGCATGACTCCACACAGGAAAGTTGTTCAGGATGCTCAACTTGGTCGATTTGCACCGTCAAAACGCGATTTCCAGAGTTGACTATTAGAAAAACAAGATGGCCGCTCTTCCCTTTTTCCTGTACGGGGAATAACCTTTTTAATTTTCGTGGCACCCCGAAAAACCGAATTAGCGTGATTACTTCTTGCGGATACCCCACCCGAGTGTGCCGGTGCAAATTTGAACCCCGTCAATGTTTTACTTTGGCGGTAATCGAAGATTTTTGGTCAAATTATGACGTCACTTTTGCACCAAAAAGTTGTAATTCCCAAGGTTTTGCGAATTTTGCATGACTCCACACAGGAAAGTTGTTCAGGATGCTCAACTTGGTCGATTTGCACCGTCAAAACGGGATTTGCAGAGTTGACTATTAGAAAAACAAGATGGCCGCTCTTCCCTTTTCCCTGCCCGGGGAATAAACTTTTTAATTTTCGAGCTCCCGAAAAGCCGAGTTAGCGTGATTACTTCTTGCGGATACCCCACCCGAGTGTGCCGGTGCAAATTTGAACCCCGTCAATGTTTTACTTTGGCGGTAATCGAAGATTTTTGGTCAAATTATGACGTCACTTTTGCACCAAAAAGTTGTAATTCCCAAGGTTTTGCGAATTTTGCATGACTCCACACAGGAAAGTTGTTCAGGATGCTCAACTTGGTCGATTTGCACCGTCAAAACGCGATTTCCAGAATTGTCTATTAGAAAAACAAGATGGCCGCTCTTCCCTTTTCCCTGCCCGGGGAATAAACTTTTTAATTTTCGAGCTCCCGAAAAGCCGAATTAGCGTGATTACTTCTTGCGGATACCCCACTCGAGTGTGCCGGTGCAAATTTGAACCCCGTCAATGTTTTACTTTGGCGGTAATCGACGATTTTTGGTCAAATTATGACGTCACTTTTGCACCAAAAAGTTGTAATTCCCAAGGTTTTGCGAATTTTGCATGACTCCACACAGGAAAGTTGTTCAGGATGCTCAACTTGGTCGATTTGCACCGTCAAAACGCGATTTCCAGAGTTGACTATTAGAAAAACAAGATGGCCGCTCTTCCCTTTTCCCTGCCCGGGGAATAAACTTTTTAATTTTCGAGGCACCCCGAAAAGCCGAATTAGCGTGATTACTTCTTGCGGATACCCCACTCGAGTGTGCCGGTGCAAATTTGAACCCCGTCAATGTTTTACTTTGGCGGTAATCGAAGATTTTGGGTCAAATTATGACGTCACTTTTGCACCAAAAAGTTGTAATTCCCAAGTTTTGCGAATTTTGCATGACTCCACACAGGAAAGTTGTTCAGGATGCTCAACTTGGTCGATTTGCACCGTCAAAACGGGATTTCCAGAGTTGACTATTAGAAAAACAAGATGGCCGCTCTTCCCTTTTCCCTGCTCGGGGAATAAAATTTTTAATTTTCGAGCTCCCGAAAAGCCGAATTAGAGTGATTACTTCTTGCGGATACCCCACTCGAGTGTGCCGGTGCAAATTTGAACCCCGTCAATGTTTTACTTTGGCGGTAATCGACGATTTTTGGTCAAATTATGACGTCACTTTTGCACCAAAAAGTTGTAATTCCCAAGGTTTTGCGAATTTTGCATGACTCCACACAGGAAAGTTGTTCAGGATGCTCAACTTGGTCGATTTGCACCGTCAAAACGCGATTTCCAGAGTTGACTATTAGAAAAACAAGATGGCCGCTCTTCTCTTTTCCCTGCTCGGGGAATAAAATTTTTAATTTTCGAGCTCCCGAAAAGCCGAATTAGAGTGATTACTTCTTGCGGATACCCCACTCGAGTGTGCCGGTGCAAATTTGAACCCCGTCAATGTTTTACTTTGGCGGTAATCGACGATTTTTGGTCAAATTATGACGTCACTTTTGCACCAAAAAGTTGTAATTCCCAAGGTTTTGCGAATTTTGCATGACTCCACACAGGAAAGTTGTTCAGGATGCTCAACTTGGTCGATTTGCACCGTCAAAACGCGATTTCCAGAGTTGACTATTAGAAAAACAAGATGGCCGCTCTTCTCTTTTCCCTGCCCGGGGAATAAAATTTTTAATTTTCGAGCTCCCGAAAAGCCGAATTAGCGTGATTACTTCTTGTGGATACCCCACTCGAGTGTGCCGGTGCAAATTTGAACCCCGTCAATGTTTTACTTTGGCGGTAATCGAAGTTTTTTGGTCAAATTATGACGTCACTTTTGCACCAAAAAGTTGTAATTCCCAAGGTTTTGCGAATTTTGCATGACTCCACACAGGAAAGTTGTTCAGGATGCTCAACTTGGTCGATTTGCACCGTCAAAACGGGATTTCCAGAGTTGACTATTAGAAAAACAAGATGGCCGCTCTTCCCTTTTCCCTGCCCGGGGAATAAACTTTTTAATTTTCGAGCTCCCGAAAAGCCGAATTAGCGTGATTACTTCTTGCGGATACCCCACCCGAGTGTGCCGGTGCAAATTTGAACCCCGTCAATGTTTTACTTTGGCGGTAATCGAAGATTTTTGGTCAAATTATGACGTCACTTTTGCACCAAAAAGTTGTAATTCCCAAGGTTTTGCGAATTTTGCATGACTCCACACAGGAAAGTTGTTCAGGATGCTCAACTTGGTCGATTTGCACCGTCAAAACGGGATTTCCAGAATTGACTATTAGAAAAACAAGATGGCCGCTCTTCCCTTTTCCCTGCCCGGGGAATAAACTTTTTAATTTTCGAGCTCCCGAAAAGCCGAATTAGCGTGATTACTTCTTGCGGATACCCCACTCGAGTGTGCCGGTGCAAATTTGAACCCCGTCAATGTTTTACTTTGGCGGTAATCGACGATTTTTGGTCAAATTATGACGTCACTTTTGCACCAAAAAGTTGTAATTCCCAAGGTTTTGCGAATTTTGCATGACTCCACACAGGAAAGTTGTTCAGGATGCTCAACTTGGTCGATTTGCACCGTCAAAACGCGATTTCCAGAGTTGACTATTAGAAAAACAAGATGGCCGCTCTTCTCTTTTCCCTGCCCGGGGAATAAACTTTTTAATTTTCGAGCTCCCGAAAAGCCGAATTAGCGTGATAACTTCTTGTGGATACCCCACTCGAGTGTGCCGGTGCAAATTTGAACCCCGTCAATGTTTTACTTTGGCGGTAATCGAAGTTTTTTGGTCAAATTATGACGTCACTTTTGCACCAAAAAGTTGTAATTCCCAAGGTTTTGCGAATTTTGCATGACTCCACACAGGAAAGTTGTTCAGGATGCTCAACTTGGTCGATTTGCACCGTCAAAACGCGATTTCCAGAGTTGACTATTAGAAAAACAAGATGGCCGCTCTTCCCTTTTCCCTGCCCGGGGAATAAACTTTTTAATTTTCGAGGCACCCCGAAAAGCCGAATTAGCGTGATTACTTCTTGCGGATACCCCACTCGAGTGTGCCGGTGCAAATTTGAACCCCGTCAATGTTTTACTTTGGCGGTAATCGAAGATTTTGGGTCAAATTATGACGTCACTTTTGCACCAAAAAGTTGTAATTCCCAAGTTTTGCGAATTTTGCATGACTCCACACAGGAAAGTTGTTCAGGATGCTCAACTTGGTCGATTTGCACCGTCAAAACGGGATTTCCAGAGTTGACTATTAGAAAAACAAGATGGCCGCTCTTCCCTTTTCCCTGCTCGGGGAATAAAATTTTTAATTTTTGAGCTCCCGAAAAGCCGAATTAGAGTGATTACTTCTTGCGGATACCCCACTCGAGTGTGCCGGTGCAAATTTGAACCCCGTCAATGTTTTACTTTGGCGGTAATCGACGATTTTTGGTCAAATTATGACGTCACTTTTGCACCAAAAAGTTGTAATTCCCAAGGTTTTGCGAATTTTGCATGACTCCACACAGGAAAGTTGTTCAGGATGCTCAACTTGGTCGATTTGCACCGTCAAAACGGGATTTCCAGAGTTGACTATTAGAAAAACAAGATGGCCGCTCTTCCCTTTTCCCTGCCCGGGGAATAAACTTTTTAATTTTCGAGCTCCCGAAAAGCCGAATTAGCGTGATTACTTCTTGCGGATACCCCACCCGAGTGTGCCGGTGCAAATTTGAACCCCGTCAATGTTTTACTTTGGCGGTAATCGAAGATTTTTGGTCAAATTATGACGTCACTTTTGCACCAAAAAGTTGTAATTCCCAAGGTTTTGCGAATGTTGCATGACTCCACACAGGAAAGTTGTTCAGGATGCTCAACTTGGTCGATTTGCACCGTCAAAACGCGATTTCCAGAGTTGACTATTAGGAAAACAAGATGGCCGCTCTTCCCTTTTTCCTGCCCGGGGAATAACCTTTTTAATTTTCGTGGCACCCCGAAAAACCGAATTAGCGTGATTACTTCTTGCGGATACCCCACTCGAGTGTGCCGGTGCAAATTTGAACCCCGTCAATGTTTTACTTTGGCGGTAATCGAAGATTTTTGGTCAAATTATGACGTCACTTTTGCACCAAAAAGTTGTAATTCCCAAGGTTTTGCGAATTTTGCATGACTCCACACAGGAAAGTTGTTCAGGATGCTCAACTTGGTCGATTTGCACCGTCAAAACGCGATTTCCAGAGTTGACTATTAGAAAAACAAGATGGCCGCTCTTCCCTTTTTCCTGCCCGGGGAATAACCTTTTTAATTTTCGTGGCACCCCGAAAAACCGAATTAGCCTGATTACTTCTTGCGGATACCCCACCCGAGTGTGCCGGTGCAAATTTGAACCCCGTCAATGTTTTACTTTGGCGGTAATCGAAGATTTTTGGTCAAATTATGACGTCACTTTTGCACCAAAAAGTTGTAATTCCCAAGGTTTTGCGAATTTTGCATGACTCCACACAGGAAAGTTGTTCAGGATGCTCAACTTGGTCGATTTGCACAGTCAAAACGCGATTTCCAGAGTTGACTATTAGTAAAACAAGATGGCCGCTCTTCCCTGTTCCCTGCCCGGGGAATAAACTTTTTAATTTTCGAGCTCCCGAAAAGCCGAATTAGCGTGATTACTTCTTGCGGATACCCCACTCGAGTGTGCCGGTGCAAATTTGAACCCCGTCAATGTTTTACTTTGGCGGTAATCGACGATTTTTGGTCAAATTATGACGTCACTTTTGCACCAAAAAGTTGTAATTCCCAAGGTTTTGCGAATTTTGCATGACTCCACACAGGAAAGTTGTTCAGGATGCTCAACTTGGTCGATTTGCACCGTCAAAACGCGATTTCCAGAGTTGACTATTAGTAAAACAAGATGGCCGCTCTTCCCTGTTCCCTGCACGGGGAATAACCTTTTTAATTTTCGTGGCACCCCGAAAAGCCGAACTAGCGTGATTACTTCTTGCGGATACCCCACCCGAGTGTGCCGGTGCAAATTTGAACCACGCCAATGTTTTACTTTGGCGGTAATCGACGATTTTTGGTCAAATTATGACGTCACTTTTGCACCAAAAAGTTGTAATTCCCAAGGTTTTGCGAATTTTGCATGACTCCACACAGGAAAGTTGTTCAGGATGCTCAACTTGGTCGATTTGCACCGTCAAAACGCGATTTCCAGAGTTGACTATTAGAAAAACAAGATGGCCGCTCTTCCCTTTTCCCTGCCCGGGGAATAAACTTTTTAATTTTCGAGGCACCCCGAAAAGCCGAATTAGCGTGATTACTTCTTGCGGATACCCCACTCGAGTGTGCCGGTGCAAATTTGAACCCCGTCAATGTTTTACTTTGGCGGTAATCGAAGATTTTGGGTCAAATTATGACGTCACTTTTGCACCAAAAAGTTGTAATTCCCAAGTTTTGCGAATTTTGCATGACTCCACACAGGAAAGTTGTTCAGGATGCTCAACTTGGTCGATTTGCACCGTCAAAACGGGATTTCCAGAGTTGACTATTAGAAAAACAAGATGGCCGCTCTTCCCTTTTCCCTGCTCGGGGAATAAAATTTTTAATTTTCGAGCTCCCGAAAAGCCGAATTAGAGTGATTACTTCTTGCGGATACCCCACTCGAGTGTGCCGGTGCAAATTTGAACCCCGTCAATGTTTTACTTTGGCGGTAATCGACGATTTTTGGTCAAATTATGACGTCACTTTTGCACCAAAAAGTTGTAATTCCCAAGGTTTTGCGAATTTTGCATGACTCCACACAGGAAAGTTGTTCAGGATGCTCAACTTGGTCGATTTGCACCGTCAAAACGCGATTTCCAGAGTTGACTATTAGAAAAACAAGATGGCCGCTCTTCTCTTTTCCCTGCCCGGGGAATAAAATTTTTAATTTTCGAGCTCCCGAAAAGCCGAATTAGCGTGATTACTTCTTGTGGATACCCCACTCGAGTGTGCCGGTGCAAATTTGAACCCCGTCAATGTTTTACTTTGGCGGTAATCGAAGTTTTTTGGTCAAATTATGACGTCACTTTTGCACCAAAAAGTTGTAATTCCCAAGGTTTTGCGAATTTTGCATGACTCCACACAGGAAAGTTGTTCAGGATGCTCAACTTGGTCGATTTGCACCGTCAAAACGGGATTTCCAGAGTTGACTATTAGAAAAACAAGATGGCCTCTCTTCCCTTTTCCCTGCCCGGGGAATAAACTTTTTAATTTTCGAGCTCCCGAAAAGCCGAATTAGCGTGATTACTTCTTGCGGATACCCCACCCGAGTGTGCCGGTGCAAATTTGAACCCCGTCAATGTTTTACTTTGGCGGTAATCGAAGATTTTTGGTCAAATTATGACGTCACTTTTGCACCAAAAAGTTGTAATTCCCAAGGTTTTGCGAATTTTGCATGACTCCACACAGGAAAGTTGTTCAGGATGCTCAACTTGGTCGATTTGCACCGTCAAAACGGGATTTCCAGAATTGACTATTAGAAAAACAAGATGGCCGCTCTTCCCTTTTCCCTGCCCGGGGAATAAACTTTTTAATTTTCGAGCTCCCGAAAAGCCGAATTAGCGTGATTACTTCTTGCGGATACCCCACTCGAGTGTGCCGGTGCAAATTTGAACCCCGTCAATGTTTTACTTTGGCGGTAATCGACGATTTTTGGTCAAATTATGACGTCACTTTTGCACCAAAAAGTTGTAATTCCCAAGGTTTTGCGAATTTTGCATGACTCCACACAGGAAAGTTGTTCAGGATGCTCAACTTGGTCGATTTGCACCGTCAAAACGCGATTTCCAGAGTTGACTATTAGAAAAACAAGATGGCCGCTCTTCTCTTTTCCCTGCCCGGGGAATAAACTTTTTAATTTTCGAGCTCCCGAAAAGCCGAATTAGCGTGATAACTTCTTGTGGATACCCCACTCGAGTGTGCCGGTGCAAATTTGAACCCCGTCAATGTTTTACTTTGGCGGTAATCGAAGTTTTTTGGTCAAATTATGACGTCACTTTTGCACCAAAAAGTTGTAATTCCCAAGGTTTTGCGAATTTTGCATGACTCCACACAGGAAAGTTGTTCAGGATGCTCAACTTGGTCGATTTGCACCGTCAAAACGCGATTTCCAGAGTTGACTATTAGAAAAACAAGATGGCCGCTCTTCCCTTTTCCCTGCCCGGGGAATAAACTTTTTAATTTTCGAGGCACCCCGAAAAGCCGAATTAGCGTGATTACTTCTTGCGGATACCCCACTCGAGTGTGCCGGTGCAAATTTGAACCCCGTCAATGTTTTACTTTGGCGGTAATCGAAGTTTTTTGGTCAAATTATGACGTCACTTTTGCACCAAAAAGTTGTAATTCCCAAGGTTTTGCGAATTTTGCATGACTCCACACAGGAAAGTTGTTCAGGATGCTCAACTTGGTCGATTTGCACCGTCAAAACGGGATTTCCAGAGTTGACTATTAGAAAAACAAGATGGCCGCTCTTCCCTTTTCCCTGCCCGGGGAATAAACTTTTTAATTTTCGAGCTCCCGAAAAGCCGAATTAGCGTGATTACTTCTTGCGGATACCCCACCCGAGTGTGCCGGTGCAAATTTGAACCCCGTCAATGTTTTACTTTGGCGGTAATCGAAGATTTTTGGTCAAATTATGACGTCACTTTTGCACCAAAAAGTTGTAATTCCCAAGGTTTTGCGAATTTTGCATGACTCCACACAGGAAAGTTGTTCAGGATGCTCAACTTGGTCGATTTGCACCGTCAAAACGGGATTTCCAGAATTGACTATTAGAAAAACAAGATGGCCGCTCTTCCCTTTTCCCTGCCCGGGGAATAAACTTTTTAATTTTCGAGCTCCCGAAAAGCCGAATTAGCGTGATTACTTCTTGCGGATACCCCACTCGAGTGTGCCGGTGCAAATTTGAACCCCGTCAATGTTTTACTTTGGCGGTAATCGACGATTTTTGGTCAAATTATGACGTCACTTTTGCACCAAAAAGTTGTAATTCCCAAGGTTTTGCGAATTTTGCATGACTCCACACAGGAAAGTTGTTCAGGATGCTCAACTTGGTCGATTTGCACCGTCAAAACGCGATTTCCAGAGTTGACTATTAGAAAAACAAGATGGCCGCTCTTCTCTTTTCCCTGCCCGGGGAATAAACTTTTTAATTTTCGAGCTCCCGAAAAGCCGAATTAGCGTGATAACTTCTTGTGGATACCCCACTCGAGTGTGCCGGTGCAAATTTGAACCCCGTCAATGTTTTACTTTGGCGGTAATCGAAGTTTTTTGGTCAAATTATGACGTCACTTTTGCACCAAAAAGTTGTAATTCCCAAGGTTTTGCGAATTTTGCATGACTCCACACAGGAAAGTTGTTCAGGATGCTCAACTTGGTCGATTTGCACCGTCAAAACGGGATTTCCAGAGTTGACTATTAGAAAAACAAGATGGCCGCTCTTCCCTTTTCCCTGCTCGGGGAATAAAATTTTTAATTTTTGAGCTCCCGAAAAGCCGAATTAGAGTGATTACTTCTTGCGGATACCCCACTCGAGTGTGCCGGTGCAAATTTGAACCCCGTCAATGTTTTACTTTGGCGGTAATCGACGATTTTTGGTCAAATTATGACGTCACTTTTGCACCAAAAGTTGTAATTCCCAAGGTTTTGCGAATTTTGCATGACTCCACACAGGAAAGTTGTTCAGGATGCTCAACTTGGTCGATTTGCACCGTCAAAACGGGATTTCCAGAGTTGACTATTAGAAAAACAAGATGGCCGCTCTTCCCTTTTCCCTGCCCGGGGAATAAACTTTTTAATTTTCGAGCTCCCGAAAAGCCGAATTAGCGTGATTACTTCTTGCGGATACCCCACCCGAGTGTGCCGGTGCAAATTTGAACCCCGTCAATGTTTTACTTTGGCGGTAATCGAAGATTTTTGGTCAAATTATGACGTCACTTTTGCACCAAAAAGTTGTAATTCCCAAGGTTTTGCGAATGTTGCATGACTCCACACAGGAAAGTTGTTCAGGATGCTCAACTTGGTCGATTTGCACCGTCAAAACGCGATTTCCAGAGTTGACTATTAGGAAAACAAGATGGCCGCTCTTCCCTTTTTCCTGCCCGGGGAATAACCTTTTTAATTTTCGTGGCACCCCGAAAAACCGAATTAGCGTGATTACTTCTTGCGGATACCCCACCCGAGTGTGCCGGTGCAAATTTGAACCCCGTCAATGTTTTACTTTGGCGGTAATCGAAGATTTTTGGTCAAATTATGACGTCACTTTTGCACCAAAAAGTTGTAATTCCCAAGGTTTTGCGAATTTTGCATGACTCCACACAGGAAAGTTGTTCAGGATGCTCAACTTGGTCGATTTGCACCGTCAAAACGCGATTTCCAGAGTTGACTATTAGAAAAACAAGATGGCCGCTCTTCCCTTTTTCCTGCCCGGGGAATAACCTTTTTAATTTTCGTGGCACCCCGAAAAACCGAATTAGCCTGATTACTTCTTGCGGATACCCCACCCGAGTGTGCCGGTGCAAATTTGAACCCCGTCAATGTTTTACTTTGGCGGTAATCGAAGATTTTTGGTCAAATTATGACGTCACTTTTGCACCAAAAAGTTGTAATTCCCAAGGTTTTGCGAATTTTGCATGACTCCACACAGGAAAGTTGTTCAGGATGCTCAACTTGGTCGATTTGCACAGTCAAAACGCGATTTCCAGAGTTGACTATTAGTAAAACAAGATGGCCGCTCTTCCCTGTTCCCTGCCCGGGGAATAAACTTTTTAATTTTCGAGCTCCCGAAAAGCCGAATTAGCGTGATTACTTCTTGCGGATACCCCACTCGAGTGTGCCGGTGCAAATTTGAACCCCGTCAATGTTTTACTTTGGCGGTAATCGACGATTTTTGGTCAAATTATGACGTCACTTTTGCACCAAAAAGTTGTAATTCCCAAGGTTTTGCGAATTTTGCATGACTCCACACAGGAAAGTTGTTCAGGATGCTCAACTTGGTCGATTTGCACCGTCAAAACGCGATTTCCAGAGTTGACTATTAGTAAAACAAGATGGCCGCTCTTCCCTGTTCCCTGCACGGGGAATAACCTTTTTAATTTTCGTGGCACCCCGAAAAGCCGAACTAGCGTGATTACTTCTTGCGGATACCCCACCCGAGTGTGCCGGTGCAAATTTGAACCACGCCAATGTTTTACTTTGGCGGTAATCGACGATTTTTGGTCAAATTATGACGTCACTTTTGCACCAAAAAGTTGTAATTCCCAAGGTTTTGCGAATTTTGCATGACTCCACACAGGAAAGTTGTTCAGGATGCTCAACTTGGTCGATTTGCACCGTCAAAACGCGATTTCCAGAGTTGACTATTAGAAAAACAAGATGGCCGCTCTTCCCTTTTCCCTACCCGGGGAATAAACCTTTTTAATTTTCGAGCTCCCGAAAAGCCGAATTAGCGTGATTACTTCTTGCGGATACCCCACTCGAGTGTGCCGGTACAAATTTGAACCCCGTCAATGTTTTACTTTGGCGGTAATCGACGATTTTTGGTCAAATTATGACGTCACTTTTGCACCAAAAAGTTGTAATTCCCAAGGTTTTGCGAATTTTGCGTGACTCCACACAGGAAAGTTGTTCAGGATGCTCAACTTGGTCGATTTGCACCGTCAAAACGCGATTTCCAGAGTTGACTATTAGAAAAACAAGATGGCCGCTCTTCCCTTTTTCCTGCCCGGGGAATAACCTTTTTAATTTTCGTGGCACCCCGAAAAACTGAATTAGCGTGATTACTTCTTGCGGATACCCCACCCGAGTGTGCCGGTGCAAATTTGAACCCCGTCAATGTTTTACTTTGGCGGTAACCGAAGATTTTTGGTCAATTTATGACGTCACTTTTGCACCAAAAAGTTGTAATTCCCAAGGTTTTGCGAATTTTGCATGACTCCACACTGGAAAGTTGTTCAGGATGCTCAGCTTGGTCGATTTGCACCGTCAAAACGCGATTTCCAGAGTTGACTATTAGTAAAACAAGATGGCCGCTCTTCCCTGTTCCCTGTCCGGGGAATAAACTTTTTAATTTTCGAGCTCCCGAAAAGCCGAATTAGCGTGATTACTTCTTGCGGATACCCCACTCGAGTGTGCCGGTGCAAATTTGAACCCCGTCAATGTTTTACTTTGGCGGTAATCGACGATTTTTGGTCAAATTATGACGTCACTTTTGCACCAAAAAGTTGTAATTCCCAAGGTTTTGCGAATTTTGCATGACTCCACACAGGAAAGTTGTTCAGAATGCTCAACTTGGTCGATTTGCACCGTCAAAACGCGATTTCCAGAGTTGACTATTAGAAAAACAAGATGGCCGCTCTTCCCTTTTCCCTGCCCGGGGAATAAACTTTTTAATTTTCGAGCTCCCGAAAAGCCGAATTAGCGTGATTACTTCTTGCGGATACCCCACCCGAGTGTGCCGGTGCAAATTTGAACCACGCCAATGTTTTACTTTGGCGGTAATCGACGATTTTTGGTCAAATTATGACGTCACTTTTGCACCAAAAAGTTGTAATTCCCAAGGTTTTGCGAATTTTGCATGACTCCACACAGGAAAGTTGTTCAGGATGCTCACTTTGGTCGATTTGCACCGTCAAAACGCGATTACCAGAGTTGACTATTAGAAAAACAAGATGGCCGCTCTTCCCTTTTCCCTACCCGGGGAATAAACTTTTTAATTTTCGAGCTCCCGAAAAGCCGAATTAGCGTGATTACTTCTTGCGGATACCCCACTCGAGTGTGCCGGTGCAAATTTGAACCCCGTCAATGTTTTACTTTGGCGGTAATCGACGATTTTTGGTCAAATTATGACGTCACTTTTGCACCAAAAAGTTGTAATTCCCAAGGTTTTGCGAATTTTGCGTGACTCCACACAGGAAAGTTGTTCAGGATGCTCAACTTGGTCGATTTGCACCGTCAAAACGCGATTTCCAGAGTTGACTATTAGAAAAACAAGATGGCCGCTCTTCCCTTTTTCCTGCCCGGGGAATAACCTTTTTAATTTTCGTGGCACCCCGAAAAACTGAATTAGCGTGATTACTTCTTGCGGATACCCCACCCGAGTGTGCCGGTGCAAATTTGAACCCCGTCAATGTTTTACTTTGGCGGTAACCGAAGATTTTTGGTCAAATTATGACGTCACTTTTGCACCAAAAAGTTGTAATTCCCAAGGTTTTGCGAATTTTGCATGACTCCACACTGGAAAGTTGTTCAGGATGCTCAGCTTGGTCGATTTGCACCGTCAAAACGCGATTTCCAGAGTTGACTATTAGTAAAACAAGATGGCCGCTCTTCCCTGTTCCCTGTCCGGGGAATAAACTTTTTAATTTTCGAGCTCCCGAAAAGCCGAATTAGCGTGATTACTTCTTGCGGATACCCCACTCGAGTGTGCCGGTGCAAATTTGAACCCCGTCAATGTTTTACTTTGGCGGTAATCGACGATTTTTGGTCAAATTATGACGTCACTTTTGCACCAAAAAGTTGTAATTCCCAAGGTTTTGCGAATTTTGCATGACTCCACACAGGAAAGTTGTTCAGAATGCTCAACTTGGTCGATTTGCACCGTCAAAACGCGATTTCCAGAGTTGACTATTAGAAAAACAAGATGGCCGCTCTTCCCTTTTCCCTGCCCGGGGAATAAACTTTTTAATTTTCGAGCTCCCGAAAAGCCGAATTAGCGTGATTACTTCTTGCGAATCTCCCACCCGAGTGTGCCGGTGCAAATTTGAACCCCGTCAATGTTTTACTTTGGAGGTAATCGACGATTTTTGGTCAAATTATGACGTCACTTTTGCACCAAAAAGTTGTAATTCCCAAGGTTTTGCGAATTTTGCATGACTCCACACAGGAAAGTTGTTCAGGATGCTCAACTTGGTCGATTTGCACCGTCAAAACGCGATTTCCAGAGTTGACTATTAGAAAAACAAGATGGCCGCTCTTCCCTTTTCCCTGCCCGGGGAATAAACTTTTTAATTTTCGAGGCACCCCGAAAAGCCGAATTAGCGTGATTACTTCTTGCGGATACCCCACTCGAGTGTGCCGGTGCAAATTTGAACTCCGTCAATGTTTTACTTTGGCGGTAATCGAAGATTTTTGGTCAAATTATGACGTCACTTTTGCACCAAAAAGTTGTAATTCCCAAGTTTTGCGAATTTTGCATGACTCCACACAGGAAAGTTGTTCAGGATGCTCAACTTGGTCGATTTGCACCGTCAAAACGGGATTTCCAGAGTTGACTATTAGAAAAACAAGATGGCCGCTCTTCCCTTTTCCCTGCTCGGGGAATAAAATTTTTAATTTTCGAGCTCCCGAAAAGCCGAATTAGAGTGATTACTTCTTGCGGATACCCCACTCGAGTGTGCCGGTGCAAATTTGAACCCCGTCAATGTTTTACTTTGGCGGTAATCGACGATTTTTGGTCAAATTATGACGTCACTTTTGCACCAAAAAGTTGTAATTCCCAAGGTTTTGCGAATTTTGCATGACTCCACACAGGAAAGTTGTTCAGGATGCTCAACTTGGTCGATTTGCACCGTCAAAACGGGATTTCCAGAGTTGACTATTAGAAAAACAAGATGGCCGCTCTTCCCTTTTCCCTGCCCGGGGAATAAAATTTTTAATTTTCGAGCTCCCGAAAAGCCGAATTAGCGTGATTACTTCTTGCGGATACCCCACCCGAGTGTGCCGGTGCAAATTTGAACCCCGTCAATGTTTTACTTTGGCGGTAATCGAAGATTTTTGGTCAAATTATGACGTCACTTTTGCACCAAAAAGTTGTAATTCCCAAGGTTTTGCGAATTTTGCATGACTCCACACAGGAAAGTTGTTCAGGATGCTCAACTTGGTCGATTTGCACCGTCAAAACGCGATTTCCAGAGTTGACTATTAGGAAAACAAGATGGCCGCTCTTCCCTTTTTCCTGCCCGGGGAATAACCTTTTTAATTTTCGTGGCACCCCGAAAAACCGAATTAGCGTGATTACTTCTTGCGGATACCCCACCCGAGTGTGCCGGTGCAAATTTGAACCCCGTCAATGTTTTACTTTGGCGGTAATCGAAGATTTTTGGTCAAATTATGACGTCACTTTTGCACCAAAAAGTTGTAATTCCCAAGGTTTTGCGAATTTTGCATGACTCCACACAGGAAAGTTGTTCAGGATGCTCAACTTGGTCGATTTGCACCGTCAAAACGCGATTTCCAGAGTTGACTATTAAAAAAACAAGATGGCCGCTCTTCCCTTTTTCCTGCCCGGGGAATAACCTTTTTAATTTTCGTGGCACCCCGAAAAACCGAATTAGCGTGATTACTTCTTGCGGATACCCCACCCGAGTGTGCCGGTGCAAATTTGAACCCCGTCAATGTTTTACTTTGGCGGTAATCGAAGATTTTTGGTCAAATTATGACGTCACTTTTGCACCAAAAAGTTGTAATTCCCAAGGTTTTGCGAATTTTGCATGACTCCACACAGGAAAGTTGTTCAGGATGCTCAACTTGGTCGATTTGCACAGTCAAAACGCGATTTCCAGAGTTGACTATTAGTAAAACAAGATGGCCGCTCTTCCCTGTTCCCTGCCCGGGGAATAAACTTTTTAATTTTCGAGCTCCCGAAAAGCCGAATTAGCGTGATTACTTCTTGCGGATACCCCACTCGAGTGTGCCGGTGCAAATTTGAACCCCGTCAATGTTTTACTTTGGCGGTAATCGACGATTTTTGGTCAAATTATGACGTCACTTTTGCACCAAAAAGTTGTAATTCCCAAGGTTTTGCGAATTTTGCATGACTCCACACAGGAAAGTTGTTCAGGATGCTCAACTTGGTCGATTTGCACCGTCAAAACGCGATTTCCAGAGTTGACTATTAGTAAAACAAGATGGCCGCTCTTCCCTGTTCCCTGCACGGGGAATAACCTTTTTAATTTTCGTGGCACCCCGAAAAGCCGAACTAGCGTGATTACTTCTTGCGGATACCCCACCCGAGTGTGCCGGTGCAAATTTGAACCACGCCAATGTTTTACTTTGGCGCTAATCGACGATTTTTGGTCAAATTATGACGTCACTTTTGCACCAAAAAGTTGTAATTCCCAAGGTTTTGCGAATTTTGCATGACTCCACACAGGAAAGTTGTTCAGGATGCTCAACTTGGTCGATTTGCACCGTCAAAACGCGATTTCCAGAGTTGACTATTAGAAAAACAAGATGGCCGCTCTTCACTTTTCCCTACTCGGGGAATAAACTTTTTAATTTTCGAGCTCCCGAAAAGCCGAATTAGCGTGATTACTTCTTGCGGATACCCCACTCGAGTGTGCCGGTGCAAATTTGAACCCCGTCAATGTTTTACTTTGGCGGTAATCGACGATTTTTGGTCAAATTATGACGTCACTTTTGCACCAAAAAGTTGTAATTCCCAAGGTTTTGCGAATTTTGCATGACTCCACACAGGAAAGTTGTTCAGGATGCTCAACTTGGTCGATTTGCACAGTCAAAACGCGATTTCCAGAGTTGACTATTAGAAAAACAAGATGGCCGCTCTTCCCTTTTTCCTGCCCGGGGAATAACCTTTTTAATTTTCGAGCTCCTGAAAAACTGAATTAGCGTGATTACTTCTTGCGGATACCCCACCCGAGTGTGCCGGTGCAAATTTGAACCCCGTCAATGTTTTACTTTGGCGGTAATCGAAGATTTTTGGTCAAATTATGACGTCACTTTTGCACCAAAAAGTTGTAATTCCCAAGGTTTTGCGAATTTTGCATGACTCCACACTGGAAAGTTGTTCAGGATGCTCAGCTTGGTCGATTTGCACCGTCAAAACGCGATTTCCAGAGTTGACTATTAGTAAAACAAGATGGCCGCTCTTCCCTTTTCCCTGCCCGGGGAACAAACTTTTTAATTTTCGAGCTCCCGAAAAGCCGAATTAGCGTGATTACTTCTTGCGGATACCCCACTCGAGTGTGCCGGTGCAAATTTGAACCCCGTCAATGTTTTACTTTGGCGGTAATCGACGATTTTTGGTCAAATTATGACGTCACTTTTGCACCAAAAAGTTGTAATTCCCAAGGTTTTGCGAATTTTGCATGACTCCACACAGGAAAGTTGTTCAGAATGCTCAACTTGGTCGATTTGCACCGTCAAAACGCGATTTCCAGAGTTGACCATTAGAAAAACAAGATGGCCGCTCTTCCCTTTTCCCTGCCCGGGGAATAAACTTTTTAATTTTCGAGCTCCCGAAAAGCCGAATTAGCGTGATTACTTCTTGCGGATACCCCACTCGAGTGTGCCGGTGCAAATTTGAACCCCGTCAATGTTTTACTTTGGCGGTAATCGACGATTTTTGGTCAAATTATGACGTCACTTTTGCAACAAAAAGTTGTAATTCCCAAGGTTTTGCGAATTTTGCATGACTCCACACAGGAAAGTTGTTCAGGATGCTCAACTTGGTCGATTTGCACCGTCAAAACGCGATTTCCAGAGTTGACTATTAGAAAAACAAGATGGCCGCTCTTCCCTTTTTCCTGCCCGGGGAATAACCTTTTTAATTTTCGTGGCACCCCGAAAAGCCGAACTAGCGTGATTTCTTCTTGCGGATACCCCACCCGAGAGTGCCGGTGCAAATTTGAACCACGCCAAAGTTTTGCTTTGGCGGTAATCGACGATTTTTGGTCAAATTATGACGTCACTTTTGCACCAAAAAGTTGTAATTCCGAAGGTTTTGCGAATTTTGCATGACTCCACACAGGGACGTTGTTCAGGATGCTCAACTTGGTCGATTTGCACCGTCAAAACGCGATTTCCAGAGTTGACTATTAGAAAAACAAGATGGCCGCTCTTCCCTTTTTCCTGCCCGGGGAATAACCTTTTTAATTTTCGTGGCACCCCGAAAAACCGAATTAGCGTGATTACTTCTTGCGGATACCCCACCCGAGTGTGCCGGTGCAAATTTGAACCCCGTCAATGTTTTACTTTGGCGGTAATCGAAGATTTTTGGTCAAATTATGACGTCACTTTTGCACCAAAAAGTTGTAATTCCCAAGGTTTTGCGAATTTTGCATGACTCCACACAGGAAAGTTGTTCAGGATGCTCAACTTGGTCGATTTGCACCGTCAAAACGCAATTTCCAGAGTTGACTATTAAAAAAACAAGATGGCCGCTCTTCCCTTTTTCCTGCCCGGGGAAATAACCTTTTTAATTTTCGTGGCACCCCGAAAAACCGAATTAGCGTGATTACTTCTTGCGGATACCCCACCCGAGTGTGCCGGTGCAAATTTGAACCCCGTCAATGTTTTACTTTGGCGGTAATCGAAGATTTTTGGTCAAATTATGACTTCACTCTTGCACCAAAAAGTTGTAATTCCCAAGGTTTTGCGAATTTTGCATGACTCCACACAGGAAAGTTGTTCAGGATGCTCAACTTGGTCGATTTGCACCGTCAAAACGCGATTTCCAGAATTGACTATTAGAAAAACAAGATGGCCGCTCTTCCCTTTTCCCTGCCCGGGGAATAAACTTTTTAATTTTCGAGCTCCCGAAAAGCCGAATTAGCGTGATTACTTCTTGCGGATACCCCACTCGAGTGTGCCGGTGCAAATTTGAACCCCGTCAATGTTTTACTTTGGCGGTAATCGACGATTTTTGGTCAAATTATGACGTCACTTTTGCACCAAAAAGTTGTAATTCCCAAGGTTTTGCGAATTTTGCATGACTCCACACAGGAAAGTTGTTCAGGATGCTCAACTTGGTCGATTTGCACCGTCAAAACGCGATTTCCAGAGTTGACTATTAGAAAAACAAGATGGCCGCTCTTCCCTTTTTCCTGCCCGGGGAATAACCTTTTTAATTTTCGTGGCACCCCGAAAAACCGAATTAGCGTGATTACTTCTTGCGGATACCCCACCCGAGTGTGCCGGTGCAAATTTGAACCCCGTCAATGTTTTACTTTGGGGGTAATCGAAGATTTTTGGTCAAATTATGACGTCACTTTTGCACCAAAAAGTTGTAATTCCCAAGTTTTGCGAATTTTGCATGACTCCACACAGGAAAGTTGTTCAGGATGCTCAACTTGGTCGATTTGCACCGTCAAAACGGGATTTCCAGAGTTGACTATTAGAAAAACAAGATGGCCGCTCTTCCCTTTTCCCTGCTCGGGGAATAAAATTTTTAATTTTCGAGCTCCCGAAAAGCCGAATTAGCGTGATTACTTCTTGCGGATACCCCACTCGAGTGTGCCGGTGCAAATTTGAACCCCGTCAATGTTTTACTTTGGCGGTAATCGACGATTTTTGGTCAAATTATGACGTCACTTTTGCACCAAAAAGTTGTAATTCCCAAGGTTTTGCGAATTTTGCATGACTCCACACAGGAAAGTTGTTCAGGATGCTCAACTTGGTCGATTTGCACCGTCAAAACGCGATTTCCAGAGTTGACTATTAGAAAAACAAGATGGCCGCTCTTCCCTTTTTCCTGCCCGGGGAATAACCTTTTTAATTTTCGTGGCACCCCGAAAAACCGAATTAGCGTGATTACTTCTTGCGGATACCCCACCCGAGTGTGCCGGTGCAAATTTGAACCCCGTCAATGTTTTACTTTGGCGGTAATCGAAGATTTTTGGTCAAATTATGACGTCACTTTTGCACCAAAAAGTTGTAATTCCCAAGTTTTGCGAATTTTGCATGACTCCACACAGGAAAGTTGTTCAGGATGCTCAACTTGGTCGATTTGCACCGTCAAAACGGGATTTCCAGAGTTGACTATTAGAAAAACAAGATGGCCGCTCTTCCCTTTTCCCTGCTCGGGGAATAAAATTTTTAATTTTCGAGCTCCCGAAAAGCCGAATTAGCGTGATTACTTCTTGCGGATACCCCACTCGAGTGTGCCGGTGCAAATTTGAACCCCGTCAATGTTTTACTTTGGCGGTAATCGACGATTTTTGGTCAAATTATGACGTCACTTTTGCACCAAAAAGTTGTAATTCCCAAGGTTTTGCGAATTTTGCATGACTCCACACAGTAAAGTTGTTCAGGATGCTCAACTTGGTCGATTTGCACCGTCAAAACGCGATTTCTAGAGTTGACTATTAGAAAAACAAGATGGCCGCTCTTCCCTTTTCCCTGCCCGGGGAATAAACTTTTTTAATTTTCGAGCTTCCGAAAAGCCGAATTAGCGTGATTACTTCTTGCGGATACCCCACTCGAGTGTGCCGGTGCAAATTTGAACCCCGTCAATGTTTTACTTTGGCGGTAATCGACGATTTTTGCACTTTTGCTCCAAAAAGTTGTAATTCCCAAGGTTTTGCGAATTTTGCATGACTCCACACAGGAAAGTTGTTCAGGATGCTCAACTTGGTCGATTTGCACCGTCAAAACGCGATTTCCAGAGTTGACTATTAGAAAAACAAGATGGCCGCTCTTCCCTTTTTCCTGCCCGGGGAATAACCTTTTTAATTTTCGTGGCACCCCGAAAAACCGAATTAGCGTGATTACTTCTTGCGGATACCCCACCCGAGTGTGCCGGTGCAAATTTGAACCCCGTCAATGTTTTACTTTGGCGGTAATCGAAGATTTTTGGTCAAATTATGACGTCACTTTTGCACCAAAAAGTTGTAATTCCCAAGTTTTGCGAATTTTGCATGACTCCACACAGGAAAGTTGTTCAGGATGCTCAACTTGGTCGATTTGCACCGTCAAAACGGGATTTCCAGAGTTGACTATTAGAAAAACAAGATGGCCGCTCTTCCCTTTTCCCTGCTCGGGGAATAAAATTTTTAATTTTCGAGCTCCCGAAAAGCCGAATTAGCGTGATTACTTCTTGCGGATACCCCACTCGAGTGTGCCGGTGCAAATTTGAACCCCGTCAATGTTTTACTTTGGCGGTAATCGACGATTTTTGGTCAAATTATGACGTCACTTTTGCACCAAAAAGTTGTAATTCCCAAGGTTTTGCGAATTTTGCATGACTCCACACAGGGAAGTTGTTCAGGATGCTCAACTTGGTCGATTTGCACCGTCAAAACGCGATTTCTAGAGTTGACTATTAGAAAAACAAGATGGCCGCTCTTCCCTTTTCCCTGCCCGGGGAATAAACTTTTTAATTTTCGAGCTCCCGAAAAGCCGAATTAGCGTGATTACTTCTTGCGGATACCCCACTCGAGTGTGCCGGTGCAAATTTGAACCCCGTCAATGTTTTACTTTGGCGGTAATCGACGATTTTTGGTCAAATTATGACGTCACTTTTGCACCAAAAAGTTGTAATTCCCAAGGTTTTGCGAATTTTGCATGACTCCACACAGGAAAGTTGTTCAGGATGCTCAACTTGGTCGATTTGCACCGTCAAAACGCGATTTCCAGAGTTGACTATTAGAAAAACAAGATGGCCGCTCTTCCCTTTTTCCTGCCCGGGGAATAACCTTTTTAATTTTCGTGGCACCCCGAAAAACCGAATTAGCGTGATTACTTCTTGCGGATACCCCACCCGAGTGTGCCGGTGCAAATTTGAACCCCGTCAATGTTTTACTTTGGCGGTAATCGAAGATTTTTGGTCAAATTATGACGTCACTTTTGCACCAAAAAGTTGTAATTCCCAAGGTTTTGCGAATTTTGCATGACTCCACACAGGAAAGTTGTTCAGGATGCTCAACTTGGTCGATTTGCACCGTCAAAACGCGATTTCCAGAGTTGACTATTAAAGATGGACTATAACGGTACTCCTACATTAAAATCACTATCAGAACTTGTTTATGTTGTGTTCAGCTATCAATTCATTGTTGTGGTCATGTTTTTCTCCAAATAATTTTGCTACAATTTGACCGAAAAAATTTGACCTCGATTCTTCGATTTTGAAATTTCCCGCCCTGGACTGGTTCCCGGCTATTAAACCAACACTGAAATCCAAGCGGATTTGTAAACCAGCGGACGTCATGAACGCGGTCAAAAAATGGTGATGTCATACCCATGAAGCAACGAGAGTAAACAAAGATTACGCCATGTTACTCCGTGTGTTGTGTATGCGTTTTCATCCACACTAAAGGCGTGCGTGTGTGCTACGAAGCTTTTTGTTTCTAATGTATCAGCTATAAATACTGCCGACTATTTGGTTGTTTGTGGATGCACTAGAAGTTTCAAAGTTTGTGTAAGAAGCCTGGATCGATTCCGAAATTTAAACCTCTAAGCATCGCCAGAGAATTCAGGGGGATCTTCTACCACCAGGCCCCAGCCAGTGCTGCTTGTGCATGCTACGACGTCGGCGGGGTCCCTCTGCCGTGGCCCTGGTCGCAAGTGGCCGTGGAACAGCAAAAGAATCAAGTGGCATTACAGAAAAGAGAGAGAGAAAAGCCTGGTAAGTACTTGTTAATAATTTTTAAAAATCTACTACTGAGAAACTATCTCCATTATTAATTCAGGCCCATTACATGTACATGTAATTGTAATCAGAAAAATAGTAAACAATCTCTACCCTTTTCATGCAAGGAACAATCATCTTGTTGTCAAATGACACGATGTGCATGCTCTGAATCTGACCCGACTACCATAAAATAGCTACATAGTGTATTGACTCTGTTGAGTGATGAATCCATGTAGCCACCCAAGTGCTTTAGGCATGTTTATGCCCTGGTTTACACTTTCTGGCATGTTCATGCTCAACCATGTGTGAACACTATATTAATCCATTTAAAAAGTTGATTGTTACAGTTAACAGTTTATTGGCCTCGCTGACATGTATTTATATTGGTCTATACTGGATTGCTGGACATTGTTTTTGCCAAAGCTGCCTAAGAATTGTTTGCTTTTTTTTTAAGGCACAGCTCAAAAATATGTTCAAACTCCCATCCATATAATTGCCCATCCATGGTCATTCAGAATTTTTCTCTCCTAATTCAGGAATTACCAATTCCAGAGAAGTTTAGTCTGAAGTTTTCCTATAGCTGTGTTTATTGGCTTGGCACGGTTAATTATGGAGTGTTTACTATATTTGCATTTGTAAAATAAGGCCAGTTCTTTTTCAGCACTAGTTTTTTTGTTTATTTATTTATTTTTTGTTTTTATATTTTTTTGTACAGAAATAACTCGCAGCTCTACACTACAATGAGAATGCAGGACAAAGACAATGCAGTACGAAGACATGCTAGCCAGAACTAGAAATGGAGACCTAAGATTCTCAATAGCACTTTAGGTAAGTAGTAGGCCTATGCATGCAAATTTTCAGAGGATGAGATGATTTCTTCATTTTTAGTTTTTCAGCTGCCCCTTTGAAAACTGTTCACGGTGGAGGGGGGGGGGGGGGGGAGGGGATGGGGTGTTGAATCGCAAACCCCCCCCCCCCCCCACCCCGATCTGTACCTGAACAGTTTTGTACTAGGTGTAGATCTGGGGGAGGGGGTGGTTGGAGGTCATGTTTTCTATCAGACATAAAGAAAACCTGCCCCCTTGGTTTTGTTGCATGTGGACTCCTTTTGTACTGGTTTTGCGTTAACTCCTGTAAGGTTCTTTTCAAAACTACGCAAACTCAAAGAGAGATTGTCAGTACATGGTGTTACGTCAAACCTTCCGAGATTGTATTTCTGCCTTGTAAATTTTCAAGAAATCCCACATAACGATTATTTGGTTTTGTTTTTTATTTTTCATTAAACAGATACGCATAGAATGCATGCACAATGCACTTGTTCATTGTCAGCAGGGTGACAAGACACGAAAACAACTCCATCCGCAGCTGATGTGTAACCCCCGTGTCATTGACATCAACCTTCACCAGCCGGAAAAGGATGCAACAGCTTTTTTTTTTTTGGGGGGTGGGGGTTCAAAGGTAGTGGGTTCAACTTTGTTTGAAGAAAGAATGACCTGTGTCCAGTTTCATGGATCTGTTCATCACCAAATTCTGCGCTTATGATCACCGTTCTCTGCTTACGTCCAAACGCTAAATTTCTGAGCTTACTTTGTAAGCGTAGAATGCCTGGTATAAACCAACTATGCACCCATGACCGGCAAAAGCCAAAATTCGCTGGTAACCTGTGAAACGCGCTTGATGTAAGCACAGAATTCCCTGCTTTCGCAAGTGCCGATTCTTTGTTTACAGTATGCAGATCCATGAAACTGGGCCCTAGCTAGCCTGTACACATTGATTTTTTGGTGCTTTTTTTTTGGTGGGGGGGGGGGGGGTCCATGGTAGTAAAATCAACTTTGTTTAAAGAAAGAATGACCTATGCCCAATTTCATGGATCTGTTCACCACCAAAATGTGCGCTATGGTCACGGTTCTCTGCTTACGTCCAAAGGCTAAATTTCTGCGCTTAATACTTTGTAAGCGTAGAATGCCTGGTATAAACCAAGTATGCACCCATGACCCGCAAAAGCCAAAATTTGCTGGTAACCTGTGAAACACGCTTGACGTAAGCACAGAATTTCCTGCTTCCGCAAGTGTCGATTCTTTGTTTACAGTAAGCAGATCCATGAAATTGGGCCCTAGCTTGTACACATTGATGTGGGTTTTTATTTTATTTTTTATATATATATTTTTTTTTTGGGGGGGGGTAACCAGGGTAGTACAATCAACTTTGTTTAAAAACAGAATGACAATGTCTGTACACAATGATTTTATTATATTCTTTTAATGTACAACTTAATTTACAATTTACAAAGAGAACCACAGCTAACTAGGTACATATTATGGCTTAGGTTTTCTTTTTTTGGGGGTAGGGGCGTTGACAGGGTTGTATAGTTAACTTTTTTTGATGACGGAATGTTCAGATGATTTCGCTATCACTAGGCAACCTTTTTTCAATTTTGATATTTTAAACTCAAAAATAAACTATTGTCGTTTGCAAATACATACAGTTTTAGTGTTGTCGTTATTATGGAGGTGTACATGGCTTCTATTTTTTGTTTTGTTTTTATATTTCTGCCAACCAAGTTGAATGTTGTTACCATGTTAATCATAGTGTATTGTTGACAACAGGGGACAAGTTTATTGCACATAAGTGCTAAATTAATCAATTTGAACCACACACCTAATTTTATAAGCCATAGTAATTTACATTTTGTGTCTTTCAGAGGGGTGGGTGGTTCAAATTAAATTAATCAATTTGAACCACCCACCCATCTGAAAGAAACAAAATGAAATAATATACATGTACATTTATACGTAAATTATTATGGCTTATCAAATTATTTCTCACTCCCTCCGGATCATTATAACTTGGAAAATTGTTACGACTGAAGACAAATAAACCAAAGCAAAGCTGCCTAATCCGTTGGTGGATACGAAAATCCTTCCACTGTACTGTACACGAGGGTTTGGAAACGTCCTTCGTGTTGCTGCCATCAAACATGATGTCAGTGACAGCGGTTGAACGGACAAGATAGTCCTAAGCTCACCACTTGCTGATAATCATCATTGCAGTGTTTTCTGTAAAACAAAACAAAAGAATTCATACAAAATTATTAACAAAAGAATTCATACAAAATTATTAACAACAGATTTGTGGTTTGCATGGTGAAGTGTTAATATTGCATGTGTGTACCTGAATTGCTTTAAAACTATACCCATGCCAGAAGGCAATCATAATCCAAAGTAGCAGTTACATACATGTACATGAGATATTTGTGTAGATGCACATGTGTCAACCACCATGCAGTTACTTGGTGGAGAAAAACAACAACATAGGTTATCTACAATATCAGTTTAAATTGATAATGTATGAATTTTGCCAACAAAGTATAAAACGCAAGACAAAAATTACCCCTCCCCTCACATTTCTGTACTGCCCAAGTCAGTGCATGTGTTGTTCACATACATGTATTATAACGTGAATGGAGGTAAACAATAAACCTTGTCCATCATGTTCGTTCATGTTTTAATTTAGTCAAGGATAGCCTTCAACTATTTTTGGGAGCAGAAATAAACTGATCAAACGAAGCATCATTCAGTATAATTCATGAAACGTTTTGTGGCCTTACCAGTCTGTCTTTAGCCGTCGATCATCAGGGTTTGGCTCATCGTCTTCGGCCTGACGATCATCGTCCCCGGGCTGGTTAACTACATGTACTCATAACACGTCTTCGGCTTCTCTCTCGTCCGGTGAGCTCCCCTTATCGCTAGAGCCCTCACTTTCCTCTGAAGTGCCTCCCTAAAATGCCTTGTCCTCATCTATACTGTGGTTTTCCCGAGACCCGCTGCCATCGGACAGTTTCACTGTTTTTTTGTGTCAAAAGAAATGCAGCCTATAGTGTCCGATGTTATTCCACATTCAATGCACATGTAAAATGCACGCACACGATCGACCTGACACACTGTGTACAGAGCTTCGGTACGTGGTGTGACGTCACACACTGTGTATGAATGGTTCGTGGGTCACCGGCTTTTGCCGAAACTGAGTTTTCTGGGTCGGAGTACGCCGCGCGAATTCGTGTTTTTTTTGCATGAAGGTAAAGGTTTTATTGAATACTACTAAAATATCAGTCCTTATTTTACATTTCTTGTACAAAAATAGTAATATTGGCTATATCAATAATCTGTTATAGTCCACCTTTAAAAAAACAAGACGGCCGCTCTTCCCTTTTTCCTGCCCGGGGAATAAACTTTTTAATTTTCGTGGCACCCCGAAAAACCGAATTAGCGTGATTACTTCTTGCGGATACCCCACCCGAGTGTGCCTGTGCAAATTTGAACCCCGTCAATGTTTTACTTTGGCGGTAATCGAAGATTTTTGGTCAAATTATGACGTCACTTTTGCACCAAAAAGTTGTAATTCCCAAGGTTTTGCGAATTTTGCATGACTCCACACAGGAAAGTTGTTCAGGATGCTCAACTTGGTCGATTTGCACCGTCAAAACGCGATTTCCAGAATTGACTATTAGAAAAACAAGATGGCCGCTCTTCCCTTTTCCCTGCCCGGGGAATAAACTTTTTAATTTTCGAGCTCCCGAAAAGCCGAATTAGCGTGATTACTTCTTGCGGATACCCCACTCGAGTGTGCCGGTGCAAATTTGAACCCCGTCAATGTTTTACTTTGGCGGTAATCGACGATTTTTGGTCAAATTATGACGTCACTTTTGCACCAAAAAGTTGTAATTCCCAAGGTTTTGCGAATTTTGCATGACTCCACACAGGAAAGTTGTTCAGGATGCTCAACTTGGTCGATTTGCACCGTCAAAACGCGATTTCCAGAGTTGACTATTAGTAAAACAAGATGGCCGCTCTTCCCTGTTCCCTGCACGGGGAATAACCTTTTTAATTTTCATGGCACCCCGAAAAGCCGAACTAGCGTGATTACTTCTTGCGGATACCCCACCCGAGTGTGCCGGTGCAAATTTGAACCCCGTCAATGTTTTACTTTGGCGGTAATCGAAGATTTTTGGTCAAATTATGACGTCACTTTTGCACCAAAAAGTTGTAATTCCCAAGTTTTGCGAATTTTGCATGACTCCACACAGGAAAGTTGTTCAGGATGCTCAACTTGGTCGATTTGCACCGTCAAAACGGGATTTCCAGAGTTGACTATTAGAAAAACAAGATGGCCGCTCTTCCCTTTTCCCTGCCCGGGGAATAAACTTTTTAATTTTCGAGCTTCCGAAAAGCCGAATTAGCGTGATTACTTCTTGCGGATACCCCACTCGAGTGTGCCGGTGCAAATTTGAACCCCGTCAATGTTTTACTTTGGCGGTAATCGACGATTTTTGCACTTTTGCTCCAAAAAGTTGTAATTCCCAAGGTTTTGCGAATTTTGCATGACTCCACACAGGAAAGTTGTTCAGGATGCTCAACTTGGTCGATTTGCACCGTCAAAACGCGATTTCCAGAGTTGACTATTAGAAAAACAAGATGGCCGCTCTTCCCTTTTTCCTGCCCGGGGAATAACCTTTTTAATTTTCGTGGCACCCCGAAAAACCGAATTAGCGTGATTACTTCTTGCGGATACCCCACCCGAGTGTGCCGGTGCAAATTTGAACCCCGTCAATGTTTTACTTTGGCGGTAATCGAAGATTTTTGGTCAAATTATGACGTCACTTTTGCACCAAAAAGTTGTAATTCCCAAGTTTTGCGAATTTTGCATGACTCCACACAGGAAAGTTGTTCAGGATGCTCAACTTGGTCGATTTGCACCGTCAAAACGGGATTTCCAGAGTTGACTATTAGAAAAACAAGATGGCCGCTCTTCCCTTTTCCCTGCTCGGGGAATAAAATTTTTAATTTTCGAGCTCCCGAAAAGCCGAATTAGCGTGATTACTTCTTGCGGATACCCCACTCGAGTGTGCCGGTGCAAATTTGAACCCCGTCAATGTTTTACTTTGGCGGTAATCGACGATTTTTGGTCAAATTATGACGTCACTTTTGCACCAAAAAGTTGTAATTCCAAGGTTTTGCGAATTTTGCATGACTCCACACAGGGAAGTTGTTCAGGATGCTCAACTTGGTCGATTTGCACCGTCAAAACGCGATTTCTAGAGTTGACTATTAGAAAAACAAGATGGCCGCTCTTCCCTTTTCCCTGCCCGGGGAATAAACTTTTTAATTTTCGAGCTCCCGAAAAGCCGAATTAGCGTGATTACTTCTTGCGGATACCCCACTCGAGTGTGCCGGTGCAAATTTGAACCCCGTCAATGTTTTACTTTGGCGGTAATCGACGATTTTTGGTCAAATTATGACGTCACTTTTGCACCAAAAAGTTGTAATTCCCAAGGTTTTGCGAATTTTGCATGACTCCACACAGGAAAGTTGTTCAGGATGCTCAACTTGGTCGATTTGCACCGTCAAAACGCGATTTCCAGAGTTGACTATTAAAAAAACAAGATGGCCGCTCTTCCCTTTTTCCTGCCCGGGGAATAAACTTTTTAATTTTCGTGGCACCCCGAAAAACCGAATTAGCGTGATTACTTCTTGCGGATACCCCACCCGAGTGTGCCTGTGCAAATTTGAACCCCGTCAATGTTTTACTTTGGCGGTAATCGAAGATTTTTGGTCAAATTATGACGTCACTTTTGCACCAAAAAGTTGTAATTCCCAAGGTTTTGCGAATTTTGCATGACTCCACACAGGAAAGTTGTTCAGGATGCTCAAATTGGTCGATTTGCACCGTCAAAACGCGATTTCCAGAATTGACTATTAGAAAAACAAGATGGCCGCTCTTCCCTTTTCCCTGCCCGGGGAATAAACTTTTTAATTTTCGAGCTCCCGAAAAGCCGAATTAGCGTGATTACTTCTTGCGGATACCCCACTCGAGTGTGCCGGTGCAAATTTGAACCCCGTCAATGTTTTACTTTGGCGGTAATCGACGATTTTTGGTCAAATTATGACGTCACTTTTGCACCAAAAAGTTGTAATTCCCAAGGTTTTGCGAATTTTGCATGACTCCACACAGGAAAGTTGTTCAGGATGCTCAACTTGGTCGATTTGCACCGTCAAAACGCGATTACCAGAGTTGACTATTAGAAAAACAAGATGGCCGCTCTTCTCTTTTCCCTGCCCGGGGAATAAACTTTTTAATTTTCGAGCTCCCGAAAAACCGAATTAGCGTGATTACTTCTTGCGGATACCCCACTCGAGTGTGCCGGTGCAAATTTGAACCCCGTCAATGTTTTACTTTGGCGGTAATCGAAGTTTTTTGGTCAAATTATGACGTCACTTTTGCACCAAAAAGTTGTAATTCCCAAGGTTTTGCGAATTTTGCATGACTCCACACAGGAAAGTTGTTCAGGATGCTCAACTTGGTCGATTTGCACCGTCAAAACGCGATTTCCAGAGTTGACTATTAGAAAAACAAGATGGCCGCTCTTCCCTTTTCCCTGCCCGGGGAATAAACTTTTTAATTTTCGAGCTCCTGAAAAGCCGAATTAGCGTGATTACTTCTTGCGGATACCCCACTCGAGTGTGCCGGTGCAAATTTGAACCCCGTCAATGTTTTACTTTGGCGGTAATCGACGATTTTTGGTCAAATTATGACGTCACTTTTGCACCAAAAAGTTGTAATTCCCAAGGTTTTGCGAATTTTGCATGACTCCACACAGGAAAGTTGTTCAGGATGCTCAACTTGGTCGATTTGCACCGTCACAACGCGATTTCCAGAGTTGACTATTAGAAAAACAAGATGGCCGCTCTTCCCTTTTCCCTGCCCGGGGAATAAACTTTTTAATTTTCGAGCTCCCGAAAAGCCGAATAAGCGTGATTACTTCTTGCGGATACCCCACTCGAGTGTGCCGGTGCAAATTTGAACCCCGTCAATGTTTTACTTTGGCGGTAATCGACGATTTTTGGTCAAATTATGACGTCACTTTTGCACCAAAAAGTTGTAATTCCCAAGGTTTTGCGAATTTTGCATGACTCCACACAGGAAAGTTGTTCAGGATGCTCAACTTGGTCGATTTGCACCGTCACAACGCGATTTCCAGAATTGACTATTAGAAAAACAAGATGGCCGCTCTTCCCTTTTCCCTGCCCGGGGAATAAAATTTTTAATTTTCGAGCTTCCGAAAAGCCGAATTAGCGTGATTACTTCTTGCGGATACCCCACTCGAGTGTGCCGGTGCAAATTTGAACCCCGTCAATGTTTTACTTTGGCGGTAATCGACGATTTTTGGTCAAATTATGACGTCACTTTTGCACCAAAAAGTTGTAATTCCCAAGGTTTTGCGAATTTTGCATGACTCCACACAGGAAAGTTGTTCAGGATGCTCAACTTGGTCGATTTGCACCGTCAAAACGCGATTTCCAAAATTGACTATTAGAAAAACAAGATGGCCGCTCTTCCCTTTTTCCTGCCCGGGGAATAACCTTTTTAATTTTCGTGGCACCCCGAAAAACCGAATTAGCGTGATTACTTCTTGCGGATACCCCACCCGAGTGTGCCGGTGCAAATTTGAACCCCGTCAATGTTTTACTTTGGCGGTAATCGAAGATTTTTGGTCAAATTATGACGTCACTTTTGCACCAAAAAGTTGTAATTCCCAAGTTTTGCGAATTTTGCATGACTCCACACAGGAAAGTTGTTCAGGATGCTCAACTTGGTCGATTTGCACCGTCAAAACGGGATTTCCAGAGTTGACTATTAGAAAAACAAGATGGCCGCTCTTCCCTTTTCCCTGCTCGGGGAATAAAACTTTTAATTTTCGAGCTCCCGAAAAGCCGAATTAGCGTGATTACTTCTTGCGGATACCCCACTCGAGTGTGCCGGTGCAAATTTGAACCCCGTCAATGTTTTACTTTGGCGGTAATCGACGATTTTTGGTCAAATTATGACGTCACTTTTGCACCAAAAAGTTGTAATTCCCAAGGTTTTGCGAATTTTGCATGACTCCACACAGGAAAGTTGTTCAGGATGCTCAACTTGGTCGATTTGCACCGTCAAAACGCGATTTCCAGAGTTGACTATTAGAAAAACAAGATGGCCGCTCTTCCCTTTTCCCTGCCCGGGGAATAAACTTTTTAATTTTCGAGCTCCCGAAAAGCCGAATAAGCGTGATTACTTCTTGCGGATACCCCACTCGAGTGTGCCGGTGCAAATTTGAACCCCGTCAATGTTTTACTTTGGCGGTAATCGACGATTTTTGGTCAAATTATGACGTCACTTTTGCACCAAAAAGTTGTAATTCCCAAGGTTTTGCGAATTTTGCATGACTCCACACAGGAAAGTTGTTCAGGATGCTCAACTTGGTCGATTTGCACCTTCAAAACGCGATTTCCAGAGTTGACTATTAGAAAAACAAGATGGCCGCTCTTCCCTTTTTCCTGCCCGGGGAATAACCTTTTTAATTTTCGTGGCACCCCGAAAAACCGAATTAGCGTGATTACTTCTTGCGGATACCCCACCCGAGTTTGCCGGTGCAAATTTGAACCCCGTCAATGTTTTACTTTGGCGGTAATCGAAGATTTTTGGTCAAATTATGACGTCACTTTTGCACCAAAAAGTTGTAATTCCCAAGGTTTTGCGAATTTTGCATGACTCCACACAGGAAAGTTGTTCAGGATGCTCAACTTGGTCGATTTGCACCGTCAAAACGGGATTTCCAGAGTTGACTAATAGAAAAACAAGATGGCCGCTCTTCCCTTTTCCCTGCCCGGGGAATAAAATTTTTAATTTTCGAGCTCCCGAAAAGCCGAATTAGCGTGATTACTTCTTGCGGATACCCCACTCGAGTGTGCCGGTGCAAATTTGAACCCCGTCAATGTTTTACTTTGGCGGTAATCGACGATTTTTGGTCAAATTATGACGTCACTTTTGCACCAAAAAGTTGTAATTCCCAAGGTTTTGCGAATTTTGCATGACTCCACACAGGAAAGTTGTTCAGGATGCTCAACTTGGTCGATTTGCACCGTCAAAACGCGATTTCCAGAGTTGACTATTAGAAAAACCAGATGGCCGCTCTTCCCTTTTTCCTGTACGGGGAATAACCTTTTTAATTTTCGTGGCACCCCAAAAAACCGAATTAGCGTGATTACTTCTTGCGGATACCCCACCCGAGTGTGCCGGTGCAAATTTGAACCCCGTCAATGTTTTACTTTGGCGGTAATCGAAGATTTTTGGTCAAATTATGACGTCACTTTTGCACCAAAAAGTTGTAATTCCCAAGGTTTTGCGAATTTTGCATGACTCCACACAGGAAAGTTGTTCAGGATGCTCAACTTGGTCGATTTGCACCGTCAAAACGGGATTTCCAGAGTTGACTATTAGAAAAACAAGATGTCCGCTCTTCCCTTTTCCCTGCCCGGGGAATAAACTTTTTAATTTTCGAGCTCCCGAAAAGCCGAATTAGCGTGATTACTTCTTGCGGATACCCCACTCGAGTGTGCCGGTGCAAATTTGAACCCCGTCAATGTTTTACTTTGGCGGTAATCGACGATTTTTGGTCAAATTATGACGTCACTTTTGCACCAAAAAGTTGTAATTCCCAAGGTTTTGCGAATTTTGCATAACTCCACACAGGAAAGTTGTTCAGGATGCTCAACTTGGTCGATTTGCACCGTCAAAACGCGATTTCCAGAGTTGACTATTAGAAAAACAAGATGGCCGCTCTTCCCTTTTTCCTGCCCGGGGAATAACCTTTTTAATTTTCGTGGCACCCCGAAAAGCCGAATTAGCGTGATTACTTCTTGCGGATACCCCACCCGAGTGTGCCGGTGCAAATTTGAAGCACGCCAATGTTTTACTTTGGCGGTAATCGACGATTTTTGGTCAATATATGACGTCACTTTTGCACCAAAAAGTTGTAATTCCCAAAGTTTTGCGAATTTTGCATGACTCCACACAGGAAAGTTGTTCAGGATGCTCAACTTGGTCGATTTGCACCGTCAAAACGCGATTTCCAGAATTGACTATTAGAAAAACAAGATGGCCGCTCTTCCCTTTTCCCTGCCCGGGGAATAAACTTTTTAATTTTCGAGCTCCCGAAAAGCCGAATTAGCGTGATTACTTCTTGCGGATACCCCACTCGAGTGTGCCGGTGCAAATTTGAACCCCGTCAATGTTTTACTTTGGCGGTAATCGACGATTTTTGGTCAAATTATGACGTCACTTTTGCACCAAAAAGTTGTAATTCCCAAGGTTTTGCGAATTTTGCATGACTCCACACAGGAAAGTTGTTCAGGATGCTCAACTTGGTCGATTTGCACCGTCAAAACGCGATTTCCAGAGTTGACTATTAGAAAAACAAGATGGCAGCTCTTCCCTTTTCCCTGCCCGGGGAATAAAATTTTTAACTTTCGAGCTCCCGAAAAGCCGAATTAGCGTGATTACTTCTTGCGGATACCCCACTCGAGTGTGCCGGTGCAAATTTGAACCCCGTCAATGTTTTACTTTGGCGGTAATCGACGATTTTTGGTCAAATTATGACGTCACTTTTGCACCAAAAAGTTGTAATTCCCAAGGTTTTGCGAATTTTGCATGACTCCACACAGGAAAGTTGTTCAGGATGCTCAACTTGGTCGATTTGCACCGTCAAAACGGGATTTCCAGAGTTGACTATTAGAAAAACGAGATGGCCGCTCTTCCCTTTTCCCTGCTCGGGGAATAAAATTTTTAATTTTCGAGCTCCCGAAAAGCCGAATTAGCGTGATTACTTCTTGCGGATACCCCACTCGAGTGTGCCGGTGCAAATTTGAACCCCGTCAATGTTTTACTTTGGCGGTAATCGACGATTTTTGGTCAAATTATGACGTCACTTTTGCACCAAAAAGTTGTAATTCCCAAGGTTTTGCGAATTTTGCATGACTCCACACAGGAAAGTTGTTCAGGATGCTCAACTTGGTCGATTTGCACCGTCAAAACGCGATTTCCAGAGTTGACTATTAGAAAAACAAGATGGCCGCTCTTCCCTTTTCCCTGCCCGGGGAATAAACTTTTTAATTTTCGAGCTCCCGAAAAGCCGAATAAGCGTGATTACTTCTTGCGGATACCCCACTCGAGTGTGCCGGTGCAAATTTGAACCCCGTCAATGTTTTACTTTGGCGGTAATCGACGATTTTTGGTCAAATTATGACGTCACTTTTGCACCAAAAAGTTGTAATTCCCAAGGTTTTGCGAATTTTGCATGACTCCACACAGGAAAGTTGTTCAGGATGCTCAACTTGGTCGATTTGCACCTTCAAAACGCGATTTCCAGAGTTGACTATTAGAAAAACAAGATGGCCGCTCTTCCCTTTTTCCTGCCCGGGGAATAACCTTTTTAATTTTCGTGGCACCCCGAAAAACCGAATTAGCGTGATTACTTCTTGCGGATACCCCACCCGAGTTTGCCGGTGCAAATTTGAACCCCGTCAATGTTTTACTTTGGCGGTAATCGAAGATTTTTGGTCAAATTATGACGTCACTTTTGCACCAAAAAGTTGTAATTCCCAAGGTTTTGCGAATTTTGCATGACTCCACACAGGAAAGTTGTTCAGGATGCTCAACTTGGTCGATTTGCACCGTCAAAACGGGATTTCCAGAGTTGACTAATAGAAAAACAAGATGGCCGCTCTTCCCTTTTCCCTGCCCGGGGAATAAAATTTTTAATTTTCGAGCTCCCGAAAAGCCGAATTAGCGTGATTACTTCTTGCGGATACCCCACTCGAGTGTGCCGGTGCAAATTTGAACCCCGTCAATGTTTTACTTTGGCGGTAATCGACGATTTTTGGTCAAATTATGACGTCACTTTTGCACCAAAAAGTTGTAATTCCCAAGGTTTTGCGAATTTTGCATGACTCCACACAGGAAAGTTGTTCAGGATGCTCAACTTGGTCGATTTGCACCGTCAAAACGCGATTTCCAGAGTTGACTATTAGAAAAACCAGATGGCCGCTCTTCCCTTTTTCCTGTACGGGGAATAACCTTTTTAATTTTCGTGGCACCCCAAAAAACCGAATTAGCGTGATTACTTCTTGCGGATACCCCACCCGAGTGTGCCGGTGCAAATTTGAACCCCGTCAATGTTTTACTTTGGCGGTAATCGAAGATTTTTGGTCAAATTATGACGTCACTTTTGCACCAAAAAGTTGTAATTCCCAAGGTTTTGCGAATTTTGCATGACTCCACACAGGAAAGTTGTTCAGGATGCTCAACTTGGTCGATTTGCACCGTCAAAACGGGATTTCCAGAGTTGACTATTAGAAAAACAAGATGTCCGCTCTTCCCTTTTCCCTGCCCGGGGAATAAACTTTTTAATTTTCGAGCTCCCGAAAAGCCGAATTAGCGTGATTACTTCTTGCGGATACCCCACTCGAGTGTGCCGGTGCAAATTTGAACCCCGTCAATGTTTTACTTTGGCGGTAATCGACGATTTTTGGTCAAATTATGACGTCACTTTTGCACCAAAAAGTTGTAATTCCCAAGGTTTTGCGAATTTTGCATAACTCCACACAGGAAAGTTGTTCAGGATGCTCAACTTGGTCGATTTGCACCGTCAAAACGCGATTTCCAGAGTTGACTATTAGAAAAACAAGATGGCCGCTCTTCCCTTTTTCCTGCCCGGGGAATAACCTTTTTAATTTTCGTGGCACCCCGAATAGCCGAATTAGCGTGATTACTTCTTGCGGATACCCCACCCGAGTGTGCCGGTGCAAATTTGAAGCACGCCAATGTTTTACTTTGGCGGTAATCGACGATTTTTGGTCAATATATGACGTCACTTTTGCACCAAAAAGTTGTAATTCCCAAAGTTTTGCGAATTTTGCATGACTCCACACAGGAAAGTTGTTCAGGATGCTCAACTTGGTCGATTTGCACCGTCAAAACGCGATTTCCAGAATTGACTATTAGAAAAACAAGATGGCCGCTCTTCCCTTTTCCCTGCCCGGGGAATAAACTTTTTAATTTTCGAGCTCCCGAAAAGCCGAATTAGCGTGATTACTTCTTGCGGATACCCCACTCGAGTGTGCCGGTGCAAATTTGAACCCCGTCAATGTTTTACTTTGGCGGTAATCGACGATTTTTGGTCAAATTATGACGTCACTTTTGCACCAAAAAGTTGTAATTCCCAAGGTTTTGCGAATTTTGCATGACTCCACACAGGAAAGTTGTTCAGGATGCTCAACTTGGTCGATTTGCACCGTCAAAACGCGATTTCCAGAGTTGACTATTAGAAAAACAAGATGGCAGCTCTTCCCTTTTCCCTGCCCGGGGAATAAAATTTTTAACTTTCGAGCTCCCGAAAAGCCGAATTAGCGTGATTACTTCTTGCGGATACCCCACTCGAGTGTGCCGGTGCAAATTTGAACCCCGTCAATGTTTTACTTTGGCGGTAATCGACGATTTTTGGTCAAATTATGACGTCACTTTTGCACCAAAAAGTTGTAATTCCCAAGGTTTTGCGAATTTTGCATGACTCCACACAGGAAAGTTGTTCAGGATGCTCAACTTGGTCGATTTGCACCGTCAAAACGCGATTTCCAGAGTTGACTATTAGAAAAACAAGATGGCCGCTCTTCCCTTTTCCCTGCCCGGGGAATAAACTTTTTAATTTTCGAGCTCCCGAAAAGCCGAATTAGCGTGATTACTTCTTGCGGATACCCCACCCGAGTGTGCCAGTGCAAATTTGAACCCCGTCAATGTTTTACTTTGGCGGTAATCGACGATTTTTGGTCAAATTATGACGTCACTTTTGCACCAAAAAGTTGTAATACCCAAGGTTTTGCGAATTTTGCATGACTCCACACAGGAAAGTTGTTCAGGATGCTCAACTTGGTCGATTTGCACCGTCAAAACGCGATTTCCAGAGTTGACTATTAGAAAAACCAGATGGCCGCTCTTCCCATTTTTCCTGTACGGGGAATAACCTTTTTAATTTTCGTGGCACCCCAAAAAACCGAATTAGCGTGATTACTTCTTGCGGATACCCCACCCGAGTGTGCCGGTGCAAATTTGAACCCCGTCAATGTTTTACTTTGGCGGTAATCGACGATTTTTGGTCAAATTATGACGTCACTTTTGCACCAAAAAGTTGTAATCCCCAAGGTTTTGCGAATTTTGCATGACTCCACACAGGAAAGTTGTTCAGGATGCTCAACTTGGTCGATTTGCACCGTCAAAACGCGATTTCCAGAGTTGACTATTAGAAAAACAAGATGGCCGCTCTTCCCTTTTCCCTGCCCGGGGAATAAACTTTTTAATTTTCGAGCTCCCGAAAAGCCGAATTAGCGTGATTACTTCTTGCGGATACCCCACTCGAGTGTGCCGGTGCAAATTTGAACCCCGTCAATGTTTTACTTTGGCGGTAATCGACGATTTTTGGTCAAATTATGACGTCACTTTTGCACCAAAAAGTTGTAATTCCCAAGGTTTTGCGAATTTTGCATGACTCCACACAGGAAAGTTGTTCAGGATGCTCAACTTGGTCGATTTGCACCTTCAAAACGCGATTTCCAGAGTTGACTATTAGAAAAACAAGATGGCCGCTCTTCCCTTTTTCCTGCCCGGGGAATAACCTTTTTAATTTTCGTGGCACCCCGAAAAACCGAATTAGCGTGATTACTTCTTGCGGATACCCCACCCGAGTGTGCCGGTGCAAATTTGAACCCCGTCAATGTTTTACTTTGGCGGTAATCGAAGATTTTTGGTCAAATTATGACGTCACTTTTGCACCAAAAAGTTGTAATTCCCAAGGTTTTGCGAATTTTGCATGACTCCACACAGGAAAGTTGTTCAGGATGCTCAACTTGGTCGATTTGCACCGTCAAAACGCGATTTCCAGAATTGACTATTAGAAAAACAAGATGGCCGCTCTTCCCTTTTCCCTGCCCGGGGAATAAACTTTTTAATTTTCGAGCTCCCGAAAAGCCGAATTAGCGTGATTACTTCTTGCGGATACCCCACTCGAGTGTGCCGGTGCAAATTTGAACCCCGTCAATGTTTTACTTTGGCGGTAATCGACGATTTTTGGTCAAATTATGACGTCACTTTTGCACCAAAAAGTTGTAATTCCCAAGGTTTTGCGAATTTTGCATGACTCCACACAGGAAAGTTGTTCAGGATGCTCAACTTGGTCGATTTGCACCGTCAAAACGCGATTTCCAGAGTTGACTATTAGAAAAACAAGATGGCAGCTCTTCCCTTTTCCCTGCCCGGGGAATAAAATTTTTAACTTTCGAGCTCCCGAAAAGCCGAATTAGCGTGATTACTTCTTGCGGATACCCCACTCGAGTGTGCCGGTGCAAATTTGAACCCCGTCAATGTTTTACTTTGGCGGTAATCGACGATTTTTGGTCAAATTATGACGTCACTTTTGCACCAAAAAGTTGTAATTCCCAAGGTTTTGCGAATTTTGCATGACTCCACACAGGAAAGTTGTTCAGGATGCTCAACTTGGTCGATTTGCACCGTCAAAACGCGATTTCCAGAGTTGACTATTAGAAAAACAAGATGGCCGCTCTTCCCTTTTCCCTGCCCGGGGAATAAACTTTTTAATTTTCGAGCTCCCGAAAAGCCGAATTAGCGTGATTACTTCTTGCGGATACCCCACTCGAGTGTGCCGGTGCAAATTTGAACCCCGTCAATGTTTTACTTTGGCGGTAATCGA
Organism: Asterias amurensis; assembly: GCF_032118995.1. Classification (NCBI taxonomy): domain Eukaryota; kingdom Metazoa; phylum Echinodermata; class Asteroidea; order Forcipulatida; family Asteriidae; genus Asterias; species Asterias amurensis. The sequence continues at coordinate 10,371,518 of NC_092655.1, forward strand.
CGATTTTTGGTCAAATTATGACGTCACTTTTGCACCAAAAAGTTGTAATACCCAAGGTTTTGCGAATTTTGCATGACTCCACACAGGAAAGTTGTTCAGGATGCTCAACTTGGTCGATTTGCACCGTCAAAACGCGATTTCCAGAGTTGACTATTAGAAAAACCAGATGGCCGCTCTTCCCTTTTTCCTGTACGGGGAATAACCTTTTTAATTTTCGTGGCACCCCAAAAAACCGAATTAGCGTGATTACTTCTTGCGGATACCCCACCCGAGTGTGCCGGTGCAAATTTGAACCCCGTCAATGTTTTACTTTGGCGGTAATCGACGATTTTTGGTCAAATTATGACGTCACTTTTGCACCAAAAAGTTGTAATCCCCAAGGTTTTGCGAATTTTGCATGACTCCACACAGGAAAGTTGTTCAGGATGCTCAACTTGGTCGATTTGCACCGTCAAAACGCGATTTCCAGAGTTGACTATTAGAAAAACCAGATGGCCGCTCTTCCCTTTTTCCTGTACGGGGAATAACCTTTTTAATTTTCGTGGCACCCCAAAAAACCGAATTAGCGTGATTACTTCTTGCGGATACCCCACCCGAGTGTGCCGGTGCAAATTTGAACCCCGTCAATGTTTTACTTTGGCGGTAATCGAAGATTTTTAATCAAATCATGACGTCACTTTTGCACCAAAAAGTTGTAATTCCCAAGGTTTTGCGAATTTTGCATGACTCCACACAGGAAAGTTGTTCAGGATGCTCAACTTGGTCGATTTGCACCGTCAAAACGGGATTTCCAGAGTTGACTATTAGAAAAACAAGATGTCCGCTCTTCCCTTTTCCCTGCCCGGGGAATAAACTTTTTTATTTTCGAGCTCCCGAAAAGCCGAATTAGCGTGATTACTTCTTGCGGATACCCCACTCGAGTGTGCCGGTGCAAATTTGAACCCCGTCAATGTTTTACTTTGGCGGTAATCGACGATTTTTGGTCAAATTATGACGTCACTTTTGCACCAAAAAGTTGTAATTCCCAAGGTTTTGCGAATTTTGCATGACTCCACACAGGAAAGTTGTTCAGGATGCTCAACTTGGTCGATTTGCACCTTCAAAACGCGATTTCCAGAGTTGACTATTAGAAAAACAAGATGGCCGCTCTTCCCTTTTTCCTGCCCGGGGAATAACCTTTTTAATTTTCGTGGCACCCCGAAAAACCGAATTAGCGTGATTACTTCTTGCAGATACCCCACCCGAGTGTGCCGGTGCAAATTTGAACCCCGTCAATGTTTTACTTTGGCGGTAATCGAAGATTTTTGGTCAAATTATGACGTCACTTTTGCACCAAAAAGTTGTAATTCCCAAGGTTTTGCGAATTTTGCATGACTCCACACAGGAAAGTTGTTCAGGATGCTCAACTTGGTCGATTTGCACCGTCAAAACGGGATTTCCAGAGTTGACTATTAGAAAAACAAGATGGCCGCTCTTCCCTTTTCCCTGCCCGGGGAATAAACTTTTTAATTTTCGAGCTCCCGAAAAGCCGAATTAGCGTGATTACTTCTTGCGGATACCCCACTCGAGTGTGCCGGTGCAAATTTGAACCCCGTCAATGTTTTACTTTGGCGGTAATCGACGATTTTTGGTCAAATTATGACGTCACTTTTGCACCAAAAAGTTGTAATTCCCAAGGTTTTGCGAATTTTGCATGACTCCACACAGGAAAGTTGTTCAGGATGCTCAACTTGGTCGATTTGCACCGTCAAAACGCGATTTCCAGAGTTGACTATTAGAAAAACAAGATGGCAGCTCTTCCCTTTTCCCTGCCCGGGGAATAAAATTTTTAACTTTCGAGCTCCCGAAAAGCCGAATTAGCGTGATTACTTCTTGCGGATACCCCACTCGAGTGTGCCGGTGCAAATTTGAACCCCGTCAATGTTTTACTTTGGCGGTAATCGACGATTTTTGGTCAAATTATGACGTCACTTTTGCACCAAAAAGTTGTAATTCCCAAGGTTTTGCGAATTTTGCATGACTCCACACAGGAAAGTTGTTCAGGATGCTCAACTTGGTCGATTTGCACCGTCAAAACGCGATTTCCAGAGTTGACTATTAGAAAAACAAGATGGCCGCTCTTCCCTTTTCCCTGCCCGGGGAATAAACTTTTTAATTTTCGAGCTCCCGAAAAGCCGAATTAGCGTGATTACTTCTTGCGGATACCCCACTCGAGTGTGCCGGTGCAAATTTGAACCCCGTCAATGTTTTACTTTGGCGGTAATCGACGATTTTTGGTCAAATTATGACGTCACTTTTGCACCAAAAAGTTGTAATTCCCAAGGTTTTGCGAATTTTGCATGACTCCACACAGGAAAGTTGTTCAGGATGCTCAACTTGGTCGATTTGCACCGTCAAAACGCGATTTCCAGAGTTGACTATTAGAAAAACCAGATGGCCGCTCTTCCCTTTTTCCTCTACGGGGAATAACCTTTTTAATTTTCGAGCTCCCGAAAAGCCGAATTAGCGTGATTACTTCTTGCGGATACCCCACTCGAGTGTGCCGGTGCAAATTTGAACCCCGTCAATGTTTTACTTTGGCGGTAATCGACGATTTTTGGTCAAATTATGACGTCACTTTTGCACCAAAAAGTTGTAATTCCCAAGGTTTTGCGAATTTTGCATGACTCCACACAGGAAAGTTGTTCAGGATGCTCAACTTGGTCGATTTGCACCGTCAAAACGCGATTTCCAGAGTTGACTATTAGAAAAACAAGATGGCAGCTCTTCCCTTTTCCCTGCCCGGGGAATAAAATTTTTAACTTTCGAGCTCCCGAAAAGCCGAATTAGCGTGATTACTTCTTGCGGATACCCCACTCGAGTGTGCCGGTGCAAATTTGAACCCCGTCAATGTTTTACTTTGGCGGTAATCGATGATTTTTGGTCAAATTATGACGTCACTTTTGCACCAAAAAGTTGTAATTCCCAAGGTTTTGCGAATTTTGCATGACTCCACACAGGAAAGTTGTTCAGGATGCTCAACTTGGTCGATTTGCACCGTCAAAACGCGATTTCCAGAGTTGACTATTAGAAAAACAAGATGGCCGCTCTTCCCTTTTCCCTGCCCGGGGAATAAACTTTTTAATTTTCGAGCTCCCGAAAAGCCGAATTAGCGTGATTACTTCTTGCGGATACCCCACTCGAGTGTGCCGGTGCAAATTTGAACCCCGTCAATGTTTTACTTTGGCGGTAATCGACGATTTTTGGTCAAATTATGACGTCACTTTTGCACCAAAAAGTTGTAATACCCAAGGTTTTGCGAATTTTGCATGACTCCACACAGGAAAGTTGTTCAGGATGCTCAACTTGGTCGATTTGCACCGTCAAAACGCGATTTCCAGAGTTGACTATTAGAAAAACCAGATGGCCGCTCTTCCCTTTTTCCTGTACGGGGAATAACCTTTTTAATTTTCGTGGCACCCCAAAAAACCGAATTAGCGTGATTACTTCTTGCGGATATCCCACCCGAGTGTGCCGGTGCAAATTTGAACCCCGTCAATGTTTTACTTTGGCGGTAATCGACGATTTTTGGTCAAATTATGACGTCACTTTTGCACCAAAAAGTTGTAATCCCCAAGGTTTTGTGAATTTTGCATGACTCCACACAGGAAAGTTGTTCAGGATGCTCAACTTGGTCGATTTGCACCGTCAAAACGCGATTTCCAGAGTTGACTATTAGAAAAACCAGATGGCCGCTCTTCCCTTTTTCCTGTACGGGGAATAACCTTTTTAATTTTCGTGGCACCCCAAAAAACCGAATTAGCGTGATTACTTCTTGCGGATACCCCACCCGAGTGTGCCGGTGCAAATTTGAACCCCGTCAATGTTTTACTTTGGCGGTAATCGAAGATTTTTAATCAAATCATGACGTCACTTTTGCACCAAAAAGTTGTAATTCCCAAGGTTTTGCGAATTTTGCATGACTCCACACAGGAAAGTTGTTCAGGATGCTCAACTTGGTCGATTTGCACCGTCAAAACGGGATTTCCAGAGTTGACTATTAGAAAAACAAGATGTCCGCTCTTCCCTTTTCCCTGCCCGGGGAATAAACTTTTTTATTTTCGAGCTCCCGAAAAGCCGAATTAGCGTGATTACTTCTTGCGGATACCCCACTCGAGTGTGCCGGTGCAAATTTGAACCCCGTCAATGTTTTACTTTGGCGGTAATCGACGATTTTTGGTCAAATTATGACGTCACTTTTGCACCAAAAAGTTGTAATTCCCAAGGTTTTGCGAATTTTGCATGACTCCACACAGGAAAGTTGTTCAGGATGCTCAACTTGGTCGATTTGCACCTTCAAAACGCGATTTCCAGAGTTGACTATTAGAAAAACAAGATGGCCGCTCTTCCCTTTTTCCTGCCCGGGGAATAACCTTTTTAATTTTCGTGGCACCCCGAAAAACCGAATTAGCGTGATTACTTCTTGCAGATACCCCACCCGAGTGTGCCGGTGCAAATTTGAACCCCGTCAATGTTTTACTTTGGCGGTAATCGAAGATTTTTGGTCAAATTATGACGTCACTTTTGCACCAAAAAGTTGTAATTCCCAAGGTTTTGCGAATTTTGCATGACTCCACACAGGAAAGTTGTTCAGGATGCTCAACTTGGTCGATTTGCACCGTCAAAACGGGATTTCCAGAGTTGACTATTAGAAAAACAAGATGGCCGCTCTTCCCTTTTCCCTGCCCGGGGAATAAACTTTTTAATTTTCGAGCTCCCGAAAAGCCGAATTAGCGTGATTACTTCTTGCGGATACCCCACTCGAGTGTGCCGGTGCAAATTTGAACCCCGTCAATGTTTTACTTTGGCGGTAATCGACGATTTTTGGTCAAATTATGACGTCACTTTTGCACCAAAAAGTTGTAATTCCCAAGGTTTTGCGAATTTTGCATGACTCCACACAGGAAAGTTGTTCAGGATGCTCAACTTGGTCGATTTGCACCGTCAAAACGCGATTTCCAGAGTTGACTATTAGAAAAACAAGATGGCAGCTCTTCCCTTTTCCCTGCCCGGGGAATAAAATTTTTAACTTTCGAGCTCCCGAAAAGCCGAATTAGCGTGATTACTTCTTGCGGATACCCCACTCGAGTGTGCCGGTGCAAATTTGAACCCCGTCAATGTTTTACTTTGGCGGTAATCGACGATTTTTGGTCAAATTATGACGTCACTTTTGCACCAAAAAGTTGTAATTCCCAAGGTTTTGCGAATTTTGCATGACTCCACACAGGAAAGTTGTTCAGGATGCTCAACTTGGTCGATTTGCACCGTCAAAACGCGATTTCCAGAGTTGACTATTAGAAAAACAAGATGGCCGCTCTTCCCTTTTCCCTGCCCGGGGAATAAACTTTTTAATTTTCGAGCTCCCGAAAAGCCGAATTAGCGTGATTACTTCTTGCGGATACCCCACTCGAGTGTGCCGGTGCAAATTTGAACCCCGTCAATGTTTTACTTTGGCGGTAATCGACGATTTTTGGTCAAATTATGACGTCACTTTTGCACCAAAAAGTTGTAATTCCCAAGGTTTTGCGAATTTTGCATGACTCCACACAGGAAAGTTGTTCAGGATGCTCAACTTGGTCGATTTGCACCGTCAAAACGCGATTTCCAGAGTTGACTATTAGAAAAACCAGATGGCCGCTCTTCCCTTTTTCCTCTACGGGGAATAACCTTTTTAATTTTCGTGGCACCCCAAAAAACCGAATTAGCGTGATTACTTCTTGCGGATACCCCACCCGAGTGTGCCGGTGCAAATTTGAACCCCGTCAATGTTTTACTTTGGCGGTAATCGAAGATTTTTGGTCAAATTATGACGTCACTTTTGCACCAAAAAGTTGTAATTCCCAAGGTTTTGCGAATTTTGCATGACTCCACACAGGAAAGTTGTTCAGGATGCTCAACTTGGTCGATTTGCACCGTCAAAACGGGATTTCCAGAGTTGACTATTAGAAAAACAAGATGTCCGCTCTTCCCTTTTCCCTGCCCGGGGAATAAACTTTTTAATTTTCGAGCTCCCGAAAAGCCGAATTAGCGTGATTACTTCTTGCGGATACCCCACTCGAGTGTGCCGGTGCAAATTTGAACCCCGTCAATGTTTTACTTTGGCGGTAATCGACGATTTTTGGTCAAATTATGACGTCACTTTTGCACCAAAAAGTTGTAATTCCCAAGGTTTTGCGAATTTTGCATGACTCCACACAGGAAAGTTGTTCAGGATGCTCAACTTGGTCGATTTGCACCTTCAAAACGCGATTTCCAGAGTTGACTATTAGAAAAACAAGATGGCCGCTCTTCCCTTTTTCCTGCCCGGGGAATAACCTTTTTAATTTTCGTGGCACCCCGAAAAACCGAATTAGCGTGATTACTTCTTGCGGATACCCCACCCGAGTGTGCCGGTGCAAATTTGAACCCCGTCAATGTTTTACTTTGGCGGTAATCGAAGATTTTTGGTCAAATTATGACGTCACTTTTGCACCAAAAAGTTGTAATTCCCAAGGTTTTGCGAATTTTGCATGACTCCACACAGGAAAGTTGTTCAGGATGCTCAACTTGGTCGATTTGCACCGTCAAAACGGGATTTCCAGAGTTGACTATTAGAAAAACAAGATGTCCGCTCTTCCCTTTTCCCTGCCCGGGGAATAAACTTTTTAATTTTCGAGCTCCCGAAAAGCCGAATTAGCGTGATTACTTCTTGCGGATACCCCACTCGAGTGTGCCGGTGCAAATTTGAACCCCGTCAATGTTTTACTTTGGCGGTAATCGACGATTTTTGGTCAAATTATGACGTCACTTTTGCACCAAAAAGTTGTAATTCCCAAGGTTTTGCGAATTTTGCATGACTCCACACAGGAAAGTTGTTCAGGATGCTCAACTTGGTCGATTTGCACCGTCAAAACGCGATTTCCAGAGTTGACTATTAGAAAAACAAGATGGCAGCTCTTCCCTTTTCCCTGCCCGGGGAATAAAATTTTTAACTTTCGAGCTCCCGAAAAGCCGAATTAGCGTGATTACTTCTTGCGGATACCCCACTCGAGTGTGCCGGTGCAAATTTGAACCCCGTCAATGTTTTACTTTGGCGGTAATCGACGATTTTTGGTCAAATTATGACGTCACTTTTGCACCAAAAAGTTGTAATTCCCAAGGTTTTGCGAATTTTGCATGACTCCACACAGGAAAGTTGTTCAGGATGCTCAACTTGGTCGATTTGCACCGTCAAAACGCGATTTCCAGAGTTGACTATTAGAAAAACAAGATGGCCGCTCTTCCCTTTTCCCTGCCCGGGGAATAAACTTTTTAATTTTCGAGCTCCCGAAAAGCCGAATTAGCGTGATTACTTCTTGCGGATACCCCACTCGAGTGTGCCGGTGCAAATTTGAACCCCGTCAATGTTTTACTTTGGCGGTAATCGACGATTTTTGGTCAAATTATGACGTCACTTTTGCACCAAAAAGTTGTAATTCCCAAGGTTTTGCGAATTTTGCATGACTCCACACAGGAAAGTTGTTCAGGATGCTCAACTTGGTCGATTTGCACCGTCAAAACGCGATTTCCAGAGTTGACTATTAGAAAAACCAGATGGCCGCTCTTCCCTTTTTCCTGTACGGGGAATAACCTTTTTAATTTTCGTGGCACCCCAAAAAACCGAATTAGCGTGATTACTTCTTGCGGATACCCCACCCGAGTGTGCCGGTGCAAATTTGAACCCCGTCAATGTTTTACTTTGGCGGTAATCGAAGATTTTTGGTCAAATTATGACGTCACTTTTGCACCAAAAAGTTGTAATTCCCAAGGTTTTGCGAATTTTGCATGACTCCACACAGGAAAGTTGTTCAGGATGCTCAACTTGGTCGATTTGCACCGTCAAAACGGGATTTCCAGAGTTGACTATTAGAAAAACAAGATGTCCGCTCTTCCCTTTTCCCTGCCCGGGGAATAAACTTTTTAATTTTCGAGCTCCCGAAAAGCCGAATTAGCGTGATTACTTCTTGCGGATACCCCACTCGAGTGTGCCGGTGCAAATTTGAACCCCGTCAATGTTTTACTTTGGCGGTAATCGACGATTTTTGGTCAAATTATGACGTCACTTTTGCACCAAAAAGTTGTAATTCCCAAGGTTTTGCGAATTTTGCATAACTCCACACAGGAAAGTTGTTCAGGATGCTCAACTTGGTCGATTTGCACCGTCAAAACGCGATTTCCAGAGTTGACTATTAGAAAAACAAGATGGCCGCTCTTCCCTTTTTCCTGCCCGGGGAATAACCTTTTTAATTTTCGTGGCACCCCGAAAAGCCGAATTAGCGTGATTACTTCTTGCGGATACCCCACCCGAGTGTGCCGGTGCAAATTTGAAGCACGCCAATGTTTTACTTTGGCGGTAATCGACGATTTTTGGTCAATATATGACGTCACTTTTGCACCAAAAAGTTGTAATTCCCAAAGTTTTGCGAATTTTGCATGACTCCACACAGGAAAGTTGTTCAGGATGCTCAACTTGGTCGATTTGCACCGTCAAAACGCGATTTCCAGAATTGACTATTAGAAAAACAAGATGTCCGCTCTTCCCTTTTCCCTGCCCGGGGAATAAACTTTTTAATTTTCGAGCTCCCGAAAAGCCGAATTAGCGTGATTACTTCTTGCGGATACCCCACTCGAGTGTGCCGGTGCAAATTTGAACCCCGTCAATGTTTTACTTTGGCGGTAATCGACGATTTTTGGTCAAATTATGACGTCACTTTTGCACCAAAAAGTTGTAATTCCCAAGGTTTTGCGAATTTTGCATGACTCCACACAGGAAAGTTGTTCAGGATGCTCAACTTGGTCGATTTGCACCATCAAAACGCGATTTCCAGAGTTGACTATTAGAAAAACAAGATGGCAGCTCTTCCCTTTTCCCTGCCCGGGGAATAAAATTTTTAACTTTCGAGCTCCCGAAAAGCCGAATTAGCGTGATTACTTCTTGCGGATACCCCACTCGAGTGTGCCGGTGCAAATTTGAACCCCGTCAATGTTTTACTTTGGCGGTAATCGACGATTTTTGGTCAAATTATGACGTCACTTTTGCACCAAAAAGTTGTAATTCCCAAGGTTTTGCGAATTTTGCATGACTCCACACAGGAAAGTTGTTCAGGATGCTCAACTTGGTCGATTTGCACCGTCAAAACGCGATTTCCAGAGTTGACTATTAGAAAAACAAGATGGCCGCTCTTCCCTTTTCCCTGCCCGGGGAATAAACTTTTTAATTTTCGAGCTCCCGAAAAGCCGAATTAGCGTGATTACTTCTTGCGGATACCCCACTCGAGTGTGCCGGTGCAAATTTGAACCCCGTCAATGTTTTACTTTGGCGGTAATCGACGATTTTTGGTCAAATTATGACGTCACTTTTGCACCAAAAAGTTGTAATTCCCAAGGTTTTGCGAATTTTGCATGACTCCACACAGGAAAGTTGTTCAGGATGCTCAACTTGGTCGATTTGCACCGTCAAAACGCGATTTCCAGAGTTGACTATTAGAAAAACCAGATGGCCGCTCTTCCCTTTTTCCTGTACGGGGAATAACCTTTTTAATTTTTGTGGCACCCCAAAAAACCGAATTAGCGTGATTACTTCTTGCGGATACCCCACCCGAGTGTGCCGGTGCAAATTTGAACCCCGTCAATGTTTTACTTTGGCGGTAATCGAAGATTTTTGGTCAAATTATGACGTCACTTTTGCACCAAAAAGTTGTAATTCCCAAGGTTTTGCGAATTTTGCATGACTCCACACAGGAAAGTTGTTCAGGATGCTCAACTTGGTCGATTTGCACCGTCAAAACGGGATTTCCAGAGTTGACTATTAGAAAAACAAGATGTCCGCTCTTCCCTTTTCCCTGCCCGGGGAATAAACTTTTTAATTTTCGAGCTCCCGAAAAGCCGAATTAGCGTGATTACTTCTTGCGGATACCCCACTCGAGTGTGCCGGTGCAAATTTGAACCCCGTCAATGTTTTACTTTGGCGGTAATCGACGATTTTTGGTCAAATTATGACGTCACTTTTGCACCAAAAAGTTGTAATTCCCAAGGTTTTGCGAATTTTGCATGACTCCACACAGGAAAGTTGTTCAGGATGCTCAACTTGGTCGATTTGCACCGTCAAAACGGGATTTCCAGAGTTGACTATTAGAAAAACAAGATGTCCGCTCTTCCCTTTTCCCTGCCCGGGGAATAAACTTTTTAATTTTCGAGCTCCCGAAAAGCCGAATTAGCGTGATTACTTCTTGCGGATACCCCACTCGAGTGTGCCGGTGCAAATTTGAACCCCGTCAATGTTTTACTTTGGCGGTAATCGACGATTTTTGGTCAAATTATGACGTCACTTTTGCACCAAAAAGTTGTAATTCCCAAGGTTTTGCGAATTTTGCATAACTCCACACAGGAAAGTTGTTCAGGATGCTCAACTTGGTCGATTTGCACCGTCAAAACGCGATTTCCAGAGTTGACTATTAGAAAAACAAGATGGCCGCTCTTCCCTTTTTCCTGCCCGGGGAATAACCTTTTTAATTTTCGTGGCACCCCGAAAAGCCGAATTAGCGTGATTACTTCTTGCGGATACCCCACCCGAGTGTGCCGGTGCAAATTTGAAGCACGCCAATGTTTTACTTTGGCGGTAATCGACGATTTTTGGTCAATATATGACGTCACTTTTGCACCAAAAAGTTGTAATTTCCAAAGTTTTGCGAATTTTGCATGACTCCACACAGGAAAGTTGTTCAGGATGCTCAACTTGGTCGATTTGCACCGTCAAAACGCGATTTCCAGAATTGACTATTAGAAAAACAAGATGGCCGCTCTTCCCTTTTCCCTGCCCGGGGAATAAACTTTTTAATTTTCGAGCTCCCGAAAAGCCGAATTAGCGTGATTACTTCTTGCGGATACCCCACTCGAGTGTGCCGGTGCAAATTTGAACCCCGTCAATGTTTTACTTTGGCGGTAATCGACGATTTTTGGTCAAATTATGACGTCACTTTTGCACCAAAAATTTGTAATTCCCAAGGTTTTGCGAATTTTGCATGACTCCACACAGGAAAGTTGTTCAGGATGCTCAACTTGGTGGATTTGCACCGTCAAAACGCAATTTCCAGAATTGACTATTAGAAAAACAAGATGGCCGCTCTTCCCTTTTCCCTGCCCGGGGAATAAAATTTTTAATTTTCGAGCTCCAGAAAAGCCGAATTAGCGTGATTACTTCTTGCGGATACCCCACTCGAGTGTGCCGGTGCAAATTCGAACCCCGTCAATGTTTTACTTTGGCGGTAATCGACGATTTTTGGTCAAATTATGACGTCACTTTTGCACCAAAAAGTTGTAATTCCCAAGGTTTTGCGAATTTTGCATGACTCCACACAGGAAAGTTGTTCAGGATGCTCAACTTGGTCGATTTGCACCGTCAAAACGCGATTTCCAGAGTTGACTATTAGAAAAACAAGATGGCAGCTCTTCCCTTTTCCCTGCCCGGGGAATACAATTTTTAACTTTCGAGCTACCGAAAAGCCGAATTAGCGTGATTACTTCTTGCGGATACCCCACTCGAGTGTGCCGGTGCAAATTTGAACCCCGTCAATGTTTTACTTTGGCGGTAATCGACGATTTTTGGTCAAATTATGACGTCACTTTTGCACCAAAAAGTTGTAATTCCCAAGGTTTTGCGAATTTTGCATGACTCCACACAGGAAAGTTGTTCAGGATGCTCAACTTGGTCGATTTGCACCGTCAAAACGCGATTTCCAGAGTTGACTATTAGAAAAACAAGATGGCCGCTCTTCCCTTTTCCCTGCCCGGGGAATAAACTTTTTAATTTTCGAGCTCCCGAAAAGCCGAATTAGCGTGATTACTTCTTGCGGATACCCCACTCGAGTGTGCCGGTGCAAATTTGAACCCCGTCAATGTTTTACTTTGGCGGTAATCGACGATTTTTGGTCAAATTATGACGTCACTTTTGCACCAAAAAGTTGTAATACCCAAGGTTTTGCGAATTTTGCATGACTCCACACAGGAAAGTTGTTCAGGATGCTCAACTTGGTCGATTTGCACCGTCAAAACGCGATTTCCAGAGTTGACTATTAGAAAAACCAGATGGCCGCTTTTCCCTTTTTCCTGTACGGGGAATAACCTTTTTAATTTTCGTGGCACCCCAAAAAACCGAATTAGCGTGATTACTTCTTGCGGATACCCCACCCGAGTGTGCCGGTGCAAATTTGAACCCCGTCAATGTTTTACTTTGGCGGTAATCGAAGATTTTTGGTCAAATTATGACGTCACTTTTGCACCAAAAAGTTGTAATTCCCAAGGTTTTGCGAATTTTGCATGACTCCACACAGGAAAGTTGTTCAGGATGCTCAACTTGGTCGATTTGCACCGTCAAAACGGGATTTCCAGAGTTGACTATTAGAAAAACAAGATGGCCGCTCTTCCCTTTTCCTTGCCCGGGGAATAAACTTTTTAATTTTCGAGCTCCCGAAAAGCCGAATTAGCGTGATTACTTCTTGCGGATACCCCACTCGAGTGTGCCGGTGCAAATTTGAACCCCGTCAATGTTTTACTTTGGCGGTAATCGACGATTTTTGGTCAAATTATGACGTCACTTTTGCACCAAAAAGTTGTAATTCCCAAGGTTTTGCGAATTTTGCATAACTCCACACAGGAAAGTTGTTCAGGATGCTCAACTTGGTCGATTTGCACCGTCAAAACGCGATTTCCAGAGTTGACTATTAGAAAAACAAGATGGCCGCTCTTCCCTTTTTCCTGCCCGGGGAATAACCTTTTTAATTTTCGTGGCACCCCGAAAAGCCGAATTAGCGTGATTACTTCTTGCGGATACCCCACCCGAGTGTGCCGGTGCAAATTTGAAGCACGCCAATGTTTTACTTTGGCGGTAATCGACGATTTTTGGTCAATATATGACGTCACTTTTGCACCAAAAAGTTGTAATTCCCAAAGTTTTGCGAATTTTGCATGACTCCACACAGGAAAGTTGTTCAGGATGCTCAACTTGGTCGATTTGCACCGTCAAAACGCGATTTCCAGAATTGACTATTAGAAAAACAAGATGGCCGCTCTTCCCTTTTCCCTGCCCGGGGAATAAACTTTTTAATTTTCGAGCTCCCGAAAAGCCGAATTAGCGTGATTACTTCTTGCGGATACCCCACTCGAGTGTGCCGGTGCAAATTTGAACCCCGTCAATGTTTTACTTTGGCGGTAATCGACGATTTTTGGTCAAATTATGACGTCACTTTTGCACCAAAAAGTTGTAATTCCCAAGGTTTTGCGAATTTTGCATGACTCCACACAGGAAAGTTGTTCAGGATGCTCAACTTGGTCGATTTGCACCGTCAAAACGCGATTTCCAGAGTTGACTATTAGAAAAACAAGATGGCCGCTCTTCCCTTTTTCCTGTACGGGGAATAACCTTTTTAATTTTCGTGGCACCCCGAAAAACCGAATTAGCGTGATTACTTCTTGCGTTAGCCCACTCGAGTGTGCCGGTGCAAATTTGAACCCCGTCAATGTTTTACTTTGGCGGTAATCGACGATTTTTGGTCAAATTATGACGTCACTTTTGCACCAAAAAGTTGTAATTCCCAAGGTTTTGCGAATTTTGCATAACTCCACACAGGAAAGTTGTTCAGGATGCTCAACTTGGTCGATTTGCACCGTCAAAACGCGATTTCCAGAGTTGACTATTAGAAAAACAAGATGGCCGCTCTTCCCTTTTTCCTGCCCGGGGAATAACCTTTTTAATTTTCGTGGCACCCCGAAAAGCCGAATTAGCGTGATTACTTCTTGCGGATACCCCACCCGAGTGTGCCGGTGCAAATTTGAAGCACGCCAATGTTTTACTTTGGCGGTAATCGACGATTTTTGGTCAATATATGACGTCACTTTTGCACCAAAAAGTTGTAATTCCCAAAGTTTTGCGAATTTTGCATGACTCCACACAGGAAAGTTGTTCAGGATGCTCAACTTGGTCGATTTGCACCGTCAAAACGCGATTTCCAGAATTGACTATTAGAAAAACAAGATGGCCGCTCTTCCCTTTTCCCTGCCCGGGGAATAAACTTTTTAATTTTCGAGGCACCCCAAAAAAGCCGAATTAGCGTGATTACTTCTTGCGGATACCCCACTCGAGTGTGCCGGTGCAAATTTGAACCCCGTCAATGTTTTACTTTGGCGGTAATCGACGATTTTTTGTCAAATTATGACGTCACTTTTGCACCAAAAAGTTGTAATTCCCAAGGTTTTGCGAATTTTGCATGACTCCACACAGGAAAGTTGTTCAGGATGCTCAACTTGGTCGATTTGCACCGTCAAAACGCGATTTCCAGAGTTGACTATTAGAAAAACAAGATGGCCGCTCTTCCCTTTTTCCTGTACGGGGAATAACCTTTTTAATTTTCGTGGCACCCCGAAAAACCGAATTAGCGTGATTACTTTTTGCGGATACCCCACCCGAGTGTGCCGGTGCAAATTTGAACCCCGTCAATGTTTTACTTTGGCGGTAATCGAAGATTTTTGGTCAAATTATGACGTCACTTTTGCACCAAAAAGTTGTAATTCCCAAGGTTTTGCGAATTTTGCATGACTCCACACAGGAAAGTTGTTCAGGATGCTCAACTTGGTCGATTTGCACCGTCAAAACGGGATTTCCAGAGTTGACTATTAGAAAAACAAGATGGCCGCTCTTCCCTTTTCCCTGCCCGGGGAATAAACTTTTTAATTTTCGAGCTCCCGAAAAGCCGAATTAGCGCGATTACTTCTTGCGGTAGCCCACTCGAGTGTGCCGGTGCAAATTTGAACCCCGTCAATGTTTTACTTTGGCGGTAATCGACGATTTTTGGTCAAATTATGACGTCACTTTTGCACCAAAAAGTTGTAATTCCCAAGGTTTTGCGAATTTTGCATAACTCCACACAGGAAAGTTGTTCAGGATGCTCAACTTGGTCGATTTGCACCGTCAAAACGCGATTTCCAGAGTTGACTATTAGAAAAACAAGATGGCCGCTCTTCCCTTTTTCCTGCCCGGGGAATAACCTTTTTAATTTTCGTGGCACCCCGAAAAGCCGAATTAGCGTGATTACTTCTTGCGGATACCCCACCCGAGTGTGCCGGTGCAAATTTGAAGCACGCCAATGTTTTACTTTGGCGGTAATCGACGATTTTTGGTCAATATATGACGTCACTTTTGCACCAAAAAGTTGTAATTCCCAAAGTTTTGCGAATTTTGCATGACTCCACACAGGAAAGTTGTTCAGGATGCTCAACTTGGTCGATTTGCACCGTCAAAACGCGATTTCCAGAATTGACTATTAGAAAAACAAGATGGCCGCTCTTCCCTTTTCCCTGCCCGGGGAATAAACTTTTTAATTTTCGAGCTCCCGAAAAGCCGAATTAGCGTGATTACTTCTTGCGGATACCCCACTCGAGTGTGCCGGTGCAAATTTGAACCCCGTCAATGTTTTACTTTGGCGGTAATCGACGATTTTTGGTCAAATTATGACGTCACTTTTGCACCAAAAAGTTGTAATTCCCAAGGTTTTGCGAATTTTGCATGACTCCACACAGGAAAGTTGTTCAGGATGCTCAACTTGGTCGATTTGCACCGTCAAAACGCGATTTCCAGAGTTGACTATTAGAAAAACAAGATGGCTGCTCTTCTCTTTTCCCTGCCCGGGGAATAAACTTTTTAATTTTCGAGCTCCCGAAAAGCCGAATTAGCGTGATTACTTCTTGTGGATACCCCACTCGAGTGTGCCGGTGCAAATTTGAACCCCGTCAATGTTTTACTTTGGCGGTAATCGAAGTTTTTTGGTCAAATTATGACGTCACTTTTGCACCAAAAAGTTGTAATTCCCAAGGTTTTGCGAATTTTGCATGACTCCACACAGGAAAGTTGTTCAGGATGCTCAACTTGGTCGATTTGCACCGTCAAAACGCGATTTCCAGAGTTGACTATTAGAAAAACAAGATGGCCGCTCTTCCCTTTTTCCTGTACGGGGAATAACCTTTTTAATTTTCGTGGCACCCCGAAAAACCGAATTAGCGTGATTACTTCTTGCGGATACCCCACCCGAGTGTGCCGGTGCAAATTTGAACCCCGTCAATGTTTTACTTTGGCGGTAATCGACGATTTTTGGTCAAATTATGACGTCACTTTTGCACCAAAAAGTTGTAATTCCCAAGGTTTTGCGAATTTTGCATGACTCCACACAGGAAAGTTGTTCAGGATGCTCAACTTTGTCGATTTGCACCGTCAAAACGCGATTTCCAGAATTGACTATTAGAAAAACAAGATGGCCGCTCTTCCCTTTTCCCTGCCCGGGGAATAAACTTTTTAATTTTCGAGCTCCCGAAAAGCCGAATTAGCGTGATTACTTCTTGCGGATACCCCACCCGAGTGTGCCGGTGCAAATTTGAACCCCGTCAATGTTTTACTTTGGCGGTAATCGACGATTTTTGGTCAAATTATGACGTCACTTTTGCACCAAAAAGTTGTAATTCCCAAGGTTTTGCGAATTTTGCATGACTCCACAGAGGAAAGTTGTTCAGGATGCTCAACTTGGTCGATTTGCACCGTCAAAACGGGATTTCCAGAGTTGACTATTAGAAAAACAAGATGGCCGCTCTTCCCTTTTCCCTGCCCGGGGAATAAACTTTTTAATTTTCGAGCTCCCGAAAAGCCGAATTAGCGTGATTACTTCTTGCGGATACCCCACTCGAGTGTGCCGGTGCAAATTTGAACCCCGTCAATGTTTTACTTTGGCGGTAATCGAAGATTTTTGGTCAAATTATGACGTCACTTTTGCACCAAAAAGTTGTAATTCCCAAGGTTTTGCGAATTTTGCATGACTCCACACAGGAAAGTTGTTCAGGATGCTCAACTTGGTCGATTTGCACCGTCAAAACGGGATTTCCAGAGTTGACTATTAGAAAAACAAGATGGCCGCTCTTCCCTTTTCCCTGCCCGGGGAATAAACTTTTTAATTTTCGAGCTCCCGAAAAGCCGAATTAGCGTGATTACTTCTTGCGGATACCCCACTCGAGTGTGCCGGTGCAAATTTGAACCCCGTCAATGTTTTACTTTGGCGGTAATCGACGATTTTTGGTCAAATTATGACGTCACTTTTGCACCAAAAAGTTGTAATTCCCAAGGTTTTGCGAATTTTGCATAACTCCACACAGGAAAGTTGTTCAGGATGCTCAACTTGGTCGATTTGCACCGTCAAAACGCGATTTCCAGAGTTGACTATTAGAAAAACAAGATGGCCGCTCTTCCCTTTTTCCTGCCCGGGGAATAACCTTTTTAATTTTCGTGGCACCCCGAAAAGCCGAATTAGCGTGATTACTTCTTGCGGATACCCCACCCGAGTGTGCCGGTGCAAATTTGAAGCACGCCAATGTTTTACTTTGGCGGTAATCGACGATTTTTGGTCAATATATGACGTCACTTTTGCACCAAAAGGTTGTAATTCCCAAAGTTTTGCGAATTTTGCATGACTCCACACAGGAAAGTTGTTCAGGATGCTCAACTTGGTCGATTTGCACCGTCAAAACGCGATTTCCAGAATTGACTATTAGAAAAACAAGATGGCCGCTCTTCCCTTTTCCCTGCCCGGGGAAAAAACTTTTTAATTTTCGAGCTCCCGAAAAGCCGAATTAGCGTGATTACTTCTTGCGGATACCCCACCCGAGTGTGCCGGTGCAAATTTGAACCCCGTCAATGTTTTACTTTGGCGGTAATCGAAGATTTTTGGTCAAATTATGACGTCACTTTTGCACCAAAAAGTTGTAATTCCCAAGGTTTTGCGAATTTTGCATGACTCCACACAGGAAAGTTGTTCAGGATGCTCAACTTGGTCGATTTGCACCGTCAAAACGGGATTTCCAGAGTTGACTATTAGAAAAACAAGATGGCCGCTCTTCCCTTTTCCCTGCCCGGGGAATAAACTTTTTAATTTTCGAGCTCCCGAAAAGCCGAATTAGCGTGATTACTTCTTGCGGATACCCCACTCGAGTGTGCCGGTGCAAATTTGAACCCCGTCAATGTTTTACTTTGGCGGTAATCGACGATTTTTGGTCAAATTATGACGTCACTTTTGCACCAAAAAGTTGTAATTCCCAAGGTTTTGCGAATTTTGCATAACTCCACACAGGAAAGTTGTTCAGGATGCTCAACTTGGTCGATTTGCACCGTCAAAACGCGATTTCCAGAGTTGACTATTAGAAAAACAAGATGGCCGCTCTTCCCTTTTTCCTGCCCGGGGAATAACCTTTTTAATTTTCGTGGCACCCCGAAAAGCCGAATTAGCGTGATTACTTCTTGCGGATACCCCACCCGAGTGTGCCGGTGCAAATTTGAAGCACGCCAATGTTTTACTTTGGCGGTAATCGACGATTTTTGGTCAATATATGACGTCACTTTTGCACCAAAAGGTTGTAATTCCCAAAGTTTTGCGAATTTTGCATGACTCCACACAGGAAAGTTGTTCAGGATGCTCAACTTGGTCGATTTGCACCGTCAAAACGCGCTTTCCAGAATTGACTATTAGAAAAACAAGATGGCCGCTCTTCCCTTTTCCCTGCCCGGGGAAAAAACTTTTTAATTTTCGAGCTCCCGAAAAGCCGAATTAGCGTGATTACTTCTTGCGGATACCCCACTCGAGTGTGCCGGTGCAAATTTGAACCCCGTCAATGTTTTACTTTGGCGGTAATCGACGATTTTTGGTCAAATTATGACGTCACTTTCGCACCAAAAAGTTGTAATTCCCAAGGTTTTGCGAATTTTGCATGACTCCACACAGGAAAGTTGTTCAGGATGCTCAACTTGGTCGATTTGCACCGTCAAAACGGGATTTCCAGAGTTAACTTTTAGAAAAACAAGATGGCCGCTCTTCCCTTTTCCCTGCCCGGGGAATAAAATTTTTAATTTTCGAGCTCCCGAAAAGCCGAATTAGCGTGACTACTTCTTGTGGATACCCCACTCGAGTGTGCCGGTGCAAATTTGAACCCCGTCAATGTTTTACTTTGGCGGTAATCGAAGTTTTTTGGTCAAATTATGACGTCACTATGCACCAAAAAGTTGTAATTCCCAAGGTTTTGCGAATTTTGCATGACTCCACACAGGAAAGTTGTTCAGGATGCTCAACTTGGTCGATTTGCACCGTCAAAACGGGATTTCCAGAATTGACTATTAGAAAAACAAGATGGCCGCTCTTCCCTTTTCCCTGCCCGGGGAATAAACTTTTTAATTTTCGAGGAACCCCGAAAAGCCGAATTAGCGTGATTACTTCTTGCGGATACCCCACTCGAGAGTGCCGGTGCAAATTTGAACCCCGTCAATGTTTTACTTTGGCGGTAATCGACGATTTTTGGTCAAATTATGACGTCACTTTTGCACCAAAAAGTTGTAATTCCCAAGGTTTTGCGAATTTTGCATGACTCCACACAGGAAAGTTGTTCAGGATGCTCAACTTGGTCGATTTGCACCGTCAAAACGCGACTCCAGAGTTGACTATTAGAAAAACAAGATGGCCGCTCTTCCCTTTTTCCTGTACGGGGAATAACCTTTTTAATTTTCGTGGCACCCCGAAAAACCGAATTAGCGTGATTACTTCTTGTGGATACCCCACTCGAGTGTGCCGGTGCAAATTTGAACCCCGTCAATGTTTTACTTTGGCGGTAATCGAAGATTTTTGGTCAAATTATGACGTCACTTTTGCACCAAAAAGTTGTAATTCCCAAGGTTTTGCGAATTTTGCATGACTCCACACACGAAAGTTGTTCAGGATGCTCAACTTGGTCGATATGCACCGTCAAAACGGGATTTCCAGAGTTAACTTTTAGAAAAACAAGATGGCCGCTCTTCCCTTTTCCCTGCCCGGGGAAAAAACTTTTTAATTTTCGAGCTCCCGAAAAGCCGAATTAGCGTGATTACTTCTTGCGGATACCCCACTCGAGTGTGCCGGTGCAAATTTGAACCCCGTCAATGTTTTACTTTGGCGGTAATCGACGATTTTTGGTCAAATTATGACGTCACTTTCGCACCAAAAAGTTGTAATTCCCAAGGTTTTGCGAATTTTGCATGACTCCACACAGGAAAGTTGTTCAGGATGCTCAACTTGGTCGATTTGCACCGTCAAAACGCGATTTCCAGAGTTGACTATTAGAAAAACAAGATGGCCGCTCTTCTCTTTTCCCTGCCCGGGGAATAAACTTTTTAATGTTCGAGCTCCCGAAAAGCCGAATTAGCGTGATTACTTCTTGTGGATACCCCACTCGAGTGTGCCGGTGCAAATTTGAACCCCGTCAATGTTTTACTTTGGCGGTAATCGAAGATTTTTGGTCAAATTATGACGTCACTTTTGCACCAAAAAGTTGTAATTCCCAAGGTTTTGCGAATTTTGCATGACTCCACACACGAAAGTTGTTCAGGATGCTCAACTTGGTCGATTTGCACCGTCAAAACGGGATTTCCAGAGTTAACTTTTAGAAAAACAAGATGGCCGCTCTTCCCTTTTCCCTGCCCGGGGAATAAAATTTTTAATTTTCGAGCTCCCGAAAAGCCGAATTAGCGTGACTACTTCTTGTGGATACCCCACTCGAGTGTGCCGGTGCAAATTTGAACCCCGTCAATGTTTTACTTTGGCGGTAATCGAAGTTTTTTGGTCAAATTATGACGTCACTATGCACCAAAAAGTTGTAATTCCCAAGGTTTTGCGAATTTTGCATGACTCCACACAGGAAAGTTGTTCAGGATGCTCAACTTGGTCGATTTGCACCGTCAAAACGGGATTTCCAGAATTGACTATTAGAAAAACAAGATGGCCGCTCTTCCCTTTTCCCTGCCCGGGGAATAAACTTTTTAATTTTCGAGGAACCCCGAAAAGCCGAATTAGCGTGATTACTTCTTGCGGATACCCCACTCGAGTGTGCCGGTGCAAATTTGAACCCCGTCAATGTTTTACTTTGGCGGTAATCGACGATTTTTGGTCAAATTATGACGTCACTTTTGCACCAAAAAGTTGTAATTCCCAAGGTTTTGCGAATTTTGCATGACTCCACACAGGAAAGTTGTTCAGGATGCTCAACTTGGTCGATTTGCACCGTCAAAACGCGATTTCCAGAGTTGACTATTAGAAAAACAAGATGGCCGCTCTTCCCTTTTTCCTGCCCGGGGAATAACCTTTTTAATTTTCGTGGCACCCCAAAAAACCGAATTAGCGTGATTACTTCTTGCGGATACCCCACCCGAGTGTGCCGGTGCAAATTTGAACCCCGTCAATGTTTTACTTTGGCGGTAATCGAAGATTTTTGGTCAAATTATGACGTCACTTTTGCACCAAAAAGTTGTAATTCCCAAGGTTTTGCGAATTTTGCATGACTCCACACAGGAAAGTTGTTCAGGATGCTCAACTTGGTCGATTTGCACCGTCAAAACGGGATTTCCAGAGTTGACTATTAGAAAAACAAGATGGCCGCTCTTCCCTTTTCCCTGCCCGGGGAATAAAATTTTTAATTTTCGAGCTCCCGAAAAGCCGAATTAGCGTGATTACTTCTAGCGGATACCCCACTCGAGTGTGCCGGTGCAAATTGGAACCCCGTCATGTTTTACTTTGGCGGTAATCGACGATTTTTGGTCAAATTATGACGTCACTTTTGCACCAAAAAGTTGTAATTCCCAAGGTTTTGCGAATTTTGCATGACTCCACACAGAAAAGTTGTTCAGGATGCTCAACTTGGTCGATTTGCACCGTCAAAACGCGATTTCCAGAGTTGACTATTAGAAAAACAAGATGGCCGCTCTTCCCTTTTCCCTGCCCGGGGAATAAACTTTTTAATTTTCGAGCTCCCGAAAAGCCGAATTAGCGTGATTACTTCTTGCGGATACCCCACTCGAGTGTGCCGGTGCAAATTTGAAACCCGTCAATGTTTTACTTTGGCGGTAATCGACGATTTTTGGTCAAATTATGACGTCACTTTTGCACCAAAAAGTTGTAATTCCCAAGGTTTTGCGAATTTTGCATGACTCCACACAGGAAAGTTGTTCAGGATGCTCAACTTGGTCGATTTGCACCGTCAAAACGCGATTTCCAGAGTTGACTATTAGAAAAACAAGAATGCCGCTCTTCTTTTTTTCCTGCCCGGGGAATAACCTTTTTAATTTTCGTGGCACCCCGAAAAACCGAATTAGCGTGATTACTTCTTGCGGATACCCCACCCGAGTGTGCCGGTGCAAATTTGAACCCCGTTAATGTTTTACTTTGGCGGTAATCGACGATTTTTGGTCAAATTATGACGTCACTTTTGCACCAAAAAGTTGTAATTCCCAAGGTTTTGCGAATTTTGCATGACTCCACACAGGAAAGTTGTTCAGGATGCTCAACTTGGTCGATTTGCACCGTCAAAACGCGATTTCCAGAGTTGACTATTAGAAAAACAAGATGGCCGCTCTTCCCTTTTCCCTGCCCGGGGAATAAAATTTTTAATTTTCGAGCTCCCGAAAAGCCGAATTAGCGTGATTACTTCTTGCGGATACCCCACTCGAGTGTGCCGGTGCAAATTTGAACCCCGTCAATGTTTTACTTTGGCGGTAATCGAAGATTTTTGGTCAAATTATGACGTCACTTTTGCACCAAAAAGTTGTAATTCCCAAGGTTTTGCGAATTTTGCATGACTCCACACAGGAAAGTTGTTCAGGATGCTCAACTTGGTCGATTTGCACCGTCAAAACGCGATTTCCAGAGTTGACTATTAGAAAAACAAGATGGCCGCTCTTCCCTTTTTCCTGCCCGGGGAATAACCTTTTTAATTTTCGTGGCACCCCGAAAAACCGAATTAGCGTGATTACTTCTTGCGGATACCCCACCCGAGTGTGCCGGTGCAAATTTGAACCCCGTCAATGTTTTACTTTGGCGGTAATCGAAGATTTTTGGTCAAATTATGACGTCACTTTTGCACCAAAAAATTGTAATTCCCAAGGTTTTGCGAATTTTGCATGACTCCACACAGGAAAGTTGTTCAGGATGCTCAACTTGGTCGATTTGCACCGTCAAAACGGGATTTCCAGAGTTGACTATTAGAAAAACAAGATGGCCGCTCTTCCCTTTTCCCTGCCCGGGGAATAAACTTTTTAATTTTCGAGCTCCCGAAAAGCCGAATTAGCGTGATTACTTCTTGCGGATACCCCACTCGAGTGTGCCGGTGCAAATTTGAACCCCGTCAATGTTTTACTTTGGCGGTAATCGACGATTTTTGGTCAAATTATGACGTCACTTTTGCACCAAAAAGTTGTCATTCCCAAGGTTTTGCGAATTTTGCATGACTCCACACAGGAAAGTTGTTCAGGATGCTCAACTTGGTCGATTTGCACCGTCAAAACGCGATTTCCAGAGTTGACTATTAGAAAAACAAGATGGCCGCTCTTCCCTTTTTCCTGCCCGGGGAATAACCTTTTTAATTTTCGTGGCACCCCAAAAAACCGAATTAGCGTGATTACTTCTTGCGGATACCCCACCCGAGTGTGCCGGTGCAAATTTGAACCCCGTCAATGTTTTACTTTGGCGGTAATCGAAGATTTTTGGTCAAATTATGACGTCACTTTTGCACCAAAAAGTTGTAATTCCCAAGGTTTTGCGAATTTTGCATGACTCCACACAGGAAAGTTGTTCAGGATGCTCAACTTGGTCGATTTGCACCGTCAAAACGGGATTTCCAGAGTTGACTATTAGAAAAACAAGATGGCCGCTCTTCCCTTTTCCCTGCCCGGGGAATAAAATTTTTAATTTTCGAGCTCCCGAAAAGCCGAATTAGCGTGATTACTTCTAGCGGATACCCCACTCGAGTGTGCCGGTGCAAATTGGAACCCCGTCAATGTTTTACTTTGGCGGTAATCGACGATTTTTGGTCAAATTATGACGTCACTTTTGCACCAAAAAGTTGTAATTCCCAAGGTTTTGCGAATTTTGCATGACTCCACACAGAAAAGTTGTTCAGGATGCTCAACTTGGTCGATTTGCACCGTCAAAACGCGATTTCCAGAGTTGACTATTAGAAAAACAAGATGGCCGCTTTTCCCTTTTCCCTGCCCGGGGAATAAACTTTTTAATTTTCGAGCTCCCGAAAAGCCGAATTAGCGTGATTACTTCTTGCGGATACCCCACTCGAGTGTGCCGGTGCAAATTTGAAACCCGTCAATGTTTTACTTTGGCGGTAATCGACGATTTTTGGTCAAATTATGACGTCACTTTTGCACCAAAAAGTTGTAATTCCCAAGGTTTTGCGAATTTTGCATGACTCCACACAGGAAAGTTGTTCAGGATGCTCAACTTGGTCGATTTGCACCGTCAAAACGCGATTTCCAGAGTTGACTATTAGAAAAACAAGAATGCCGCTCTTCCCTTTTTCCTGCCCGGGGAATAACCTTTTTAATTTTCGTGGCACCCCGAAAAACCGAATTAGCGTGATTACTTCTTGCGGATACCCCACCCGAGTGTGCCGGTGCAAATTTGAACCCCGTTAATGTTTTACTTTGGCGGTAATCGACGATTTTTGGTCAAATTATGACGTCACTTTTGCACCAAAAAGTTGTAATTCCCAAGGTTTTGCGAATTTTGCATGACTCCACACAGGAAAGTTGTTCAGGATGCTCAACTTGGTCGATTTGCACCGTCAAAACGGGATTTCCAGAGTTGACTATTAGAAAAACAAGATGGCCGCTCTTCCCTTTTCCCTGCCCGGGGAATAAAATTTTTAATTTTCGAGCTCCCGAAAAGCCGAATTAGCGTGATTACTTCTTGCGGATACCCCACTCGAGTGTGCCGGTGCAAATTTGAACCCCGTCAATGTTTTACTTTGGCGGTAATCGAAGATTTTTGGTCAAATTATGACGTCACTTTTGCACCAAAAAGTTGTAATTCCCAAGGTTTTGCGAATTTTGCATGACTCCACACAGGAAAGTTGTTCAGGATGCTCAACTTGGTCGATTTGCACCGTCAAAACGCGATTTCCAGAGTTGACTATTAGAAAAACAAGATGGCCGCTCTTCCCTTTTTCCTGCCCGGGGAATAACCTTTTTAATTTTCGTGGCACCCCGAAAAACCGAATTAGCGTGATTACTTCTTGCGGATACCCCACCCGAGTGTGCCGGTGTAAATTTGAACCCCGTCAATGTTTTACTTTGGCGGTAATCGAAGATTTTTGGTCAAATTATGACGTCACTTTTGCACCAAAAAATTGTAATTCCCAAGGTTTTGCGAATTTTGCATGACTCCACACAGGAAAGTTGTTCAGGATGCTCAACTTGGTCGATTTGCACCGTCAAAACGGGATTTCCAGAATTGACTATTAGAAAAACAAGATGGCCGCTCTTCCCTTTTCCCTGCCCGGGGAATAAACTTTTTAATTTTCGAGCTCCCGAAAAGCCGAATTAGCGTGATTACTTCTTGCGGATACCCCACTCGAGTGTGCCGGTGCAAATTTGAACCCCGTCAATGTTTTACTTTGGCGGTAATCGACGATTTTTGGTCAAATTATGACGTCACTTTTGCACCAAAAAGTTGTCATTCCCAAGGTTTTGCGAATTTTGCATGACTCCACACAGGAAAGTTGTTCAGGATGCTCAACTTGGTCGATTTGCACCGTCAAAACGCGATTTCCAGAGTTGACTATTAAAAAAACAAGATGGCCGCTCTTCCCTTTTTCCTGCCCGGGGAATAACCTTTTTAATTTTCGTGGCACCCCGAAAAACCGAATTAGCGTGATTACTTCTTGCGGATACCCCACCCGAGTGTGCCGGTGCAAATTTGAACCCCGTTAATGTTTTACTTTGGCGGTAATCGACGATTTTTGGTCAAATTATGACGTCACTTTTGCACCAAAAAGTTGTAATTCCCAAGGTTTTGCGAATTTTGCATGACTCCACACAGGAAAGTTGTTCAGGATGCTCAACTTGGTCGATTTGCACCGTCAAAACGCGATTTCCAGAATTGACTATTAGAAAAACAAGATGGCCGCTCTTCCCTTTTCCCTGCCCGGGGAATAAACTTTTTAATTTTCGAGCTCCCGAAAAGCCGAATTAGCGTGATTACTTCTTGCGGATACCCCACTCGAGTGTGCCGGTGCAAATTTGAACCCCGTCAATGTTTTACTTTGGCGGTAATCGAAGTTTTTTGGTCAAATTATGACGTCACTTTTGCACCAAAAAGTTGTAATTCCCAAGGTTTTGCGAATTTTGCATGACTCCACACAGGAAAGTTGTTCAGGATGCTCAACTTGGTCGATTTGCACCGTCAAAACGCGACTTCCAGAATTGACTATTAGAAAAACAAGATGGCCGCTCTTCCCTTTTCCCTGCCCGGGGAATAAACTTTTTAATTTTCGAGGCACCCCGAAAAGCCGAATTAGCGTGATTACTTCTTGCGGATACCCCACTCGAGTGTGCCGGTGCAAATTTGAACCCCGTCAATGTTTTACTTTGGCGGTAATCGACGATTTTTGGTCAAATTATGACGTCACTTTTGCACCAAAAAGTTGTAATTCCCAAGGTTTTGCGAATTTTGCATGACTCCACACAGGAAAGTTGTTCAGGATGCTCAACTTGGTCGATTTGCACCATCAAAACGCGATTTCCAGAGTTGACTATTAAAAAAACAAGATGGCCGCTCTTCCCTTTTTCCTGCCCGGGGAATAACCTTTTTAATTTTCGTGGCACCCCGAAAAACCGAATTAGCGTGATTACTTCTTGCGGATACCCCACCCGAGTGTGCCGGTGCAAATTTGAACCCCGTTAATGTTTTACTTTGGCGGTTATCGACGATTTTTGGTCAAATTATGACGTCACTTTTGCACCAAAAAGTTGTAATTCCCAAGGTTTTGCGAATTTTGCATGACTCCACACAGGAAAGTTGTTCAGGATGCTCAACTTGGTCGATTTGCACCGTCAAAACGCGATTTCCAGAGTTGACTATTAGAAAAACAAGATGGCCGCTCTTCCCTTTTTCCTGCCCGGGGAATAACCTTTTTAATTTTCGTGGCACCCCGAAAAACCGAATTAGCGTGATTACTTCTTGCGGATACCCCACCCGAGTGTGCCGGTGTAAATTTGAACCCCGTCAATGTTTTACTTTGGCGGTAATCGAAGATTTTTGGTCAAATTATGACGTCACTTTTGCACCAAAAAATTGTAATTCCCAAGGTTTTGCGAATTTTGCATGACTCCACACAGGAAAGTTGTTCAGGATGCTCAACTTGGTCGATTTGCACCGTCAAAACGGGATTTCCAGAGTTGACTATTAGAAAAACAAGATGGCCGCTCTTCCCTTTTCCCTGCCCGGGGAATAAACTTTTTAATTTTCGAGCTCCCGAAAAGCCGAATTAGCGTGATTACTTCTTGCGGATACCCCACTCGAGTGTGCCGGTGCAAATTTGAACCCCGTCAATGTTTTACTTTGGCGGTAATCGACGATTTTTGGTCAAATTATGACGTCACTTTTGCACCAAAAAGTTGTCATTCCCAAGGTTTTGCGAATTTTGCATGACTCCACACAGGAAAGTTGTTCAGGATGCTCAACTTGGTCGATTTGCACCGTCAAAACGCGATTTCCAGAGTTGACTATTAAAAAAACAAGATGGCCGCTCTTCCCTTTTTCCTGCCCGGGGAATAACCTTTTTAATTTTCGTGGCACCCCGAAAAACCGAATTAGCGTGATTACTTCTTGCGGATACCCCACCCGAGTGTGCCGGTGCAAATTTGAACCCCGTTAATGTTTTACTTTGGCGGTAATCGACGATTTTTGGTCAAATTATGACGTCACTTTTGCACCAAAAAGTTGTAATTCCCAAGGTTTTGCGAATTTTGCATGACTCCACACAGGAAAGTTGTTCAGGATGCTCAACTTGGTCGATTTGCACCGTCAAAACGCGATTTCCAGAATTGACTATTAGAAAAACAAGATGGCCGCTCTTCCCTTTTCCCTGCCCGGGGAATAAACTTTTTAATTTTCGAGCTCCCGAAAAGCCGAATTAGCGTGATTACTTCTTGCGGATACCCCACTCGAGTGTGCCGGTGCAAATTTGAACCCCGTCAATGTTTTACTTTGGCGGTAATCGAAGTTTTTTGGTCAAATTATGACGTCACTTTTGCACCAAAAAGTTGTAATTCCCAAGGTTTTGCGAATTTTGCATGACTCCACACAGGAAAGTTGTTCAGGATGCTCAACTTGGTCGATTTGCACCGTCAAAACGCGACTTCCAGAATTGACTATTAGAAAAACAAGATGGCCGCTCTTCCCTTTTCCCTGCCCGGGGAATAAACTTTTTAATTTTCGAGGCACCCCGAAAAGCCGAATTAGCGTGATTACTTCTTGCGGATACCCCACTCGAGTGTGCCGGTGCAAATTTGAACCCCGTCAATGTTTTACTTTGGCGGTAATCGACGATTTTTGGTCAAATTATGACGTCACTTTTGCACCAAAAAGTTGTAATTCCCAAGGTTTTGCGAATTTTGCATGACTCCACACAGGAAAGTTGTTCAGGATGCTCAACTTGGTCGATTTGCACCATCAAAACGCGATTTCCAGAGTTGACTATTAAAAAAACAAGATGGCCGCTCTTCCCTTTTTCCTGCCCGGGGAATAACCTTTTTAATTTTCGTGGCACCCCGAAAAACCGAATTAGCGTGATTACTTCTTGCGGATACCCCACCCGAGTGTGCCGGTGCAAATTTGAACCCCGTTTATGTTTTACTTTGGCGGTTATCGACGATTTTTGGTCAAATTATGACGTCACTTTTGCACCAAAAAGTTGTAATTCCCAAGGTTTTGCGAATTTTGCATGACTCCACACAGGAAAGTTGTTCAGGATGCTCAACTTGGTCGATTTGCACCGTCAAAACGCGATTTCCAGAATTGACTATTAGAAAAACAAGATGGCCGCTCTTCCCTTTTCCCTGCCCGGGGAATAAACTTTTTAATTTTCGAGCTCCCGAAAAGCCGAATTAGCGTGATTACTTCTTGCGGATACCCCACTCGAGTGTGCCGGTGCAAATTTGAACCCCGTCAATGTTTTACTTTGGCGGTAATCGACGATTTTTGGTCAAATTATGACGTCACTTTTGCACCAAAAAACTGTAATTCCCAAGGTTTTGCGAATTTTGCATGACTCCACACAGGAAAGTTGTTCAGGATGCTCAACTTGGTCGATTTGCACCGTCAAAACAAAATTGCCAGAGTTGACTATTAGAAAAACAAGATGGCCGCTCTTCCCTTTTTTCTGCCCGGGGAATAACCTTTTTAATTTTCGAGGCACCCCGAAAAGCCGAATTAGCGTGATTACTTCTTGCGGATACCCCACTCGAGTGTGCCGGTGCAAATTTGAAGCACGCCAATGTTTTACTTTGGCGGTAATCGACGATTTTTGGTCAATATATGACGTCACTTTTGCACCAAAAAGTTGTAATTCCCAAGGTTTTGCGAATTTTGCGTGACTCCACACAGGAAAGTTGTTCAGGATGCTCAACTTGGTCGATTTGCACCGTCAAAACGCGATTTCCAGAGTTGAATATTAGAAATACAAGATGGCCGCTCTTCCCTTTTTCCTGCCCGGGGAATAAACTTTTTAATTTTCGTGGCACCCCGAAAAGCCGAACTAGCGTGATTACTTCTTGCGGATACCCCACCCGAGTGTGCCGGTGCAAATTTGAACCACGCCTATGTTTTACTTTGGCGGAAGTCGACGATTTTTGGTCAATATATGACGTCACTTTTGCACCAAAAAGTTGTAATTCCCAAGGTTTTGCGAATTTTGCATGACTCCACACAGGAAAGTTGTTCAGGATGCTCAACTTGGTCGATTTGCACCGTCAAAACGCGATTTCCAGAGTTGACTATTAGAAAAACAAGATGGCCGCTCTTCCCTTTTCCCTGCCCGGGGAATAAACTTTTTAATTTTCGAGCTCCCGAAAAGCCGAACTAGCGTGATTACTTCTTGCGGATACCCCACTCGAGTGTGCCGGTGCAAATTTGAACCCCGTCAATGTTTTACTTTGGCGGTAATCGAAGATTTTTGGTCAAATTATGACGTCACTTTTGCACCAAAAAATTGTAATCCCCAAGGTTTTGCGAATTTTGCATGACCCCACACAGGAAAGTTGTTCAGGATGCTCAACTTGGTCGATTTGCACCGTCAAAACAAAATTGCCAGAGTTGACTATTAGAAAAACAAGATGGCCGCTCTTCCCTTTTTTCTGCCCGGGGAATAACCTTTTTAATTTTCGAGGCACCCCGAAAAGCCGAATTAGCGTGATTACTTCTTGCGGATACCCCACTCGAGTGTGCCGGTGCAAATTTGAAGCACGCCAATGTTTTACTTTGGCGGTAATCGACGATTTTTGGTCAATATATGACGTCACTTTTGCACCAAAAAGTTGTAATTCCCAAGGTTTTGCGAATTTTGCATGACTCCACACAGGAAAGTTGTTCAGGATGCTCAACTTGGTCGATTTGCACCGTCAAAACGCAATTGCCAGAGTTGACTATTAGAAAAACAAGATGGCCGCTCTTCCCTTTTTTCTGCCCGGGGAATGACCTTTTTAATTTTCGAGGCACCCCGAAAAGCCGAATTAGCGTGATTACTTTTTGCGGATACCCCACTCGAGTGTGCCGGTGCAAATTTGAACCCCGTCAATGTTTTACTTTGGCGGTAATCGACGATTTTTGGTCAAATTATGACGTCACTTTTGCACCAAAAAGTTGTAATTCCCAAGGTTTTGCGAATTTTGCATGACTCCACATAGAAAAGTTGTTCAGGATGCTCAACTTGGTCGATTTGCACCGTCAAAACGCGATTTCCAGAGTTGACTATTAGAAAAACAAGATGGAAGCTCTTCCCTTTTCCCAGCCCGGGGAATAAACTTTTTAATTTTCGTGGCACCCCGAAAAACCGAATTAGCGTGATTACTTCTTGCGGATACCCCACCCGAGTGTGCCGGTGCAAATTTGAACCCCGTCAATGTTTTACTTTGGCGGTAATCGACGATTTTTGGTCAAATTATGACGTCACTTTTGCACCAAAAAGTTGTAATTCCCAAGGTTTTGCGAATTTTGCATGACTCCACACAGGAAAGTTGTTCAGGATGCTCAACTTGGTCGATTTGCACCGTCAAAACGCGATTTCCAGAGTTGAATATTAGAAAAACAAGATGGCCTCTCCTCCATTTTCCCTGACCGGAGAATAACTTTTTTAATTTTCGAGCCACCCTGAAAAACCGAATTAGCGTGATTACTTCTTGCGGATACCCCACTCGAGTGTACCGGTGCAAATTTGAACCCCGTCAATGTTTTACTTTGGCGGTAATCGACGATTTTTGGTCAAATTACGACGTCACTTTTGCACCAAAAAGTTGTAATTCCTAAGGTTTTGCGAATTTTGCATGACTCCACACAGGAAAGTTGTTCAGGATGCTCAACTTGGTCGATTTGCACCGTCAAAACGCGATTTCCAGAGTTGACTATTAGAAAAATAAGATGGCCGCTCTTCCTTTTTCCCTGCCCGGGGAATAACCTTTTTAATTTTCGAGGCACCCCGAAAAGCCGAATTAGCGTGATTACTTCACGCGGATACCCCACCCGAGTGTGCCGGTGCAAATTTGAAGCACGCCAAGGTTTTACTTTGGCGGTAATCGACGATTTTTGGTCAATATATGACGTCACTTTTGCACCAAAAAGTTGTAATTCCCAAAGTTTTGCGAATTTTGCATGACTCCACACAGGAAAGTTGTTCAGGATGCTCAACTTGGTCGATTTGCACCGTCAAAACGCGATTTCCAGAGTTGACTATTAGAAAAACAAGATGGCCGCTCTTCCCTTTTACCTGGCCGGGGAATAAACTTTTTAATTTTCGTGGCACCCCGAAAAACCGAATTAGCGTGATTACTTCTTGCGGATACCCCACTCGAGTGTGCCGGTGCAAATTTGAACCCCGTCAATGTTTTACTTTGGCGGTAATCGACGATTTTTGGTCAAATGATGACGTCACTTTTGCACCAAAAAGTTGTAATTCCCAAGGTTTTGCGAATTTTGCATGACTCCACACAGGAAAGTTGTTCAGAATGCTCAACTTGGTCGATTTGCACCGTCAAAACGCGATTTCCAGAGTTGACTATTAGAAAAACAAGATGGCCGCTCTTCCCTTTTACCTGGCCGGGGAATAAACTTTTTAATTTTCGTGGCACCCCGAAAAACCGAATTAGCGTGATTACTTATTGCGGATACCCCACCCGAGTGTGCCGGTGCAAATTTGAACCCCGTCAATGTTTTACTTTGGCGGTTATCGAAGATTTTTGGTCAAATTATGACGTCACTTTTGCACCAAAAAGTTGTAATTCCCAAGGTTTTGCGAATTTTGCATGACTCCACACAGGAAAGCTGTTCAGGATGCTCAACTTGGTCGATTTGCACCGTCAAAACGCGATTTCCAGAGTTGACTATTAGAAAAACAAGATGGCCGCTCTTCCCTTTTCCCTGCCCGGGGAATAAACTTTTTAATTTTCGAGCTCCCGAAAAGCCGAATTAGCGTGATTACTTCTTGCGGATACCCCACTCGAGTGTGCCGGTGCAAATTTGAACCCCGTCAATGTTTTACTTTGGCGGTAATCGACGATTTTTGGTCAAATTATGACGTCACTTTTGCACCAAAAAGTTGTAATTCCCAAGGTTTTGCGAATTGTGCATGACTCCACACAGGAAAGTTGTTCAGAATGCTCAACTTGGTCGATTAGCACCGTCAAAACGCGATTTCCAGAGTTGACTATTAGAAAAACAAGATGGCCGCTCTTCCCTTTTCCCTGCCCGGGGAATAAACTTTTTAATTTTCGAGCTCCCGAAAAGCCGAATTAGCGTGATTACTTCTTGCGGATACCCCACTCGAGTGTACCGGTGCAAATTTGAACCCCGTCAATGTTTTACTTTGGCGGTAATCGACGATTTTTGGTCAAATTACGACGTCACTTTTGCACCAAAAAGTTGTAATTCCTAAGGTTTTGCGAATTTTGCATGACTCCACACAGGAAAGTTGTTCAGGATGCTCAACTTGGTCGATTTGCACCGTCAAAACGCGATTTCCAGAGTTGACTATTAGAAAAACAAGATGGCCGCTCTTCCCTTTTCCCTGCCCGGGGAATAACCTTTTTAATTTTCGAGGCACCCCGAAAAGCCGAATTAGCGTGATTACTTCACGCGGATACCCCACCCGAGTGTGCCGGTGCAAATTTGAAGCACGCCAAGGTTTTACTTTGGCGGTAATCGACGATTTTTGGTCAATATATGACGTCACTTTTGCACCAAAAAGTTGTAATTCCCAAGGTTTTGCGAATTTTGCATGACTCCACACAGGAAAGTTGTTCAGGATGCTCAACTTGGTCGATTTGCACCGTCAAAACGCGATTTCCAGAGTTGACTATTAGAAAAACAAGATGGCCGCTCTTCCCTTTTACCTGGCCGGGGAATAACCTTTTTAATTTTCGTGGCACCCCGAAAAACCGAATTAGCGTGATTACTTCTTGCGGATACCCCACTCGAGTGTGCCGGTGCAAATTTGAACCCCGTCAATGTTTTACTTTGGCGGTAATCGACGATTTTTGGTCAAATGATGACGTCACTTTTGCACCAAAAAGTTGTAATTCCCAAGGTTTTGCGA
This sequence comes from Asterias amurensis, assembly GCF_032118995.1. Taxonomy (NCBI): domain Eukaryota; kingdom Metazoa; phylum Echinodermata; class Asteroidea; order Forcipulatida; family Asteriidae; genus Asterias; species Asterias amurensis. The sequence continues at coordinate 10,405,268 of NC_092655.1, forward strand.
ATTTTGCATGACTCCACACAGGAAAGTTGTTCAGGATGCTCAACTTGGTCGATTTGCACCGTCAAAACGCGATTTCCAGAGTTGACTATTAGAAAAACAAGATGGCCGCTCTTCCCTTTTACCTGGCCGGGGAATAAACTTTTTAATTTTCGTGGCACCCCGAAAAACCGAATTAGCGTGATTACTTATTGCGGATACCCCACTCGAGTGTACCGGTGCAAATTTGAACCCCGTCAATGTTTTACTTTGGCGGTTATCGAAGATTTTTGGTCAAATTATGACGTCACTTTTGCACCAAAAAGTTGTAATTCCTAACGTTTGGCGAATTTTGCATGACTCAACACAGGAAAGTTGTTCAGGATGCTCAACTTGGTCGATTTGCACCGTCAAAACGCAAATTCCAGAGTTGACTATTAGAAAAACAAGATGGCCGCTCTTCCCTTTTCCCTGCCCGGGGAATAAACTTTTTAATTTTCGAGCTCCCGAAAAGCCGAATTAGCGTGATTACTTCTTGCGGATTCCCCACTCGAGTGTGCCGGTGCAAATTTGAACCCCGTCAATGTTTTACTTTGGCGGTAATCGAAGATTTTTGGTCAAATTATGACGTCACTTTTGCACCAAAAAGTTGTAATTCCCAAGGTTTTGCGAATTTTGCATGACTCCACACAGGAAAGCTGTTCAGGATGCTCAACTTGGTCGATTTGCACCGTCAAAACGCGATTTCCAGAGTTGACTATTAGAAAAACAAGATGGCTGCTCTTCCCTTTTTCCTGCCCGGGGAATAACCTTTTTAATTTTCGTGGCACCCCGAAAAGCCGAACTAGCGTGATTACTTCTTGCGGATACCCCACCCGAGTGTGCCGGTGCAAACTTGAACCACGCCAATGTTTTACTTTGGCGGTAATCGACGATTTTTGGTCAATATATGACGTCACTTTTGCACCAAAAAGTTGTAATTCCCAAGGTTTTGCGAATTTTGCATGACTCCACACAGGAAAGTTGTTCAGAATGCTCAACTTGGTCGATTTGCACCGTCAAAACGCGTTTCCAGAGTTGACTATTAGAAAAACAAGATGGCCGCTCTTCCCTTTTACCTGGCCGGGGAATAAACTTTTTAATTTTCGTGGCACCCCGAAAAACCGAATTAGCGTGATTACTTATTGCGGATACCCCACCCGAGTGTGCCGGTGCAAATTTGAACCCCGTCAATGTTTTACTTTGGCGGTTATCGAAGATTTTTGGTCAAATTATGACGTCACTTTTGCACCAAAAAGTTGTAATTCCCAAGGTTCTGCGAATTTTGCATGACTCCACACAGGAAAGTTGTTCAGGATGCTCAACTTGGTCGATTTGCACCGTCAAAACGCGATTTCCAGAGTTGACTATTAGAAAAACAAGATGGCCGCTCTTCCCTTTTCCCTGCCTGGTTAATAAACTTTTTAATTTTCGAGCTCCCGAATAGCCGAATTAGCGTGATTACTTCTTGCGGATACCCCACTCGAGTGTGCCGGTGCAAATTTGAACCCAGTCAATGTTTTACTTTGGCGGTAATCGACGATTTTTGGTCAAATGATGACGTCACTTTTGCACCAAAAAGTTGTAATTCCCAAGGTTTTGCGAATTTTGCATGACTCCACACAGGAAAGTTGTTCAGGATGCTCAACTTGGTCGATTTGCACCGTCAAAACGCGATTTCCAGAGTTGACTATTAGAAAAACAAGATGGCCGCTCTTCCCTTTTACCTGGCCGGGGAATAAACTTTTTAATTTTCGTGGCACCCCGAAAAACCGAATTAGCGTGATTACTTCTTGCGGATACCCCACCCGAGTGTGCCGGTGCAAATTTGAACCCCGTCAATGTTTTACTTTGGCGGTAATCGAAGATTTTTGGTCAAGTTATGACGTCACTTTTGCACCAAAAAGTTGTAATTCCCAAGGTTTTGCGAATTTTGCATGACTCCACACAGGAAAGTTGTTTAGGATGCTCAACTTGGTCGATTTGCACCGTCAAAACGCGATTTCCAGAGTTGACTATTAGAAAAACAAGATGGCCGCTCTTCCCTTTTCTCTGCCCGGGGAATAAACTTTTTAATTTTCGAGCTCACGAATAGCCGAATTAGCGTGATACTTCTTGAGGATACCCCACTCGAGTGTGCCGGTGCAAATTTGAACCCCGTCAATGTTTTACTTTGGCGGTAATCTAAGATTTTTGGTCAAATTATGACGTCACTTTTGCACCAAAAAGTTGTAATTCCTAAGGTTTTGCGAATTTTGCATGACTCCACACAGGAAAGTTGTTCAGGATGCTCAACTTGGTCGATTTGCACCGTCAAAACGCGATTTCCAGAGTTGACTATTAGAAAAACAAGATGGCCGCTCTTCCCTTTTTCCTGCCCGGGAAATAAACTTTTTAATTTTCGAGCTCCCGAAAAGCCGAATTAGCGTGATTACTTCTTGCGGATACCCCACTCGAATGTGCCGGTGCAAATTTGAACCCCGTCAATGTTTTACTTTGGCGGTAATCGACGATTTTTGGTCAAATTACGACGTCACTTTTGCACCAAAAAGTTGTAAATCCCAAGGTTTTGCGAATTTTGCATGACTCCACACAGGAAAGTTGTTCAGGATGCTCAACTTGGTCGATTTGCACCGTCAAAACGCGATTTCCAGAGTTGACTATTAGAAAAACAAGATGGCCGCTCTTCCCTTTTTCCTGCCCGGGAAACAAACCTGTTTAATTTTCGTGGCACCCCGAAAAACTGAATTAGCGTGATTACTTCTTGCGGATAACCCACCCGAGTGTGCCGGTGCAAATTTGAACCCCGTCAATGTTTTACTTTGGCGGTAATCGACGATTTTTGGTCAAATGATGACGTCACTTTTGCACCAAAAAGTTGTAATTCCCAAGGTTTTGCGAATTTTGCATGACTCCACACAGGAAAGCTGTTCAGGATGCTCAACTTGGTCAATTTGCACCGTTAAAACGCGATTTCCAGAGTTGACTATTAGAAAAACAAGATGGCCGCTCTTCCCTTTTCCCTGCCCGGGGAATAAACTTTTTAATTTTCGAGCTCCCGAAAAGCCGAATTAGCGTGATTACTTCTTGCGGATACCCCACTCGAGTGTGCCGGTGCAAATTTGAACCCCGTCAATGTTTTACTTTGGCGGTAATCGACGATTTTGGGTCAAATTATGACGTCACTTTTGCACCAAAAAGTTGTAAATCCCAAGGTTTTGCGAATTTTGCATGACTCCACACAGGAAAGTTGTTCAGGATGCTCAACTTGGTCGATTTGCACCGTCAAAACGCGATTTCCAGAGTTGACTATTAGAAAAACAAGATGGCCGCTCTTCCCTTTTCCCTGCCCGGGGAATAACCTTTTTAATTTTCGAGGCACCCCGAAAAGCCGAATTAGCGTGATTACTTCACGCGGATACCCCACCCGAGTGTGCCGGTGCAAATTTGAAGCACGCCAAGGTTTTACTTTGGCGGTAATCGACGATTTTTGGTCAATAGATGACGTCACTTTTGCACCAAAAAGTTGTAATTCCCAAGGTTTTGCGAATTTTGCATGACTCCACACAGGAAAGTTGTTCAGGATGCTCAACTTGGTCGATTTGCACCGTCAAAACGCGATTTCCAGAGTTGACTATTAGAAAAACAAGATGGCCGCTCTTCCCTTTTACCTGGCCGGGGAATAAACTTTTTAATTTTCGTGGCACCCCGAAAAACCGAATTAGCGTGATTACTTCTTGCGGATACCCCACTCGAGTGTGCCGGTGCAAATTTGAACCCCGTCAATGTTTTACTTTGGCGGTAATCGACGATTTTTGGTCAAATTATGACGTCACTTTTGCACCAAAAAGTTGTAAATCCCAAGGTTTTGCGAATTTTGCATGACTCCACACAGGAAAGTTGTTCAGGATGCTCAACTTGGTCGATTTGCACCGTCAAAACGCGATTTCCAGAGTTGACTATTAGAAAAACAAGATGGCCGCTCTTCCCTTTTTCCTGCCCGGGAAACAAACCTGTTTAATTTTCGTGGCACCCCGAAAAACTGAATTAGCGTGATTACTTCTTGCGGATAACCCACCCGAGTGTGCCGGTGCAAATTTGAACCCCGTCAATGTTTTACTTTGGCGGTAATCGACGATTTTTGGTCAAATGATGACGTCACTTTTGCACCAAAAAGTTGTAATTCCCAAGGTTTTGCGAATTTTGCATGACTCCACACAGGAAAGCTGTTCAGGATGCTCAACTTGGTCAATTTGCACCGTTAAAACGCGATTTCCAGAGTTGACTATTAGAAAAACAAGATGGCCGCTCTTCCCTGTTCCCTGCCCGGGGAATAAACTTTTTAATTTTCGAGCTCCCGAAAAGCCGAATTAGCGTGATTACTTCTTGCGGATACCCCACTCGAGTGTGCCGGTGCAAATTTGAACCCCGTCAATGTTTTACTTTGGCGGTAATCGACGATTTTGGGTCAAATTATGACGTCACTTTTGCACCAAAAAGTTGTAAATCCCAAGGTTTTGCGAATTTTGCATGACTCCACACAGGAAAGTTGTTCAAGATGCTCAACTTGGTCGATTTGCACCGTCAAAACGCGATTTCCAGAGTTGACTATTAGAAAAACAAGATGGCCGCTCTTCCCTTTTCCCTGCCCGGGGAATAACCTTTTTAATTTTCGAGGCACCCCGAAAAGCCGAATTAGCGTGATTACTTCACGCGGATACCCCACCCGAGTGTGCCGGTGCAAATTTGAAGCACGCCAAGGTTTTACTTTGGCGGTAATCGACGATTTTTGGTCAATAGATGACGTCACTTTTGCACCAAAAAGTTGTAATTCCCAAGGTTTTGCGAATTTTGCATGACTCCACACAGGAAAGTTGTTCAGGATGCTCAACTTGGTCGATTTGCACCGTCAAAACGCGATTTCCAGAGTTGACTATTAGAAAAACAAGATGGCCGCTCTTCCCTTTTACCTGGCCGGGGAATAAACTTTTTAATTTTCGTGGCACCCCGAAAAACCGAATTAGCGTGATTACTTCTTGCGGATACCCCACTCGAGTGTGCCGGTGCAAATTTGAACCCCGTCAATGTTTTACTTTGGCGGTAATCGACGATTTTTGGTTAAATGATGACGTCACTTTTGCACCAAAAAGTTGTAATTCCCAAGGTTTTGCGAATTTTGCATGACTCCACACAGGAAAGTTGTTCAGAATGCTCGACTTGGTCGATTTGCACCGTCAAAACGCGATTTCCAGAGTTGACTATTAGAAAAACAAGATGGCCGCTCTTCCCTTTTACCTGGCCGGGGAATAAACTTTTTAACTTTCGTGGCACCCCGAAAAACCGAATTAGCGTGATTACTTATTGCGGATACCCCACCCGAGTGTGCCGGTGCAATTTTGAACCCCGTCAATGTTTTACTTTGGCGGTTATCGAAGATTTTTGGTCAAATTATGACGTCACTTTTGCACCAAAAAGTTGTAATTCCCAAGGTTTTGCGAATTTTGCATGACTCCACACAGGAAAGCTGTTCAGGATGCTCAACTTGGTCGATTTGCACCGTCAAAACGCGATTTCCAGAGTTGACTATTAGAAAAACAAGATGGCCGCTCTTCCCTTTTTCCTGCCCGGGGAATAAACTTTTTAATTTTCGAGCTCCCGAAAAGCCGAATTAGCGTGATTACTTCTTGCGGATACCCCACTCGAATGTGCCGGTGCAAATTTGAACCCCGTCAATGTTTTACTTTGGCGGTAATCGACGATTTTTGGTCAAATTATGACGTCACTTTTGCACCAAAAAGTTGTAAATCCCAAGGTTTTGCGAATTTTGCATGACTCCACACAGGAAAGTTGTTCAGGATGCTCAACTTGGTCGATTTGCACCGTCAAAACGCGATTTCCAGAGTTGACTATTAGAAAAACAAGATGGCCGCTCTTCCCTTTTTCCTGCCCGGGAAACAAACCTGTTTAATTTTCGTGGCACCCCGAAAAACTGAATTAGCGTGATTACTTCTTGCGGATAACCCACCCGAGTGTGCCGGTGCAAATTTGAACCCCGTCAATGTTTTACTTTGGCGGTAATCGACGATTTTTGGTCAAATTATGACGTCACTTTTGCACCAAAAAGTTGTAATTCCCAAGGTTTTGCGAATTTTGCATGACTCCACACAGGAAAGCTGTTCAGGATGCTCAACTTGGTCAATTTGCACCGTTAAAACGCGATTTCCAGAGTTGACTATTAGAAAAACAAGATGGCCGCTCTTCCCTTTTCCCTGCCCGGGGAATAAACTTTTTAATTTTCGAGCTCTCGAAAAGCCGAATTAGCGTGATTACTTCTTGCGGATACCCCACTCGAGTGTGCCGGTGCAAATTTGAACCCCGTCAATGTTTTACTTTGGCGGTAATCGACGATTTTTGGTCAAATGATGACGTCACTTTTGCACCAAAAAGTTGTAATTCCCAAGGTTTTGCGAATTTTGCATGACTCCACACAGGAAAGTTGTTCAGGATGCTCAACTTGGTCGATTTGCACCGTCAAAACGCGATTTCCAGAGTTGACTATTAGAAAAACAAGATGGCCGCTCTTCCCTTTTCCCTGCCCGGGGAATAACCTTTTTAATTTTCGAGGCACCCCGAAAAGCCGAATGAGCGTGATTACTTCACGCGGATACCCCACCCGAGTGTGCCGGTGCAAATTTGAAGCACGCCAAGGTTTTACTTTGGCGGTAATCGACGATTTTTGGTCAATAGATGACGTCACTTTTGCACCAAAAAGTTGTAATTCCCAAGGTTTTGCGAATTTTGCATGACTCCACACAGGAAAGTTGTTCAGAATGCTCGACTTGGTCGATTTGCACCGTCAAAACGCGATTTCCAGAGTTGACTATTAGAAAAACAAGATGGCCGCTCTTCCCTTTTACCTGGCCGGGGAATAAACTTTTTAACTTTCGTGGCACCCCGAAAAACCGAATTAGCGTGATTACTTATTGCGGATACCCCACCCGAGTGTGCCGGTGCAATTTTGAACCCCGTCAATGTTTTACTTTGGCGGTTATCGAAGATTTTTGGTCAAATTATGACGTCACTTTTGCACCAAAAAGTTGTAATTCCCAAGGTTTTGCGAATTTTGCATGACTCCACACAGGAAAGCTGTTCAGGATGCTCAACTTGGTCGATTTGCACCGTCAAAACGCGATTTCCAGAGTTGACTATTAGAAAAACAAGATGGCCGCTCTTCCCTTTTTCCTGCCCGGGGAATAAACTTTTTAATTTTCGAGCTCCCGAAAAGCCGAATTAGCGTGATTACTTCTTGCGGATACCCCACTCGAATGTGCCGGTGCAAATTTGAACCCCGTCAATGTTTTACTTTGGCGGTAATCGACGATTTTTGGTCAAATTATGACGTCATTTTTGCACCAAAAAGTTGTAAATCCCAAGGTTTTGCGAATTTTGCATGACTCCACACAGGAAAGTTGTTCAGGATGCTCAACTTGGTCGATTTGCACCGTCAAAACGCGATTTCCAGAGTTGACTATTAGAAAAACAAGATGGCCGCTCTTCCCTTTTTCCTGCCCGGGAAACAAACCTGTTTAATTTTCGTGGCACCCCGAAAAACTGAATTAGCGTGATTACTTCTTGCGGATAACCCACCCGAGTGTGCCGGTGCAAATTTGAACCCCGTCAATGTTTTACTTTGGCGGTAATCGACGATTTTTGGTCAAATGATGACGTCACTTTTGCACCAAAAAGTTGTAATTCCCAAGGTTTTGCGAATTTTGCATGACTCCACACAGGAAAGCTGTTCAGGATGCTCAACTTGGTCAATTTGCACCGTTAAAACGCGATTTCCAGAGTTGACTATTAGAAAAACAAGATGGCCGCTCTTCCCTTTTCCCTGCCCGGGGAATAAACTTTTTAATTTTCGAGCTCCCGAAAAGCCGAATTAGCGTGATTACTTCTTGCGGATACCCCACTCGAGTGTGCCGGTGCAAATTTGAACCCCGTCAATGTTTTACTTTGGCGGTAATCGACGATTTTGGGTCAAATTATGACGTCACTTTTGCACCAAAAAGTTGTAAATCCCAAGGTTTTGCGAATTTTGCATGACTCCACACAGGAAAGTTGTTCAGGATGCTCAACTTGGTCGATTTGCACCGTCAAAACGCGATTTCCAGAGTTGACTATTAGAAAAACAAGATGGCCGCTCTTCCCTTTTCCCTGCCCGGGGAATAACCTTTTTAATTTTCGAGGCACCCCGAAAAGCCGAATGAGCGTGATTACTTCACGCGGATACCCCACCCGAGTGTGCCGGTGCAAATTTGAAGCACGCCAAGGTTTTACTTTGGCGGTAATCGACGATTTTTGGTCAATAGATGACGTCACTTTTGCACCAAAAAGTTGTAATTCCCAAGGTTTTGCGAATTTTGAATGACTCCACACAGGAAAGTTGTTCAGGATGCTCAACTTGGTCGATTTGCACCGTCAAAACGCGATTTCCAGAGTTGACTATTAGAAAAACAAGATGGCCGCTCTTCCCTTTTACCTGGCCGGGGAATAAACTTTTTAATTTTCGTGGCACCCCGAAAAACCGAATTAGCGTGATTACTTCTTGCGGATACCCCACTCGAGTGTGCCGGTGCAAATTTGAACCCCGTCAATGTTTTACTTTGGCGGTAATCGACGATTTTTGGTTAAATGATGACGTCACTTTTGCACCAAAAAGTTGTAATTCCCAAGGTTTTGCGAATTTTGCATGACTCCACACAGGAAAGTTGTTCAGAATGCTCGACTTGGTCGATTTGCACCGTCAAAACGCGATTTCCAGAGTTGACTATTAGAAAAACAAGATGGCCGCTCTTCCCTTTTACCTGGCCGGGGAATAAACTTTTTAACTTTCGTGGCACCCCGAAAAACCGAATTAGCGTGATTACTTATTGCGGATACCCCACCCGAGTGTGCCGGTGCAATTTTGAACCCCGTCAATGTTTTACTTTGGCGGTTATCGAAGATTTTTGGTCAAATTATGACGTCACTTTTGCACCAAAAAGTTGTAATTCCCAAGGTTTTGCGAATTTTGCATGACTCCACACAGGAAAGCTGTTCAGGATGCTCAACTTGGTCGATTTGCACCGTCAAAACGCGATTTCCAGAGTTGACTATTAGAAAAACAAGATGGCCGCTCTTCCCTTTTCCCTGCCCGGGGAATAAACTTTTTAATTTTCGAGCTCCCGAAAAGCCGAATTAGCGTGATTACTTCTTGCGGATACCCCACTCGAGTGTGCCGGTGCAAATTTGAACCCCGTCAATGTTTTACTTTGGCGGTAATCGACGATTTTTGGTCAAATTATGACGTCACTTTTGCACCAAAAAGTTGTAATTCCCAAGGTTTTGCGAATTGTGCATGACTCCACACAGGAAAGTTGTTCAGAATGCTCAACTTGGTCGATTAGCACCGTCAAAACGCGATTTCCAGAGTTGACTATTAGAAAAACAAGATGGCCGCTCTTCCCTTTTCCCTGCCCGGGGAATAAACTTTTTAATTTTCGAGCTCCCGAAAAGCCGAATTAGCGTGATTACTTCTTGCGGATACCCCACTCGAGTGTACCGGTGCAAATTTGAACCCCGTCAATGTTTTACTTTGGCGGTAATCGACGATTTTTGGTCAAATTATGACGTCACTTTTGCACCAAAAAGTTGTAATTCCTAAGGTTTTGCGACTTTTGCATGACTCCACACAGGAAAGTTGTTCAGGATGCTCAACTTGGTCGATTCGCACCGTCAAAACGCGATTTCCAGAGTTGACTCTTAGAAAAACAAGATGGCCGCTGTTCCCTTTTCCCTGCCCGGGAATAACCTTTTTAATTTTCGTGGCACCCCGAAAAACCGAATTAGCGTGATTACTTCTTGCGGATACCCCACCCGAGTGTGCCGGTGCAAATTTGAACCCCGTCAATGTTTTACTTTGGCGGTAATCGAAGATTTGTGGAGCTTATTATGACGTCACTTTTGCACCAAAAAGTTGTAATTCCTAAGGTTTTGCGAATTTTGCATGACTCCACACAGGAAAGTTGTTTAGGATGCTCAACTTGGTCGATTTGCACCGTCAAAACGCGATTTCCAGAGTTGACTATTAGAAAAACAAGATGGCCGCTCTTCCCTTTTCTCTGCCCGGGGAATAAACTTTTTAATTTTCGAGCTCACGAATAGCCGAATTAGCGTGATACTTCTTGAGGATACCCCACTCGAGTGTGCCGGTGCAAATTTGAACCCCGTCAATGTTTTACTTTGGCGGTAGTCTAAGATTTTTGGTCAAATTATGACGTCACTTTTGCACCAAAAAGTTGTAATTCCTAAGGTTTTGCGAATTTTGCATGACTCCACACAGGAAAGTTGTTCAGGATGCTCAACTTGGTCGATTTGCACCGTCAAAACGCGATTTCCAGAGTTGACTATTAGAAAAACAAGATGGCCGCTCTTCCCTTTTTCCTGCCCGGGGAATAACCTTTTTAATTTTCGTGGCACCCCGAAAAGCCGAACTAGCGTGATTACTTCTTGCGGATACCCCACCCGAGTGTGCCGGTGCAAATTTGAACCACGCCAATGTTTTACTTTGGCGGTAATCGACGATTTTTGGTCAATATATGACGTCACTTTTGCACAAAAAAGTTGTAATTCCCTAGGTTTTGCGAATTTTGCATGACTCCACACAGGAAAGTTGTTCAGAATGCTCAACTTGGTCGATTTGCACCGTCAAAACGCGATTTCCAGAGTTGACTATAGAAAAACAAGATGGCCGCTCTTCCCTTTTCCCTGCCTGGGGAATAAACTTTTTAATTTTCGAGCTGCCGAAAAGCCGAACTAGCGTGATTACTTCTTGCGGATACCCCACTCGAATGTGCCGGTGCAAATTTGAACCCCGTCAATGTTTTACTTTGGCGGTAATCGACGATTTTTGGTCAAATTATGACGTCACTTTTGCACCAAAAAGTTGTAATTCCTAAGGTTTTGCGAATTTTGCATGACTCCACACAGGAAAGTTGTTCAGGATGCTCAACTTGGTCGATTCGCACCGTCAAAACGCGATTTCCAGAGTTGACTATTAGAAAAACAAGATGGCCGCTCTTCCCTTTTTCCTGCCCGGGGAACAAACCTTTTTAATTTTCGTGGCACCCCGAAAAACTGAATTAGCGTGATTACTTCTTGCGGATACCCCACCCGAGTGTGCCAGTGCAAATTTGAACCCCGTCAATGTTTTACTTTGGCGGTAATCGACGATTTTTGGTCAAATTATGACGTCACTTTTGCACCAAAAAGTTGTAATTCCCAAGGTTTTGCGAATTTTGCATGACTCCACACAGGAAAGTTGTTCAGGATGATCAACTTGGTCGATTTGCACCGTCAAAACGCGATTTCCAGAGTTGACTATTAGAAAAACAAGATGGCCGCTCTTCCCTTTTCCCTGCCCGGGGAATAAACTTTTTAATTTTCGAGCTCCCGAAAAGCCGAATTAGCGTGATTACTTCTTGCGGATACCCCACCCGAGTGTGCCGGTGCAAATTTGAACCCCGTCAATGTTTTACTTTGGCGGTAATCGAAGTTTTTTGGTCAAATTATGACGTCACTTTTGCACCAAAAAGTTGTAATTCCCAAGGTTTTGCGAATTTTGCATGACTCCACACAGGAAAGTTGTTCAGGATGCTCAACTTCGTCGATTTGCACCGTCAAAACGCGATTTCCAGAGTTGACTATTAGAAAAACAAGATGGCCGCTCTTCCCTTTTTCCTGCCCGGGGAATAAACTTTTTAATTTTCGAGCTCCCGAAAAGCCGAATTAGCGTGATTACTTCTTGCGGATACCCCACTCGAGTGTGCCGGTGCAAATTTGAACCCCGTCAATGTTTTACTTTGGCGGTAATCGACGATTTTTGGTCAAATTATGACGTCACTTTTGCACCAAAAAGTTGTAATTCCCAAGGTTTTGCGAATTTTGCATGACTCCACACAGGAAAGTTGTTCAGGATGCTCAACTTGGTCGATTTGCACCGTCAAAACGCGATTTCCAGAGTTGACTATTAGAAAAACAAGATGGCCGCTCTTCCCTTTTTCCTGCCCGGGGAATAAACTTTTTAATTTTCGAGCTCCCGAAAAGCCGAATTAGCGTGATTACTTCTTGCGGATACCCCACTCGAGTGTGCCGGTGCAAATTTGAACCCCGTCAATGTTTTACTTTGGCGGTAATCGACGATTTTTGGTCAAATTATGACGTCACTTTTGCACCAAAAAGTTGTAATTCCCAAGGTTTTGCGAATTTTGCATGACTCCACAAAGGAAAGTTGTTCAGGATGCTCAACTTGGTCGATTTGCACCGTCAAAACGCGATTTCCAGAGTTGACTATTAGAAAAACAAGATGGCCGCTCTTCCCTTTTTCCTGCCCGGGGAACAAACCTTTTTAATTTTCGTGGCACCCCGAAAAACTGAATTAGCGTGATTACTTCTTGCGGATACCCCACCCGAGTGTGCCAGTGCAAATTTGAACCCCGTCAATGTTTTACTTTGGCGGTAATCGACGATTTTTGGTCAAATTATGACGTCACTTTTGCACCAAAAAGTTGTAATTCCCAAGGTTTTGCGAATTTTGCATGACTCCACACAGGAAAGTTGTTCAGGATGCTCAACTTGGTCGATTTGCACCGTCAAAACGCGATTTCCAGAGTTGACTATTAGAAAAACAAGATGGCCGCTCTTCCCTTTTCCCTGCCCGGGGAATAAACTTTTTAATTTTCGACCTCCCGAAAAGCCGAATTAGCGTGATTACTTCTTGCGGATACCCCACTCGAGTGTGCCGGTGCAAATTTGAACCCCGTCAATGTTTTACTTTGGCGGTAATCGACGATTTTTGGTCAAATTATGACGTCACTTTTGCACCAAAAAGTTGTAATTCCCAAGGTTTTGCGAATTTTGCATGACTCCACACAGGAAAGTTGTTCAGAATGCTCAACTTGGTCGATTTGCACCGTCAAAACGCGATTTCCAGAGTTGACTATTAGAAAAACAAGATGGCCGCTCTTCCCTTTTCCCTGACCGGGGAATAAACTTTTTAATTTTCGAGCTCCCGAAAAGCCGAATTAGCGTGATTACTTCTTGCGGATACCCCACTCGAGTGTGCCGGTGCAAATTTGAACCCCGTCAATGTTTTACTTTGGCGGTAATCGACGATTTTTGGTCAAATTATGACGTCACTTTTGCACCAAAAAGTTGTAATTCCCAAGGTTTTGCGAATTTTGCATGACTCCACACAGGAAAGTTGTTCAGGATGCTCAACTTGGTCGATTTGCACCGTCAAAACGCGATTTCCAGAGTTGACTATTAGAAAAACAAGATGGCCGCTCTTCCCTTTTTCCTGCCCGGGGAACAAACCTTTTTAATTTTCGTGGCACCCCGAAAAACTGAATTAGCGTGATTACTTCTTGCGGATACCCCACCCGAGTGTGCCAGTGCAAATTTGAACCCCGTCAATGTTTTACTTTGGCGGTAATCGACGATTTTTGGTCAAATTATGACGTCACTTTTGCACCAAAAAGTTGTAATTCCCAAGGTTTTGCGAATTTTGCATGACTCCACACAGGAAAGTTGTTCAGAATGCTCAACTTGGTCGATTTGCACCGTCAAAACGCGATTTCCAGAGTTGACTATTAGAAAAACAAGATGGCCGCTCTTCCCTTTTCCCTGCCCGGGGAATAAACTTTTTAATTTTCGACCTCCCGAAAAGCCGAATTAGCGTGATTACTTCTTGCGGATACCCCACTCGAGTGTGCCAGTGTAAATTTGAACCCCGTCAATGTTTTACTTTGGCGGTAATCGACGATTTTTGGTCAAATTATGACGTCACTTTTGCACCAAAAAGTTGTAATTCCCAAGGTTTTGCGAATTTTGCATGACTCCACACAGGAAAGTTGTTCAGGATGCTCAACTTGGTCGATTTGCACCGTCAAAACGCGATTTCCAGAGTTGACTATTAGAAAAACAAGATGGCCGCTCTTCCCTTTTCCCTGCCCGGGGAATAAACTTTTTAATTTTCGAGCTCCCGAAAAGCCGAATTAGCGTGATTACTTCTTGCGGATATCCCACTCGAGTGTGCCGGTGCAAATTTGAACCCCGTCAATGTTTTACTTTGGCGGTAATCGACGATTTTTGGTCAAATTATGACGTCACTTTTGCACCAAAAAGTTGTAATTCCCAAGGTTTTGCGAATTTTGCATGACTCCACACAGGAAAGTTGTTCAGAATGCTCAACTTGGTCGATTTGCACCGTCAAAACGCGATTTCCAGAGTTGACTATTAGAAAAACAAGATGGCCGCTCTTCCCTTTTTCCTGCCCGGGGAATAAACTTTTTAATTTTCGAGCTCCCGAAAAGCCGAATTAGCGTGATTACTTCTTGCGGATACCCCACTCGAGTGTGCCGGTGCAAATTTGAACCCCGTCAATGTTTTACTTTGGCGGTAATCGACGATTTTTGGTCAAATTATGACGTCACTTTTGCACCAAAAAGTTGTAATTCCCAAGGTTTTGCGAATTTTGCATGACTCCACACAGGAAAGTTGTTCAGGATGCTCAACTTGGTCGATTTGCACCGTCAAAACGCGATTTCCAGAGTTGACTATTAGAAAAACAAGATGGCCGCTCTTCCCTTTTCCCTACCCGGGGAATAAACTTTTTAATTTTCGAGCTCCCGAATGGCCGAATTAGCGTGATTACTTCTTGCGGATACCCCACTGGAGTGTGCCGGTGCAAATTTGAACCACGCCAAAGTTTTACTTTGGCGGTAATCGACGATTTTTGGTCAAATTATGACGTCACTTTTGCACCAAAAAGTTGTAATTCCCAAGGTTTTGCGAATTTTGCGTGACTCCACACAGGAAAGTTGTTCAGGATGCTCAACTTGGTCGATTTGCACCGTCAAAACGCGATTTCCAGAGTTGACTATTAGAAAAACAAGATGGCCGCTCTTCCCTTTTTCCTGCCCGGGGAACAAACCTTTTTAATTTTCGTGGCACCCCGAAAAACTGAATTAGCGTGATTACTTCTTGCGGATACCCCACCCGAGTGTGCCAGTGCAAATTTGAACCCCGTCAATGTTTTACTTTGGCGGTAATCGACGATTTTTGGTCAAATTATGACGTCACTTTTGCACCAAAAAGTTGTAATTCCCAAGGTTTTGCGAATTTTGCATGACTCCACACAGGAAAGTTGTTCAGGATGCTCAACTTGGTCGATTTGCACCGTCAAAACGCGATTTCCAGAGTTGACTATTAGAAAAACAAGATGGCCGCTCTTCCCTTGTTCCTGCCCGGGGAATAAACTTTTTAATTTTCGAGCTCCCGAAAAGCCGAATATGCGTGATTACTTCTTGCGGATACCCCACTCGAGTGTGCCGGTGCAAATTTGAACCCCGTCAATGTTTTACTTTGGCGGTAATCGACGATTTTTGGTCAAATTATGACGTCACTTTTGCACCAAAAAGTTGTAATTCCCAAGGTTTTGCGAATTTTGCATGACTCCACACAGGAAAGTTGTTCAGGATGCTCAACTTGGTCGATTTGCACCGTCAAAACGCGATTTCCAGAGTTGACTATTAGAAAAACAAGATGGCCGCTCTTCCCTTTTCCCTACCCGGGGAATAAACTTTTTAATTTTCGAGCTCCCGAAAAGCCGAATTAGCGTGATTACTTCTTGCGGATACCCCACTGGAGTGTGCCGGTGCAAAATTGAACCACGCCAAAGTTTTACTTTGGCGGTAATCGACGATTTTTGGTCAAATTATGACGTCACTTTTGCACCAAAAAGTTGTAATTCCCAAGGTTTTGCGAATTTTGCGTGACTCCACACAGGAAAGTTGTTCAGGATGCTCAACTTGGTCGATTTGCACCGTCAAAACGCGATTTCCAGAGTTGACTATTAGAAAAACAAGATGGCCGCTCTTCCCTTTTTCCTGCCCGGGGAACAAACCTTTTTAATTTTCGTGGCACCCCGAAAAACTGAATTAGCGTGATTACTTCTTGCGGATACCCCACCCGAGTGTGCCAGTGCAAATTTGAACCCCGTCAATGTTTTACTTTGGCGGTAATCGACGATTTTTGGTCAAATTATGACGTCACTTTTGCACCAAAAAGTTGTAATTCCCAAGGTTTTGCGAATTTTGCATGACTCCACACAGGAAAGTTGTTCAGGATGCTCAACTTGGTCGATTTGCACCGTCAAAACGCGATTTCCAGAGTTGACTATTAGAAAAACAAGATGGCCGCTCTTCCCTTTTTCCTGCCCGGGGAATAACCTTTTTAATTTTCGTGGCACCCCGAAAAACCGAATTAGCGTGATTACTTCTTGCGGATACCCCACCCGAGTGTGCCGGTGCAAATTTGAACCCCGTCAATGTTTTACTTTGGCGGTAATCGAAGATTTTTGGTCAAATTATGACGTCACTTTTGCACCAAAAAGTTGTAATTCCCAAGGTTTTGCGAATTTTGCATGACTCCACACAGGAAAGTTGTTCAGGATGCTCAACTTGGTCGATTTGCACCGTCAAAACGCGATTTCCAGAATTGACTATTAGAAAAACAAGATGGCCGCTCTTCCCTTTTCCCTGCCCGGGGAACAAACCTTTTAATTTTCGAGCTCCCGAAAAGCCGAATTAGCGTGATTACTTCTTGCGGATACCCCACTCGAGTGTGCCGGTGCAAATTTGAACCCCGTCAATGTTTTACTTTGGCGGTAATCGACGATTTTTGGTCAAATTATGACGTCACTTTTGCACCAAAAAGTTGTAATTCCCAAGGTTTTGCGAATTTTGCATGACTCCACACAGGAAAGTTGTTCAGGATGCTCAACTTGGTCGATTTGCACCGTCAAAACGCGATTTCCAGAGTTGACTATTAGAAAAACAAGATGGCCGCTCTTCTCTTTTCCCTGCCCGGGGAATAAACTTTTTAATTTTCGAGGTCCCGAAAAGCCGAATTAGCGTGATTACTTCTTGCGGATACCCAACTCGAGTGTGCCGGTGCAAATTTGAACCCCGTCAATGTTTTACTTTGGCGGTAATCGAAGTTTTTTGGTCAAATTATGACGTCACTTTTGCACCAAAAAGTTGTAATTCCCAAGGTTTTGCGAATTTTGCATGACTCCACACAGGAAAGTTGTTCAGGATGCTCAACTTGGTCGATTTGCACCGTCAAAACGCGATTTCCAGAGTTGACTATTAGAAAAACAAGATGGCCGCTCTTCCCTTTCCCTGCCCGGGGAATAAACTTTTTAATTTTCGAGCTCCTGAAAAGCCGAATTAGCGTGATTACTTCTTGCGGATACCCCACTCGAGTGTGCCGGTGCAAATTTGAACCCCGTCATTGTTTTACTTTGGCGGTAATCGACGATTTTTGGTCAAATTAGGACGTCACTTTTGCACCAAAAAGTTGTAATTCCCAAGGTTTTGTGAATTTTGCATGACTCCACACAGGAAAGTTGTTCAGGATGCTCAACTTGGTCGATTTGCACCGTCAAAACGCGATTTCCAGAGTTGACTATTACAAAAACAAGATGGCCGCTCTTCCCTTTTTCCTGCCCGGGGAATAACCTTTTTAATTTTCGTGGCACCCCGAAAAACCGAATTAGCGTGATTACTTCTTGCGGATACCCCACCCGAGTGTGCCGGTGCAAATTTGAACCCCGTCAATGTTTTACTTTGGCGGTAATCGAAGATTTTTGGTCAAATTAGGACGTCACTTTTGCACCAAAAAGTTGTAATTCCCAAGGTTTTGTGAATTTTGCATGACTCCACACAGGAAAGTTGTTCAGGATGCTCAACTTGGTCGATTTGCACCGTCAAAACGCGATTTCCAGAGTTGACTATTACAAAAACAAGATGGCCGCTCTTCCCTTTTTCCTGCCCGGGGAATAACCTTTTTAATTTTCGTGGCACCCCGAAAAACCGAATTAGCGTGATTACTTCTTGCGGATACCCCACCCGAGTGTGCCGGTGCAAATTTGAACCCCGTCAATGTTTTACTTTGGCGGTAATCGAAGATTTTTGGTCAAATTATGACGTCACTTTTGCACCAAAAAGTTGTAATTCCCAAGGTTTTGCGAATTTTGCATGACTCCACACAGGAAAGTTGTTCAGGATGCTCAACTTGGTCGATTTGCACCGTCAAAACGCGATTTCCAGAGTTGACTATTAGAAAAACAAGATGGCCGCTCTTCCCTTTCCCTGCCCGGGGAATAAACTTTTTAATTTTCGAGCTCCTGAAAAGCCGAATTAGCGTGATTACTTCTTGCGGATACCCCACTCGAGTGTGCCGGTGCAAATTTGAACCCCGTCATTGTTTTACTTTGGCGGTAATCGACGATTTTTGGTCAAATTAGGACGTCACTTTTGCACCAAAAAGTTGTAATTCCCAAGGTTTTGTGAATTTTGCATGACTCCACACAGGAAAGTTGTTCAGGATGCTCAACTTGGTCGATTTGCACCGTCAAAACGCGATTTCCAGAGTTGACTATTAAAAAAACAAGATGGCCGCTCTTCCCTTTTTCCTGCCCGGGGAATAACCTTTTTAATTTTCGTGGCACCCCGAAAAACCGAATTAGCGTGATTACTTCTTGCGGATACCCCACCCGAGTGTGCCGGTGCAAATTTGAACCCCGTCAATGTTTTACTTTGGCGGTAATCGAAGATTTTTGGTCAAATTATGACGTCACTTTTGCACCAAAAAGTTGTAATTCCCAAGGTTTTGCGAATTTTGCATGACTCCACACAGGAAAGTTGTTTAGGATGCTCAACTTGGTCGATTTGCACCGTCAAAACGCGATTTCCAGAGTTGACTATTAGAAAAACAAGA
Source organism: Asterias amurensis (assembly GCF_032118995.1). Taxonomy (NCBI): domain Eukaryota; kingdom Metazoa; phylum Echinodermata; class Asteroidea; order Forcipulatida; family Asteriidae; genus Asterias; species Asterias amurensis. Next base: position 10,424,165 of record NC_092655.1, read on the forward strand.
TGGCCGCTCTTCTCTTTTCCCTGCCCGGGGAATAAACTTTTTAATTTTCGAGCTCCCGAAAAGCCGAATTAGCGTGATTACTTCTTGCGGATACCCCACTCGAGTGTGCCGGTGCAAATTTGAACCCCGTCAATGTTTTACTTTGGCGGTAATCGAAGTTTTTTGGTCAAATTATGACGTCACTTTTGCACCAAAAAGTTGTAATTCCCAAGGTTTTGCGAATTTTGCATGACTCCACACAGGAAAGTTGTTCAGGATGCTCAACTTGGTCGATTTGCACCGTCAAAACGCGATTTCCAGAGTTGACTATTAGAAAAACAAGATGGCCGCTCTTCTCTTTTCCCTGCCCGGGGAATAAACTTTTTAATTTTCGAGCTCCCGAAAAGCCGAATTAGCGTGATTACTTCTTGCGGATACCCCACTCGAGTGTGCCGGTGCAAATTTGAACCCCGTCAATGTTTTACTTTGGCGGTAATCGAAGTTTTTTGGTCAAATTATGACGTCACTTTTGCACCAAAAAGTTGTAATTCCCAAGGTTTTGCGAATTTTGCATGACTCCACACAGGAAAGTTGTTCAGGATGCTCAACTTGGTCGATTTGCACCGTCAAAACGCGATTTCCAGAGTTGACTATTAGAAAAACAAGATGGCCGCTCTTCCCTTTTCCCTGCCCGGGGAATAAACTTTTTAATTTTCGAGCTCCTGAAAAGCCGAATTAGCGTGATTACTTCTTGCGGATACCCCACTCGAGTGTGCCGGTGCAAATTTGAACCCCGTCAATGTTTTACTTTGGCGGTAATCGAAGTTTTTTGGTCAAATTATGACGTCACTTTTGCACCAAAAAGTTGTAATTCCCAAGGTTTTGCGAATTTTGCATGACTCCACACAGGAAAGTTGTTCAGGATGCTCAACTTGGTCGATTTGCACCGTCAAAACGCGATTTCCAGAGTTGACTATTAGAAAAACAAGATGGCCGCTCTTCCCTTTTTCCTGCCCGGGGAATAAACTTTTTAATTTTCGAGCTCCTGAAAAGCCGAATTAGCGTGATTACTTCTTGCGGATACCCCACTCGAGTGTGCCGGTGCAAATTTGAACCCCGTCAATGTTTTACTTTGGCGGTAATCGAAGATTTTTGGTCAAATTATGACGTCACTTTTGCACCAAAAAGTTGTAATTCCCAAGGTTTTGCGAATTTTGCATGACTCCACACAGGAAAGTTGTTCAGGATGCTCAACTTGGTCGATTTGCACCGTCAAAACGCGATTTCCAGAGTTGACTATTAAAAAAACAAGATGGCCGCTCTTCCCTTTTTCCTGCCCGGGGAATAACCTTTTTAATTTTCGTGGCACCCCGAAAAACCGAATTAGCGTGATTACTTTCTGCGGATACCCCACCCGAGTGTGCCGGTGCAAATTTGAACCCCGTCAATGTTTTACTTTGGCGGTAATCGAAGTTTTTTGGTCAAATTATGACGTCACTTTTGCACCAAAAAGTTGTAATTCCCAAGGTTTTGTGAATTTTGCATGACTCCACACAGGAAAGTTGTTCAGGATGCTCAACTTGGTCGATTTGCACCGTCAAAACGCGATTTCCAGAGTTGACTATTAGAAAAACAAGATGGCCGCTCTTCCCTTTCCCTGCCCGGGGAATAAACTTTTTAATTTTCGAGCTCCTGAAAAGCCGAATTAGCGTGATTACTTCTTGCGGATACCCCACTCGAGTGTGCCGGTGCAAATTTGAACCCCGTCAATGTTTTACTTTGGCGGTAATCGAAGATTTTTGGTCAAATTATGACGTCACTTTTGCACCAAAAAGTTGTAATTCCCAAGGTTTTGCGAATTTTGCATGACTCCACACAGGAAAGTTGTTCAGGATGCTCAACTTGGTCGATTTGCACCGTCAAAACGCGATTTCCAGAGTTGACTATTAAAAAAACAAGATGGCCGCTCTTTCCCTTTTTCCTGCCCGGGGAATAACCTTTTTAATTTTCGTGGCACCCCGAAAAACCGAATTAGCGTGATTACTTCTTGCGGATACCCCACTCGAGTGTGCCGGTGCAAATTTGAACCCCGTCAATGTTTTACTTTGGCGGTAATCGAAGATTTTTGGTCAAATTATGACGTCACTTTTGCACCAAAAAGTTGTAATTCCCAAGGTTTTGCGAATTTTGCATGACTCCACACAGGAAAGTTGTTCAGGATGCTCAACTTGGTCGATTTGCACCGTCAAAACGCGATTTCCAGAGTTGACTATTAAAAAAACAAGATGGCCGCTCTTCCCTTTTTCCTGCCCGGGGAATAACCTTTTTAATTTTCGTGGCACCCCGAAAAACCGAATTAGCGTGATTACTTGTTGCGGATACCCCACCCGAGTGTGCCGGTGCAAATTTGAACCCCGTCAATGTTTTACTTTGGCGGTAATCGAAGTTTTTTGGTCAAATTATGACGTCACTTTTGCACCAAAAAGTTGTAATTCCCAAGGTTTTGCGAATTTTGCATGACTCCACACAGGAAAGTTGTTCAGGATGCTCAACTTGGTCGATTTGCACCGTCAAAACGCGATTTCCAGAGTTGACTAATTAGAAAAACAAGATGGCCGCTCTTCCCTTTTCCCTGCCCGGGGAATAAACTTTTTAATTTTCGAGCTCCTGAAAAGCCGAATTAGCGTGATTACTTCTTGCGGATACCCCACTCGAGTGTGCCGGTGCAAATTTGAACCCCGTCAATGTTTTACTTTGGCGGTAATCGACGATTTTTGGTCAAATTATGACGTCACTTTTGCACCAAAAAGTTGTAATTCCCAAGGTTTTGCGAATTTTGCATGACTCCACACAGGAAAGTTGTTCAGGATGCTCAACTTGGTCGATTTGCACCGTCAAAACGCGATTTCCAGAATTGACTATTAGAAAAACAAGATGGCCGCTCTTCCCTTTTCCCTGCCCGGGGAATAAACTTTTTAATTTTCGAGCTCCCGAAAAGCCGAATTAGCGTGATTACTTCTTGCGGATACCCCACTCGAGTGTGCCGGTGCAAATTTGAACCCCGTCAATGTTTTACTTTGGCGGTAATCGAAGTTTTTTGGTCAAATTATGACGTCACTTTTGCACCAAAAAGTTGTAATTCCCAAGGTTTTGCGAATTTTGCATGACTCCACACAGGAAAGTTGTTCAGGATGCTCAACTTGGTCGATTTGCACCGTCAAAACGCGATTTCCAGAGTTGACTAATTAGAAAAACAAGATGGCCGCTCTTCCCTTTTCCCTGCCCGGGGAATAAACTTTTTAATTTTCGAAGCTCCTGAAAAGCCGAATTAGCGTGATTACTTCTTGCGGATACCCCACTCGAGTGTGCCGGTGCAAATTTGAACCCCGTCAATGTTTTACTTTGGCGGTAATCGACGATTTTTGGTCAAATTATGACGTCACTTTTGCACCAAAAAGTTGTAATTCCCAAGGTTTTGCGAATTTTGCATGACTCCACACAGGAAAGTTGTTCAGGATGCTCAACTTGGTCGATTTGCACCGTCAAAACGCGATTTCCAGAGTTGACTATTAAAAAAACAAGATGGCCGCTCTTCCCTTTTTCCTGCCCGGGGAATAACCTTTTTAATTTTCGTGGCACCCCGAAAAACCGAATTAGCGTGATTACTTCTTGCGGATACCCCACCCGAGTGTGCCGGTGCAAATTTGAACCCCGTCAATGTTTTACTTTGGCGGTAATCGACGATTTTTGGTCAAATTATGACGTCACTTTTGCACCAAAAAGTTGTAATTCCCAAGGTTTTGCGAATTTTGCATGACTCCACACAGGAAAGTTGTTCAGGATGCTCAACTTGGTCGATTTGCACCGTCAAAACGCGATTTCCAGAGTTGACTAATTAGAAAAACAAGATGGCCGCTCTTCCCTTTTCCCTGCCCGGGGAATAAACTTTTTAATTTTCGAGCTCCTGAAAAGCCGAATTAGCGTGATTACTTCTTGCGGATACCCCACTCGAGTGTGCCGGTGCAAATTTGAACCCCGTCAATGTTTTACTTTGGCTGTAATCGACGATTTTTGGTCAAATTATGACGTCATTTTTGCACCAAAAAGTTGTAATTCCCAAGGTTTTGCGAATTTTGCATGACTCCACACAGGAAAGTTGTTCAGGATGCTCAACTTGGTCGATTTGCACCGTCAAAACGCGATTTCCAGAGTTGACTATTAAAAAAACAAGATGGCCGCTCTTCCCTTTTTCCTGCCCGGGGAATAACCTTTTTAATTTTCGTGGCACCCCGAAAAACCGAATTAGCGTGATTACTTCTTGCGGATACCCCACCCGAGTGTGCCGGTGCAAATTTGAACCCCGTCAATTTTTTACTTTGGCGGTAATCGAAGTTTTTTGGTCAAATTATGACGTCACTTTTGCACCAAAAAGTTGTAATTCCCAAGGTTTTGCGAATTTTGCATGACTCCACACAGGAAAGTTGTTCAGGATGCTCAACTTGGTCGATTTGCACCGTCAAAACGCGATTTCCATAGTTGACTATTAGAAAAACAAGATGGCCGCTCTTCCCTTTTCCTTGCCCGGGGAATAAACTTTTTAATTTTCGAGCTCCTGAAAAGCCGATTTAGCGTGATTACTTCTTGCGGATACCCCACTCGAGTGTGCCGGTGCAAATTTCAACCCCGTCAATGTTTTACTTTGGCGGTAATCGAAGATTTTTGGTCAAATTATGACGTCACTTTTGCACCAAAAAGTTGTAATTCCCAAGGTTTTGCGGATTTTGCATGACTCCACACAGGAAAGTTGTTCAGGATGCTCAACTTGGTCGATTTGCAACGTCAAAACGCGATTTCCAGAGTTGACTATTAAAAAAACAAGATGGCCGCTCTTCCCTTTTTCCTGCCCGGGGAATAACCTTTTTAATTTTCGTGGCACCCCGAAAAACCGAATTAGCGTGATTACTTCTTGCGGATACCCCACCCGAGTGTGCCGGTGCAAATTTGAACCCCGTCAATGTTTTACTTTGGCGGTAATCGAAGATTTTTGGTCAAATTATGACGTCACTTTTGCACCAAAAAGTTGTAATTCCCAAGGTTTTGCGAATTTTGCATGACTCCACACAGGAAAGTTGTTCAGGATGCTCAACTTGGTCGATTTGCACCGTCAAAACGGGATTTCCAGAGTTGACTATTAGAAAAACAAGATGGCCGCTCTTCCCTTTTCCCTGCCCGGGGAATAATCTTTTTAATTTTCGAGCTCCCGAAAAGCCGAATTAGCGTGATTACTTCTTGCGGATACCCCACTCGAGTGTGCCGGTGAAAATTTGAACCCCGTCAATGTTTTACTTTAGCGGTAATCGACGATTTTTGGTCAAATTATGACGTCACTTTTGCACCAAAAAGTTGTAATTCCCAAGGTTTTGCGAATTTTGCATAACTCCACACAGGAAAGTTGTTCAGGATGCTCAACTTGGTCGATTTGCACCGTCAAAACGCGATTTCCAGAGTTGACTATTAGAAAAACAAGATGGCCGCTCTTCCCTTTTCCCTGCCCGGGGAATAAACTTTTTAATTTTCGAGCTCCCGAAAAGCCGAATTAGCGTGATTACTTCTTGCGGATACCCCACTCGAGTGTGCCGGTGCAAATTTGAACCCCGTCAATGTTTTACTTTGGCGGTAATCGACGATTTTTGGTCAAATTATGACGTCACTTTTGCACCAAAAAGTTGTAATTCCCAAGGTTTTGCGAATTTTGCATGACTCCACACAGGAAAGTTGTTCAGGATGCTCAACTTGGTCGATTTGCACCGTCAAAACGCGATTTCCAGAGTTGACTATTAGAAAAACAAGATGGCCGCTCTTCTCTTTTCCCTGCCCGGGGAATAAACTTTTTAATTTTCGAGCTCCCGAAAAGCCGAATTAGCGTGATTACTTCTTACGGATACCCCACTCGAGTGTGCCGGTGCAAATTTGAACCCCGTCAATGTTTTACTTTGGCGGTAATCGAAGTTTTTTGGTCAAATTATGACGTCACTTTTGCACCAAAAAGTTGTAATTCCCAAGGTTTTGCGAATTTTGCATGACTCCACACAGGAAAGTTGTTCAGGATGCTCAACTTGGTCGATTTGCACCGTCAAAACGCGATTTCCAGAGTTGACTAATTAGAAAAACAAGATGGCCGCTCTTCCCTTTTCCCTGCCCGGGGAATAAACTTTTTAATTTTCGAGCTCCTGAAAAGCCGAATTAGCGTGATTACTTCTTGCGGATACCCCACTCGAGTGTGCCGGTGCAAATTTGAACCCCGTCAATGTTTTACTTTGGCGGTAATCGAAGATTTTTGGTCAAATTATGACGTCACTTTTGCACCAAAAAGTTGTAATTCCCAAGGTTTTGCGAATTTTGCATGACTCCACACAGGAAAGTTGTTCAGGATGCTCAACTTGGTCGATTTGCACCGTCAAAACGCGATTTCCAGAGTTGACTATTAAAAAAACAAGATGGCCGCTCTTCCCTTTTTCCTGCCCGGGGAATAACCTTTTTAATTTTCGTGGCACCCCGAAAAACCGAATTAGCGTGATTACTTCTTGCGGATACCCCACCCGAGTGTGCCGGTGCAAATTTGAACTCCGTCAATGTTTTACTTTGGCGGTAATCGAAGATTTTTGGTCAAATTATGACGTCACTTTTGCACCAAAAAGTTGTAATTCCCAAGGTTTTGCGAATTTTGCATGACTCCACACAGGAAAGTTGTTCAGGATGCTCAACTTGGTCGATTTGCACCGTCAAAACGGGATTTCCAGAGTTGACTATTAGAAAAACAAGATGGCCGCTCTTCCCTTTTCCCTGCCCGGGGAATAAACTTTTTAATTTTCGAGCTCCCGAAAAGCCGAATTAGCGTGATTACTTCTTGCGGATACCCCACTCGAGTGTGCCGGTGCAAATTTGAACCCCGTCAATGTTTTACTTTGGCGGTAATCGACGATTTTTGGTCAAATTATGACGTCACTTTTGCACCAAAAAGTTGTAATTCCCAAGGTTTTGCGAATTTTGCATGACTCCACACAGGAAAGTTGTTCAGGATGCTCAACTTGGTCGATTTGCACCGTCAAAACGCGATTTCCAGAGTTGACTATTAAAAAAACAAGATGGCCGCTCTTCCCTTTTTCCTGCCCGGGGAATAACCTTTTTAATTTTCGTGGCACCCCGAAAAACCGAATTAGCGTGATTACTTCTTGCGGATACCCCACCCGAGTGTGCCGGTGCAAATTTGAACCCCGTCAATTTTTTACTTTGGCGGTAATCGAAGTTTTTTGGTCAAATTATGACGTCACTTTTGCACCAAAAAGTAGTAATTCCCAAGGTTTTGCGAATTTTGCATGACTCCACACAGGAAAGTTGTTCAGGATGCTCAACTTGGTCGATTTGCACCGTCAAAACGCGATTTCCAGAGTTGACTATTAGAAAAACAAGATGGCCGCTCTTCCCTTTTCCCTGCCCGGGGAATAAACTTTTTAATTTTCGAGCTCCTGAAAAGCCGATTTAGCGTGATTACTTCTTGCGGATACCCCACTCGAGTGTGCCGGTGCAAACTTGAACCCCGTCAATGTTTTACTTTGGCGGTAATCGAAGATTTTTGGTCAAATTATGACGTCACTTTTGCACCAAAAAGTTGTAATTCCCAAGGTTTTGCGAATTTTGCATGACTCCACACAGGAAAGTTGTTCAGGATGCTCAACTTGGTCGATTTGCACCGTCAAAACGCGATTTCCAGAGTTGACTATTAGAAAAACAAGATGGCCGCTCTTCCCTTTTCCCTGCCCGGGGAATAAACTTTTTAATTTTCGAGCTCCTGAAAAGCCGATTTAGCGTGATTACTTCTTGCGGATACCCCACTCGAGTGTGCCGGTGCAAATTTGAACCCCGTCAATGTTTTACTTTGGCGGTAATCGAAGATTTTTGGTCAAATTATGACGTCACTTTTGCACCAAAAAGTTGTAATTCCCAAGGTTTTGCGAATTTTGCATGACTCCACACAGGAAAGTTGTTCAGGATGCTCAACTTGGTCGATTTGCACCGTCAAAACGCGATTTCCAGAGTTGACTATTAAAAAAACAAGATGGCCGCTCTTTCCCTTTTTCCTGCCCGGGGAATAACCTTTTTAATTTTCGTGGCACCCCGAAAAACCGAATTAGCGTGATTACTTCTTGCGGATACCCCACCCGAGTGTGCCGGTGCAAATTTGAACTCCGTCAATGTTTTACTTTGGCGGTAATCGAAGATTTTTGGTCAAATTATGACGTCACTTTTGCACCAAAAAGTTGTAATTCCCAAGGTTTTGCGAATTTTGCATGACTCCACACAGGAAAGTTGTTCAGGATGCTCAACTTGGTCGATTTGCACCGTCAAAACGGGATTTCCAGAGTTGACTATTAGAAAAACAAGATGGCCGCTCTTCCCTTTTCCCTGCCCGGGGAATAAACTTTTTAATTTTCGAGCTCCCGAAAAGCCGAATTAGCGTGATTACTTCTTGCGGATACCCCACTCGAGTGTGCCGGTGCAAATTTGAACCCCGTCAATGTTTTACTTTGGCGGTAATCGACGATTTTTGGTCAAATTATGACGTCACTTTTGCACCAAAAAGTTGTAATTCCCAAGGTTTTGCGAATTTTGCATGACTCCACACAGGAAAGTTGTTCAGGATGCTCAACTTGGTCGATTTGCACCGTCAAAACGCGATTTCCAGAGTTGACTATTAAAAAAACAAGATGGCCGCTCTTCCCTTTTTCCTGCCCGGGGAATAACCTTTTTAATTTTCGTGGCACCCCGAAAAACCGAATTAGCGTGATTACTTCTTGCGGATACCCCACCCGAGTGTGCCGGTGCAAATTTGAACCCCGTCAATTTTTTACTTTGGCGGTAATCGAAGTTTTTTGGTCAAATTATGACGTCACTTTTGCACCAAAAAGTTGTAATTCCCAAGGTTTTGCGAATTTTGCATGACTCCACACAGGAAAGTTGTTCAGGATGCTCAACTTGGTCGATTTGCACCGTCAAAACGCGATTTCCAGAGTTGACTATTAGAAAAACAAGATGGCCGCTCTTCCCTTTTCCCTGCCCGGGGAATAAACTTTTTAATTTTCGAGCTCCTGAAAAGCCGATTTAGCGTGATTACTTCTTGCGGATACCCCACTCGAGTGTGCCGGTGCAAATTTGAACCCCGTCAATGTTTTACTTTGGCGGTAATCGAAGATTTTTGGTCAAATTATGACGTCACTTTTGCACCAAAAAGTTGTAATTCCCAAGGTTTTGCGAATTTTGCATGACTCCACACAGGAAAGTTGTTCAGGATGCTCAACTTGGTCGATTTGCACCGTCAAAACGGGATTTCCAGAGTTGACTATTAGAAAAACAAGATGGCCGCTCTTCCCTTTTCCCTGCCCGGGGAATAAACTTTAATTTTCGAGCTCCCGAAAAGCCGAATTAGCGTGATTACTTCTTGCGGATACCCCACTCGAGTGTGCCGGTGCAAATTTGAACCCCGTCAATGTTTTACTTTAGCGGTAATCGACGATTTTTGGTCAAATTATGACGTCACTATTGCACCAAAAAGTTGTAATTCCCAAGGTTTTGCGAATTTTGCATGACTCCACACAGGAAAGTTGTTCAGGATGCTCAACTTGGTCGATTTGCACCGTCAAAACGCGATTTCCAGAGTTGACTATTAAAAAAACAAGATGGCCGCTCTTCCCTTTTTCCTGCCCGGGGAATAACCTTTTTAATTTTCGTGGCACCCCGAAAAACCGAATTAGCGTGATTACTTCTTGCGGATACCCCACCCGAGTGTGCCGGTGCAAATTTGAACTCCGTCAATGTTTTACTTTGGCGGTAATCGAAGATTTTTGGTCAAATTATGACGTCACTTTTGCACCAAAAAGTTGTAATTCCCAAGGTTTTGCGAATTTTGCATGACTCCACACAGGAAAGTTGTTCAGGATGCTCAACTTGGTCGATTTGCACCGTCAAAACGGGATTTCCAGAGTTGACTATTAGAAAAACAAGATGGCCGCTCTTCCCTTTTCCCTGCCCGGGGAATAAACTTTAATTTTCGAGCTCCCGAAAAGCCGAATTAGCGTGATTACTTCTTGCGGATACCCCACTCGAGTGTGCCGGTGCAAATTTGAACCCCGTCAATGTTTTACTTTAGCGGTAATCGACGATTTTTGGTCAAATTATGACGTCACTTTTGCACCAAAAAGTTGTAATTCCCAAGGTTTTGCGAATTTTGCATAACTCCACACAGGAAAGTTGTTCAGGATGCTCAACTTGGTCGATTTGCACCGTCAAAACGCGATTTCCAGAGTTGACTATTAGAAAAACAAGATGGCCGCTCTTCCCTTTTCCCTGCCCGGGGAATAAACTTTTTAATTTTCGAGCTCCCGAAAAGCCGAATTAGCGTGATTACTTCTTGCGGATACCCCACTCGAGTGTGCCGGTGCAAATTTGAACCCCGTCAATGTTTTACTTTGGCGGTAATCGACGATTTTTGGTCAAATTATGACGTCACTTTTGCACCAAAAAGTTGTAATTCCCAAGGTTTTGCGAATTTTGCATGACTCCACACAGGAAAGTTGTTCAGGATGCTCAACTTGGTCGATTTGCACCGTCAAAACGCGATTTCCAGAGTTGACTATTAAAAAAACAAGATGGCCGCTCTTCCCTTTTTCCTGCCCGGGGAATAACCTTTTTAATTTTCGTGGCACCCCGAAAAACCGAATTAGCGTGATTACTTCTTGCGGATACCCCACCCGAGTGTGCCGGTGCAAATTTGAACCCCGTCAATTTTTTACTTTGGCGGTAATCGAAGTTTTTTGGTCAAATTATGACGTCACTTTTGCACCAAAAAGTTGTAATTCCCAAGGTTTTGCGAATTTTGCATGACTCCACACAGGAAAGTTGTTCAGGATGCTCAACTTGGTCGATTTGCACCGTCAAAACGCGATTTCCAGAGTTGACTATTAGAAAAACAAGATGGCCGCTCTTCCCTTTTCCCTGCCCGGGGAATAAACTTTTTAATTTTCGAGCTCCTGAAAAGCCGATTTAGCGTGATTACTTCTTGCGGATACCCCACTCGAGTGTGCCGGTGCAAATTTGAACCCCGTCAATGTTTTACTTTGGCGGTAATCGAAGATTTTTGGTCAAATTATGACGTCACTTTTGCACCAAAAAGTTGTAATTCCCAAGGTTTTGCGAATTTTGCATGACTCCACACAGGAAAGTTGTTCAGGATGCTCAACTTGGTCGATTTGCACCGTCAAAACGGGATTTCCAGAGTTGACTATTAGAAAAACAAGATGGCCGCTCTTCCCTTTTCCCTGCCCGGGGAATAAACTTTAATTTTCGAGCTCCCGAAAAGCCGAATTAGCGTGATTACTTCTTGCGGATACCCCACTCGAGTGTGCCGGTGCAAATTTGAACCCCGTCAATGTTTTACTTTAGCGGTAATCGACGATTTTTGGTCAAATTATGACGTCACTATTGCACCAAAAAGTTGTAATTCCCAAGGTTTTGCGAATTTTGCATGACTCCACACAGGAAAGTTGTTCAGGATGCTCAACTTGGTCGATTTGCACCGTCAAAACGCGATTTCCAGAGTTGACTATTAAAAAAACAAGATGGCCGCTCTTCCCTTTTTCCTGCCCGGGGAATAACCTTTTTAATTTTCGTGGCACCCCGAAAAACCGAATTAGCGTGATTACTTCTTGCGGATACCCCACCCGAGTGTGCCGGTGCAAATTTGAACTCCGTCAATGTTTTACTTTGGCGGTAATCGAAGATTTTTGGTCAAATTATGACGTCACTTTTGCACCAAAAAGTTGTAATTCCCAAGGTTTTGCGAATTTTGCATGACTCCACACAGGAAAGTTGTTCAGGATGCTCAACTTGGTCGATTTGCACCGTCAAAACGGGATTTCCAGAGTTGACTATTAGAAAAACAAGATGGCCGCTCTTCCCTTTTCCCTGCCCGGGGAATAAACTTTAATTTTCGAGCTCCCGAAAAGCCGAATTAGCGTGATTACTTCTTGCGGATACCCCACTCGAGTGTGCCGGTGCAAATTTGAACCCCGTCAATGTTTTACTTTGGCGGTAATCGAAGTTTTTTGGTCAAATTATGACGTCACTTTTGCACCAAAAAGTTGTAATTCCCAAGGTTTTGCGAATTTTGCATGACTCCACACAGGAAAGTTGTTCAGGATGCTCAACTTGGTCGATTTGCACCGTCAAAACGCGAATTCCAGAGTTGACTAATTAGAAAAACAAGATGGCCGCTCTTCCCTTTTCCCTGCCCGGGGAATAAACTTTTTAATTTTCGAGCTCCTGAAAAGCCGAATTAGCGTGATTACTTCTTGCGGATACCCCACTCGAGTGTGCCGGTGCAAATTTGAACCCCGTCAATGTTTTACTTTGGCGGTAATCGACGATTTTTGGTCAAATTATGACGTCACTTTTGCACCAAAAAGTTGTAATTCCCAAGGTTTTGCGAATTTTGCATGACTCCACACAGGAAAGTTGTTCAGGATGCTCAACTTGGTCGATTTGCACCGTCAAAACGCGATTTCCAGAGTTGACTATTAAAAAAACAAGATGGCCGCTCTTCCCTTTTTCCTGCCCGGGGAATAACCTTTTTAATTTTCGTGGCACCCCGAAAAACCGAATTAGCGTGATTACTTCTTGCGGATACCCCACCCGAGTGTGCCGGTGCAAATTTGAACCCCGTCAATTTTTTACTTTGGCGGTAATCGAAGATTTTTGGTCAAATTATGACGTCACTTTTGCACCAAAAAGTTGTAATTCCCAAGGTTTTGCGAATTTTGCATGACTCCACACAGGAAACTTGTTCAGGATGCTCAACTTGGTCGATTTGCACCGTCAAAACGGGATTTCCAGAGTTGACTATTAGAAAAACAAGATGGCCGCTCTTCCCTTTTCCCTGCCCGGGGAATAAACTTTTTAATTTTCGAGCTCCCGAAAAGCCGAATTAGCGTGATTACTTCTTGCGGATACCCCACTCGAGTGTGCCGGTGCAAATTTGAACCCCGTCAATGTTTTACTTTAGCGGTAATCGACGATTTTTGGTCAAATTATGACGTCACTTTTGCACCAAAAAGTTGTAATTCCCAAGGTTTTGCGAATTTTGCATAACTCCACACAGGAAAGTTGTTCAGGATGCTCAACTTGGTCGATTTGCACCGTCAAAACGCGATTTCCAGAGTTGACTATTAGAAAAACAAGATGGCCGCTCTTCCCTTTTCCCTGCCCGGGGAATAAACTTTTTAATTTTCGAGCTCCCGAAAAGCCGAATTAGCGTGATTACTTCTTGCGGATACCCCACTCGAGTGTGCCGGTGCAAATTTGAACCCCGTCAATGTTTTACTTTGGCGGTAATCGACGATTTTTGGTCAAATTATGACGTCACTTTTGCACCAAAAAGTTGTAATTCCCAAGGTTTTGCGAATTTTGCATGACTCCACACAGGAAAGTTGTTCAGGATGCTCAACTTGGTCGATGTGCACCGTCAAAACGCGATTTCCAGAGTTGACTATTAGAAAAACAAGATGGCCGCTCTTCTCTTTTCCCTGCCCGGGGAATAAACTTTTTAATTTTCGAGCTCCCGAAAAGCCGAATTAGCGTGATTACTTCTTGCGGATACCCCACTCGAGTGTGCCGGTGCAAATTTGAACCCCGTCAATGTTTTACTTTGGCGGTAATCGACGATTTTTGGTCAAATATGACGTCACTTTTGCACCAAAAAGTTGTAATTCCCAAGGTTTTGCGAATTTTGCATGACTCCACACAGGAAAGTTGTTCAGGATGCTCAACTTGGTCGATTTGCACCGTCAAAACGCGATTTCCAGAGTTGACTATTAAAAAAACAAGATGGCCGCTCTTCCCTTTTTCCTGCCCGGGGAATAACCTTTTTAATTTTCGTGGCACCCCGAAAAACCGAATTAGCGTGATTACTTCTTGCGGATACCCCACCCGAGTGTGCCGGTGCAAATTTGAACCCCGTCAATTTTTTACTTTGGCGGTAATCGAAGATTTTTGGTCAAATTATGACGTCACTTTTGCACCAAAAAGTTGTAATTCCCAAGGTTTTGCGAATTTTGCATGACTCCACACAGGAAACTTGTTCAGGATGCTCAACTTGGTCGATTTGCACCGTCAAAACGGGATTTCCAGAGTTGACTATTAGAAAAACATGATGGCCGCTCTTCCCTTTTCCCTGCCCGGGGAATAAACCTTTTTAATTTTCGTGGCACCCCGAAAAGCCGAATTAGCGTGATTACTTCTTGCGGATACCCCACTCGAGTGTGCCGGTGCAAATTTGAACCCCGTCAATGTTTTACTTTAGCGGTAATCGACGATTTTTGGTCAAATTATGACGTCACTTTTGCACCAAAAAGTTGTAATTCCCAAGGTTTTGCGAATTTTGCATGACTCCACACAGGAAAGTTGTTCAGGATGCTCAACTTGGTCGATTTGCACCGTCAAAACGCGATTTCCAGAGTTGACTATTAGAAAAACAAGATGGCCGCTCTTCTCTTTTCCCTGCCCGGGGAATAAACTTTTTAATTTTCGAGCTCCCGAAAAGCCGAATTAGCGTGATTACTTCTTGCGGATACCCCACTCGAGTGTGCCGGTGCAAATTTGAACCCCGTCAATGTTTTACTTTGGCGGTAATCGAAGTTTTTTGGTCAAATTATGACGTCACTTTTGCACCAAAAAGTTGTAATTCCCAAGGTTTTGCGAATTTTGCATGACTCCACACAGGAAAGTTGTTCAGGATGCTCAACTTGGTCGATTTGCACCGTCAAAACGCGATTTCCAGAGTTGACTAATTAGAAAAACAAGATGGCCGCTCTTCCCTTTTCCCTGCCCGGGGAATAAACTTTTTAATTTTCGAGCTCCTGAAAAGCCGAATTAGCGTGATTACTTCTTGCGGATACCCCACTCGAGTGTGCCGGTGCAAATTTGAACCCCGTCAATGTTTTACTTTGGCGGTAATCGACGATTTTTGGTCAAATTATGACGTCACTTTTGCACCAAAAAGTTGTAATTCCCAAGGTTTTGCGAATTTTGCATGACTCCACACAGGAAAGTTGTTCAGGATGCTCAACTTGGTCGATTTGCACCGTCAAAACGCGATTTCCAGAGTTGACTAATTAAAAAAACAAGATGGCCGCTCTTCCCTTTTTCCTGCCCGGGGAATAAACTTTTTAATTTTCGAGCTCCCGAAAAGCCGAATTAGCGTGATTACTTCTTGCGGATACCCCACTCGAGAGTGCCGGTGCAAATTTGAACCCCGTCAATGTTTTACTTTGGCGGTAATCGAAGTTTTTTGGTCAAATTATGACGTCACTTTTGCACCAAAAAGTTGTAATTCCCAAGGTTTTGCGAATTTTGCATGACTCCACACAGGAAAGTTGTTCAGGATGCTCAACTTGGTCGATTTGCACCGTCAAAACGCGATTTCCAGAGTTGACTAATTAGAAAAACAAGATGGCCGCTCTTCCCTTTTCCCTGCCCGGGGAATAAACTTTTTAATTTTCGAGCTCCTGAAAAGCCGAATTAGCGTGATTACTTCTTGCGGATACCCCACTCGAGTGTGCCGGTGCAAATTTGAACCCCGTCAATGTTTTACTTTGGCGGTAATCGACGATTTTTGGTCAAATTATGACGTCACTTTTGCACCAAAAAGTTGTAATTCCCAAGGTTTTGCGAATTTTGCATGACTCCACACAGGAAAGTTGTTCAGGATGCTCAACTTGGTCGATTTGCACCGTCAAAACGCGATTTCCAGAGTTGACTATTAAAAAAACAAGATGGCCGCTCTTCCCTTTTTCCTGCCCGGGGAATAACCTTTTTAATTTTCGTGGCACCCCGAAAAACCGAATTAGCGTGATTACTTCTTGCGGATACCCCACCCGAGTGTGCCGGTGCAAATTTGAACCCCGTCAATTTTTTACTTTGGCGGTAATCGAAGATTTTTGGTCAAATTATGACGTCACTTTTGCACCAAAAAGTTGTAATTCCCAAGGTTTTGCGAATTTTGCATGACTCCACACAGGAAACTTGTTCAGGATGCTCAACTTGGTCGATTTGCACCGTCAAAACGGGATTTCCAGAGTTGACTATTAGAAAAACAAGATGGCCGCTCTTCCCTTTTCCCTGCCCGGGGAATAAACTTTTTAATTTTCGAGATCCCGAAAAGCCGAATTAGCGTGATTACTTCTTGCGGATACCCCACTCGAGTGTGCCGGTGCAAATTTGAACCCCGTCAATGTTTTACTTTAGCGGTAATCGACGATTTTTGGTCAAATTATGACGTCACTTTTGCACCAAAAAGTTGTAATTCCCAAGGTTTTGCGAATTTTGCATAACTCCACACAGGAAAGTTGTTCAGGATGCTCAACTTGGTCGATTTGCACCGTCAAAACGCGATTTCCAGAGTTGACTATTAGAAAAACAAGATGGCCGCTCTTCCCTTTTCCCTGCCCGGGGAATAAACTTTTTAATTTTCGAGCTCCCGAAAAGCCGAATTAGCGTGATTACTTCTTGCGGATACCCCACTCGAGTGTGCCGGTGCAAATTTGAACCCCGTCAATGTTTTACTTTGGCGGTAATCGACGATTTTTGGTCAAATTATGACGTCACTTTTGCACCAAAAAGTTGTAATTCCCAAGGTTTTGCGAATTTTGCATGACTCCACACAGGAAAGTTGTTCAGGATGCTCAACTTGGTCGATGTGCACCGTCAAAACGCGATTTCCAGAGTTGACTATTAGAAAAACAAGATGGCCGCTCTTCTCTTTTCCCTGCCCGGGGAATAAACATTTTAATTTTCGAGCTCCCGAAAAGCCGAATTAGCGTGATTACTTCTTGCGGATACCCCACTCGAGTGTGCCGGTGCAAATTTGAACCCCGTCAATGTTTTACTTTGGCGGTAATCGACGATTTTTGGTCAAATTATGACGTCACTTTTGCACCAAAAAGTTGTAATTCCCAAGGTTTTGCGAATTTTGCATGACTCCACACAGGAAACTTGTTCAGGATGCTCAACTTGGTCGATTTGCACCGTCAAAACGGGATTTCCAGAGTTGACTATTAGAAAAACATGATGGCCGCTCTTCCCTTTTCCCTGCCCGGGGAATAAACTTTTTAATTTTCGAGCTCCCGAAAAGCCGAATTAGCGTGATTACTTCTTGCGGATACCCCACTCGAGTGTGCCGGTGCAAATTTGAACCCTGTCAATGTTTTACTTTGGCGGTAATCGACGATTTTTGGTCAAATTATGACGTCACTTTTGCACCAAAAAGTTGTAATTCCCAAGGTTTTGCGAATTTTGCATGACTCCACACAGGAAAGTTGTTCAGGATGCTCAACTTGGTCGATTTGCACCGTCAAAACGCGATTTCCAGAGTTGACTATTAGAAAAACAAGATGGCCGCTCTTCTCTTTTCCCTGCCCGGGGAATAAACTTTTTAATTTTCGAGCTCCCGAAAAGCCGAATTAGCGTGATTACTTCTTGCGGATACCCCACTCGAGTGTGCCGGTGCAAATTTGAACCCCGTCAATGTTTTACTTTGGCGGTAATCGAAGATTTTTGGTCAAATTATGACGTCACTTTTGCACCAAAAAGTTGTAATTCCCAAGGTTTTGCGAATTTTGCATGACTCCACACAGGAAAGTTGTTCAGGATGCTCAACTTGGTCGATTTGCACCGTCAAAACGCGATTTCCAGAGTTGACTATTAAAAAAACAAGATGGCCGCTCTTCCCTTTTTCCTGCCCGGGGAATAACCTTTTTAATTTTCGTGGCACCCCGAAAAACCGAATTAGCGTGATTACTTCTTGCGGATACCCCACCCGAGTGTGCCGGTGCAAATTTGAACCCCGTCAATTTTTTACTTTGGCGGTAATCGAAGTTTTTTGGTCAAATTATGACGTCACTTTTGCACCAAAAAGTAGTAATTCCCAAGGTTTTGCGAATTTTGCATGACTCCACACAGGAAAGTTGTTCAGGATGCTCAACTTGGTCGATTTGCACCGTCAAAACGCGATTTCCAGAGTTGACTATTAGAAAAACAAGATGGCCGCTCTTCCCTTTTCCCTGCCCGGGGAATAAACTTTTTAATTTTCGAGCTCCTGAAAAGCCGATTTAGCGTGATTACTTCTTGCGGATACCCCACTCGAGTGTGCCGGTGCAAATTTGAACCCCGTCAATGTTTTACTTTGGCGGTAATCGAAGATTTTTGGTCAAATTATGACGTCACTTTTGCACCAAAAAGTTGTAATTCCCAAGGTTTTGCGAATTTTGCATGACTCCACACAGGAAAGTTGTTCAGGATGCTCAACTTGGTCGATTTGCACCGTCAAAACGCGATTTCCAGAGTTGACTATTAAAAAAACAAGATGGCCGCTCTTCCCTTTTTCCTGCCCGGGGAATAACCTTTTTAATTTTCGTGGCACCCCGAAAAACCGAATTAGCGTGATTACTTCTTGCGGATACCCCACCCGAGTGTGCCGGTGCAAATTTGAACCCCGTCAATGTTTTACTTTGGCGGTAATCGAAGATTTTTGGTCAAATTATGACGTCACTTTTGCACCAAAAAGTTGTAATTCCCAAGGTTTTGCGAATTTTGCATGACTCCACACAGGAAAGTTGTTCAGGATGCTCAACTTGGTCGATTTGCACCGTCAAAACGGGATTTCCAGAGTTGACTATTAGAAAAACATGATGGCCGCTCTTCCCTTTTCCCTGCCCGGGGAATAAACCTTTTTAATTTTCGTGGCACCCCGAAAAGCCGAATTAGCGTGATTACTTCTTGCGGATACCCCACTCGAGTGTGCCGGTGCAAATTTGAACCCCGTCAATGTTTTACTTTAGCGGTAATCGACGATTTTTGGTCAAATTATGACGTCACTTTTGCACCAAAAAGTTGTAATTCCCAAGGTTTTGCGAATTTTGCATAACTCCACACAGGAAAGTTGTTCAGGATGCTCAACTTGGTCGATTTGCACCGTCAAAACGCGATTTCCAGAGTTGACTATTAGAAAAACAAGATGGCCGCTCTTCCCTTTTCCCTGCCCGGGGAATAAACTTTTTAATTTTCGAGCTCCCGAAAAGCCGAATTAGCGTGATTACTTCTTGCGGATACCCCACTCGAGTGTGCCGGTGCAAATTTGAACCCCGTCAATGTTTTACTTTGGCGGTAATCGACGATTTTTGGTCAAATTATGACGTCACTTTTGCACCAAAAAGTTGTAATTCCCAAGGTTTTGCGAATTTTGCATGACTCCACACAGGAAAGTTGTTCAGGATGCTCAACTTGGTCGATTTGCACCGTCAAAACGGGATTTCCAGAGTTGACTATTAGAAAAACATGATGGCCGCTCTTCCCTTTTCCCTGCCCGGGGAATAAACCTTTTTAATTTTCGTGGCACCCCGAAAAGCCGAATTAGCGTGATTACTTCTTGCGGATACCCCACTCGAGTGTGCCGGTGCAAATTTGAACCCCGTCAATGTTTTACTTTAGCGGTAATCGACGATTTTTGGTCAAATTATGACGTCACTTTTGCACCAAAAAGTTGTAATTCCCAAGGTTTTGCGAATTTTGCATAACTCCACACAGGAAAGTTGTTCAGGATGCTCAACTTGGTCGATTTGCACCGTCAAAACGCGATTTCCAGAGTTGACTATTAGAAAAACAAGATGGCCGCTCTTCCCTTTTCCCTGCCCGGGGAATAAACTTTTTAATTTTCGAGCTCCCGAAAAGCCGAATTAGCGTGATTACTTCTTGCGGATACCCCACTCGAGTGTGCCGGTGCAAATTTGAACCCCGTCAATGTTTTACTTTGGCGGTAATCGACGATTTTTGGTCAAATTATGACGTCACTTTTGCACCAAAAAGTTGTAATTCCCAAGGTTTTGCGAATTTTGCATGACTCCACACAGGAAAGTTGTTCAGGATGCTCAACTTGGTCGATTTGCACCGTCAAAACGCGATTTCCAGAGTTGACTATTAGAAAAACAAGATGGCCGCTCTTCTCTTTTCCCTGCCCGGGGAATAAACTTTTTAATTTTCGAGCTCCCGAAAAGCCGAATTAGCGTGATTACTTCTTGCGGATACCCCACTCGAGTGTGCCGGTGCAAATTTGAACCCCGTCAATGTTTTACTTTGGCGGTAATCGACGATTTTTGGTCAAATTATGACGTCACTTTTGCACCAAAAAGTTGTAATTCCCAAGGTTTTGCGAATTTTGCATGACTCCACACAGGAAAGTTGTTCAGGATGCTCAACTTGGTCGATTTGCACCGTCAAAACGCGATTTCCAGAGTTGACTATTAAAAAAACAAGATGGCCGCTCTTCCCTTTTTCCTGCCCGGGGAATAACCTTTTTAATTTTCGTGGCACCCCGAAAAACCGAATTAGCGTGATTACTTCTTGCGGATACCCCACCCGAGTGTGCCGGTGCAAATTTGAACCCCGTCAATTTTTTACTTTGGCGGTAATCGAAGTTTTTTGGTCAAATTATGACGTCACTTTTGCACCAAAAAGTAGTAATTCCCAAGGTTTTGCGAATTTTGCATGACTCCACACAGGAAAGTTGTTCAGGATGCTCAACTTGGTCGATTTGCACCGTCAAAACGCGATTTCCAGAGTTGACTATTAGAAAAACAAGATGGCCGCTCTTCCCTTTTCCCTGCCCGGGGAATAAACTTTTTAACTTTCGAGCTCCTGAAAAGCCGATTTAGCGTGATTACTTCTTGCGGATACCCCACTCGAGTGTGCCGGTGCAAATTTGAACCCCGTCAATTTTTTACTTTGGCGGTAATCGAAGATTTTTGGTCAAATTATGACGTCACTTTTGCACCAAAAAGTTGTAATTCCCAAGGTTTTGCGAATTTTGCATGACTCCACACAGGAAAGTTGTTCAGGATGCTCAACTTGGTCGATTTGCACCGTCAAAACGCGATTTCCAGAGTTGACTATTAAAAAAACAAGATGGCCGCTCTTCCCTTTTTCCTGCCCGGGGAATAACCTTTTTTATTTTCGTGGCACCCCGAAAAACCGAATTAGCGTGATTACTTCTTGCGGATACCCCACCCGAGTGTGCCGGTGCAAATTTGAACCCCGTCAATGTTTTACTTTGGCGGTAATCGAAGATTTTTGGTCAAATTATGACGTCACTTTTGCACCAAAAAGTTGTAATTCCCAAGGTTTTGCGAATTTTGCATGACTCCACACAGGAAAGTTGTTCAGGATGCTCAACTTGGTCGATTTGCACCGTCAAAACGCGATTTCCAGAGTTGACTATTAGAAAAACAAGATGGCCGCTCTTCCCTTTTCCCTGCCCGGGGAATAAACTTTTTAATTTTCGAGCTCCCGAAAAGCCGAATTAGCGTGATTACTTCTTGCGGATACCCCACTCGAGTGTGCCGGTGCAAATTTGAACCCCGTCAATGTTTTACTTTGGCGGTAATCGACGATTTTTGGTCAAATTATGACGTCACTTTTGCACCAAAAAGTTGTAATTCCCAAGGTTTTGCGAATTTTGCATGACTCCACACAGGAAAGTTGTTCAGGATGCTCAACTTGGTCGATTTGCACCGTCAAAACGCGATTTCCAGAGTTGACTATTAGAAAAACAAGATGGCCGCTCTTCTCTTTTCCCTGCCCGGGGAATAAACTTTTTAATTTTCGAGCTCCCGAAAAGCCGAATTAGCGTGATTACTTCTTGCGGATACCCCACTCGAGTGTGCCGGTGCAAATTTGAACCCCGTCAATGTTTTACTTTGGCGGTAATCGAAGTTTTTTGGTCAAATTATGACGTCACTTTTGCACCAAAAAGTTGTAATTCCCAAGGTTTTGCGAATTTTGCATGACTCCACACAGGAAAGTTGTTCAGGATGCTCAACTTGGTCGATTTGCACCGTCAAAACGCGATTTCCAGAGTTGACTAATTAGAAAAACAAGATGGCCGCTCTTCCCTTTTCCCTGCCCGGGGAATAAACTTTTTAATTTTCGAGCTCCTGAAAAGCCGAATTAGCGTGATTACTTCTTGCGGATACCCCACTCGAGTGTGCCGGTGCAAATTTGAACCCCGTCAATGTTTTACTTTGGCGGTAATCGACGATTTTTTGTCAAATTATGACGTCACTTTTGCACCAAAAAGTTGTAATTCCCAAGGTTTTGCGAATTTTGCATGACTCCACACAGGAAAGTTGTTCAGGATGCTCAACTTGGTCGATTTGCACCGTCAAAACGCGATTTCCAGAGTTGACTATTAAAAAAACAAGATGGCCGCTCTTCCCTTTTTCCTGCCCGGGGAATAACCTTTTTAATTTTCGTGGCACCCCGAAAAACCGAATTAGCGTGATTACTTCTTGCGGATACCCCACCCGAGTGTGCCGGTGCAAATTTGAACCCCGTCAATTTTTTACTTTGGCGGTAATCGAAGTTTTTTGGTCAAATTATGACGTCACTTTTGCACCAAAAAGTTGTAATTCCCAAGGTTTTGCGAATTTTGCATGACTCCACACAGGAAAGTTGTTCAGGATGCTCAACTTGGTCGATTTGCACCGTCAAAACGCGATTTCCAGAGTTGACTATTAGAAAAACAAGATGGCCGCTCTTCCCTTTTCCCTGCCCGGGGAATAAACTTTTTAATTTTCGAGCTCATGAAAAGCCGATTTAGCGTGATTACTTCTTGCGGATACCCCACTC
This sequence comes from Asterias amurensis, assembly GCF_032118995.1. Lineage (NCBI taxonomy): Eukaryota > Metazoa > Echinodermata > Asteroidea > Forcipulatida > Asteriidae > Asterias > Asterias amurensis. Next base: position 10,446,929 of record NC_092655.1, read on the forward strand.
GAGTGTGCCGGTGCAAATTTGAACCCCGTCAATGTTTTACTTTGGCGGTAATCGAAGATTTTTGGTCAAATTATGACGTCACTTTTGCACCAAAAAGTTGTAATTCCCAAGGTTTTGCGAATTTTGCATGACTCCACACAGGAAAGTTGTTCAGGATGCTCAACTTGGTCGATTTGCACCGTCAAAACGCGATTTCCAGAGTTGACTATTAGAAAAACAAGATGGCCGCTCTTCTCTTTTCCCTGCCCGGGGAATAACCTTTTTAATTTTCGTGGCACCCCGAAAAACCGAATTAGCGTGATTACTTCTTGCGGATACCCCACCCGAGTGTGCCGGTGCAAATTTGAACCCCGTCAATGTTTTACTTTGGCGGTAATCGAAGATTTTTGGTCAAATTATGACGTCACTTTTGCACCAAAAAGTTGTAATTCCCAAGGTTTTGCGAATTTTGCATGACTCCACACAGGAAAGTTGTTCAGGATGCTCAACTTGGTCGATTTGCACCGTCAAAACGGGATTTCCAGAGTTGACTATTAGAAAAACAAGATGGCCGCTCTTCCCTTTTCCCTGCCCGGGGAATAAACTTTTTAATTTTCGAGCTCCCGAAAAGCCGAATTAGCGTGATTACTTCTTGCGGATACCCCACTCGAGTGTGCCGGTGCAAATTTGAACCCCGTCAATGTTTTACTTTAGCGGTAATCGACGATTTTTGGTCAAATTATGACGTCACTTTTGCACCAAAAAGTTGTAATTCCCAAGGTTTTGCGAATTTTGCATAACTCCACACAGGAAAGTTGTTCAGGATGCTCAACTTGGTCGATTTGCACCGTCAAAACGCGATTTCCAGAGTTGACTATTAGAAAAACAAGATGGCCGCTCTTCCCTTTTCCCTGCCCGGGGAATAAACTTTTTAATTTTCGAGCTCCCGAAAAGCCGAATTAGCGTGATTACTTCTTGCGGATACCCCACTCGAGTGTGCCGGTGCAAATTTAAACCCCGTCAATGTTTTACTTTGGCGGTAATCGAAGATTTTTGGTCAAATTATGACGTCACTTTTGCACCAAAAAGTTGTAATTCCCAAGGTTTTGCGAATTTTGCATGACTCCACACAGGAAAGTTGTTCAGGATGCTCAACTTGGTCGATTTGCACCGTCAAAACGCGATTTCCAGAGTTGACTATTAGAAAAACAAGATGGCCGCTCTTCTCTTTTCCCTGCCCGGGGAATAAACTTTTTAATTTTCGAGCTCCCGAAAAGCCGAATTAGCGTGATTACTTCTTGCGGATACCCCACTCGAGTGTGCCGGTGCAAATTTGAACCCCGTCAATGTTTTACTTTGGCGGTAATCGAAGTTTTTTGGTCAAATTATGACGTCACTTTTGCACCAAAAAGTTGTAATTCCCAAGGTTTTGCGAATTTTGCATGACTCCACACAGGAAAATTGTTCAAGATGCTCAACTTGGTCGATTTGCACCGTCAAAACGCGATTTCCAGAGTTGACTAATTAGAAAAACAAGATGGCCGCTCTTCCCTTTTCCCTGCCCGGGGAATAAACTTTTTAATTTTCGAGCTCCTGAAAAGCCGAATTAGCGTGATTACTTCTTGCGGATACCCCACTCGAGTGTGCCGGTGCAAATTTGAACCCCGTCAATGTTTTACTTTGGCGGTAATCGACGATTTTTGGTCAAATTATGACGTCACTTTTGCACCAAAAAGTTGTAATTCCCAAGGTTTTGCGAATTTTGCATGACTCCACACAGGAAAGTTGTTCAGGATGCTCAACTTGGTCGATTTGCACCGTCAAAACGCGATTTCCAGAGTTGACTATTAAAAAAACAAGATGGCCGCTCTTCCCTTTTTCCTGCCCGGGGAATAACCTTTTTAATTTTCGTGGCACCCCGAAAAACCGAATTAGCGTGATTACTTCTTGCGGATACCCCACCCGAGTGTGCCGGTGCAAATTTGAACCCCGTCAATTTTTTACTTTGGAGGTAATCGAACATTTTCGGTCAAATTATGACGTCACTTTTGCACCAAAAAGTTGTAATTCCCAAAGTTTTGCGAATTTTGCATGACTCCACACAGGAAACTTGTTCAGGATGCTCAACTTGGTCGATTTGCACCGTCAAAACGGGATTTCCAGAGTTGACTATTAGAAAAACAAGATGGCCGCTCTTCCCTTTTCCCTGCCCGGGGAATAAACTTTTTAATTTTCGAGCTCCCGAAAAGCCGAATTAGCGTGATTACTTCTTGCGGATACCCCACTCGAGTGTGCCGGTGCAAATTTGAACCCCGTCAATGTTTTACTTTAGCGGTAATCGACGATTTTTGGTCAAATTATGACGTCACTTTTGCACCAAAAAGTTGTAATTCCCAAGGTTTTGCGAATTTTGCATAACTCCACACAGGAAAGTTGTTCAGGATGCTCAACTTGGTCGATTTGCACCGTCAAAACGCGATTTCAAGAGTTGACTATTAGAAAAACAAGATGGCCGCTCTTCCCTTTTCCCTGCCCGGGGAATAAACTTTTTAATTTTCGAGCTCCCGAAAAGCCGAATTAGCGTGATTACTTCTTGCGGATACCCCACTCGAGTGTGCCGGTGCAAATTTGAACCCCGTCAATGTTTTACTTTGGCGGTAATCGACGATTTTTGGTCAAATTATGACGTCACTTTTGCACCAAAAAGTTGTAATTCCCAAGGTTTTGCGAATTTTGCATGACTCCACACAGGAAAGTTGTTCAGGATGCTCAACTTGGTCGATTTGCACCGTCAAAACGGGATTTCCAGAGTTGACTATTAAAAAAACAAGATGGCCGCTCTTCCCTTTTTCCTGCCCGGGGAATAACCTTTTTAATTTTCGTGGCACCCCGAAAAACCGAATTAGCGTGATTACTTCTTGCGGATACCCCACTCGAGTGTGCCGGTGCAAATTTGAACCCCGTCAATGTTTTACTTTGGCGGTAATCGACGATTTTTGGTCAAATTATGACGTCACTTTTGCACCAAAAAGTTGTAATTCCCAAGGTTTTGCGAATTTTGCATGACTCCACACAGGAAAGTTGTTCAGGATGCTCAACTTGGTCGATTTGCACCGTCAAAACGGGATTTCCAGAGTTGACTATTAAAAAAACAAGATGGCCGCTCTTCCCTTTTTCCTGCCCGGGGAATAACCTTTTTAATTTTCGTGGCACCCCGAAAAACCGAATTAGCGTGATTACTTCTTGCGGATACCCCACCCGAGTGTGCCGGTGCAAATTTGAACCCCGTCAATTTTTTACTTTGGCGGTAATCGAAGATTTTTGGTCAAATTATGACGTCACTTTTGCACCAAAAAGTTGTAATTCCCAAGGTTTTGCGAATTTTGCATGACTCCACACATGAAACTTGTTCAGGATGCTCAACTTGGTCGATTTGCACCGTCAAAACGCGATTTCCAGAATTGACTATTAGAAAAACAAGATGGCCGCTCTTCCCTTTTCCCTGCCCGGGGAATAAACTTTTTAATTTTCAAGGCACCCCGAAAAGCCGAATTAGCGTGATTACTTGTTGCGGATACCCCACTCGAGTGTGCCGGTGCAAATTTGAACCCCGTCAATGTTTTACTTTGGCGGTAATCGACGATTTTTGGTCAAATTATGACGTCACTTTTGCACCAAAAAGTTGTAATTCCCAAGGTTTTGCGAATTTTGCATGACTCCACACAGGAAAGTTGTTCAGGATGCTCAACTTGGTCGATTTGCACCGTCAAAACGCGATTTCCAGAGTTGACTATTAGAAAAACAAGATGGCCGCTCTTCCCTTTTTCCTGCCCGGGGAATAACCTTTTTCATTTTCGTGGCACCCCGAAAAACCGAATTAGCGTGATTACTTCTTGCGGATACCCCACCCGAGTGTGCCGGTGCAAATTTGAACCCCGTCAATGTTTTACTTTGGCGGTAATCGAAGATTTTTGGTCAAATTATTTCGTCACTTTTGCACCAAAAAGTTGTAATTCCCAAGGGTTTGCGAATTTTGCATGACTCCACACAGGAAAGTTGTTCAGGATGCTCAACTTGGTCGATTTGCACCGTCAAAACGCGATTTCCAGAGTTGACTATTAGAAAAACAAGATGGCCGCTCTTCCCTTTTTCCTGCCCGGGGAATAACCTTTTTAATTTTCGTGGCACCCCGAAAAACCGAATTAGCGTGATTACTTCTTGCGGATACCCCACTCGAGTGTGCCGGTGCAAATTTGAACCCCGTCAATGTTTTACTTTGGCGGTAATCGAAGATTTTTGGTCAAATTATGACGTCACTTTTGCACCAAAAAGTTGTAATTCCCAAGGTTTTGCGAATTTTGCATGACTCCACACAGGAAACTTGTTCAGGATGCTCAACTTGGTCGATTTGCACCGTCAAAACGGGATTTCCAGAGTTGACTATTAGAAAAACAAGATGGCCGCTCTTCCCTTTTCCCTGCCCGGGGAATAAACTTTTTAATTTTCGAGCTCCCGAAAAGCCGAATTAGCGTGATTACTTCTTGCGGATACCCCACTCGAGTGTGCCGGTGCAAATTTGAACCCCGTCAATGTTTTACTTTGGCGGTAATCGACGATTTTTGGTCAAATTATGACGTCACTTTTGCACCAAAAAGTTGTAATTCCCAAGGTTTTGCGAATTTTGCATAACTCCACACAGGAAAGTTGTTCAGGATGCTCAACTTGGTCGATTTGCACCGTCAAAACGCGATTTCCAGAGTTGACTATTAAAAAAACAAGATGGCCGCTCTTCCCTTTTTCCTGCCCGGGGAATAACCTTTTTAATTTTCGTGGCACCCCGAAAAACCGAATTAGCGTGATTACTTCTTGCGGATACCCCACTCGAGTGTGCCGGTGCAAATTTGAACCCCGTCAATGTTTTACTTTGGCGGTAATCGACTATTTTTGGTCAAATTATGACGTCACTTTTGCACCAAAAAGTTGTAATTCCCAAGGTTTTGCGAATTTTGCATGACTCCACACAGGAAAGTTGTTCAGGATGCTCAACTTGGTCGATTTGCACCGTCAAAACGGGATTTCCAGAGTTGACTATTAAAAAAACAAGATGGCCGCTCTTCCCTTTTTCCTGCCCGGGGAATAACCTTTTTAATTTTCGTGGCACCCCGAAAAACCGAATTAGCGTGATTACTTCTTGCGGATACCCCACCCGAGTGTGCCGGTGCAAATTTGAACCCCGTCAATTTTTTACTTTGGCGGTAATCGAAGATTTTTGGTCAAATTATGACGTCACTTTTGCACCAAAAAGTTGTAATTCCCAAGGTTTTGCGAATTTTGCATAACTCCACACAGGAAAGTTGTTCAGGATGCTCAACTTGGTCGATTTGCACCGTCAAAACGCGATTTCCAGAGTTGACTATTAGAAAAACAAGATGGCCGCTCTTCCCTTTTCCCTGCCCGGGGAATAAACTTTTTAATTTTCGAGCTCCCGAAAAGCCGAATTAGCGTGATTACTTCTTGCGGATACCCCACTCGAGTGTGCCGGTGCAAATTTGAACCCCGTCAATGTTTTACTTTGGCGGTAATCGACGATTTTTGGTCAAATTATGACGTCACTTTTGCACCAAAAAGTTGTAATTCCCAAGGTTTTGCGAATTTTGCATGACTCCACACAGGAAAGTTGTTCAGGATGCTCAACTTGGTCGATTTGCACCGTCAAAACGCGATTTCCAGAGTTGACTATTAGAAAAACAAGATGGCCGCTCTTCTCTTTTCCCTGCCCGGGGAATAAACTTTTTAATTTTCGAGCTCCCGAAAAGCCGAATTAGCGTGATTACTTCTTGCGGATACCCCACTCGAGTGTGCCGGTGCAAATTTGAACCCCGTCAATGTTTTACTTTGGCGGTAATCGAAGATTTTTGGTCAAATTATGACGTCACTTTTGCACAAAAAAGTTGTAATTCCCAAGGTTTTGCGAATTTTGCATGACTCCACATAGGAAAGTTGTTCAGGATGCTCAACTTGGTCGATTTGCACCGTCAAAACGCGATTTCCAGAGTTGACTATTAGAAAAACAAGATGGCCGCTCTTCCCTTTTCCCTGCCCGGGGAATAAACTTTTTAATTTTCGAGCTCCCGAAAAGCCGAATTAGCGTGATTACTTCTTGCGGATACCCCACTCGAGTGTGCCGGTGCAAATTTGAACCCCGTCAATGTTTTACTTTGGCGGTAATCGACGATTTTTGGTCAAATTATGACGTCACTTTTGCACCAAAAAGTTGTAATTCCCAAGGTTTTGCGAATTTTGCATGACTCCACACAGGAAAGTTGTTCAGGATGCTCAACTTGGTCGATTTGCACAGTCAAAACGCGATTTCCAGGGTTGACTATTAAAAAAACAAGATGGCCGCTCTTTCCCTTTTTCCTGCCCGGGGAATAACCTTTTTAATTTTCGTGGCACCCCGAAAAACCGAAATAGCGTGATTACTTCTTGCGGATACCCCACCCGAGTGTGCCGGTGCAGATTTGAACCCCGTCAATGTTTTACTTTGGCGGTAATCGAAGATTTTTGGTCAAATTATGACGTCACTTTTGCACCAAAAAGTTGTAATTCCAAAGGTTTTGCGAATTTTGCATGACTCCACACAGGAAAGTTGTTCAGGATGCTCAACTTGGTCGATTTGCACCGTCAAAACGCGATTTCCAGAGTTGACTATTAGAAAAACAAGATGGCCGCTCTTCCCTTTTCCCTGCCCGGGGAATAAACTTTTTAATTTTCGAGCTCCCGAAAAGCCGAATTAGCGTGATTACTTCTTGCGGATACCCCACTCGAGTGTGCCGGTGCAAATTTGAACCCCGTCAATGTTTTACTTTGGCGGTAATCGACGATTTTTGGTCAAATTATGACGTCACTTTTGCACCAAAAAGTTGTAATTCCCAAGGTTTTGCCAATTTTGCATGACTCCACACAGGAAAGTTGTTCAGGAGGCTCAACTTGGTCGTTTTGCACCGTCAAAACGCGATTTCCAGAGTTGACTATTAGAAAAACAAGATGGCCGCTCTTCCCTTTTCCCTGCCCGGGGAATAAACTTTTTAATTTTCGAGCTCCCGAAAAGCCGAATTAGCGTGATTACTTCTTGCGGATACCCCACTCGAGTGTGCCGGTGCAAATTTGAACCCCGTCAATGTTTTACTTTGGCGGTAATCGACGATTTTTGGTCAAATTATGACGTCACTTTTGCACCAAAAAGTTGTAATTCCCAAGGTTTTGCGAATTTTGCATGACTCCACACAGGAAAGTTGTTCAGGATGCTCAACTTGGTCGATTTGCACCGTCAAAACGCGATTTCCAGAGTTGACTATTAGAAAAACAAGATGGCCGCTCTTCCCTTTTCCCTGCCCGGGGAATAAACTTTTTAATTTTCGAGCTCCCGAAAAGCCGAATTAGCGTGATTACTTCTTGCGGATACCCCACTCGAGTGTGCCGGTGCAAATTTGAACCCCGTCAATGTTTTACTTTGGCGGTAATCGACGATTTTTGGTCAAATTATGACGTCACTTTTGCACCAAAAAGTTGTAATTCCCAAGGTTTTGCGAATTTTGCATGACTCCACACAGGAAAGTTGTTCAGGATGCTCAACTTGGTCGATTTGCACCGTCAAAACGCGATTTCCAGAGTTGACTATTAGAAAAACAAGATGGCCGCTCTTCTCTTTTCCCTGCCCGGGGAATAAACTTTTTAATTTTCGAGCTCCCGAAAAGCCGAATTAGCGTGATTACTTCTTGCGGATACCCCACTCGAGTGTGCCGGTGCAAATTTGAACCCCGTCAATGTTTTACTTTGGCGGTAATAAATCGAAGATTTTTGGTCAAATTATGACGTCACTTTTGCACAAAAAAGTTGTAATTCCCAAGGTTTTGCGAATTTTGCATGACTCCACATAGGAAAGTTGTTCAGGATGCTCAACTTGGTCGATTTGCACCGTCAAAACGCGATTTCCAGAGTTGACTATTAGAATAACAAGATGGCCGCTCTTCCCTTTTCCCTGCCCGGGGAATAAACTTTTTAATTTTCGAGCTCCCGAAAAGCCGAATTAGCGTGATTACTTCTTGCGGATACCCCACTCGAGTGTGCCGGTGCAAATTTGAACCCCGTCAATGTTTTACTTTGGCGGTAATCGACGATTTTTGGTCAAATTATGACGTCACTTTTGCACCAAAAAGTTGTAATTCCCAAGGTTTTGCGAATTTTGCATGACTCCACACAGGAAAGTTGTTCAGGATGCTCAACTTGGTCGATTTGCACAGTCAAAACGCGATTTCCAGGGTTGACTATTAAAAAAACAAGATGGCCGCTCTTTCCCTTTTTCCTGCCCGGGGAATAACCTTTTTAATTTTCGTGGCACCCCGAAAAACCAAATTAGCGTGATTACTTCTTGCGGATACCCCACCCGAGTGTGCCGGTGCGGATTTGAACCCCGTCAATGTTTTACTTTGGCGGTAATCGAAGATTTTTGGTCAAATTATGACGTCACTTTTGCACCAAAAAGTTGTAATTCCAAAGGTTTTGCGAATTTTGCATGACTCCACACAGGAAAGTTGTTCAGGATGCTCAACTTGGTCGATTTGCACCGTCAAAACGCGATTTCCAGAGTTGACTATTAGAAAAACAAGATGGCCGCTCTTCCCTTTTCCCTGCCCGGGGAATAAACTTTTTAATTTTCGAGCTCCCGAAAAGCCGAATTAGCGTGATTACTTCTTGCGGATACCCCACTCGAGTGTGCCGGTGCAAATTTGAACCCCGTCAATGTTTTACTTTGGCGGTAATCGACGATTTTTGGTCAAATTATGACGTCACTTTTGCACCAAAAAGTTGTAATTCCCAAGGTTTTGCCAATTTTGCATGACTCCACACAGGAAAGTTGTTCAGGAGGCTCAACTTGGTCGTTTTGCACCGTCAAAACGCGATTTCCAGAGTTGACTATTAGAAAAACAAGATGGCCGCTCTTCCCTTTTCCCTGCCCGGGGAATAAACTTTTTAATTTTCGAGCTCCCGAAAAGCCGAATTAGCGTGATTACTTCTTGCGGATACCCCACTCGAGTGTGCCGGTGCAAATTTGAACCCCGTCAATGTTTTACTTTGGCGGTAATCGACGATTTTTGGTCAAATTATGACGTCACTTTTGCACCAAAAAGTTGTAATTCCCAAGGTTTTGCGAATTTTGCATGACTCCACACAGGAAAGTTGTTCAGGATGCTCAACTTGGTCGATTTGCACCGTCAAAACGCGATTTCCAGAGTTGACTATTAGAAAAACAAGATGGCCGCTCTTCCCTTTTCCCTGCCCGGGGAATAAACTTTTTAATTTTCGAGCTCCCGAAAAGCCGAATTAGCGTGATTACTTCTTGCGGATACCCCACTCGAGTGTGCCAGTGCAAATTTGAACCCCGTCAATGTTTTACTTTGGCGGTAATCGACGATTTTTGGTCAAATTATGACGTCACTTTTGCACCAAAAAGTTGTAATTCCCAAGGTTTTGCGAATTTTGCATGACTCCACACAGGAAAGTTGTTCAGGATGCTCAACTTGGTCGATTTGCACCGTCAAAACGCGATTTCCAGAGTTGACTATTAGAAAAACAAGATGGCCGCTCTTCTCTTTTCCCTGCCCGGGGAATAAACTTTTTAATTTTCGAGCTCCCGAAAAGCCGAATTAGCGTGATTACTTCTTGCGGATACCCCACTCGAGTGTGCCGGTGCAAATTTGAACCCCGTCAATGTTTTACTTTGGCGGTAATCGAAGATTTTTGGTCAAATTATGACGTCACTTTTGCACAAAAAAGTTGTAATTCCCAAGGTTTTGCGAATTTTGCATGACTCCACACAGGAAAGTTGTTCAGGATGCTCAACTTGGTCGATTTGCACCGTCAAAACGCGATTTCCAGAGTTGACTATTAGAATAACAAGATGGCCGCTCTTCCCTTTTCCCTGCCCGGGGAATAAACTTTTTAATTTTCGAGCTCCCGAAAAGCCGAATTAGCGTGATTACTTCTTGCGGATACCCCACTCGAGTGTGCCGGTGCAAATTTGAACCCCGTCAATGTTTTACTTTGGCGGTAATCGACGATTTTTGGTCAAATTATGACGTCACTTTTGCACCAAAAAGTTGTAATTCCCAAGGTTTTGCGAATTTTGCATGACTCCACACAGGAAAGTTGTTCAGGATGCTCAACTTGGTCGATTTGCACAGTCAAAACGCGATTTCCAGGGTTGACTATTAAAAAAACAAGATGGCCGCTCTTTCCCTTTTTCCTGCCCGGGGAATAACCTTTTTAATTTTCGTGGCACCCCGAAAAACCAAATTAGCGTGATTACTTCTTGCGGATACCCCACCCGAGTGTGCCGGTGCGGATTTGAACCCCGTCAATGTTTTACTTTGGCGGTAATCGAAGATTTTTGGTCAAATTATGACGTCACTTTTGCACCAAAAAGTTGTAATTCCAAAGGTTTTGCGAATTTTGCATGACTCCACACAGGAAAGTTGTTCAGGATGCTCAACTTGGTCGATTTGCACCGTCAAAACGCGATTTCCAGAGTTGACTATTAGAAAAACAAGATGGCCGCTCTTCCCTTTTCCCTGCCCGGGGAATAAACTTTTTAATTTTCGAGCTCCCGAAAAGCCGAATTAGCGTGATTACTTCTTGCGGATACCCCACTCGAGTGTGCCGGTGCAAATTTGAACCCCGTCAATGTTTTACTTTGGCGGTAATCGACGATTTTTGGTCAAATTATGACGTCACTTTTGCACCAAAAAGTTGTAATTCCCAAGGTTTTGCGAATTTTGCATGACTCCACACAGGAAAGTTGTTCAGGATGCTCAACTGGGTCGATTTGCACCGTCAAAACGCGATTTCCAGAGTTGACTATTAGAAAAACAAGATGGCCGCTCTTCTCTTTTCCCTGCCCGGGGAATAAACTTTTTAATTTTCGAGCTCCCGAAAAGCCGAATTAGCGTGATTACTTCTTGCGGATACCCCACTCGAGTGTGCCGGTGCAAATTTGAACCCCGTCAATGTTTTACTTTGGCGGTAATCGACGATTTTTGGTCAAATTATGACGTCACTTTTGCACCAAAAGTTGTAATTCCCAAGGTTTTGCGAATTTTTCATGACTCCACACAGGAAAGTTGTTCAGGATGCTCAACTGGGTCGATTTGCACCGTCAAAACGCGATTTCCAGAGTTGACTATTAGAAAAACAAGATGGCCGCTCTTCCCTTTTTCCTGCCCGGGGAATAACCTTTTTAATTTTCGTGGTACCCCGAAAAACCGAATTAGCGTGATTACTTCTTGCGGATACCCCACCCGAGTGTGCCGGTGCAAATTTGAACCCCGTCAATGTTTTACTTTGGCGGTAATCGAAGATTTTTGGTCAAATTATGACGTCACTTTTGCACCAAAAAGTTGTAATTCCCAAGGTTTTGCGAATTTTGCATGACTCCACACAGGAAAGTTGTTCAGGATGCTCAACTTGGTCGATTTGCACCGTCAAAACGGGATTTCCAGAGTTGACTATTAGAAAAACAAGATGGCCGCTCTTCCCTTTTCCCTGCCCGGGGAATAACCTTTTTAATTTTCGTGGCACCCCGAAAAACCGAATTAGCGTGATTACTTCTTGCGGATACCCCACCCGAGTGTGCCGGTGCAAATTTGAACCCCGTCAATGTTTTACTTTGGTGGTAATCGAAGATTTTTGGTCAAATTATGACGTCACTTTTGCACCAAAAAGTTGTAATTCCCAAGGTTTTGCGAATTTTGCATGACTCCACACAGGAAAGTTGTTCAGGATGCTCAACTTGGTCGATTTGCACCGTCAAAACGGGATTTCCAGAGTTGACTATTAGAAAAACAAGATGGCCGCTCTTCTCTTTTCCCTGCCCGGGGAATAAACTTTTTAATTTTCTAGCTCCCGAAAAGCCGAATTAGCGTGATTACTTCTTGCGGATACCCCACTCGAGTGTGCCGGTGCAAATTTGAACCCCGTCAATGTTTTACTTTGGCGGTAATCGAAGTTTTTTGGTCAAATTATGACGTCACTTTTGCACCAAAAAGTTGTAATTCCAAAGGTTTTGCGAATTTTGCATGACTCCACACAGGAAAGTTGTTCAGGATGCTCAACTTGGTCGATTTGCACCGTCAAAACGCGATTTCCAGAGTTGACTATTAGAAAAACAAGATGGCCGCTCTTCCCTTTTCCCTGCCCGGGGAATAAACTTTTTAATTTTCGAGCTCCTGAAAAGCCGAATTAGCGTGATTACTTCTTGCGGATACCCCACTCGAGTGTGCCGGTGCAAATTTGAACCCCGTCAATGTTTTACTTTGGCGGTAATCGACGATTTTTGGTCAAATTATGACGTCACTTTTGCACCAAAAAGTTGTAATTCCCAAGGTTTTGCGAATTTTGCATGACTCCACACAGGAAAGTTGTTCAGGATGCTCAACTTGGTCGATTTGCACCGTCAAAACGCGATTTCCAGAGTTGACTATTAGAAAAACAAGATGGCCGCTCTTCCCTTTTTCCTGCCCGGGGAATAACCTTTTTAATTTTCGTGGTACCCCGAAAAACCGAATTAGCGTGATTACTTCTTGCGGATACCCCACCCGAGTGTGCCGGTGCAAATTTGAACCCCGTCAATGTTTTACTTTGGCGGTAATCGAAGATTTTTGGTCAAATTATGACGTCACTTTTGCACCAAAAAGTTGTAATTCCCAAGGTTTTGCGAATTTTGCATGACTCCACACAGGAAAGTTGTTCAGGATGCTCAACTTGGTCGATTTGCACCGTCAAAACGGGATTTCCAGAGTTGACTATTAGAAAAACAAGATGGCCGCTCTTCCCTTTTCCCTGCCCGGGGAATAACCTTTTTAATTTTCGTGGCACCCCGAAAAACCGAATTAGCGTGATTACTTCTTGCGGATACCCCACCCGAGTGTGCCGGTGCAAATTTGAACCCCGTCAATGTTTTACTTTGGCGGTAATCGAAGATTTTTGGTCAAATTATGACGTCACTTTTGCACCAAAAAGTTGTAATTCCAAAGGTTTTGCGAATTTTGCATGACTCCACACAGGAAAGTTGTTCAGGATGCTCAACTTGGTCGATTTGCACCGTCAAAACGCAAATTCCAGAGTTGACTATTAGAAAAACAAGATGGCCGCTCTTCCCTTTTCCCTGCCCGGGGAATAAACTTTTTAATTTTCGAGCTCCTGAAAAGCCGAATTAGCGTGATTACTTCTTGCGGATACCCCACTCGAGTGTGCCGGTGCAAATTTGAACCCCGTCAATGTTTTACTTTGGCGGTAATCGACGATTTTTGGTCAAATTATGACGTCACTTTTGCACCAAAAAGTTGTAATTCCCAAGGTTTTGCGAATTTTGCATGACTCCACACAGGAAAGTTGTTCAGGATGCTCAACTTGGTCGATTTGCACCGTCGTAACGCGATTTCCAGAGTTGACTATTAAAAAAACAAGATGGCCGCTCTTCCCTTTTTCCTGCCCGGGGAATAACCTTTTTAATTTTCGTGGCACCCCGAAAAACCGAATTAGCGTGATTACTTCTTGCGGATACCCCACCCGAGTGTGCCGGTGCAAATTTGAACCCCGTCAATGTTTTACTTTGGCGGTAATCGAAGATTTTTGGTCAAATTATGACGTCACTTTTGCACCAAAAAGTTGTAATTCCCAAGGTTTTGCGAATTTTGCATGACTCCACACAGGAAAGTTGTTCAGGATGCTCAACTTGGTCGATTTGCACCGTCAAAACGGGATTTCCAGAGTTGACTTTTAGAAAAACAAGATGGCCGCTCTTCCCTTTTCCCTGCCCGGGGAATAAACTTTTTAATTTTCGAGGCACCCCAAAAAAGCCGAATTAGCGTGATTACTTCTTGCGGATACCCCACTCGAATGTGCCGGTGCAAATTTGAACCCCGTCAATGTTTTACTTTGGCGGTAATCGACGATTTTTGGTCAAATTATGACGTCACTTTTGCACCAAAAAGTTGTAATTCCCAAGGTTTTGCGAATTTTGCATGACTCCACACAGGAAAGTTGTTCAGGATGCTCAACTTGGTCGATTTGCACCGTCAAAACGCGATTTCCAGAGTTGACTATTAGAAAAACAAGATGGCCGCTCTTCCCTTTTCCCTGCCCTGGGAATAACCTTTTTAATTTTCGTGGCACCCCGAAAAACCGAATTAGCGTGATTACTTCTTGCGGATACCCCACTCGAGTGTGCCGGTGCAAATTTGAACCCGTCAATGTTTTACTTTGGCGGTAATCGAAGATTTTTGGTCAAATTATGACGTCACTTTTGCACCAAAAAGTTGTAATTCCCAAGGTTTTGCGAATTTTGCATGACTCCACACAGGAAAGTTGTTCAGGATGCTCAACTTGGTCGATTTGCACCGTCAAAACGGGATTTCCAGAGTTGACTATTAGAAAAACAAGATGGCCGCTCTTCCCTTTTCCCTGCCCGGGGAATAAAATTTTTAATTTTCGAGCTCCCGAAAAGCCGAATTAGCGTGATTACTTCTTGCGGATACCCCACTCGAGTGTGCCGGTGCAAATTTGAACCCCGTCAATGTTTTACTTTGGCGGTAATCGACGATTTTTGGTCAAATTATGACGTCACTTTTGCACCAAAAAGTTGTAATTCCCAAGATTTTGCGAATTTTGCATGACTCCACACAGGAAAGTTGTTCAGGATGCTCAACTTGGTCGTTTTGCACCGTCAAAACGCGATTTCCAGAGTTGACTATTAGAAAAACAAGATGGCCGCTCTTCCCGTTTCCCTGCCCGGGGAATAAACTTTTTAATTTTCGAGCTCCCGAAAAGCCGAATTAGCGTGATTACTTCTTGCGGATACCCCACTCGAGTGTGCCGGTGCAAATTTGAACCCCGTCAATGTTTTACTTTGGCGGTAATCGACGATTTTTGGTCAAATTATGACGTCACTTTTGCACCAAAAAGTTGTAATTCCCAAGATTTTGCGAATTTTGCATGACTCCACACAGGAAAGTTGTTCAGGATGCTCAACTTGGTCGTTTTGCACCGTCAAAACGCGATTTCCAGAGTTGACTATTAGAAAAACAAGATGGCCGCTCTTCCCGTTTCCCTGCCCGGGGAATAAACTTTTTAATTTTCGAGCTCCCGAAAAGCCGAATTAGCGTGATTACTTCTTGCGGATACCCCACTCGAGTGTGCCGGTGCAAATTTGAACCCCGTCAATGTTTTACTTTGGCGGTAATCGAAGATTTTTGGTCAAATTATGACGTCACTTTTGCACCAAAAGTTGTAATTCCCAAGGTTTTGCGAATTTTGCATGACTCCACACAGGAAAGTTGTTCAGGATGCTCAACTTGGTCGATTTGCACCGTCAAAACGGGATTTCCAGAGTTGACTTTTAGAAAAACAAGATGGCCGCTCTTCCCTTTTCCCTGCCCGGGGAATAAACTTTTTAATTTTCGAGGCACCCCGAAAAGCCGAATTAGCGTGATTACTTCTTGCGGATACCCCACTCGAATGTGCCGGTGCAAATTTGAACCCCGTCAATGTTTTACTTTGGCGGTAATCGACGATTTTTGGTCAAATTATGACGTCACTTTTGCACCAAAAAGTTGTAATTCCCAAGGTTTTGCGAATTTTGCATGACTCCACACAGGAAAGTTGTTCAGGATGCTCAACTTGGTCGATTTGCACCGTCAAAACGCGATTTCCAGAGTTGACTATTAGAAAAACAAGATGGCCGCTCTTCCCTTTTTCCTGCCCGGGGAATAACCTTTTTAATTTTCGTGGCACACCGAAAAACCGAATTAGCGTGATTACTTCTTGCGGATACCCCACCCGAGTGTGCCGGTGCAAATTTGAACCCCGTCAATGTTTTACTTTGGCGGTAATCGAAGATTTTTGGTCAAATTATGACGTCACTTTTGCACCAAAAAGTTGTAATTCCCAAGGTTTTGCGAATTTTGCATGACTCCACACAGGAAAGTTGTTCAGGATGCTCAACTTGGTCGATTTGCACCGTCAAAACGCGATTTCCAGAGTTGACTATTAGAAAAACAAGATGGCCGCTCTTCCCTTTTCCCTGCCCGGGGAATAAACTTTTTAATTTTCGAGCTCCTGAAAAGCCGAATTAGCGTGATTACTTCTTGCGGATACCCCACTCGAGTGTGCCGGTGCAAATTTGAACCCCGTCAATGTTTTACTTTGGCGGTAATCGACGATTTTTGGTCAAATTATGACGTCACTTTTGCACCAAAAAGTTGTAATTCCCAAGGTTTTGCGAATTTTGCATGACTCCACACAGGAAAGTTGTTCAGGATGCTCAACTTGGTCGATTTGCACCGTCGTAACGCGATTTCCAGAGTTGACTATTAAAAAAACAAGATGGCCGCTCTTCCCTTTTTCCTGCCCGGGGAATAACCTTTTTAATTTTCGTGGCACCCCGAAAAACCGAATTAGCGTGATTACTTCTTGCGGATACCCCACCCGAGTGTGCCGGTGCAAATTTGAACCCCGTCAATGTTTTACTTTGGCGGTAATCGAAGATTTTTGGTCAAATTATGACGTCACTTTTGCACCAAAAAGTTGTAATTCCCAAGGTTTTGCGAATTTTGCATGACTCCACACAGGAAAGTTGTTCAGGATGCTCAACTTGGTCGATTTGCACCGTCAAAACGGGATTTCCAGAGTTGACTTTTAGAAAAACAAGATGGCCGCTCTTCCCTTTTCCCTGCCCGGGGAATAAACTTTTTAATTTTCGAGGCACCCCAAAAAAGCCGAATTAGCGTGATTACTTCTTGCGGATACCCCACTCGAATGTGCCGGTGCAAATTTGAACCCCGTCAATGTTTTACTTTGGCGGTAATCGACGATTTTTGGTCAAATTATGACGTCACTTTTGCACCAAAAAGTTGTAATTCCCAAGGTTTTGCGAATTTTGCATGACTCCACACAGGAAAGTTGTTCAGGATGCTCAACTTGGTCGATTTGCACCGTCAAAACGCGATTTCCAGAGTTGACTATTAGAAAAACAAGATGGCCGCTCTTCCCTTTTCCCTGCCCTGGGAATAACCTTTTTAATTTTCGTGGCACCCCGAAAAACCGAATTAGCGTGATTACTTCTTGCGGATACCCCACTCGAGTGTGCCGGTGCAAATTTGAACCCGTCAATGTTTTACTTTGGCGGTAATCGAAGATTTTTGGTCAAATTATGACGTCACTTTTGCACCAAAAAGTTGTAATTCCCAAGGTTTTGCGAATTTTGCATGACTCCACACAGGAAAGTTGTTCAGGATGCTCAACTTGGTCGATTTGCACCGTCAAAACGGGATTTCCAGAGTTGACTATTAGAAAAACAAGATGGCCGCTCTTCCCTTTTCCCTGCCCGGGGAATAAAATTTTTAATTTTCGAGCTCCCGAAAAGCCGAATTAGCGTGATTACTTCTTGCGGATACCCCACTCGAGTGTGCCGGTGCAAATTTGAACCCCGTCAATGTTTTACTTTGGCGGTAATCGACGATTTTTGGTCAAATTATGACGTCACTTTTGCACCAAAAAGTTGTAATTCCCAAGATTTTGCGAATTTTGCATGACTCCACACAGGAAAGTTGTTCAGGATGCTCAACTTGGTCGTTTTGCACCGTCAAAACGCGATTTCCAGAGTTGACTATTAGAAAAACAAGATGGCCGCTCTTCCCGTTTCCCTGCCCGGGGAATAAACTTTTTAATTTTCGAGCTCCCGAAAAGCCGAATTAGCGTGATTACTTCTTGCGGATACCCCACTCGAGTGTGCCGGTGCAAATTTGAACCCCGTCAATGTTTTACTTTGGCGGTAATCGACGATTTTTGGTCAAATTATGACGTCACTTTTGCACCAAAAAGTTGTAATTCCCAAGATTTTGCGAATTTTGCATGACTCCACACAGGAAAGTTGTTCAGGATGCTCAACTTGGTCGTTTTGCACCGTCAAAACGCGATTTCCAGAGTTGACTATTAGAAAAACAAGATGGCCGCTCTTCCCGTTTCCCTGCCCGGGGAATAAACTTTTTAATTTTCGAGCTCCCGAAAAGCCGAATTAGCGTGATTACTTCTTGCGGATACCCCACTCGAGTGTGCCGGTGCAAATTTGAACCCCGTCAATGTTTTACTTTGGCGGTAATCGAAGATTTTTGATCAAATTATGACGTCACTTTTGCACCAAAAGTTGTAATTCCCAAGGTTTTGCGAATTTTGCATGACTCCACACAGGAAAGTTGTTCAGGATGCTCAACTTGGTCGATTTGCACCGTCAAAACGGGATTTCCAGAGTTGACTTTTAGAAAAACAAGATGGCCGCTCTTCCCTTTTCCCTGCCCGGGGAATAAACTTTTTAATTTTCGAGGCACCCCGAAAAGCCGAATTAGCGTGATTACTTCTTGCGGATACCCCACTCGAATGTGCCGGTGCAAATTTGAACCCCGTCAATGTTTTACTTTGGCGGTAATCGACGATTTTTGGTCAAATTATGACGTCACTTTTGCACCAAAAAGTTGTAATTCCCAAGGTTTTGCGAATTTTGCATGACTCCACACAGGAAAGTTGTTCAGGATGCTCAACTTGGTCGATTTGCACCGTCAAAACGCGATTTCCAGAGTTGACTATTAGAAAAACAAGATGGCCGCTCTTCCCTTTTTCCTGCCCGGGGAATAACCTTTTTAATTTTCGTGGCACCCCGAAAAACCGAATTAGCGTGATTACTTCTTGCGGATACCCCACCCGAGTGTGCCGGTGCAAATTTGAACCCCGTCAATGTTTTACTTTGGCGGTAATCGAAGATTTTTGGTCAAATTATGACGTCACTTTTGCACCAAAAAGTTGTAATTCCCAAGGTTTTGCGAATTTTGCATGACTCCACACAGGAAAGTTGTTCAGGATGCTCAACTTGGTCGATTTGCACCGTCAAAACGCGATTTCCAGAGTTGACTATTAGAAAAACAAGATGGCCGCTCTTCCCTTTTCCCTGCCCGGGGAATAAAATTTTTAATTTTCGAGCTCCCGAAAAGCCGAATTAGCGTGATTACTTCTTGCGGATACCCCACTCGAGTGTGCCGGTGCAAATTTGAACCCCGTCAATGTTTTACTTTGGCGGTAATCGACGATTTTTGGTCAAATTATGACGTCACTTTTGCACCAAAAAGTTGTAATTCCCAAGATTTTGCGAATTTTGCATGACTCCACACAGGAAAGTTGTTCAGGATGCTCAACTTGGTCGTTTTGCACCGTCAAAACGCGATTTCCAGAGTTGACTATTAGAAAAACAAGATGGCCGCTCTTCCCGTTTCCCTGCCCGGGGAATAAACTTTTTAATTTTCGAGCTCCCGAAAAGCCGAATTAGCGTGATTACTTCTTGCGGATACCCCACTCGAGTGTGCCGGTGCAAATTTGAACCCCGTCAATGTTTTACTTTGGCGGTAATCGAAGATTTTTGGTCAAATTATGACGTCACTTTTGCACCAAAAGTTGTAATTCCCAAGGTTTTGCGAATTTTGCATGACTCCACACAGGAAAGTTGTTCAGGATGCTCAACTTGGTCGATTTGCACCGTCAAAACGGGATTTCCAGAGTTGACTTTTAGAAAAACAAGATGGCCGCTCTTCCCTTTTCCCTGCCCGGGGAATAAACTTTTTAATTTTCGAGGCACCCCGAAAAGCCGAATTAGCGTGATTACTTCTTGCGGATACCCCACTCGAATGTGCCGGTGCAAATTTGAACCCCGTCAATGTTTTACTTTGGCGGTAATCGACGATTTTTGGTCAAATTATGACGTCACTTTTGCACCAAAAAGTTGTAATTCCCAAGGTTTTGCGAATTTTGCATGACTCCACACAGGAAAGTTGTTCAGGATGCTCAACTTGGTCGATTTGCACCGTCAAAACGCGATTTCCAGAGTTGACTATTAGAAAAACAAGATGGCCGCTCTTCCCTTTTCCCTGCCCGGGGAATAACCTTTTTAATTTTCGTGGCACCCCGAAAAACCGAATTAGCGTGATTACTTCTTGCGGATACCCCACTCGAGTGTGCCGGTGCAAATTTGAACCCCGTCAATGTTTTACTTTGGCGGTAATCGAAGATTTTTGGTCAAATTATGACGTCACTTTTGCACCAAAAAGTTGTAATTCCCAAGGTTTTGCGAATTTTGCATGACTCCACACAGGAAAGTTGTTCAGGATGCTCAACTTGGTCGATTTGCACCGTCAAAACGGGATTTCCAGAGTTGACTATTAGAAAAACAAGATGGCCGCTCTTCCCTTTTCCCTGCCCGGGGAATAAAATTTTTAATTTTCGAGCTCCCGAAAAGCCGAATTAGCGTGATTACTTCTTGCGGATACCCCACTCGAGTGTGCCGGTGCAAATTTGAACCCCGTCAATGTTTTACTTTGGCGGTAATCGACGATTTTTGGTCAAATTATGACGTCACTTTTGCACCAAAAAGTTGTAATTCCAAAGATTTTGCGAATTTTGCATGACTCCACACAGGAAAGTTGTTCAGGATGCTCAACTTGGTCGTTTTGCACCGTCAAAACGCGATTTCCAGAGTTGACTATTAGAAAAACAAGATGGCCGCTCTTCCCGTTTCCCTGCCCGGGGAATAAACTTTTTAATTTTCGAGCTCCCGAAAAGCCGAATTAGCGTGATTACTTCTTGCGGATACCCCACTCGAGTGTGCCGGTGCAAATTTGAACCCCGTCAATGTTTTACTTTGGCGGTAATCGACGATTTTTGGTCAAATTATGACGTCACTTTTGCACCAAAAAGTTGTAATTCCCAAGATTTTGCGAATTTTGCATGACTCCACACAGGAAAGTTGTTCAGGATGCTCAACTTGGTCGTTTTGCACCGTCAAAACGCGATTTCCAGAGTTGACTATTAGAAAAACAAGATGGCCGCTCTTCCCGTTTCCCTGCCCGGGGAATAAACTTTTTAATTTTCGAGCTCCCGAAAAGCCGAATTAGCGTGATTACTTCTTGCGGATACCCAACTCGAGTGTGCCGGTGCAAATTTGAACCCCGTCAATGTTTTACTTTGGCGGTAATCGAAGATTTTTGGTCAAATTATGACGTCACTTTTGCACCAAAAGTTGTAATTCCCAAGGTTTTGCGAATTTTGCATGACTCCACACAGGAAAGTTGTTCAGGATGCTCAACTTGGTCGATTTGCACCGTCAAAACGGGATTTCCAGAGTTGACTTTTAGAAAAACAAGATGGCCGCTCTTCCCTTTTCCCTGCCCGGGGAATAAACTTTTTAATTTTCGTGGCACCCCGAAAAACCGAATTAGCGTGATTACTTCTTGCGGTTACCCCACTCGAGTGTGCCGGTGCAAATTTGAACCCTTTCAATGTTTTACTTTGGCGGTAATCGAAGATTTTTGGTCAAATTATGACGTCACTTTTGCACCAAAAAGTTGTAATTCCCAAGGTTTTGCGAATTTTGCATGACTCCACACAGGAAAGTTGTTCAGGATGCTCAACTTGGTCGATTTGCACCGTCAAAACGGGATTTCCAGAGTTGACTATTAGAAAAACAAGATGGCCGCTCTTCCCTTTTCCCTGCCCGGGGAATAAAATTTTTAATTTTCGAGCTCCCGAAAAGCCGAATTAGCGTGATTACTTCTTGCGGATACCCCACTCGAGTGTGCCGGTGCAAATTTGAACCCCGTCAATGTTTTACTTTGGCGGTAATCGACGATTTTTGGTCAAATTATGACGTCACTTTTGCACCAAAAAGTTGTAATTCCCAAGATTTTGCGAATTTTGCATGACTCCACACAGGAAAGTTGTTCAGGATGCTCAACTTGGTCGTTTTGCACCGTCAAAACGCGATTTCCAGTGTTGACTATTAGAAAAACAAGATGGCCGCTCTTCCCGTTTCCCTGCCCGGGGAATAAACTTTTTAATTTTCGAGCTCCCGAAAAGCCGAATTAGCGTGATTACTTCTTGCGGATACCCCACTCGAGTGTTCCGGTGCAAATTTGAACCCCGTCAATGTTTTACTTTGGCGGTAATCGACGATTTTTGGTCAAATTATGACGTCACTTTTGCACCAAAAGTTGTAATTCCCAAGGTTTTGCGAATTTTGCATGACTCCACACAGGAAAGTTGTTCAGGATGCTCAACTTGGTCGATTTGCACCGTCAAAACGGGATTTCCAGAGTTGACTTTTAGAAAAACAAGATGGCCGCTCTTCCCTTTTCCCTGCCCGGGGAATAAACTTTTTAATTTTCGAGGCACCCCGAAAAGCCGAATTAGCGTGATTACTTCTTGCGGATACCCCACTCGAGTGTGCCGGTGCAAATTTGAACCCCGTCAATGTTTTACTTTGGCGGTAATCGACGATTTTTGGTCAAATTATGACGTCACTTTTGCACCAAAAAGTTGTAATTCCCAAGGTTTTGCGAATTTTGCATGACTCCACACAGGAAAGTTGTTCAGGATGCTCAACTTGGTCGATTTGCACCGTCAAAACGCGATTTCCAGAGTTGACTATTAGAAAAACAAGATGGCCGCTCTTCCCTTTTCCCTGCCCGGGGAATAACCTTTTTAATTTTCGTGGCACCCCGAAAAACCGAATTAGCGTGATTACTTCTTGCGGATACCCCACCCGAGTGTGCCGGTGCAAATTTGAACCCCGTCAATGTTTTACTTTGGCGGTAATCGAAGATTTTTGGTCAAATTATGACGTCACTTTTGCACCAAAAAGTTGTAATTCCCAAGATTTTGCGAATTTTGCATGACTCCACACAGGAAAGTTGTTCAGGATGCTCAACTTGGTCGTTTTGCACCGTCAAAACGCGATTTCCAGAGTTGACTATTAGAAAAACAAGATGGCCGCTCTTCCCGTTTCCCTGCCCGGGGAATAAACTTTTTAATTTTCGAGCTCCCGAAAAGCCGAATTAGCGTGATTACTTCTTGCGGATACCCCACTCGAGTGTGCCGGTGCAAATTTGAACCCCGTCAATGTTTTACTTTGGCGGTAATCGAAGATTTTTGGTCAAATTATGACGTCACTTTTGCACCAAAAGTTGTAATTCCCAAGGTTTTGCGAATTTTGCATGACTCCACACAGGAAAGTTGTTCAGGATGCTCAACTTGGTCGATTTGCACCGTCAAAACGGGATTTCCAGAGTTGACTTTTAGAAAAACAAGATGGCCGCTCTTCCCTTTTCCCTGCCCGGGGAATAAACTTTTTAATTTTCGAGGCACCCCGAAAAGCCGAATTAGCGTGATTACTTCTTGCGGATACCCCACTCGAATGTGCCGGTGCAAATTTGAACCCCGTCAATGTTTTACTTTGGCGGTAATCGACGATTTTTGGTCAAATTATGACGTCACTTTTGCACCAAAAAGTTGTAATTCCCAAGGTTTTGCGAATTTTGCATGACTCCACACAGGAAAGTTGTTCAGGATGCTCAACTTGGTCGATTTGCACCGTCAAAACGCGATTTCCAGAGTTGACTATTAGAAAAACAAGATGGCCGCTCTTCCCTTTTCCCTGCCCGGGGAATAACCTTTTTAATTTTCGTGGCACCCCGAAAAACCGAATTAGCGTGATTACTTCTTGCGGTTACCCCACTCGAGTGTGCCGGTGCAAATTTGAACCCCGTCAATGTTTTACTTTGGCGGTAATCGAAGATTTTTGGTCAAATTATGACGTCACTTTTGCACCAAAAAGTTGTAATTCCCAAGGTTTTGCGAATTTTGCATGACTCCACACAGGAAAGTTGTTCAGGATGCTCAACTTGGTCGATTTGCACCGTCAAAACGGGATTTCCAGAGTTGACTATTAGAAAAACAAGATGGCCGCTCTTCCCTTTTCCCTGCCCGGGGAATAAAATTTTTAATTTTCGAGCTCCCGAAAAGCCGAATTAGCGTGATTACTTCTTGCGGATACCCCACTCGAGTGTGCCGGTGCAAATTTGAACCCCGTCAATGTTTTACTTTGGCGGTAATCGACGATTTTTGGTCAAATTATGACGTCACTTTTGCACCAAAAAGTTGTAATTCCCAAGATTTTGCGAATTTTGCATGACTCCACACAGGAAAGTTGTTCAGGATGCTCAACTTGGTCGTTTTGCACCGTCAAAACGCGATTTCCAGTGTTGACTATTAGAAAAACAAGATGGCCGCTCTTCCCGTTTCCCTGCCCGGGGAATAAACTTTTTAATTTTCGAGCTCCCGAAAAGCCGAATTAGCGTGATTACTTCTTGCGGATACCCCACTCGAGTGTTCCGGTGCAAATTTGAACCCCGTCAATGTTTTACTTTGGCGGTAATCGACGATTTTTGGTCAAATTATGACGTCACTTTTGCACCAAAAGTTGTAATTCCCAAGGTTTTGCGAATTTTGCATGACTCCACACAGGAAAGTTGTTCAGGATGCTCAACTTGGTCGATTTGCACCGTCAAAACGGGATTTCCAGAGTTGACTTTTAGAAAAACAAGATGGCCGCTCTTCCCTTTTCCCTGCCCGGGGAATAAACTTTTTAATTTTCGAGGCACCCCGAAAAGCCGAATTAGCGTGATTACTTCTTGCGGATACCCCACTCGAGTGTGCCGGTGCAAATTTGAACCCCGTCAATGTTTTACTTTGGCGGTAATCGACGATTTTTGGTCAAATTATGACGTCACTTTTGCACCAAAAAGTTGTAATTCCCAAGGTTTTGCGAATTTTGCATGACTCCACACAGGAAAGTTGTTCAGGATGCTCAACTTGGTCGATTTGCACCGTCAAAACGCGATTTCCAGAGTTGACTATTAGAAAAACAAGATGGCCGCTCTTCCCTTTTCCCTGCCCGGGGAATAACCTTTTTAATTTTCGTGGCACCCCGAAAAACCGAATTAGCGTGATTACTTCTTGCGGATACCCCACCCGAGTGTGCCGGTGCAAATTTGAACCCCGTCAATGTTTTACTTTGGCGGTAATCGAAGATTTTAGGTCAAATTATGACGTCACTTTTGCACCAAAAAGTTGTAATTCCCAAGGTTTTGCGAATTTTGCATGACTCCACACAGGAAAGTTGTTCAGGATGCTCAACTTGGTCGATTTGCACCGTCAAAACGGGATTTCCAGAGTTGACTATTAGAAAAACAAGATGGCCGCTCTTCCCTTTTCCCTGCCCGGGGAATAAAATTTTTAATTTTCGAGCTCCCGAAAAGCCGAATTATCGTGATTACTTCTTGCGGATACCCCACTCGAGTGTGCCGGTGCAAATTTAAACCCCGTCAATGTTTTACTTTGGCGGTAATCGACGATTTTTGGTCAAATTATGACGTCACTTTTGCACCAAAAAGTTGTAATTCCCAAGATTTT
Organism: Asterias amurensis; assembly: GCF_032118995.1. NCBI lineage: Eukaryota > Metazoa > Echinodermata > Asteroidea > Forcipulatida > Asteriidae > Asterias > Asterias amurensis. The sequence goes on from NC_092655.1 coordinate 10,472,309, forward strand.
GCGAATTTTGCATGACTCCACACAGGAAAGTTGTTCAGGATGCTCAACTTGGTCGTTTTGCACCGTCAAAACGCGATTTCCAGAGTTGACTATTAGAAAAACAAGATGGCCGCTCTTCCCGTTTCCCTGCCCGGGGAATAAACTTTTTAATTTTCGAGCTCCCGAAAAGCCGAATTAGCGTGATTACTTCTTGCGGATACCCCACTCGAGTGTGCCGGTGCAAATTTGAACCCCGTCAATGTTTTACTTTGGCGGTAATCGAAGATTTTTGGTCAAATTATGACGTCACTTTTGCACCAAAAGTTGTAATTCCCAAGGTTTTGCGAATTTTGCATGACTCCACACAGGAAAGTTGTTCAGGATGCTCAACTTGGTCGATTTGCACCGTCAAAACGGGATTTCCAGAGTTGACTTTTAGAAAAACAAGATGGCCGCTCTTCCCTTTTCCCTGCCCGGGGAATAAACTTTTTAATTTTCGAGGCACCCCGAAAAGCCGAATTAGCGTGATTACTTCTTGCGGATACCCCACTCGAATGTGCCGGTGCAAATTTGAACCCCGTCAATGTTTTACTTTGGCGGTAATCGACGATTTTTGGTCAAATTATGACGTCACTTTTGCACCAAAAAGTTGTAATTCCCAAGGTTTTGCGAATTTTGCATGACTCCACACAGGAAAGTTGTTCAGGATGCTCAACTTGGTCGATTTGCACCGTCAAAACGGGATTTCCAGAGTTGACTTTTAGAAAAACAAGATGGCCGCTCTTCCCTTTTCCCTGCCCGGGGAATAAACTTTTTAATTTTCGAGGCACCCCGAAAAGCCGAATTAGCGTGATTACTTCTTGCGGATACCCCACTCGAATGTGCCGGTGCAAATTTGAACCCCGTCAATGTTTTACTTTGGCGGTAATCGACGATTTTTGGTCAAATTATGACGTCACTTTTGCACCAAAAAGTTGTAATTCCCAAGGTTTTGCGAATTTTGCATGACTCCACACAGGAAAGTTGTTCAGGATGCTCAACTTGGTCGATTTGCACCGTCAAAACGCGATTTCCAGAGTTGACTATTAGAAAAACAAGATGGCCGCTCTTCCCTTTTCCCTGCCCGGGGAATAACCTTTTTAATTTTCGTGGCACCCCGAAAAACCGAATTAGCGTGATTACTTCTTGCGGTTACCCCACTCGAGTGTGCCGGTGCAAATTTGAACCCCGTCAATGTTTTACTTTGGCGGTAATCGAAGATTTTTGGTCAAATTATGACGTCACTTTTGCACCAAAAAGTTGTAATTCCCAAGGTTTTGCGAATTTTGCATGACTCCACACAGGAAAGTTGTTCAGGATGCTCAACTTGGTCGATTTGCACCGTCAAAACGGGATTTCCAGAGTTGACTATTAGAAAAACAAGATGGCCGCTCTTCCCTTTTCCCTGCCCGGGGAATAAAATTTTTAATTTTCGAGCTCCCGAAAAGCCGAATTAGCGTGATTACTTCTTGCGGATACCCCACTCGAGTGTGCCGGTGCAAATTTGAACCCCGTCAATGTTTTACTTTGGCGGTAATCGACGATTTTTGGTCAAATTATGACGTCACTTTTGCACCAAAAAGTTGTAATTCCCAAGATTTTGCGAATTTTGCATGACTCCACACAGGAAAGTTGTTCAGGATGCTCAACTTGGTCGTTTTGCACCGTCAAAACGCGATTTCCAGTGTTGACTATTAGAAAAACAAGATGGCCGCTCTTCCCGTTTCCCTGCCCGGGGAATAAACTTTTTAATTTTCGAGCTCCCGAAAAGCCGAATTAGCGTGATTACTTCTTGCGGATACCCCACTCGAGTGTTCCGGTGCAAATTTGAACCCCGTCAATGTTTTACTTTGGCGGTAATCGACGATTTTTGGTCAAATTATGACGTCACTTTTGCACCAAAAGTTGTAATTCCCAAGGTTTTGCGAATTTTGCATGACTCCACACAGGAAAGTTGTTCAGGATGCTCAACTTGGTCGATTTGCACCGTCAAAACGGGATTTCCAGAGTTGACTTTTAGAAAAACAAGATGGCCGCTCTTCCCTTTTCCCTGCCCGGGGAATAAACTTTTTAATTTTCGAGGCACCCCGAAAAGCCGAATTAGCGTGATTACTTCTTGCGGATACCCCACTCGAGTGTGCCGGTGCAAATTTGAACCCCGTCAATGTTTTACTTTGGCGGTAATCGACGATTTTTGGTCAAATTATGACGTCACTTTTGCACCAAAAAGTTGTAATTCCCAAGGTTTTGCGAATTTTGCATGACTCCACACAGGAAAGTTGTTCAGGATGCTCAACTTGGTCGATTTGCACCGTCAAAACGCGATTTCCAGAGTTGACTATTAGAAAAACAAGATGGCCGCTCTTCCCTTTTCCCTGCCCGGGGAATAACCTTTTTAATTTTCGTGGCACCCCGAAAAACCGAATTAGCGTGATTACTTCTTGCGGATACCCCACCCGAGTGTGCCGGTGCAAATTTGAACCCCGTCAATGTTTTACTTTGGCGGTAATCGAAGATTTTTGGTCAAATTATGACGTCACTTTTGCACCAAAAAGTTGTAATTCCCAAGGTTTTGCGAATTTTGCATGACTCCACACAGGAAAGTTGTTCAGGATGCTCAACTTGGTCGATTTGCACCGTCAAAACGGGATTTCCAGAGTTGACTATTAGAAAAACAAGATGGCCGCTCTTCCCTTTTCCCTGCCCGGGGAATAAAATTTTTAATTTTCGAGCTCCCGAAAAGCCGAATTAGCGTGATTACTTCTTGCGGATACCCCACTCGAGTGTGCCGGTGCAAATTTAAACCCCGTCAATGTTTTACTTTGGCGGTAATCGACGATTTTTGGTCAAATTATGACGTCACTTTTGCACCAAAAAGTTGTAATTCCCAAGGTTTTGCGAATTTTGCATGACTCCACACAGGAAAGTTGTTCAGGATGCTCAACTTGGTCGTTTTGCACCGTCAAAACGCGATTTCCAGAGTTGACTATTAGAAAAACAAGATGGCCGCTCTTCCCGTTTCCCTGCCCGGGGAATAAACTTTTTAATTTTCGAGCTCCCGAAAAGCCGAATTAGCGTGATTACTTCTTGCGGATACCCCACTCGAGTGTGCCGGTGCAAATTTGAACCCCGTCAATGTTTTACTTTGGCGGTAATCGAAGATTTTTGGTCAAATTATGACGTCACTTTTGCACCAAAAGTTGTAATTCCCAAGGTTTTGCGAATTTTGCATGACTCCACACAGGAAAGTTGTTCAGGATGCTCAACTTGGTCGATTTGCACCGTCAAAACGGGATTTCCAGAGTTGACTATTAGAAAAACAAGATGGCCGCTCTTCCCTTTTCCCTGCCCGGGGAATAAAATTTTTAATTTTCGAGCTCCCGAAAAGCCGAATTAGCGTGATTACTTCTTGCGGATACCCCACTCGAGTGTGCCGGTGCAAATTTAAACCCCGTCAATGTTTTACTTTGGCGGTAATCGACGATTTTTGGTCAAATTATGACGTCACTTTTGCACCAAAAAGTTGTAATTCCCAAGATTTTGCGAATTTTGCATGACTCCACACAGGAAAGTTGTTCAGGATGCTCAACTTGGTCGTTTTGCACCGTCAAAACGCGATTTCCAGAGTTGACTATTAGAAAAACAAGATGGCCGCTCTTCCCGTTTCCCTGCCCGGGGAATAAACTTTTTAATTTTCGAGCTCCCGAAAAGCCGAATTAGCGTGATTACTTCTTGCGGATACCCCACTCGAGTGTGCCGGTGCAAATTTGAACCCCGTCAATGTTTTACTTTGGCGGTAATCGAAGATTTTTGGTCAAATTATGACGTCACTTTTGCACCAAAAGTTGTAATTCCCAAGGTTTTGCGAATTTTGCATGACTCCACACAGGAAAGTTGTTCAGGATGCTCAACTTGGTCGATTTGCACCGTCAAAACGGGATTTCCAGAGTTGACTTTTAGAAAAACAAGATGGCCGCTCTTCCCTTTTCCCTGCCCGGGGAATAAACTTTTTAATTTTCGAGGCACCCCGAAAAGCCGAATTAGCGTGATTACTTCTTGCGGATACCCCACTCGAATGTGCCGGTGCAAATTTGAACCCCGTCAATGTTTTACTTTGGCGGTAATCGACGATTTTTGGTCAAATTATGACGTCACTTTTGCACCAAAAAGTTGTAATTCCCAAGGTTTTGCGAATTTTGCATGACTCCACACAGGAAAGTTGTTCAGGATGCTCAACTTGGTCGATTTGCACCGTCAAAACGCGATTTCCAGAGTTGACTATTAGAAAAACAAGATGGCCGCTCTTCCCTTTTCCCTGCCCGGGGAATAACCTTTTTAATTTTCGTGGCACCCCGAAAAACCGAATTAGCGTGATTACTTCTTGCGGATACCCCACTCGAGTGTGCCGGTGCAAATTTGAACCCCGTCAATGTTTTACTTTGGCGGTAATCGAAGATTTTTGGTCAAATTATGACGTCACTTTTGCACCAAAAAGTTGTAATTCCCAAGGTTTTGCGAATTTTGCATGACTCCACACAGGAAAGTTGTTCAGGATGCTCAACTTGGTCGATTTGCACCGTCAAAACGGGATTTCCAGAGTTGACTATTAGAAAAACAAGATGGCCGCTCTTCCCTTTTCCCTGCCCGGGGAATAAAATTTTTAATTTTCGAGCTCCCGAAAAGCCGAATTAGCGTGATTACTTCTTGCGGATACCCCACTCGAGTGTGCCGGTGCAAATTTGAACCCCGTCAATGTTTTACTTTGGCGGTAATCGACGATTTTTGGTCAAATTATGACGTCACTTTTGCACCAAAAAGTTGTAATTCCCAAGATTTTGCGAATTTTGCATGACTCCACACAGGAAAGTTGTTCAGGATGCTCAACTTGGTCGTTTTGCACCGTCAAAACGCGATTTCCAGAGTTGACTATTAGAAAAACAAGATGGCCGCTCTTCCCGTTTCCCTGCCCGGGGAATAAACTTTTTAATTTTCGAGCTCCCGAAAAGCCGAATTAGCGTGATTACTTCTTGCGGATACCCCACTCGAGTGTGCCGGTGCAAATTTGAACCCCGTCAATGTTTTACTTTGGCGGTAATCGACGATTTTTGGTCAAATTATGACGTCACTTTTGCACCAAAAAGTTGTAATTCCCAAGATTTTGCGAATTTTGCATGACTCCACACAGGAAAGTTGTTCAGGATGCTCAACTTGGTCGTTTTGCACCGTCAAAACGCGATTTCCAGAGTTGACTATTAGAAAAACAAGATGGCCGCTCTTCCCGTTTCCCTGCCCGGGGAATAAACTTTTTAATTTTCGAGCTCCCGAAAAGCCGAATTAGCGTGATTACTTCTTGCGGATACCCCACTCGAGTGTGCCGGTGCAAATTTGAACCCCGTCAATGTTTTACTTTGGCGGTAATCGAAGATTTTTGGTCAAATTATGACGTCACTTTTGCACCAAAAGTTGTAATTCCCAAGGTTTTGCGAATGTTGCATGACTCCACACAGGAAAGTTGTTCAGGATGCTCAACTTGGTCGATTTGCACCGTCAAAACGGGATTTCCAGAGTTGACTATTAGAAAAACAAGATGGCCGCTCTTCCCTTTTCCCTGCCCGGGGAATAAAATTTTTAATTTTCGAGCTCCCGAAAAGCCGAATTAGCGTGATTACTTCTTGCGGATACCCCACTCGAGTGTGCCGGTGCAAATTTGAACCCCGTCAATGTTTTACTTTGGCGGTAATCGACGATTTTTGGTCAAATTATGACGTCACTTTTGCACCAAAAAGTTGTAATTCCCAAGATTTTGCGAATTTTGCATGACTCCACACAGGAAAGTTGTTCAGGATGCTCAACTTGGTCGTTTTGCACCGTCAAAACGCGATTTCCAGAGTTGACTATTAGAAAAACAAGATGGCCGCTCTTCCCGTTTCCCTGCCCGGGGAATGAACTTTTTAATTTTCGAGCTCCCGAAAAGCCGAATTAGCGTGATTACTTCTTGCGGATACCCCACTCGAGTGTGCCGGTGCAAATTTGAACCCCGTCAATGTTTTACTTTGGCGGTAATCGACGATTTTTGGTCAAATTATGACGTCACTTTTGCACCAAAAAGTTGTAATTCCCAAGATTTTGCGAATTTTGCATGACTCCACACAGGAAAGTTGTTCAGGATGCTCAACTTGGTCGTTTTGCACCGTCAAAACGCGATTTCCAGAGTTGACTATTAGAAAAACAAGATGGCCGCTCTTCCCGTTTCCCTGCCCGGGGAATAAACTTTTTAATTTTCGAGCTCCCGAAAAGCCGAATTAGCGTGATTACTTCTTGCGGATACCCCACTCGAGTGTGCCGGTGCAAATTTGAACCCCGTCAATGTTTTACTTTGGCGGTAATCGAAGATTTTTGGTCAAATTATGACGTCACTTTTGCTTCAAAAGTTGTAATTCCCAAGGTTTTGCGAATTTTGCATGACTCCACACAGGAAAGTTGTTCAGGATGCTCAACTTGGTCGATTTGCACCGTCAAAACGGGATTTCCAGAGTTGACTTTTAGAAAAACAAGATGGCCGCTCTTCCCTTTTCCCTGCCCGGGGAATAAACTTTTTAATTTTCGAGGCACCCCGAAAAGCCGAATTAGCGTGATTACTTCTTGCGGATACCCCACTCGAATGTGCCGGTGCAAATTTGAACCCCGTCAATGTTTTACTTTGGCGGTAATCGACGATTTTTGGTCAAATTATGACGTCACTTTTGCACCAAAAAGTTGTAATTCCCAAGGTTTTGCGAATTTTGCATGACTCCACACAGGAAAGTTGTTCAGGATGCTCAACTTGGTCGATTTGCACCGTCAAAACGCGATTTCCAGAGTTGACTATTAGAAAAACAAGATGGCCGCTCTTCCCTTTTCCCTGCCCGGGGAATAACCTTTTTAATTTTCGTGGCACCCCGAAAAACCGAATTAGCGTGATTACTTCTTGCGGTTACCCCACTCGAGTGTGCCGGTGCAAATTTGAACCCCGTCAATGTTTTACTTTGGCGGTAATCGAAGATTTTTGGTCAAATTATGACGTCACTTTTGCACCAAAAAGTTGTAATTCCCAAGGTTTTGCGAATTTTGCATGACTCCACACAGGAAAGTTGTTCAGGATGCTCAACTTGGTCGATTTGCACCGTCAAAACGGGATTTCCAGAGTTGACTATTAGAAAAACAAGATGGCCGCTCTTCCCTTTTCCCTGCTCGGGGAATAAAATTTTTAATTTTCGAGCTCCCGAAAAGCCGAATTAGCGTGATTACTTCTTGCGGATACCCCACTCGAGTGTGCCGGTGCAAATTTGAACCCCGTCAATGTTTTACTTTGGCGGTAATCGACGATTTTTGGTCAAATTATGACGTCACTTTTGCACCAAAAAGTTGTAATTCCCAAGATTTTGCGAATTTTGCATGACTCCACACAGGGAAGTTGTTCAGGATGCTCAACTTGGTCGTTTTGCACCGTCAAAACGCGATTTCCAGTGTTGACTATTAGAAAAACAAGATGGCCGCTCTTCCCGTTTCCCTGCCCGGGGAATAAACTTTTTAATTTTCGAGCTCCCGAAAAGCCGAATTAGCGTGATTACTTCTTGCGGATACCCCACTCGAGTGTGCCGGTGCAAATTTGAACCCCGTCAATGTTTTACTTTGGCGGTAATCGAAGATTTTTGGTCAAATTATGACGTCACTTTTGCACCAAAAGTTGTAATTCCCAAGGTTTTGCGAATTTTGCATGACTCCACACAGGAAAGTTGTTCAGGATGCTCAACTTGGTCGATTTGCACCGTCAAAACGGGATTTCCAGAGTTGACTTTTAGAAAAACAAGATGGCCGCTCTTCCCTTTTCCCTGCCCGGGGAATAAACTTTTTAATTTTCGAGGCACCCCGAAAAGCCGAATTAGCGTGATTACTTCTTGCGGATACCCCACTCGAATGTGCCGGTGCAAATTTGAACCCCGTCAATGTTTTACTTTGGCGGTAATCGACGATTTTTGGTCAAATTATGACGTCACTTTTGCACCAAAAAGTTGTAATTCCCAAGGTTTTGCGAATTTTGCATGACTCCACACAGGAAAGTTGTTCAGGATGCTCAACTTGGTCGATTTGCACCGTCAAAACGCGATTTCCAGAGTTGACTATTAGAAAAACAAGATGGCCGCTCTTCCCTTTTCCCTGCCCGGGGAATAACCTTTTTAATTTTCGTGGCACCCCGAAAAACCGAATTAGCGTGATTACTTCTTGCGGTTACCCCACTCGAGTGTGCCGGTGCAAATTTGAACCCCGTCAATGTTTTACTTTGGCGGTAATCGAAGATTTTTGGTCAAATTATGACGTCACTTTTGCACCAAAAAGTTGTAATTCCCAAGGTTTTGCGAATTTTGCATGACTCCACACAGGAAAGTTGTTCAGGATGCTCAACTTGGTCGATTTGCACCGTCAAAACGGGATTTCCAGAGTTGACTATTAGAAAAACAAGATGGCCGCTCTTCCCTTTTCCCTGCTCGGGGAATAAAATTTTTAATTTTCGAGCTCCCGAAAAGCCGAATTAGCGTGATTACTTCTTGCGGATACCCCACTCGAGTGTGCCGGTGCAAATTTGAACCCCGTCAATGTTTTACTTTGGCGGTAATCGACGATTTTTGGTCAAATTATGACGTCACTTTTGCACCAAAAAGTTGTAATTCCCAAGATTTTGCGAATTTTGCATGACTCCACACAGGGAAGTTGTTCAGGATGCTCAACTTGGTCGTTTTGCACCGTCAAAACGCGATTTCCAGTGTTGACTATTAGAAAAACAAGATGGCCGCTCTTCCCGTTTCCCTGCCCGGGGAATAAACTTTTTAATTTTCGAGCTCCCGAAAAGCCGAATTAGCGTGATTACTTCTTGCGGATACCCCACTCGAGTGTTCCGGTGCAAATTTGAACCCCGTCAATGTTTTACTTTGGCGGTAATCGACGATTTTTGGTCAAATTATGACGTCACTTTTGCACCAAAAGTTGTAATTCCCAAGGTTTTGCGAATTTTGCATGACTCCACACAGGAAAGTTGTTCAGGATGCTCAACTTGGTCGATTTGCACCGTCAAAACGGGATTTCCAGAGTTGACTTTTAGAAAAACAAGATGGCCGCTCTTCCCTTTTCCCTGCCCGGGGAATAAACTTTTTAATTTTCGAGGCACCCCGAAAAGCCGAATTAGCGTGATTACTTCTTGCGGATACCCCACTCGAGTGTGCCGGTGCAAATTTGAACCCCGTCAATGTTTTACTTTGGCGGTAATCGACGATTTTTGGTCAAATTATGACGTCACTTTTGCACCAAAAAGTTGTAATTCCCAAGGTTTTGCGAATTTTGCATGACTCCACACAGGAAAGTTGTTCAGGATGCTCAACTTGGTCGATTTGCACCGTCAAAACGCGATTTCCAGAGTTGACTATTAGAAAAACAAGATGGCCGCTCTTCCCTTTTCCCTGCCCGGGGAATAACCTTTTTAATTTTCGTGGCACCCCGAAAAACCGAATTAGCGTGATTACTTCTTGCGGATACCCCACCCGAGTGTGCCGGTGCAAATTTGAACCCCGTCAATGTTTTACTTTGGCGGTAATCGAAGATTTTTGGTCAAATTATGACGTCACTTTTGCACCAAAAAGTTGTAATTCCCAAGGTTTTGCGAATTTTGCATGACTCCACACAGGAAAGTTGTTCAGGATGCTCAACTTGGTCGATTTGCACCGTCAAAACGGGATTTCCAGAGTTGACTATTAGAAAAACAAGATGGCCGCTCTTCCCTTTTCCCTGCCCGGGGAATAAAATTTTTAATTTTCGAGCTCCCGAAAAGCCGAATTAGCGTGATTACTTCTTGCGGATACCCCACTCGAGTGTGCCGGTGCAAATTTAAACCCCGTCAATGTTTTACTTTGGCGGTAATCGACGATTTTTGGTCAACTTATGACGTCACTTTTGCACCAAAAAGTTGTAATTCCCAAGATTTTGCGAATTTTGCATGACTCCACACAGGAAAGTTGTTCAGGATGCTCAACTTGGTCGTTTTGCACCGTCAAAACGCGATTTCCAGAGTTGACTATTAGAAAAACAAGATGGCCGCTCTTCCCTTTTCCCTGCCCGGGGAATAACCTTTTTAATTTTCGAGCTCCCGAAAAGCCGAATTAGCGTGATTACTTCTTGCGGATACCCCACTCGAGTGTGCCGGTGCAAATTTGAACCCCGTCAATGTTTTACTTTGGCGGTAATCGACGATTTTTGGTCAAATTATGACGTCACTTTTGCACCAAAAGTTGTAATTCCCAAGGTTTTGCGAATTTTGCATGACTCCACACAGGAAAGTTGTTCAGGATGCTCAACTTGGTCGATTTGCACCGTCAAAACGCGATTTCCAGAGTTGACTATTAGAAAAACAAGATGGCCGCTCTTCCCTTTTCCCTGCCCGGGGAATAAACTTTTTAATTTTCGAGCTCCCGAAAAGCCGAATTAGCGTGATTACTTCTTGCGGATACCCCACTCGAGTGTGCCGGTGCAAATTTGAACGCCGTCAATGTTTTACTTTGGCGGTAATCGACGATTTTTGGTCAAATTATGACGTCACTTTTGCACCAAAAAGTTGTAATTCCCAAGGTTTTGCGAATTTTGCATAACTCCACACAGGAAAGTTGTTCAGGATGCTCAACTTGGTCGATTTGCACCGTCAAAACGCGATTTCCAGAGTTGACTATTAGAAAAACAAGATGGCCGCTCTTCCCGTTTCCCTGCCCGGGGAATAAACTTTTTAATTTTCGAGCTCCCGAAAAGCCGAATTAGCGTGATTACTTCTTGCGGATACCCCACTCGAGTGTGCCGGTGCAAATTTGAACCCCGTCAATGTTTTACTTTGGCGGTAATCGACGATTTTTGGTCAAATTATGACGTCACTTTTGCACCAAAAGTTGTAATTCCCAAGGTTTTGCGAATTTTGCATGACTCCACACAGGAAAGTTGTTCAGGATGCTCAACTTGGTCGATTTGCACCGTCAAAACGGGATTTCCAGAGTTGACTTTTAGAAAAACAAGATGGCCGCTCTTCCCTTTTCCCTGCCCGGGGAATAAACTTTTTAATTTTCGAGGCACCCCGAAAAGCCGAATTAGCGTGATTACTTCTTGCGGATACCCCACTCGAGTGTGCCGGTGCAAATTTGAACCCCGTCAATGTTTTACTTTGGCGGTAATCGACGATTTTTGGTCAAATTATGACGTCACTTTTGCACCAAAAAGTTGTAATTCCCAAGGTTTTGCGAATTTTGCATGACTCCACACAGGAAAGTTGTTCAGGATGCTCAACTTGGTCGATTTGCACCGTCAAAACGCGATTTCCAGAGTTGACTATTAGAAAAACAAGATGGCCGCTCTTCCCTTTTCCCTGCCCGGGGAATAACCTTTTTAATTTTCGTGGCACCCCGAAAAACCGAATTAGCGTGATTACTTCTTGCGGATACCCCACCCGAGTGTGCCGGTGCAAATTTGAACCCCGTCAATGTTTTACTTTGGCGGTAATCGAAGATTTTTGGTCAAATTATGACGTCACTTTTGCACCAAAAAGTTGTAATTCCCAAGGTTTTGCGAATTTTGCATGACTCCACACAGGAAAGTTGTTCAGGATGCTCAACTTGGTCGATTTGCACCGTCAAAACGGGATTTCCAGAGTTGACTATTAGAAAAACAAGATGGCCGCTCTTCCCTTTACCCTGCCCGGGGAATAAAATTTTTAATTTTCGAGCTCCCGAAAAGCCGAATTAGCGTGATTACTTCTTGCGGATACCCCACTCGAGTGTGCCGGTGCAAATTTAAACCCCGTCAATGTTTTACTTTGGCGGTAATCGACGATTTTTGGTCAAATTATGACGTCACTTTTGCACCAAAAAGTTGTAATTCCCAAGATTTTGCGAATTTTGCATGACTCCACACAGGAAAGTTGTTCAGGATGCTCAACTTGGTCGTTTTGCACCGTCAAAACGCGATTTCCAGAGTTGACTATTAGAAAAACAAGATGGCCGCTCTTCCCTTTTCCCTGCCCGGGGAATAACCTTTTTAATTTTCGAGCTCCCGAAAAGCCGAATTAGCGTGATTACTTCTTGCGGATACCCCACTCGAGTGTGCCGGTGCAAATTTGAACCCCGTCAATGTTTTACTTTGGCGGTAATCGACGATTTTTGGTCAAATTATGACGTCACTTTTGCACCAAAAGTTGTAATTCCCAAGGTTTTGCGAATTTTGCATGACTCCACACAGGAAAGTTGTTCAGGATGCTCAACTTGGTCGATTTGCACCGTCAAAACGCGATTTCCAGAGTTGACTATTAGAAAAACAAGATGGCCGCTCTTCCCTTTTCCCTGCCCGGGGAATAAACTTTTTAATTTTCGAGCTCCCGAAAAGCCGAATTAGCGTGATTACTTCTTGCGGATACCCCACTCGAGTGTGCCGGTGCAAATTTGAACGCCGTCAATGTTTTACTTTGGCGGTAATCGACGATTTTTGGTCAAATTATGACGTCACTTTTGCACCAAAAAGTTGTAATTCCCAAGGTTTTGCGAATTTTGCATAACTCCACACAGGAAAGTTGTTCAGGATGCTCAACTTGGTCGATTTGCACCGTCAAAACGCGATTTCCAGAGTTGACTATTAGAAAAACAAGATGGCCGCTCTTCCCGTTTCCCTGCCCGGGGAATAAACTTTTTAATTTTCGAGCTCCCGAAAAGCCGAATTAGCGTGATTACTTCTTGCGGATACCCCACTCGAGTGTGCCGGTGCAAATTTGAACCCCGTCAATGTTTTACTTTGGCGGTAATCGACGATTTTTGGTCAAATTATGACGTCACTTTTGCACCAAAAGTTGTAATTCCCAAGGTTTTGCGAATTTTGCATGACTCCACACAGGAAAGTTGTTCAGGATGCTCAACTTGGTCGATTTGCACCGTCAAAACGGGATTTCCAGAGTTGACTTTTAGAAAAACAAGATGGCCGCTCTTCCCTTTTCCCTGCCCGGGGAATAAACTTTTTAATTTTCGAGGCACCCCGAAAAGCCGAATTAGCGTGATTACTTCTTGCGGATACCCCACTCGAGTGTGCCGGTGCAAATTTGAACCCCGTCAATGTTTTACTTTGGCGGTAATCGACGATTTTTGGTCAAATTATGACGTCACTTTTGCACCAAAAAGTTGTAATTCCCAAGGTTTTGCGAATTTTGCATGACTCCACACAGGAAAGTTGTTCAGGATGCTCAACTTGGTCGATTTGCACCGTCAAAACGCGATTTCCAGAGTTGACTATTAGAAAAACAAGATGGCCGCTCTTCCCTTTTCCCTGCCCGGGGAATAACCTTTTTAATTTTCGTGGCACCCCGAAAAACCGAATTAGCGTGATTACTTCTTGCGGATACCCCACCCGAGTGTGCCGGTGCAAATTTGAACCCCGCCAATGTTTTACTTTGGCGGTAATCGAAGATTTTTGGTCAAATTATGACGTCACTTTTGCACCAAAAAGTTGTAATTCCCAAGGTTTTGCGAATTTTGCATGACTCCACACAGGAAAGTTGTTCAGGATGCTCAACTTGGTCGATTTGCACCGTCAAAACGGGATTTCCAGAGTTGACTATTAGAAAAACAAGATGGCCGCTCTTCCCTTTACCCTGCCCGGGGAATAAAATTTTTAATTTTCGAGCTCCCGAAAAGCCGAATTAGCGTGATTACTTCTTGCGGATACCCCACTCGAGTGTGCCGGTGCAAATTTAAACCCCGTCAATGTTTTACTTTGGCGGTAATCGACGATTTTTGGTCAAATTATGACGTCACTTTTGCACCAAAAAGTTGTAATTCCAAAGATTTTGCGAATTTTGCATGACTCCACACAGGAAAGTTGTTCAGGATGCTCAACTTGGTCGTTTTGCACCGTCAAAACGCGATTTCCAGAGTTGACTATTAGAAAAACAAGATGGCCGCTCTTCCCTTTTCCCTGCCCGGGGAATAACCTTTTTAATTTTCGAGCTCCCGAAAAGCCGAATTAGCGTGATTACTTCTTGCGGATACCCCACTCGAGTGTGCCGGTGCAAATTTGAACCCCGTCAATGTTTTACTTTGGCGGTAATCGACGATTTTTGGTCAAATTATGACGTCACTTTTGCACCAAAAGTTGTAATTCCCAAGGTTTTGCGAATTTTGCATGACTCCACACAGGAAAGTTGTTCAGGATGCTCAACTTGGTCGATTTGCACCGTCAAAACGCGATTTCCAGAGTTGACTATTAGAAAAACAAGATGGCCGCTCTTCCCTTTTCCCTGCCCGGGGAATAAAATTTTTAATTTTCGAGCTCCCGAAAAGCCGAATTAGCGTGATTACTTCTTGCGGATACCCCACTCGAGTGTGCCGGTGCAAATTTGAACGCCGTCAATGTTTTACTTTGGCGGTAATCGACGATTTTTGGTCAAATTATGACGTCACTTTTGCACCAAAAAGTTGTAATTCCCAAGGTTTTGCGAATTTTGCATAACTCCACACAGGAAAGTTGTTCAGGATGCTCAACTTGGTCGATTTGCACCGTCAAAACGCGATTTCCAGAGTTGACTATTAGAAAAACAAGATGGCCGCTCTTCCCTTTTCCCTGCCCGGGGAATAAACATTTTAATTTTCGAGCTCCCGAAAAGCCGAATTAGCGTGATTACTTTCTGCGGATACCCCACTCGAGTGTGCCGGTGCAAATTTGAACCCCGTCAATGTTTTACTTTGGCGGTAATCGACGATTTTTGGTCAAATTATGACGTCACTTTTGCACCAAAAAGTTGTAATTCCCAAGGTTTTGCGAATTTTGCATGACTCCACACAGGAAAGTTGTTCAGGATGCTCAACTTGGTCGATTTGCACCGTCAAAACGCGATTTCCAGAGTTGACTATTAGAAAAACAAGATGGCCGCTCTTCCCTTTTTCCTGCCCGGGGAATAACCTTTTTAATTTTCGTGGCACCCCGAAAAACCGAATTAGCGTGATTACTTCTTGCGGATACCACCCGAGTGTGCCGGTGCAAATTTGAACCCCGTCAATGTTTTACTTTGGCGGTAATCGAAGATTTTTGGTCAAATTATGACGTCACTTTTGCACCAAAAAGTTGTAATTCCCAAGGTTTTGCGAATTTTGCATGACTCTACACAGGAAAGTTGTTCAGGATGCTCAACTTGGTCGATTTGCACCGTCAAAACGCGATTTCCAGAGTTGACTATTAAAAAACAAGATGGCCGCTCTTCCCTTTTTCCTGCCCGGGGAATAACCTTTTTAATTTTCGTGGCACCCCGAAAAACCGAGTTAGCGTGATTACTTCTTGCGGATACCCCACCCGAGTGTGCCGGTGCAAATTTGAACCCCGTCAATGTTTTACTTTGGCGGTAATCGAAGATTTTTGGTCAAATTATGACGTCACTTTTGCACCAAAAAGTTGTAATTCCCAAGGTTTTGCGAATTTTGCATGACTCCACACAGGAAAGTTGTTCAGGATGCTCAACTTGGTCGATTTGCACCGTCAAAACGGGATTTCCAGAGTTGACTATTAGAAAAACAAGATGGCCGCTCTTCCCTTTACCCTGCCCGGGGAATAAAATTTTTAATTTTCGAGCTCCCGAAAAGCCGAATTAGCGTGATTACTTCTTGCGGATACCCCACTCGAGTGTGCCGGTGCAAATTTAAACCCCGTCAATGTTTTACTTTGGCGGTAATCGACGATTTTTGGTCAAATTATGACGTCACTTTTGCACCAAAAAGTTGTAATTCCCAAGATTTTGCGAATTTTGCATGACTCCACACAGGAAAGTTGTTCAGGATGCTCAACTTGGTCGATTTGCACCGTCAAAACGCGATTTCCAGAATTGACTATTAGAAAAACAAGATGGCCGCTCTTCTCTTTTCCCTGCCCGGGGAATATACTTTTTAATTTTCGAGGCACCCCGAAAAGCCGAATTAGCGTGATTACTTCTTGCGGATACCCCACTCGAGTGTGCCGGTGCAAATTTGAACCCCGTCAATGTTTTACTTTGGCGGTAATCGACGATTTTTGGTCAAATTATGACGTCACTTCTGCACCAAAAAGTTGTAATTCCCAAGGTTTTGCGAATTTTGCATGACTCCACACAGGAAAGTTGTTCAGGATGCTCAACTTGGTCAATTTGCACCGTCAAAACGCGATTTCCAGAGTTGACTATTAGAAAAACAAGATGGCCGCTCTTCCCTTTTTCCTGCCCGGGGAATAACCTATATAATTTTCGTGGCACCCCGAAAAACCGAATTAGCGTGATTACTTCTTGCGGATACCCCACCCGAGTGTGCCGGTGCAAATTTGAACCCCGTCAATGTTTTACTTTGGCGGTAATCGAAGATTTTTGGTCAAATTATGACGTCACTTTTGCACCAAAAAGTTGTAATTCCCAAGGTTTTGCGAATTTTGCATGACTCCACACAGGAAAGTTGTTCAGGATGCTCAACTTGGTCGATTTGCACCGTCAAAACGCGATTTCCAGAGTTGACTATTAGAAAAACAAGATGGCCGCTCTTCCCTTTTTCCTGCCCGGGGAATAAACTGTTTAATTTTCGAGCTCCTGAAAAGCCGAATTAGCGTGATTACTTCTTGCGGATACCCCACTCGAGTGTGCCGGTGCAAATTTGAACCCCGTCAATGTTTTACTTTGGCGGTAATCGACGATTTTTGGTCAACTTATGACGTCACTTTTGCACCAAAAAGTTGTAATTCCCAAGGTTTTGCGAATTTTGCATGACTCCACACAGGAAAGTTGTTCAGGATGCTCAACTTGGTCGATTTGCACCGTCAAAACGCGATTTCCAGAGTTGACTATTAAAAAACAAGATGGCCGCTCTTCCCTTTTTCCTGCCCGGGGAATAACCTTTTTAATTTTCGTGGCACCCCGAAAAACCGAGTTAGCGTGATTACTTCTTGCGGATACCCCACCCGAGTGTGCCGGTGCAAATTTGAACCCCGTCAATGTTTTACTTTGGCGGTAATCGAAGATTTTTGGTCAAATTATGACGTCACTTTTGCACCAAAAAGTTGTAATTCCCAAGGTTTTGCGAATTTTGCATGACTCCACACAGGAAAGTTGTTCAGGATGCTCAACTTGGTCGATTTGCACCGTCAAAACGGGATTTCCAGAGTTGACTATTAGAAAAACAAGATGGCCGCTCTTCCCTTTTCCCTGCCCGGGGAATAACCTTTTTAATTTTCGTGGCACCCCGAAAAACCGAATTAGCGTGATTACTTCTTGCGGATACCCCACCCGAGTGTGCCGGTGCAAATTTGAACCCCGTCAATGTTTTACTTTGGCGGTAATCGAAGATTTTTGGTCAAATTATGACGTCACTTTTGCACCAAAAAGTTGTAATTCCCAAGGTTTTGCGAATTTTGCATGACTCCACACAGGAAAGTTGTTCAGGATGCTCAACTTGGTCGATTTGCACCGTCAAAACGGGATTTCCAGAGTTGACTATTAGAAAAACAAGATGGCCGCTCTTCTCTTTTCCCTGCCCGGGGAATAAACTTTTTAATTTTCTAGCTCCCGAAAAGCCGAATTAGCGTGATTACTTCTTGCGGATACCCCACTCGAGTGTGCCGGTGCAAATTTGAACCCCGTCAATGTTTTACTTTGGCGGTAATCGACGATTTTTGGTCAAATTATGACGTCATTTCTGCACCAAAAAGTTGTAATTCCCAAGGTTTTGCGAATTTTGCATGACTCCACACAGGAAAGTTGTTCAGGATGCTCAACTTGGTCGATTTGCACCGTCAAAACGCGATTTCCAGAGTTGACTATTAGAAAAACAAGATGGCCGCTCTTCCCTTTTTCCTGCCCGGGGAATAACCTTTTTAATTTTCGTGGCACCCCGAAAAACCGAATTAGCGTGATTACTTCTTGCGGATACCCCACCCGAGTGTGCCGGTGCAAATTTGAACCCCGTCAATGTTTTACTTTGGCGGTAATCGAAGATTTTTGGTCAAATTATGACGTCACTTTTGCACCAAAAAGTTGTAATTCCCAAGGTTTTGCGAATTTTGCATGACTCCACACAGGAAAGTTGTTCAGGATGCTCAACTTGGTCGATTTGCACCGTCAAAACGCGATTTCCAGAGTTGACTATTAGAAAAACAAGATGGCCGCTCTTCCCTTTTCCCTGCCCGGGGAATAAACTGTTTAATTTTCGAGCTCCTGAAAAGCCGAATTAGCGTGATTACTTCTTGCGGATACCCCACTCGAGTGTGCCGGTGCAAATTTGAACCCCGTCAATGTTTTACTTTGGCGGTAATCGACGATTTTTGGTCAACTTATGACGTCACTTTTGCACCAAAAAGTTGTAATTCCCAAGGTTTTGCGAATTTTGCATGACTCTACACAGGAAAGTTGTTCAGGATGCTCAACTTGGTCGATTTGCACCGTCAAAACGCGATTTCCAGAGTTGACTATTAAAAAACAAGATGGCCGCTCTTCCCTTTTTCCTGCCCGGGGAATAACCTTTTTAATTTTCGTGGCACCCCGAAAAACCGAGTTAGCGTGATTACTTCTTGCGGATACCCCACCCGAGTGTGCCGGTGCAAATTTGAACCCCGTCAATGTTTTACTTTGGCGGTAATCGAAGATTGTTGGTCAAATTATGACGTCACTTTTGCACCAAAAAGTTGTAATTCCCAAGGTTTTGCGAATTTTGCATGACTCCACACAGGAAAGTTGTTCAGGATGCTCAACTTGGTCGATTTGCACCGTCAAAACGGGATTTCCAGAGTTGACTATTAGAAAAACAAGATGGCCGCTCTTCCCTTTTCCCTGCCCGGGGAATAACCTTTTTAATTTTCGTGGCACCCCGAAAAACCGAATTAGCGTGATTACTTCTTGCGGATACCCCACTCGAGTGTGCCGGTGCAAATTTGAACCCCGTCAATGTTTTACTTTGGCGGTAATCGAAGATTTTTGGTCAAATTATGACGTCACTTTTGCACCAAAAAGTTGTAATTCCCAAGGTTTTGCGAATTTTGCATGACTCCACACAGGAAAGTTGTTCAGGATGCTCAACTTGGTCGATTTGCACCGTCAAAACGGGATTTCCAGAGTTGACTATTAGAAAAACAAGATGGCCGCTCTTCTCTTTTCCCTGCCCGGGGAATAAACTTTTTAATTTTCTAGCTCCCGAAAAGCCGAATTAGCGTGATTACTTCTTGCGGATACCCCACTCGAGTGTGCCGGTGCAAATTTGAACCCCGTCAATGTTTTACTTTGGCGGTAATCGACGATTTTTGGTCAAATTATGACGTCACTTCTGCACCAAAAAGTTGTAATTCCCAAGGTTTTGCGAATTTTGCATGACTCCACACAGGAAAGTTGTTCAGGATGCTCAACTTGGTCGATTTGCACCGTCAAAACGCGATTTCCAGAGTTGACTATTAGAAAAACAAGATGGCCGCTCTTCCCTTTTTCCTGCCCGGGGAATAACCTTTTTAATTTTCGTGGCACCCCGAAAAACCGAATTAGCGTGATTACTTCTTGCGGATACCCCACCCGAGTGTGCCGGTGCAAATTTGAACCCCGTCAATGTTTTACTTTGGCGGTAATCGAAGATTTTGGGTCAAATTATGACGTCACTTTTGCACCAAAAAGTTGTAATTCCCAAGGTTTTGCGAATTTTGCATGACTCCACACAGGAAAGTTGTTCAGGATGCTCAACTTGGTCGATTTGCACCGTCAAAACGCGATTTCCAGAGTTGACTATTAGAAAAACAAGATGGCCGCTCTTCCCTTTTCCCTGCCCGGGGAATAAACTGTTTAATTTTCGAGCTCCTGAAAAGCCGAATTAGCGTGATTACTTCTTGCGGATACCCCACTCGAGTGTGCCGGTGCAAATTTGAACCCCGTCAATGTTTTACTTTGGCGGTAATCGACGATTTTTGGTCAACTTATGACGTCACTTTTGCACCAAAAAGTTGTAATTCCCAAGGTTTTGCGAATTTTGCATGACTCTACACAGGAAAGTTGTTCAGGATGCTCAACTTGGTCGATTTGCACCGTCAAAACGCGATTTCCAGAGTTGACTATTAAAAAACAAGATGGCCGCTCTTCCCTTTTTCCTGCCCGGGGAATAACCTTTTTAATTTTCGTGGCACCCCGAAAAACCGAGTTAGCGTGATTACTTCTTGCGGATACCCCACTCGAGTGTGCCGGTGCAAATTTGAACCCCGTCAATGTTTTACTTTGGCGGTAATCGAAGATTTTTGGTCAAATTATGACGTCACTTTTGCACCAAAAAGTTGTAATTCCCAAGGTTTTGCGAATTTTGCATGACTCCACACAGGAAAGTTGTTCAGGATGCTCAACTTGGTCGATTTGCACCGTCAAAACGGGATTTCCATAGTTGACTATTAGAAAAACAAGATGGCCGCTCTTCCCTTTTCCCTGCCCGGGGAATAACCTTTTTAATTTTCGTGGCACCCCGAAAAACCGAATTAGCGTGATTACTTCTTGCGGATACCCCACCCGAGTGTGCCGGTGCAAATTTGAACCCCGTCAATGTTTTACTTTGGCGGTAATCGAAGATTTTTGGTCAAATTATGACGTCACTTTTGCACCAAAAAGTTGTAATTCCCAAGGTTTTGCGAATTTTGCATGACTCCACACAGGAAAGTTGTTCAGGATGCTCAACTTGGTCGATTTGCACCGTCAAAACGGGATTTCCAGAGTTGACTATTAGAAAAACAAGATGGCCGCTCTTCCCTTTTCCCTGCCCGGGGAATAAACTTTTTAATTTTCGAGCTCCCGAAAAGCCGAATTAGCGTGATTACTTCTTGCGGATACCCCACTCGAGTGTGCCGGTGCAAATTTGAACCCCGTCAATGTTTTACTTTGGCGGTAATCGACGATTTTTGGTCAAATTATGACGTCACTTTTGCACCAAAAAGTTGTAATTCCCAAGGTTTTGCGAATTTTGCATAACTCCACACAGGAAAGTTGTTCAGGATGCTCAACTTGGTCGATTTGCACCGTCAAAACGCGATGTCCAGTGTTGACTATTAGAAAAACAAGATGGCCGCTCTTCCCTTTTCCCTGCCCGGGGAATAAACTTTTTAATTTTCGAGCTCCCGAAAAGCCGAATTAGCGTGATTACTTCTTGCGGATACCCCACTCGAGTGTGCCGGTGCAAATTTGAACCCCGTCAATGTTTTACTTTGGCGGTAATCGACGATTTTTGGTCAAATTATGACGTCACTTTTGCACCAAAAAGTTGTAATTCCCAAGGTTTTGCGAATTTTGCATGACTCCACACAGGAAAGTTGTTCAGGATGCTCAACTTGGTCGATTTGCACCGTCAAAACGCGATTTCCAGAGTTGACTATTAGAAAAACAAGATGGCCGCTCTTCTCTTTTCCCTGCCCGGGGAATAAACTTTTTAATTTTCTAGCTCCCGAAAAGCCGAATTAGCGTGATTACTTCTTGCGGATACCCCACTCGAGTGTGCCGGTGCAAATTTGAACCCCGTCAATGTTTTACTTTGGCGGTAATCGAAGTTTTTTGGTCAAATTATGACCTCACTTTTGCACCAAAAAGTTGTAACTCCCAAGGTTTTGCGAACTTTGCATGACTCCACACAGGAAAGTTGTTCAGGATGCTCAACTTGGTCGATTTGCACCGTCAAAACGCGATTTCCAGAGTTGACTATTAGAAAAACAAGATGGCCGCTCTTCCCTTTTCCCTGCCCGGGGAATAAACTTTTTAATTTTCGAGCTCCTGAAAAGCCGAATTAGCGTGATTACTTCTTGCGGATACCCCACTCGAGTGTGCCGGTGCAAATTTGAACCCCGTCAATGTTTTACTTTGGCGGTAATCGAAGTTTTTTGGTCAAATTATGACCTCACTTTTGCACCAAAAAGTTGTAACTCCCAAGGTTTTGCGAACTTTGCATGACTCCACACAGGAAAGTTGTTCAGGATGCTCAACTTGGTCGATTTGCACCGTCAAAACGCGATTTCCAGAGTTGACTATTAGAAAAACAAGATGGCCGCTCTTCCCTTTTCCCTGCCCGGGGAATAAACTTTTTAATTTTCGAGCTCCTGAAAAGCCGAATTAGCGTGATTACTTCTTGCGGATACCCCACTCGAGTGTGCCGGTGCAAATTTGAACCCCGTCAATGTTTTACTTTGGCGGTAATCGACGATTTTTGGTCAACTTATGACGTCACTTTTGCACCAAAAAGTTGTAATTCCCAAGGTTTTGCGAATTTTGCATGACTCTACACAGGAAAGTTGTTCAGGATGCTCAACTTGGTCGATTTGCACCGTCAAAACGCGATTTCCAGAGTTGACTATTAAAAAACAAGATGGCCGCTCTTCCCTTTTTCATGCCCGGGGAATAACCTTTTTAATTTTCGTGGCACCCCGAAAAACCGAGTTAGCGTGATTACTTCTTGCGGATACCCCACCCGAGTGTGCCGGTGCAAATTTGAACCCCGTCAATGTTTTACTTTGGCGGTAATCGAAGATTTTTGGTCAAATTATGACGTCACTTTTGCACCAAAAAGTTGTAATTCCCAAGGTTTTGCGAATTTTGCATGACTCCACACAGGAAAGTTGTTCAGGATGCTCAACTTGGTCGATTTGCACCGTCAAAACGCGATTTCCAGAATTGACTATTAGAAAAACAAGATGGCCGCTCTTCCCTTTTCCCTGCCCGGGGAATAAACTTTTTAATTTTCGAGGCACCCCGAAAAGCCGAATTAGCGTGATTACTTCTTGCGGATACCCCACTCGAGTGTGCCGGTGCAAATTTGAACCCCGTCAATGTTTTACTTTGGCGGTAATCGACGATTTTTGGTCTAATTATGACGTCACTTTTGCACCAAAAAGTTGTAATTCCCAAGGTTTTGCGAATTTTGCATGACTCCACACACGAAAGTTGTTCAGGATGCTCAACTTGGTCGATTTGCACCGTCAAAACGCGATTTCCAGAGTTGACTATTAGAAAAACAAGATGGCCGCTCTTCCCTTTTTCCTGCCCGGGGAATAACCTTTTTAATTTTCGTGGCACCCCGAAAAACCGAATTAGCGTGATTACTTCTTGCGGATACCCCACTCGAGTGTGCCGGTGCAAATTTGAACCCCGTCAATGTTTTACTTTGGCGGTAATCGAAGATTTTTGGTCAAATTATGACGTCACTTTTGCACCAAAAAGTTGTAATTCCCAAGGTTTTGCGAATTTTGCATGACTCCACACAGGAAAGTTGTTCAGGATGCTCAACTTGGTCGATTTGCACCGTCAAAACGCGATTTCCAGAGTTGACTATTAGAAAAACAAGATGGCCGCTCTTCCCTTTTCCCTGCCCGGGGAATAAACTGTTTAATTTTCGAGCTCCTGAAAAGCCGAATTAGCGTGATTACTTCTTGCGGATACCCCACTCGAGTGTGCCGGTGCAAATTTGAACCCCGTCAATGTTTTACTTTGGCGGTAATCGACGATTTTTGGTCAACTTATGACGTCACTTTTGCACCAAAAAGTTGTAATTCCCAAGGTTTTGCGAATTTTGCATGACTCTACACAGGAAAGTTGTTCAGGATGCTCAACTTGGTCGATTTGCACCGTCAAAACGCGATTTCCAGAGTTGACTATTAAAAAACAAGATGGCCGCTCTTCCCTTTTTCCTGCCCGGGGAATAACCTTTTTAATTTTCGTGGCACCCCGAAAAACCGAGTTAGCGTGATTACTTCTTGCGGATACCCCACCCGAGTGTGCCGGTGCAAATTTGAACCCCGTCAATGTTTTACTTTGGCGGTAATCGAAGATTTTTGGTCAAATTATGACGTCACTTTTGCACCAAAAAGTTGTAATTCCCAAGGTTTTGCGAATTTTGCATGACTCCACACAGGAAAGTTGTTCAGGATGCTCAACTTGGTCGATTTGCACCGTCAAAACGCGATTTCCAGAATTGACTATTAGAAAAACAAGATGGCCGCTCTTCCCTTTTCCCTGCCCGGGGAATAAACTTTTTAATTTTCGAGGCACCCCGAAAAGCCGAATTAGCGTGATTACTTCTTGCGGATACCCCACTCGAGTGTGCCGGTGCAAATTTGAACCCCGTCAATGTTTTACTTTGGCGGTAATCGACGATTTTTGGTCAAATTATGACGTCACTTTTGCACCAAAAAGTTGTAATTCCCAAGGTTTTGCGAATTTTGCATGACTCCACACACGAAAGTTGTTCAGGATGCTCAACTTGGTCGATTTGCACCGTCAAAACGCGATTTCCAGAGTTGACTATTAGCAAAACAAGATGGCCGCTCTTCCCTTTTTCCTGCCCGAGGAATAACCTTTTTAATTTTCGTGGCACCCCGAAAAACCGAATTAGCGTGATTACTTCTTGCGGATACCCCACCCGAGTGTGCCGGTGCAAATTTGAACCCCGTCAATGTTTTACTTTGGCGGTAATCGACGATTTTTGGTCAAATTATGACGTCACTTTTGCACCAAAAAGTTGTAGTTCCCAAGGTTTTGCGAATTTTGCATGACTCCACACAGGAAAGTTGTTCAGGATGCTCAACTTGGTCGATTTGCACCGTCAAAACGCGATTTCCAGAATTGACTATTAGAAAAACAAGACGGCCGCTCTTCCCTTTTCCCTGCCCGGGGAATAAACTTTTTAATTTTCGAGGCACCCCGAAAAGCCGAATTAGCGTGATTACTTCTTGCGGATACCCCACTCGAGTGTGCCGGTGCAAATTTGAACCCCGTCAATGTTTTACTTTGGCGGTAATCGACGATTTTTGGTCAAATTATGACGTCACTTTTGCACCAAAAAGTTGTAATTCCCAAGGTTTTGCGAATTTTGCATGACTCCACACACGAAAGTTGTTCAGGATGCTCAACTTGGTCGATTTGCACCGTCAAAACGCGATTTCCAGAGTTGACTATTAGAAAAACAAGATGGCCGCTCTTCCCTTTTTCCTGCCCGGGGAATAACCTTTTTAATTTTCGTGGCACCCCGAAAAACCGAATTAGCGTGATTACTTCTTGCGGATACCCCACCCGAGTGTGCCGGTGCAAATTTGAACCCCGTCAATGTTTTACTTTGGCGGTAATCGAAGATTTTTGGTCAAATTATGACGTCACTTTTGCACCAAAAAGTTGTAATTCCCAAGGTTTTGCGAATTTTGCATGACTCCACACAGGAAAGTTGTTCAGGATGCTCAACTTGGTCGATTTGCACCGTCAAAACGCGATTTCCAGAGTTGACTATTAGAAAAACAAGATGGCCGCTCTTCCCTTTTCCCTGCCCGGGGAATAAACTGTTTAATTTTCGAGCTCCTGAAAAGCCGAATTAGCGTGATTACTTCTTGCGGATACCCCACTCGAGTGTGCCGGTGCAAATTTGAACCCCGTCAATGTTTTACTTTGGCGGTAATCGACGATTTTTGGTCAACTTATGACGTCACTTTTGTACCAAAAAGTTGTAATTCCCAAGGTTTTGCGAATTTTGCATGACTCTACACAGGAAAGTTGTTCAGGATGCTCAACTTGGTCGATTTGCACCGTCAAAACGCGATTTCCAGAGTTGACTATTAGAAAACAAGATGGCCGCTCTTCCCTTTTTCCTGCCCGGGGAATAACCTTTTTAATTTTCGTGGCACCCCGAAAAACCGAGTTAGCGTGATTACTTCTTGCGGATACCCCACCCGAGTGTGCCGGTGCAAATTTGAACCCCGTCAATGTTTTACTTTGGCGGTAATCGAAGATTTTTGGTCAAATTATGACGTCACTTTTGCACCAAAAAGTTGTAATTCCCAAGGTTTTGCGAATTTTGCATGACTCCACACAGGAAAGTTGTTCAGGATGCTCAACTTGGTCGATTTGCACCGTCAAAACGCGATTTCCAGAATTGACTATTAGAAAAACAAGACGGCCGCTCTTCCCTTTTCCCTGCCCGGGGAATAAACTTTTTAATTTTCGAGGCACCCCGAAAAGCCGAATTAGCGTGATTACTTCTTGCGGATACCCCACTCGAGTGTGCCGGTGCAAATTTGAACCCCGTCAATGTTTTACTTTGGCGGTAATCGACGATTTTTGGTCAAATTATGACGTCACTTTTGCACCAAAAAGTTGTAATTCCCAAGGTTTTGCGAATTTTGCATGACTCCACACAGGAAAGTTGTTCAGGATGCTCAACTTGGTCGATTTGCACCGTCAAAACGCGATTTCCAGAGTTGACTATTAGAAAAACAAGATGGCCGCTCTTCCCTTTTCCCTGCCCGGGGAATAAACTTTTTAATTTTCGAGCTCCTGAAAAGCCGAATTAGCGTGATTACTTCTTGCGGATACCCCACTCGAGTGTGCCGGTGCAAATTTGAACCCCGTCAATGTTTTACTTTGGCGGTAATCGACGATTTTTGGTCAACTTATGACGTCACTTTTGCACCAAAAAGTTGTAATTCCCAAGGTTTTGCGAATTTTGCATGACTCTACACAGGAAAGTTGTTCAGGATGCTCAACTTGGTCGATTTGCACCGTCAAAACGCGATTTCCAGAGTTGACTATTAAAAAACAAGATGGCCGCTCTTCCCTTTTTCATGCCCGGGGAATAACCTTTTTAATTTTCGTGGCACCCCGAAAAACCGAGTTAGCGTGATTACTTCTTGCGGATACCCCACCCGAGTGTGCCGGTGCAAATTTGAACCCCGTCAATGTTTTACTTTGGCGGTAATCGAAGATTTTTGGTCAAATTATGACGTCACTTTTGCACCAAAAAGTTGTAATTCCCAAGGTTTTGCGAATTTTGCATGACTCCACACAGGAAAGTTGTTCAGGATGCTCAACTTGGTCGATTTGCACCGTCAAAACGCGATTTCCAGAATTGACTATTAGAAAAACAAGATGGCCGCTCTTCCCTTTTCCCTGCCCGGGGAATAAACTTTTTAATTTTCGAGGCACCCCGAAAAGCCGAATTAGCGTGATTACTTCTTGCGGATACCCCACTCGAGTGTGCCGGTGCAAATTTGAACCCCGTCAATGTTTTACTTTGGCGGTAATCGACGATTTTTGGTCAAATTATGACGTCACTTTTGCACCAAAAAGTTGTAATTCCCAAGGTTTTGCGAATTTTGCATGACTCCACACACGAAAGTTGTTCAGGATGCTCAACTTGGTCGATTTGCACCGTCAAAACGCGATTTCCAGAGTTGACTATTAGAAAAACAAGATGGCCGCTCTTCCCTTTTTCCTGCCCGGGGAATAACCTTTTTAATTTTCGTGGCACCCCGAAAAACCGAATTAGCGTGATTACTTCTTGCGGATACCCCACCCGAGTGTGCCGGTGCAAATTTGAACCCCGTCAATGTTTTACTTTGGCGGTAATCGAAGATTTTTGGTCAAATTATGACGTCACTTTTGCACCAAAAAGTTGTAATTCCCAAGGTTTTGCGAATTTTGCATGACTCCACACAGGAAAGTTGTTCAGGATGCTCAACTTGGTCGATTTGCACCGTCAAAACGCGATTTCCAGAGTTGACTATTAGAAAAACAAGATGGCCGCTCTTCCCTTTTCCCTGCCCGGGGAATAAACTGTTTAATTTTCGAGCTCCTGAAAAGCCGAATTAGCGTGATTACTTCTTGCGGATACCCCACTCGAGTGTGCCGGTGCAAATTTGAACCCCGTCAATGTTTTACTTTGGCGGTAATCGACGATTTTTGGTCAACTTATGACGTCACTTTTGCACCAAAAAGTTGTAATTCCCAAGGTTTTGCGAATTTTGCATGACTCTACACAGGAAAGTTGTTCAGGATGCTCAACTTGGTCGATTTGCACCGTCAAAACGCGATTTCCAGAATTGACTATTAGAAAAACAAGATGGCCGCTCTTCCCTTTTCCCTGCCCGGGGAATAAACTTTTTAATTTTCGAGGCACCCCGAAAAGCCGAATTAGCGTGATTACTTCTTGCGGATACCCCACTCGAGTGTGCCGGTGCAAATTTGAACCCCGTCAATGTTTTACTTTGGCGGTAATCGACGATTTTTGGTCAAATTATGACGTCACTTTTGCACCAAAAAGTTGTAACTCCCAAGGTTTTGCGAATTTTGCATGACTCCACACACGAAAGTTGTTCAGGATGCTCAACTTGGTCGATTTGCACCGTCAAAACGCGATTTCCAGAGTTGACTATTAGAAAAACAAGATGGCCGCTCTTCCCTTTTTCCTGCCCGGGGAATAACCTTTTTAATTTTCGTGGCACCCCGAAAAACCGAATTAGCGTGATTACTTCTTGCGGATACCCCACCCGAGTGTGCCGGTGCAAATTTGAACCCCGTCAATGTTTTACTTTGGCGGTAATCGACGATTTTTGGTCAAATTATGACGTCACTTTTGCACCAAAAAGTTGTAATTCCCAAGGTTTTGCGAATTTTGCATGACTCCACACAGGAAAGTTGTTCAGGATGCTCAACTTGGTCGATTTGCACCGTCAAAACGCGATTTCCAGAATTGACTATTAGAAAAACAAGATGGCCGCTCTTCCCTTTTCCCTGCCTGGGGAATAAACTTTTTAATTTTCGAGGCACCCCGAAAAGCCGAATTAGCGTGATTACTTCTTGCGGATACCCCACTCGAGTGTGCCGGTGCAAATTTGAACCCCGTCAATGTTTTACTTTGGCGGTAATCGACGATTTTTGGTCAAATTATGACGTCACTTTTGCACCAAAAAGTTGTAATTCCCAAGGTTTTGCGAATTTTGCATGACTCCACACACGAAAGTTGTTCAGGATGCTCAACTTGGTCGATTTGCACCGTCAAAACGCGATTTCCAGAGTTGACTATTAGAAAAACAAGATGGCCGCTCTTCCCTTTTTCCTGCCCGGGGAATAACCTTTTTAATTTTCGTGGCACCCCGAAAAACCGAATTAGCGTGATTACTTCTTGCGGATACCCCACCCGAGTGTGCCGGTGCAAATTTGAACCCCGTCAATGTTTTACTTTGGCGGTAATCGAAGATTTTTGGTCAAATTATGACGTCACTTTTGCACCAAAAAGTTGTAATTCCCAAGGTTTTGCGAATTTTGCAAGACTCCACACAGGAAAGTTGTTCAGGATGCTCAACTTGGTCGATTTGCACCGTCAAAACGCGATTTCCAGAGTTGACTATTAGAAAAACAAGATGGCCGCTCTTCCCTTTTCTCTGCCCGGGGAATAACATTTTTAATTTTCGAGCTCCCGAAAAGCCGAATTAGCGTTATACCTCTTGCGGATACCCCACTCGAGTGTGCCGGTGCAAATTTGAACCCCGTCAATGTTTTACTTTGGCGGTAATCGACGATTTTTGGTCAAATTATGACGTCACTTTTGCACCAAAAAGTTGTAATTCCCAAGGTTTTGCGAATTTTGCATGACTCCACACAGGAAAGTTGTTCAGGATGCTCAACTTGGTCGATTTGCACCGTCAAAACGCGATTTCCAGAGTTGACTATTAGAAAAACAAGATGGCCGCTCTTCCCTTTTCCCTGCCCGGGGAATAACCTTTTTAATTTTCGTGGCACCCCGAAAAACCGAATTAGCGTGATTACTTCTTGCGGATACCCCACCCGAGTGTGCCGGTGCAAATTTGAACCCCGTCAATGTTTTACTTTGGCGGTAATCGAAGATTTATGGTCAAATTATGACGTCACTTTTGCACCAAAAAGTTGTAATTCCCAAGGTTTTGCGAATTGTGCATGACTCCACACAGGAAAGTTGTTCAGGATGCTCAACTTGGTCGATTTGCACCGTCAAAACGCGATTTCCAGAGTTGACTATTAGAAAAACAAGATGGCCGCTCTTCACTTTTTCCTGCACGGGGAATGACCTTTTTAATTTTCGTGGCACCCCGAAAAACCGAATTAGCGTGATTACTTCTTGCGGATACCCCACCCGAGTGTGCCGGTGCAAATTTGAACCCCGTCAATGTTTTACTTTGGCGGTAATCGACGATTTTTGGTCAAATTATGACGTCACTTTTGCACCAAAAAGTTGTATTTCCCAATGTTTTTGCGAATTTTGTATGACTCCACACAGGAAAGTTGTTCAGGATGCTCAACTTGGTCGATTTGCAACGTCAAAACGCGATTTCCAGAGTTGACTATTAGAAAAACAAGATGGCCGCTCTTCCCTTTTTCCTGCCCGGGGAATAACCTTTTTAATTTTCGTGGCACCCGAAAAGCCGAACTAGCGTGATTACTTCTTGCGGAAACCCCACCCGAGTGTGCCGGTGCAAATTTGAACCACGCCAATGTTTTACTTTGGCGGTAATCGACGATTTTTGGTCAAATTATGACGTCACTTTTGCACCAAAACGTTGTAATTCCCAAGGTTTTGCGAATTTTGCATGACTCCACACAGGAAAGTTGTTCAGGATGCTCAACTTGGTCGATTTGCACCGTCAAAACGCGATTTCCAGAGTTGACTATTAGAAAAACAAGATGGCCGCTCTTCCCTTTTCCCTGCCCGGGAAATAAACTTTTTAATTTTCGAGCTCCCGAAAAGCCGAATTAGCGTGATTACTTCTTGCGGATACCCCACTCGAGTGTGCCGGTGCAAATTTGAACCCCGTCAATGTTTTAAAATTGAACCCCGTCAATGTTTTACTTTGGCGGTAATCGACGATTTTTGGTCAATATATGACGTCACTTTTGCTCCCGAAAAGCCGAATTAGCGTGATTACTTCTTGCGGATACCCCACTCGAGTGTGCCGGTGCAAATTTGAACCCCGTCAATGTTTTAAAATTGAACCCCGTCAATGTTTTACTTTGGCGGTAATCGACGATTTTTGGTCAATATATGACGTCACTTTTGCACCAAAAAGTTGTAATTCCCAAGGTTTTGCCAATTTTGCAGGACCCCACACAGGAAAGTTGTTAAGGATGCTCAACTTGGTCGATTTGCACCGTCAAAACGCGATTGCCAGAGTTGACTATTAGAAAAACAATATGGCCGCTCTTCCCTTTTTCCTGCCCGGGGAATAACCTTTTTAATTTTCGAGGCACCCCGAAAAGCCGAACTAGCGTGATTACTTCTTGCGGATACCCCACGCGAGTGTGCCGGTGCAAATTTGAACCCAGTCAATGTTTTACTTTGGCGGTAATCGACGATTTTTGGTCAAATTATGACGTCACTTTTGCACCAAAAAGTTGTAATTCCCAAGGTTTTGCGATTTTTGCATGACCCCACACAGGAAAGTTGTTCAGGATGCTCAACTTGGTCGATTTGCACCGTCAAAACGCGATTGCCAGAGTTGACTATTAGAAAAACAAGATGGCCGCTCTTCCCTTTTTCCTGCCCGGGGAATAACCTTTTTAATTTTCGAGGCACCCGAAAAGCCGAATTAGCGTGATTACTTCTTGCGGATACCCCACCCGAGTGTGCCGGTGCAAATTTGAAGCACGCCAATGTTTTACTTTGGCGGTAATCGAAGATTTTTGGTCAAATTATGACGTCACTTTTGCACCAAAACGTTGTAATTCCCAAGGTTTTGCGAATTTTGCATGACTCCACACAGGAAAGTTGTTCAGGATGCTCAACTTGGTCGATTTGCACCGTCAAAACGCGATTTCCAGAGTTGACTATTAGAAAAACAAGATGGCCGCTCTTCCCTTTTCCCTGCCCGGGAAATAAACTTTTTAATTTTCGAGCTCCCGAAAAGCCGAATTAGCGTGATTACTTCTTGTGGATACCCCACTCGAGTGTGCCGGTGCAAATTTGAACCCCGTCAATGTTTTAAATTTGAACCCCGTCAATGTTTTACTTTGGCGGTAATCGACGATTTTTGGTCAATATATGACGTCACTTTTGCACCAAAAAGTTGTAATTCCCAAGGTTTTGCGAATTATGCATGACCCCACACAGGAAAGTTTTTAAGGATGCTCAACTTGGTCGATTTGCACCGTCAAAACGCGATTGCCAGAGTTGACTATTAGAAAAACAAGATGGCCGCTCTTCCCTTTTTCCTGCCCGGGGAATAACCTTTTTAATTTTCGAGGCACCCCGAAAAGCCGAACTAGCGTGATTACTTCTTGCGGATACCCCACGCGAGTGTGCCGGTGCAAATTTGAACCCCGTCAATGTTTTACTTTGGCGGTAATCGACGATTTTTGGTCAAATTATGACGTCACTTTTGCACCAAAAAGTTGTAATTCCCAAGGTTTTGCGATTTTTGCATGACCCCACACAGGAAAGTTGTTCAGGATGCTCAACTTGGTCGATTTGCACCGTCAAAACGCGATTGCCAGAGTTGACTATTAGAAAAACAAGATGGCCGCTCTTCCCTTTTTCCTGCCCGGTAAATAACCTTTTTAATTTTCGAGGCACCCCGAAAAGCCGAACTAGCGTGATTACTTCTTGCGGATACCCCACGCGAGTGTGCCGGTGCAAATTTGAACCCCGTCAATGTTTTACTTTGGCGGTAATCGACGATTTTTGGTCAAATTATGACGTCACTTTTGCACCAAAAAGTTGTAATTCCCAAGGTTTTGCGAATTTTGCATGACCCCACACAGGAAAGTTGTTCAGGATGCTCAACTTGGTCGATTTGCACCGTCAAAACGCGATTTCCAGAGTTGACTATTAGAAAAACAAGATGGCCGCTCTTCACTTTTTCCTGCACGGGGAATGACCTTTTTAATTTTCGTGGCACCCCGAAAAACCGAATTAGCGTGATTACTTCTTGCGGATACCCCACCCGAGTGTGCCGGTGCAAATTTGAACCCCGTCAATGTTTTACTTTGGCGGTAATCGACGATTTTTGGTCAAATTATGACGTCACTTTTGCACCAAAAAGTTGTATTTCCCAATGTTTTTGCGAATTTTGTATGACTCCACACAGGAAAGTTGTTCAGGATGCTCAACTTGGTCGATTTGCAACGTCAAAACGCGATTTCCAGAGTTGACTATTAGAAAAACAAGATGGCCGCTCTTCCCTTTTTCCTGCCCGGGGAATAACCTTTTTAATTTTCGTGGCACCCGAAAAGCCGAACTAGCGTGATTACTTCTTGCGGAAACCCCACCCGAGTGTGCCGGTGCAAATTTGAACCACGCCAATGTTTTACTTTGGCGGTAATCGACGATTTTTGGTCAAATTATGACGTCACTTTTGCACCAAAACGTTGTAATTCCCAAGGTTTTGCGAATTTTGCATGACTCCACACAGGAAAGTTGTTCAGGATGCTCAACTTGGTCGATTTGCACCGTCAAAACGCGATTTCCAGAGTTGACTATTAGAAAAACAAGATGGCCGCTCTTCCCTTTTCCCTGCCCGGGAAATAAACTTTTTAATTTTCGAGCTCCCGAAAAGCCGAATTAGCGTGATTACTTCTTGCGGATACCCCACTCGAGTGTGCCGGTGCAAATTTGAACCCCGTCAATGTTTTAAAATTGAACCCCGTCAATGTTTTACTTTGGCGGTAATCGACGATTTTTGGTCAATATATGACGTCACTTTTGCTCCCGAAAAGCCGAATTAGCGTGATTACTTCTTGCGGATACCCCACTCGAGTGTGCCGGTGCAAATTTGAACCCCGTCAATGTTTTAAAATTGAACCCCGTCAATGTTTTACTTTGGCGGTAATCGACGATTTTTGGTCAATATATGACGTCACTTTTGCACCAAAAAGTTGTAATTCCCAAGGTTTTGCCAATTTTGCAGGACCCCACACAGGAAAGTTGTTAAGGATGCTCAACTTGGTCGATTTGCACCGTCAAAACGCGATTGCCAGAGTTGACTATTAGAAAAACAATATGGCCGCTCTTCCCTTTTTCCTGCCCGGGGAATAACCTTTTTAATTTTTGAGGCACCCCGAAAAGCCGAACTAGCGTGATTACTTCTTGCGGATACCCCACGCGAGTGTGCCGGTGCAAATTTGAAGCACGCCAATGTTTTACTTTGGCGGTAATCGACGATTTTTGGTCAAATTATGACGTCACTTTTGCACCAAAACGTTGTAATTCCCAAGGTTTTGCGAATTTTGCATGACTCCACACAGGAAAGTTGTTCAGGATGCTCAACTTGGTCGATTTGCACCGTCAAAACGCGATTTCCAGAGTTGACTATTAGAAAAACAAGATGGCCGCTCTTCCCGTCAATGTTTTAAATTTGAACCCCGTCAATGTTTTACTTTGGCGGTAATCGACGATTTTTGGTCAATATATGACGTCACTTTTGCACCAAAAAGTTGTAATTCCCAAGGTTTTGCGAATTTTGCATGACCCCACACAGGAAAGTTTTTAAGGATGCTCAACTTGGTCGATTTGCACCGTCAAAACGCGATTGCCAGAGTTGACTATTAGAAAAACAAGATGGCCGCTCTTCCCTTTTTCCTGCCCGGGGAATAACCTTTTTAATTTTCGAGGCACCCCGAAAAGCCGAACTAGCGTGATTACTTCTTGCGGATACCCCACGCGAGTGTGCCGGTGCAAATTTGAACCCCGTCAATGTTTTACTTTGGCGGTAATCGACGATTTTTGGTCAAATTATGACGTCACTTTTGCACCAAAAAGTTGTAATTCCCAAGGTTTTGCGATTTTTGCATGACCCCACACAGGAAAGTTGTTCAGGATGCTCAACTTGGTCGATTTGCACCGTCAAAACGCGATTGCCAGAGTTGACTATTAGAAAAACAAGATGGCCGCTCTTCCCTTTTTCCTGCCCGGTAAATAACCTTTTTAATTTTCGAGGCACCCCGAAAAGCCGAACTAGCGTGATTACTTCTTGCGGATACCCCACGCGAGTGTGCCGGTGCAAATTTGAACCCCGTCAATGTTTTACTTTGGCGGTAATCGACGATTTTTGGTCAAATTATGACGTCACTTTTGCACCAAAAAGTTGTAATTCCCAAGGTTTTGCGAATTTTGCATGACCCCACACAGGAAAGTTGTTCAGGATGCTCAACTTGGTCGATTTGCACCGTCAAAACGCGATTGCCAGAGTTGACTATTAGAAAAACAAGATGGCCGCTCTTCCCTTTTTCCTGCCCGGGGAATAACCTTTTTAATTTTCGAGGCACCCCGAAAAGCCGAATTAGCCTGATTACTTCTTGCGGATACCCCACCCGAGTGTGCCGGTGCAAATTTGAAGCACGCCAATGTTTTACTTTGGCAGTAATCGACGATTTTTGGTCAATATATGACGTCACTTTTGCACCAAAAAGTTGTAATTCCCAAGGTTTTGCGAATTTTGCATGACTCCACACAGGAAAGTTGTTCAGGATGCTCAACTTGGTCGATTTGCACCGTCAAAACGCGATTTCCAGAGTTGACTATTAGAAAAACAAGATGGCCGCTCTTCCCTTTTTCCTGCCCGGGGAATAACCTTTTTAATTTTCGTGGCACCCCGAAAAGCCGAACTAGCGTGATTAATTTTCCTGGCACCCCGAAAAGCCGAACTAGCGTGATTACTTCTTGCGGATACCCCACTCGAGTGTGCCGGTGCAAATTTGAACCCCGTCAATGTTTTACTTTGGCGGTAATCGACGATTTTTGGTCAAATTATGACGTCACTTTTGCACCAAAAAGTTGTAATTCCCAAGGTTTTGCGAATTTTGCATGACCCCACACAGGAAAGTTGTTCAGGATGCTCAACTTGGTCGATTTGCACCGTCAAAACGCGATTTCCAGAGTTGACTATTAGAAAAACAAGATGGCCGCTCTTCCCTTTTTCCTGCCCGGGGAATAACCTTTTTAATTTTCGAGGCACCCCGAAAAGCCGAATTAGCGTGATTACTTCTTGCGGATACCCCACCCGAGTGTGCCGGTGCAAATTTGAAGCACGCCAACGTTTACTTTGGCGGTAATCGACGATTTTTGGTCAATATATGACGTCACTTTTGCACCAAAAAGTTGTAAT
Source organism: Asterias amurensis (assembly GCF_032118995.1). Lineage (NCBI taxonomy): Eukaryota > Metazoa > Echinodermata > Asteroidea > Forcipulatida > Asteriidae > Asterias > Asterias amurensis. The sequence goes on from NC_092655.1 coordinate 10,508,264, forward strand.
TCCCAAGGTTTTGCGAATTTTGCATGACTCCACACAGGAAAGTTGTTCAGGATGCTCAACTTGGTCGATTTGCACCGTCAAAACGCGATTTCCAGAGTTGACTATTAGAAAAACAAGATGGCCGCTTTTCCCTTTTTTCCTACCCGGGGAATAACCTTTTTAATTTTCGTGGCACCCCGAAAAGCCGAACTAGCGTGATTACTTCTTGCGGAAACCCCACCCGAGTGTGCTGGTGCAAATTTGAACCACGCCAATGTTTTACTTTGGCGGTAATCGACGATTTTTGGTCAAATTATGACGTCACTTTTGCACCAAAAAGTTGTAATTCCCAAGGTTATGCGAATTTTGCATGACTCCACACAGGAAAGTTGTTCAGGATGCTCAACTTGGTCGATTTGCACCGTCAAAACGCGGTTTCCAGAGTTGACTATTAGAAAAACAAGATGGCCGCTCTTCCCTTTTCCCTGCCCGGGGAATAAACTTTTTAATTTTCGAGCTCCCGAAAAGCCGAATTAGCGTGATTACTTCTTGCGGATACCCCACTCGAGAGTGCCGGTGCAAATTTGAACCCCGTCAATGTTTTAAATTTGAGCCCCGTCAATGTTTTACTTTGGCGGTAATCGACGATTTTTGGTCAATATATGACGTCACTTTTGCACCAAAAAGTTGTAATTCCCAAGGTTTTGCGAATTTTGCATGACTCCACACAGGAAAGTTGTTCAGGATGCTCAACTTGGTCGATTTGCACCGTCAAAACGAGATTTCCAAGTTGACTATTAGAAATACAAGATGGCCGCTCTTCCCTTTTTCCTGCCCGGGGAATAACCTTTTTAATTTTCCTGGCACCCCGAAAAGCCGAACTAGCGTGATTACTTCTTGCGGATACCCCACCCGAGTGTGCCGGTGCAAATTTGAACCACGCCAATGTTTTACTTTGGCGGTAATCGAAGATATTTGGTCAATATATGACGTCACTTTTGCACAAAAGAGTTGTAATTCCCTAGGTTTTGCGAAATTTGCATGACTCCACACAGGAAATATGTTCAGGATGCTCAACTTGATCGATTCTCACCGTCAAAACGCGATTTACAGAGTTGACTATTAGTAAAACAAGATGGCCGCTCTTCCTTTTTCCCTGCCCGGGGAATAACCTTTTGAATTTTCGAGGCACCCCGAAAAGCCGAACTAGCGTGATTACTTCTTGCGGATACCCCACTCGAGTGTGCCGGTGCAAATTTGAACCACGCCAATGTTTTACTTTGGCGGTAATCGACGATTTTTGGTCAATATATGACGTCACTTTTGCACCAAAAAGTTGTAATTCCCAAGGTTTTGCGAATTTTGCATGACTCCACACAGGAAAGTTGTTCAGGATGCTCAACTTGGTCGATTTGCACCGTCAAAACGCGATTTCCAGAGTTGACTATTAGAAAAACAAGATGGCCGCTTTTCCCTTTTTTCCTACCCGGGGAATAAACTTTTTAATTTTCGAGCTCCCGAAAAGCCGAATTAGCGTGATTACTTCTTGCGGATACCCCACCCGAGTGTGCCGGTGCAAATTTGAACCCCGTCAATGTTTTACTTTGGCGGTAATCGACGATTTTTGGTCAGATTATGACGTAACTTTTGCACCAAAAAGTTGTAATTCCCAAGGTTTTGCGAATTTTGCATGACCCCACACAGGAAAGTTGTTCAGGATGCTCAACTTGGTCGAATTGCACCGTCAAAACGCGATTGCCAGAGTTGACTATTAGAAAAACAAGATGGCCGCTCTTCCCTTTTTCCTGCCCGGGGAATAACCTTTTTAATTTTCGAGGCACCCCGAAAAGCCGAATTAGCATGATTACTTCTTACGGATACCCCACCCGAGTGTGCCGGTGCAAATTTGAAGCACGCCAATGATTTACTTTGGCGGTAATCGACGATTTTTAGTCAATATATGACGTCACTTTTGCACCAAAAAGTTGTAATTCCCAAGGTTTTGCGAATTTTGCATGACTCCACACAGGAAATTTGTTCAGGATGCTCAACTTGGTCGATTTGCACCGTCAAAACGCGATTTCCAGAGTTGACTATTAGAAAAACAAGATGGCCGCTCTTCCCTTTTCCTTGCCCGGGGAATAAACTTTTTAATTTTCGAGCTCCCGAAAAGCCGAATTAGCGTGATTACTTCTTGCGGATACCCCACTCGAGTGTGCCGGTGCAAATTTGAACCCCGTCAATGTTTTACTTTGGCGGTAATCGACGATTTTTGGTCAAATTATGACGTCACTTTTGCACCAAAAAGTTGTAATTCCCAAGGTTTTGCGAATTTTGCATGACCCCACACAGGAAAGTTGTTCAGGATGCTCAACTTGGTCGATTTGCACCGTCAAAACGCGACTGCCAGAGTTGACTATTAGAAAAACAAGATGGCCGCTCTTCCCTTTTTCCTGCCCGGGGAATAACCTTTTTAATTTTCGAGGCACCCCGAAAAGCCGAATTAGCGTGATTACTTCTTGCGGATACCCCACCCGAGTGTGCCGGTGCAAATTTGAAGCACGCCAATGTTTTACTTTGGCGGTAATCGACGATTTTTGGTCAATATATGACGTCACTTTTGCACCAAAAAGTTGTAATTCCCAAGGTTTTGCGAATTTTGCATGACTCCACACAGGAAAGTTGTTCAGGATGCTCAACTTGGTCGATTTGCACCGTCAAAACGCGATTGCCAGTGTTGACTATTAGAAAAACAAGATGGCCGCTCTTCCCTTTTACCTGCCCGGGGAATAACCTTTTTAATTTTCGTGGCACCCCGCAAAGCCGAACTAGCGTGATTACTTCTTGCGGATACCCCACCCGAGTGTGCCGGTGCAAATTTGAAGCACGCCAACGTTTACTTTGGCGGTAATCGACGATTTTTGGTCAATATATGACGTCACTTTTGCACCAAAAAGTTGTAATTCCCAAGGTTTTGCGAATTTTGCATGACTCCACACAGGAAAGTTGTTCAGGATGCTCAACTTGGTCGATTTGCACCGTCAAAACGCGATTTCCAGAGTTGACTATTAGAAAAACAAGATGGCCGCTTTTCCCTTTTTTCCTACCCGGGGAATAACCTTTTTAATTTTCGTGGCACCCCGAAAAGCCGAACTAGCGTGATTACTTCTTGCGGAAACCCCACCCGAGTGTGCTGGTGCAAATTTGAACCACGCCAATGTTTTACTTTGGCGGTAATCGACGATTTTTGGTCAAATTATGACGTCACTTTTGCACCAAAAAGTTGTAATTCCCAAGGTTATGCGAATTTTGCATGACTCCACACAGGAAAGTTGTTCAGGATGCTCAACTTGGTCGATTTGCACCGTCAAAACGCGGTTTCCAGAGTTGACTATTAGAAAAACAAGATGGCCGCTCTTCCCTTTTCCCTGCCCGGGGAATAAACTTTTTAATTTTCGAGCTCCCGAAAAGCCGAATTAGCGTGATTACTTCTTGCGGATACCCCACTCGAGAGTGCCGGTGCAAATTTGAACCCCGTCAATGTTTTAAATTTGAGCCCCGTCAATGTTTTACTTTGGCGGTAATCGACGATTTTTGGTCAATATATGACGTCACTTTTGCACCAAAAAGTTGTAATTCCCAAGGTTTTGCGAATTTTGCATGACTCCACACAGGAAAGTTGTTCAGGATGCTCAACTTGGTCGATTTGCACCGTCAAAACGAGATTTCCAAGTTGACTATTAGAAATACAAGATGGCCGCTCTTCCCTTTTTCCTGCCCGGGGAATAACCTTTTTAATTTTCCTGGCACCCCGAAAAGCCGAACTAGCGTGATTACTTCTTGCGGATACCCCACCCGAGTGTGCCGGTGCAAATTTGAACCACGCCAATGTTTTACTTTGGCGGTAATCGAAGATATTTGGTCAATATATGACGTCACTTTTGCACAAAAGAGTTGTAATTCCCTAGGTTTTGCGAAATTTGCATGACTCCACACAGGAAATATGTTCAGGATGCTCAACTTGATCGATTCTCACCGTCAAAACGCGATTTAGAGAGTTGGCTATTAGTAAAACAAGATGGCCGCTCTTCCTTTTTCCCTGCCCGGGGAATAACCTTTTGAATTTTCGAGGCACCCCGAAAAGCCGAACTAGCGTGATTACTTCTTGCGGATACCCCACTCGAGTGTGCCGGTGCAAATTTGAACCACGCCAATGTTTTACTTTGGCGGTAATCGACGATTTTTGGTCAATATATGACGTCACTTTTGCACCAAAAAGTTGTAATTCCCAAGGTTTTGCGAATTTTGCATGACTCCACACAGGAAAGTTGTTCAGGATGCTCAACTTGGTCGATTTGCACCGTCAAAACGCGATTTCCAGAGTTGACTATTAGAAAAACAAGATGGCCGCTTTTCCCTTTTTTCCTACCCGGGGAATAAACTTTTTAATTTTCGAGCTCCCGAAAAGCCGAATTAGCGTGATTACTTCTTGCGGATACCCCACTCGAGTGTGCCGGTGCAAATTTGAACCCCGTCAATGTTTTACTTTGGCGGTAATCGACGATTTTTGGTCAGATTATGACGTAACTTTTGCACCAAAAAGTTGTAATTCCCAAGGTTTTGCGAATTTTGCATGACCCCACACAGGAAAGTTGTTCAGGATGCTCAACTTGGTCGAATTGCACCGTCAAAACGCGATTGCCAGAGTTGACTATTAGAAAAACAAGATGGCCGCTCTTCCCTTTTTCCTGCCCGGGGAATAACCTTTTTAATTTTCGAGGCACCCCGAAAAGCCGAATTAGCATGATTACTTCTTACGGATACCCCACCCGAGTGTGCCGGTGCAAATTTGAAGCACGCCAATGTTTTACTTTGGCGGTAATCGACGATTTTTAGTCAATATATGACGTCACTTTTGCACCAAAAAGTTGTAATTCCCAAGGTTTTGCGAATTTTGCATGACTCCACACAGGAAATTTGTTCAGGATGCTCAACTTGGTCGATTTGCACCGTCAAAACGCGATTTCCAGAGTTGACTATTAGAAAAACAAGATGTCCGCTCTTCCCTTTTCCTTGCCCGGGGAATAAACTTTTTAATTTTCGAGCTCCCGAAAAGCCGAATTAGCGTGATTACTTCTTGCGGATACCCCACTCGAGTGTGCCGGTGCAAATTTGAACCCCGTCAATGTTTTACTTTGGCGGTAATCGACGATTTTTGGTCAAATTATGACGTCACTTTTGCACCAAAAAGTTGTAATTCCCAAGGTTTTGCGAATTTTGCATGACCCCACACAGGAAAGTTGTTCAGGATGCTCAACTTGGTCGATTTGCACCGTCAAAACGCGACTGCCAGAGTTGACTATTAGAAAAACAAGATGGCCGCTCTTCCCTTTTTCCTGCCCGGGGAATAACCTTTTTAATTTTCGAGGCACCCCGAAAAGCCGAATTAGCGTGATTACTTCTTGCGGATACCCCACCCGAGTGTGCCGGTGCAAATTTGAAGCACGCCAATGTTTTACTTTGGCGGTAATCGACGATTTTTGGTCAATATATGACGTCACTTTTGCACCAAAAAGTTGTAATTCCCAAGGTTTTGCGAATTTTGCATGACTCCACACAGGAAAGTTGTTCAGGATGCTCAACTTGGTCGATTTGCACCGTCAAAACGCGATTGCCAGTGTTGACTATTAGAAAAACAAGATGGCCGCTCTTCCCTTTTACCTGCCCGGGGAATAACCTTTTTAATTTTCGTGGCACCCCGAAAAGCCGAACTAGCGTGATTACTTCTTGCGGATACCCCACCCGAGTGTGCCGGTGCAAATTTGAACCCCGTCAATGTTTTACTTTGGCGGTAATCGACGATTTTTGGTCAATATATGATGTCACTTTTGCACCAAAAACGTTGTAATTCCCAAGGTTTTGCGAATTTTGCATGACTCCACACAGGAAAGTTGTTCAGGATGCTCAACTTGGTCGATTTGCACCGTCAAAACGCGATTTCCAGAGTTGACTATTAGAAAAACAAGATGGCCGCTCTTCCCTTTTCCCTGCCCGGGGAATAAACTTTTTAATTTTCGAGCTCCCGAAAAGCCGAATTAGCGTGATTACTTCTTGCGGATACCCCACTCGAGAGTGCCGGTGCAAATTTGAACCCCGTCAATGTTTTAAATTTGAACCCCGTCAATGTTTTACTTTGGCGGTAATCGACGATTTTTGGTCAAATTATGACGTCACTTTTGCACAAAAAAGTTGTAATTCCCAAGGTTTTGCGAATTTTGCATGACTCCACACAGGAAAGTTGTTCAGGATGCTCAACTTGGTCGATTTGCACCGTCAAAACGCGATTTCCAAGTTGACTATTAGAAATACAAGATGGCCGCTCTTCCCTTTTTCCTGCCCGGGGAATAACCTTTTTAATTTTCCTGGCACCCCGAAAAGCCGAACTAGCGTGATTACTTCTTGCGGATACCCCACCCGAGTGTGCCGGTGCAAATTTGAACCACGCCAATGTTTTACTTTGGCGGTAATCGAAGATATTTGGTCAATATATGACGTCACTTTTGCACAAAAGAGTTGTAATTCCCTAGGTTTTGCGAAATTTGCATGACTCCACACAGGAAATATGTTCAGGATGCTCAACTTGATCGATTCTCACCGTCAAAACGCGATTTCCAGAGTTGACTATTAGAAAAACAAGATGGCCGCTCTTCCTTTTTCCCTGCCCGGGGAATAACCTTTTGAATTTTCGAGGCACCCCGAAAAGCCGAACTAGCGTGATTACTTCTTGCGGATACCCCACTCGAGTGTGCCGGTGCAAATTTGAACCACGCCAATGTTTTACTTTGGCGGTAATCGACGATTTTTGGTCAAATTATGACGTCACTTTTGCACCAAAAAGTTGTAATTCCCAAGGTTTTGCGAATTTTGCATGACTCCACACAGGAAAGTTGTTCAGGATGCTCAACTTGGTCGATTTGCACCGTCAAAACGCGATTTCCAGAGTTGACTATTAGAAAAACAAGATGGCCGCTCTTCCCTTTTCCCAGCCCGGGGAATAAACTTTTTAATTTTCGAGCTCCCGAAAAGCCGAATTAGCGTGATTACTTCTTGCGGATACCCCACTCGAGTGTGCCGGTGCAAATTTGAACCCCGTCTATGTTTTACTTTGGCGGTAATCGACGATTTTTGGTCAGATTATGACGTAACTTTTGCACCAAAAAGTTGTAATTCCCAAGGTTTTGCGAATTTTGCATGACCCCACACAGGAAAGTTGTTCAGGATGCTCAACTTGGTCGATTTGCACCGTCAAAACGCGATTGCCAGAGTTGACTATTAGAAAAACAAGATGGCCGCTCTTCCCTTTTTCCTGCCCGGGGAATAACCTTTTTAATTTTCGAGGCACCCCGAAAAGCCGAATTAGCATGATTACTTCTTACGGATACCCCACCCGAGTGTGCCGGTGCAAATTTGAAGCACGCCAATGTTTTACTTTGGCGGTAATCGACGATTTTTAGTCAATATATGACGTCACTTTTGCACCAAAAAGTTGTAATTCCCAAGGTTTTGCGAATTTTACATGACTCCACACAGGAAATTTGTTCAGGATGCTCAACTTGGTCGATTTGCACCGTCAAAACGCGATTTCCAGAGTTGACTATTAGAAAAACAAGATGGCCGCTCTTCCCTTTTCCTTGCCCGGGGAATAAACTTTTTAATTTTCGAGCTCCCGAAAAGCCGAATTAGCGTGATTACTTCTTGTGGATACCCCACTCGAGTGTGCCGGTGCAAATTTGAACCCCGTCAATGTTTTACTTTGGCGGTAATCGACGATTTTTGGTCAAATTATGACGTCACTTTTGCACCAAAAAGTTGTAATTCCCAAGGTTTTGCGAATTTTGCATGACCCCACACAGGAAAGTTGTTCAGGATGCTCAACTTGGTCGATTTGCACCGTCAAAACGCGACTGCCAGAGTTGACTATTAGAAAAACAAGATGGCCGCTCTTCCCTTTTCCCTGCCCGGGGAATAACCTTTTTAATTTTCGAGGCACCCCGAAAAGCCGAATTAGCGTGATTACTTCTTGCGGATACCCCACCCGAGTGCGCCGGTGCAAATTTGAAGCACGCCAATGTTTTACTTTGGCGGTAATCGACGATTTTTGGTCAATATATGACGTCACTTTTGCACCAAAAAGTTGTAATTCCCAAGGTTTTGCGAATTTTGCATGACTCCACACAGGAAAGTTGTTCAGGATGCTCAACTTGGTCGATTTGCACCGTCAAAACGAGATTTCCAAGTTGACTATTAGAAATACAAGATGGCCGCTCTTCCCTTTTTCCTGCCCGGGGAATAACCTTTTTAATTTTCCTGGCACCCCGAAAAGCCGAACTAGCGTGATTACTTCTTGCGGATACCCCACCCGAGTGTGCCGGTGCAAATTTGAACCACGCCAATGTTTTACTTTGGCGGTAATCGAAGATATTTGGTCAATATATGACGTCACTTTTGCACAAAAGAGTTGTAATTCCCTAGGTTTTGCGAAATTTGCATGACTCCACACAGGAAATATGTTCAGGATGCTCAACTTGATCGATTCTCACCGTCAAAACGCGATTTACAGAGTTGACTATTAGTAAAACAAGATGGCCGCTCTTCCTTTTTCCCTGCCCGGGGAATAACCTTTTGAATTTTCGAGGCACCCCGAAAAGCCGAACTAGCGTGATTACTTCTTGCGGATACCCCACTCGAGTGTGCCGGTGCAAATTTGAACCACGCCAATGTTTTACTTTGGCGGTAATCGACGATTTTTGGTCAATATATGACGTCACTTTTGCACCAAAAAGTTGTAATTCCCAAGGTTTTGCGAATTTTGCATGACCCCACACAGGAAAGTTGTTCAGGATGCTCAACTTGGTCGATTTGCACCGTCAAAACGCGACTGCCAGAGTTGACTATTAGAAAAACAAGATGGCCGCTCTTCCCTTTTCCCTGCCCGGGGAATAACCTTTTTAATTTTCGAGGCACCCCGAAAAGCCGAATTAGCGTGATTACTTCTTGCGGATACCCCACCCGAGTGCGCCGGTGCAAATTTGAAGCACGCCAATGTTTTACTTTGGCGGTAATCGACGATTTTTGGTCAATATATGACGTCACTTTTGCACCAAAAAGTTGTAATTCCCAAGGTTTTGCGAATTTTGCATGACTCCACACAGGAAAGTTGTTCAGGATGCTCAACTTGGTCGATTTGCACCGTCAAAACGCGATTGCCAGAGTTGACTATTAGAAAAACAAGATGGCCGCTCTTCCCTTTTCCCTGCCCGGGGAATAACCTTTTTAATTTTCCTGGCACCCCGAAAAGCCGAACTAGCGTGATTACTTCTTGCGGATACCCCACCCGAGTGTGCCGGTGCAAATTTGAACCACGCCAATGTTTTACTTTGGCGGTAATCGAAGATATTTGGTCAATATATGACGTCACTTTTGCACAAAAGAGTTGTAATTCCCTAGGTTTTGCGAAATTTGCATGACTCCACACAGGAAATATGTTCAGGATGCTCAACTTGATCGATTCTCACCGTCAAAACGCGATTTCCAGAGTTGACTATTAGAAAAACAAGATGGCCGCTCTTCCTTTTTCCCTGCCCGGGGAATAACCTTTTGAATTTTCGAGGCACCCCGAAAAGCCGAACTAGCGTGATTACTTCTTGCGGATACCCCACTCGAGTGTGCCGGTGCAAATTTGAACCACGCCAATGTTTTACTTTGGCGGTAATCGACGATTTTTGGTCAATATATGACGTCACTTTTGCACCAAAAAGTTGTAATTCCCAAGGTTTTGCGAATTTTGCATGACTCCACACAGGAAAGTTGTTCAGGATGCTCAACTTGGTCGATTTGCACCGTCAAAACGCGATTTCCAGAGTTGACTATTAGAAAAACAAGATGGCCGCTCTTCCCTTTTCCAAACCGGGGAATAAACTTTTTAATTTACGAGCTCCCGAAAAGCCCATTTAGCGTGATTACTTCTTGCGGATACCCCACTCGAGTGTGCCGGTGCAAATTTGAACCCCGTCAATGTTTTACTTTGGCGGTAATCGACGATTTTTGGTCAGATTATGACGTCACTTTTGCACCAAAAAGTTGTAATTCCCAAGGTTTTGCGAATTTTACATGACTCCACACAGGAAATTTGTTCAGGATGCTCAACTTGGTCGATTTGCACCGTCAAAACGCGATTTCCAGAGTTGACTATTAGAAAAACAAGATGGCCGCTCTTCCCTTTTCCTTGCCCGGGGAATAAACTTTTTAATTTTCGAGCTCCCGAAAAGCCGAATTAGCGTGATTACTTCTTGCGGATACCCCACTCGAGTGTGCCGGTGCAAATTTGAACCCCGTCAATGTTTTACTTTGGCGGTAATCGACGATTTTTGGTCAAATTATGACGTCACTTTTGCACCAAAAAGTTGTAATTCCCAAGGTTTTGCGAATTTTGCAACACCCCACACAGGAAAGTTGTTCAGGATGCTCAACTTGGTCGATTTGCACCGTCAAAACGCGACTGCCAGAGTTGACTATTAGAAAAACAAGATGGCCGCTCTTCCCTTTTTCCTGCCCGGGGAATAACCTTTTTAATTTTCGAGGCACCCCGAAAAGCCGAATTAGAGTGATTACTTCTTGCGGATACCCCACCCGAGTGCGCCGGTGCAAATTTGAAGCACGCCAATGTTTTACTTTGGCGGTAATCGACGATTTTTGGTCAATATATGACGTCACTTTTGCACCAAAAAGTTGTAATTCCCAAGGTTTTGCGAATTTTGCATGACTCCACACAGGAAAGTTGTTCAGGATGCTCAACTTGGTCGATTTGCACCGTCAAAACGCGATTGCCAGAGTTGACTATTAGAAAAACAAGATGGCCGCTCTTCCCTTTTTCCTGCCCGGGGAATAACCTTTTTAATTTTCCTGGCACCCCGAAAAGCCGAACTAGCGTGATTACTTCTTGCGGATACCCCACCCGAGTGTGCCGGTGCAAATTTGAACCACGCCAATGTTTTACTTTGGCGGTAATCGAAGATATTTGGTCAATATATGACGTCACTTTTGCACAAAAGAGTTGTAATTCCCTAGGTTTTGCGAAATTTGCATGACTCCACACAGGAAATATGTTCAGGATGCTCAACTTGATCGATTCTCACCGTCAAAACGCGATTTCCAGAGTTGACTATTAGAAAAACAAGATGGCCGCTCTTCCTTTTTCCCTGCCCGGGGAATAACCTTTTGAATTTTCGAGGCACCCCGAAAAGCCGAACTAGCGTGATTACTTCTTGCGGATACCCCACTCGAGTGTGCCGGTGCAAATTTGAACCACGCCAATGTTTTACTTTGGCGGTAATCGACGATTTTTGGTCAATATATGACGTCACTTTTGCACCAAAAAGTTGTAATTCCCAAGGTTTTGCGAATTTTGCATGACTCCACACAGGAAAGTTGTTCAGGATGCTCAACTTGGTCGATTTGCACCGTCAAAACGCGATTTCCAGAGTTGACTATTAGAAAAACAAGATGGCCGCTCTTCCCTTTTCCCAGCCCGGGGAATAAACTTTTTAATTTTCGAGCTCCCGAAAAGCCGAATTAGCGTGATTACTTCTTGCGGATAGCCCACTCGAGTGTGCCGGTGCAAATTTGAACCACGCCAATGTTTTACTTTGGCGGTAATCGACGATTTTTGGTCAATATATGACGTCACTTTTGCACCAAAAAGTTGTAATTCCCAAGGTTTTGCGAATTTTGCATGACCCCACACAGGAAAGTTGTTCAGGATGCTCAACTTGGTCGATTTGCACCGTCAAAACGCGATTTCCAGAGTTGACTATTAGAAAAACAAGATGGCCGCTCTTCCCTTTTCCCAGCCCGGGGAATAAACTTTTTAATTTTCGAGCTCCCGAAAAGCCGAATTAGCGTGATTACTTCTTGCGGATAGCCCACTCGAGTGTGCCGGTGCAAATTTGAACCCCGTCAATGTTTTACTTTGGCGGTAATCGACGATTTTTGGTCAGATTATGACGTAACTTTTGCACCAAAAAGTTGTAATTCCCAAGGTTATGCGAATTTTGCATGACCCCACACAGGAAAGTTGTTCAGGATGCTCAACTTGGTCGATTTGCACCGTCAAAACGCGACTGCCAGAGTTGACTATTAGAAAAACAAGATGGCCGCTCTTCCCTTTTTCCTGCCCGGGGAATAACCTTTTTAATTTTCGAGGCACCCCGAAAAGCCGAATTAGCGTGATTACTTCTTGCGGATACCCCACCCGAGTGCGCCGGTGCAAATTTGAAGCACGCCAATGTTTTACTTTGGCGGTAATCGACGATTTTTGGTCAATATATGACGTCACTTTTGCACCAAAAAGTTGTAATTCCCAAGGTTTTGCGAATTTTGCATGACTCCACACAGGAAAGTTGTTCAGGATGCTCAACTTGGTCGATTTGCACCGTCAAAACGCGATTGCCAGAGTTGACTATTAGAAAAACAAGATGGCCGCTCTTCCCTTTTTCCTGCCCGGGTAATAACCTTTTTAATTTTCGTGGCACCCCGAAAAGCCGAATTAGCGTGATTACTTCTTGCGGATACCCCACCCGAGTGTGCCGGTGCAAATTTGAACCCCGTCAATGTTTTACTTTGGCGGTAATCGACGATTTTTGGTCAATATATGACGTCACTTTTGCACAAAAAAGTTGTAGTTCCCTAGGTTTTGCGAATTTTGCAAGACTCCACACAGGAAAGTTGTTCAGGATGCTCAACTTGGTCGATTTGCACCGTCAAAACGCGATTTCCAGAGTTGACTTTTAGAAAAACAAGATGGCCGCTCTTCCCTTTTCCCTGCCCGGGGAATAACCTTTTTAATTTTCGAGGCACCCCGAAAAGCCGAACTAGCGTGATTACTTCTTGCGGATACCCCACTCGAGTGTGCCGGTGCAAATTTGAACCACGCCAATGTTTTACTTTGGCGGTAATCGACGATTTTTTGTCAATATATGACGTCACTTTTGCACAAAAAAAGTTGTAATTCGCAAAGTTTTGCGAATTTTGCATGACTCCACACAGGAAAGTTGTTCAGGATGCTCAACTTGGTCGCTTTGCACCGTCAAAACGCGATTTCCAGAGTTGACTATTAGAAAAACAAGATGGCCGCTCTTCCCTTTTCCCTGCCCGGGGAATAAACTTTTTAATTATCGAGCTCCCGAAAAGCCGAATTAGCGTGATTACTTCTTGCGGATACCCCACTCGAGTGTGCCGGTGCAAATTTGAACCCCGTCAATGTTTTACTTTGGCGGTAATCGACGATTTTTGGTCAAATTATGACGTCACTTTTGCACCAAAAAGTTGTAATTCCCAAGGATTTGCGAATTTTGCACGACTCCACACAGGAAAGTTGTTCAGGATGCTCAACTTGGTCGAATTGCACCGTCAAAACGCAAAATCCAGAGTTGACTTTTAGAAAACAAGATGGCCGCTCTTCCCTTTTCCCTGCCCGGGTAATAACCTTTTTAATTTTCGTGGCACCCCGAAAAGCCGAACTAGCGTGATTACTTCTTGCGGATACCCCACCCGAGTGTGCCGGTGCAAATTTGAACCACGCCAATGTTTTACTTTGGCGGTAATCGACGATTTTTAGTCAATATATGACGTCACTTTTGCACCAAAAAGTTGTAATTCCCAAGGTTTTGCGAATTTTGCATGACTCCACACAGGAAAGTTGTTCAGGATGCTCAACTTGGTCGATTTGCACCGTCAAAACGCGATTTCCAGAGTTGACTATTAGAAAAACAAGATGGCCGCTCTTCCCTTTTCCTTGCCCGGGGAATAAACTTTTTAATTTTCGAGCTCCCGAAAAGCCGAATTAGCGTGATTACTTCTTGCGGATACCCCACTCGAGTGTGCCGGTGCAAATTTGAACCCCGTCAATGTTTTACTTTGGCGGTAATCGACGATTTTTGGTCAAATTATGACGTCACTTTTGCACCAAAAAGTTGTAATTCCCAAGGTTTTGCGAATTTTGCATGACCCCACACAGGAAAGTTGTTCAGGATGCTCAACTTGGTCGATTTGCACCGTCAAAACGCGACTGCCAGAGTTGACTATTAGAAAAACAAGATGGCCGCTCTTCCCTTTTTCCTGCCCGGGGAATAACCTTTTTAATTTTCGAGGCACCCCGAAAAGCCGAATTAGCGTGATTACTTCTTGCGGATACCCCACCCGAGTGCGCCGGTGCAAATTTGAAGCACGCCAATGTTTTACTTTGGCGGTAATCGACGATTTTTGGTCAATATATGACGTCACTTTTGCACCAAAAAGTTGTAATTCCCAAGGTTTTGCGAATATTGCATGACTCCACACAGGAAAGTTGTTCAGGATGCTCAACTTGGTCGATTTGCACCGTCAAAACGCGATTGCCAGAGTTGACTATTAGAAAAACAAGATGGCCGCTCTTCCCTTTTTCCTGCCCGGGGAATAACCTTTTTAATTTTCGTGGCACCCCGAAAAGCCGAACTAGCGTGATTACTTCTTGCGGATACCCGACCCGAGTGTGCCGGTGCAAATTTGAACCCCGTCAATGTTTTACTTTGGCGGTAATCGACGATTTTTGGTCAATATATGACGTCACTTTTGCACCAAAAAGTTGTAGTTCCCTAGGTTTTGCGAATTTTGCAAGACTCCACACAGGAAAGTTGTTCAGGATGCTCAACTTGGTCGATTTGCACCGTCAAAACGCGATTTCCAGAGTTGACTATTAGAAAAACAAGATGGCCGCTCTTCCCTTTTCCCTGCCCGGGGAATAACCTTTTTAATTTTCGAGGCACCCCGAAAAGCCGAACTAGCGTGATTACTTCTTGCGGATACCCCACTCGAGTGTGCCGGTGCAAATTTGAACCACGCCAATGTTTTACTTCGGCGGTAATCGACGATTTTTTGTCAATATATGACGTCACTTTTGCACAAAAAAAGTTGTAATTCGCAAAGTTTTGCGAATTTTGCATGACTCCACACAGGAAAGTTGTTCAGGATGCTCAACTTGGTCGAATTGCACCGTCAAAACGCGATATCCAGAGTTGACTTTTAGAAAACAAGATGGCCGCTCTTCCATTTTCCCTGCCCGGGTAATAACCTTTTTAATTTTCGTGGCACCCCGAAAAGCCGAACTAGCGTGATTACTTCTTGCGGATACCCCACCCGAGTGTGCCGGTGCAAATTTGAACCACGCCAATGTTTTACTTTGGCGGTAATCGACGATTTTTGGTCAAATTATGACGTCACTTTTGCACAATAAAGTTGTAATTCGCAAAGTTTTGCGAATTTTGCATGACTCCACACAGGAAAGTTGTTCAGGACGTCAACTTGGTCGATTTGAACCGTCAAAATGCGATTTCCAGAGTTGACAATTAGAAAAATAAGATGGCCACTCTTCCCTTTTCCCAGCCCGGGGAATAAACTTTTTAATTTTCGTGGCACCCCGAAAAATCGAATTAGCGTGATTACTTCTTGCGGATACCCCACCCGAGTGTGCCGGTGCAAATTTGAACCCCGTCAATGTTTTACTTTGGCGGTAAGCGACGATTTTTGGTCAAATTATGACGTCACTTTTGCACCAAAAAGTTGTAATTCCCAAGGTTTTGCGAATTTTGCATGACTCCACACAGGAAAGTTGTTCAGGATGCTCAACTTGGTCGATTTGCACCGTCAAAACGCGATTTCCAGAGTTGACTATTAGAAAAACAAGATGGCCGCTCTTCCCTTTTCCCTGCCCGGGGAATAACCTTTTTAATTTTCGAGGCACCCCGAAAAGCCGAATTAGCGTGATTACTTCTTGCGGATACCCCACCCGAGTGTGTCGGTGCAAATTTAAAGCACGCCAATGTTTTACTTTGGCGGTAATCGACGATTTTTGGTCAAATTATGACGTCACTTTTGCACCAAAAAGGTGTAACTCCCAAGGTTTTGCGAATTTTGCATGACTCCACACAGGAAAGTTGTTCAGGATGCTCAACTTGGTCGATTTGCACCGTCAAAACGCGATTTCCAGAGTTGACAATTAGAAAAATAAGATGGCCGCTCTTCCCTTTTCCCAGCCCGGGGAATAAACTTTTTAATTTTCGTGGCACCCCGAAAAATCGAATTAGCGTGATTACTTCTTGCGGATACCCCACCGGAGTGTGCCGGTGCAAATTTGAACCCCGTCAATGTTTTACTTTGGCGGTAAGCGACGATTTTTGGTCAAATTATGACGTCACTTTTGCACAAAAAAGTTGTAATTCCCAAGGTTTTGCGAATTTTGCATGACTCCACACAGGAAAGTTGTTCAGGATGCTCAACTTGGTCGATTTGCACCGTCAAAACGCGATTTCCAGAGTTGACTATTGGAAAAACAAGATGGCCGCTCTTCCCTTTTCCCTGCCCGGGGAATAACCTTTTTAATTTTAGAGGCACCCCGAAAAGCCGAATTAGCGTGATTACTTCCTGCGGATACCCCACCCGAGTATGCCGGTGCAAATTTGAACCACGCCAATGTTTTACTTTGGCGGTAATCGACGATTTTTGGTCAATATATGACGTCACTTTTGCACAAAAAAATTTGTAATTCGCAAAGTTTTGCGAATTTTGCATGACTCCACACAGGAAAGTTGTTCAGGATGCTCAACTTGGTCGATTTGCACCGTCAAAACGCGATTTCCAGAGTTGACTTTTAGAAAACAAGATGGCCGCTCTTTCCGTTTCCCTGCCCGGGAAATAACATTTGTAATTTTCGTGGCATCCCGAAAAGACGAATTAGCGTGATTACCTCTTGCGGATACCTCACCCGAGTATGCCGGTGCAAATTTGAACCCCGTTAATGTTTTACTTTGGCGGTAATCGACGATTTTTGGTCAAATTATGACGTCACTTTTGCACCAAAAAGTTGTAATTCCCAAGGTTTTGCGAATTTTGCATGACTCCACACACGAAAGTTGTTCAGGATGCTCAACTTGGTCGATTTGAACCGTCAAAATGCGATTTCCAGAGTTGACTATTAGAAAAATAAGATGGCCGCTCTTACCTTTTCCAAGCCCGGGGAATAAACTTTTTAATTTTCGTGGCATCCCGAAAAAACGAATTAGCATATTACTTCTTGCGGATACCCCACTCGAGTGTGCCGGTGCAAATTTGAACCCCGTCAATGTTTTACTTTGGCGGTAATCGACGATTTTTGGTCGAATTATGACGTCACTTTTGCACCAAAAAGTTGTAATTCCCAAGGTTTTGCGAATTTTACATGACTCCACACAGGAAAGTTGTTCAGGATGCTCAACTTGGTCGATTTGCACCGTCAAAACGCGATTTCCAGAGTTGACTATTAGAAAAACAAGATGGCCGCTCTTCCCTTTTTCCTGCCCGGGTAATAACCTTTTTAATTTTCGTGGCACCCCGAAAAGCCGAACTAGCGTGATTACTTCTTGCGGATACCCCACCCGAGTGTGCCGGTGCAAATTTGAACCACGCCAATGTTTTACTTTGGCGGTAATCGAAGATTTTTGGTCAAATTATGACGTCACTTTTGCACCAAAAAGTTGTAATTCCCAATGTTTTGCGAATTTTGCATGACTCCACACAGGAAAGTTGTTCAGGATGCTCAACATGGTCGATTTGCACCGTCAAAACGCGATTTCCAGAGTTGACTATTAGAAAAACAAGATGGCCGCTCTTCGCTTTTCCCTGCCCGGGAAATAAACTTTTTAATTTTCGTGGCACCCCGAAAAGCCGAATTAGCGTGATTACCTCTTGCGGATACCCCACCCGAGTGTGCCGGTGCAAATTTGAACCACGCCAATGTTTTACTTTGGCGGTAAACGACGATTTTTTGTCAATATATGACGTCACTTTTGTACCAAAAAGTTGTAATTCCCAAGGTTTTGCGAATTTTGCATGACTCCACACACGAAAGTTGTTCAGGATGCTCAACTTGGTCGATTTGAACCGTCAAAATGCGATTTCCAGAGTTGACTATTAGAAAAATAAGATGGCCGCTCTTCCCTTTTCCCAGCCCGGGGAATAAACTTTTTAATTTTCGTGGCATCCCGAAAAAACGAATTAGCATATTACTTCTTACGGATACCCCACCCGAGTGTGCCGGTGCAAATTTGAAGCACGCCAATGTTTTACTTTGGCGGTAAGCGACGATTTTTAGTCAATATATGACGTCACTTTTGCACCAAAAAGTTGTAATTCCCAAGGTTTTGCGAATTTTGCATGACTCCACACATGAAAGTTGTTCAGGATGCTCAACTTGGTCGATTTGCACCGTCAAAACGCGATTTCCAGAGTTGACTATTAGAAAAACAAGATGGCCGCTCTTCCCTTTTCCCTGCCCGGGGAATAAACTTTTTTAATTTTCGAGGCACCCCGAAAAGCCGAATTAGCGTGATTACTTCCTGCGGATACCCCACCCGAGTATGCCGGTGCAAATTTGAACCACGCCAATGTTTTACTTTGGCGGTAATCGACGATTTTTGGTCAATATATGACGTCACTTTTGCACAAAAAAATTTGTAATTCGCAAAGTTTTGCGAATTTTGCATGACTCCACACAGGAAAGTTGTTCAGGATGCTCAACTTGGTCGATTTGCACCGTCAAAACGCGATTTCCAGAGTTGACTTTTAGAAAACAAGATGGCCGCTCTTTCCGTTTCCCTGCCCGGGAAATAACATTTGTAATTTTCGTGGCATCCCGAAAAGACGAATTAGCGTGATTACCTCTTGCGGATACCTCACCCGAGTATGCCGGTGCAAATTTGAACCCCGTCAATGTTTTACTTTGGCGGTAATCGACGATTTTTGGTCAAATTATGACGTCACTTTTGCACCAAAAAGTTGTAATTCCCAAGGTTTTGCGAATTTTGCATGACTCCACACACGAAAGTTGTTCAGGATGCTCAACTTGGTCGATTTGAACCGTCAAAATGCGATTTCCAGAGTTGACTATTAGAAAAATAAGATGGCCGCTCTTCCCTTTTCCCAGCCCGGGGAATAAACTTTTTAATTTTCGTGGCATCCCGAAAAAACGAATTAGCATAATACTTTTTGCGGATACCCCACCCGAGTGTGCCGGTGCAAATTTGAACCACGCCAATGTTTTACTTTGGCGGTAATCGACGATTTTTGGTCAAATTATGACGTCACTTTTGCACCAAAAAGTTGTAATTCCCAATGTTTTGCGAATTTTGCATGACTCCACACAGGAAAGTTGTTCAGGATGCTCAACTTGGTCGATTTGCACCGTCAAAACGCGATTTCCAGAGTTGACTATTAGAAAAACAAGATGGCCGCTCTTCGCTTTTCCCTGCCCGGGAAATAAACTTTTTAATTTTCGTGGCACCCCGAAAAGCCGAATTAGCGTGATTACCTCTTGCGGATACCCCACCCGAGTGTGCCGGTGTAAATTTGAACCACGCCAATGTTTTACTTTGGCGGTAAACGACGATTTTTTGTCAATATATGACGTCACTTTTGCACCAAAAAGTTGTAATTCCCAAGGTTTTGCGAATTTTGCATGACTCCACACACGAAAGTTGTTCAGGATGCTCAACTTGGTCGATTTGAACCGTCAAAATGCGATTTCCAGAGTTGACTATTAGAAAAATAAGATTGCAGCTCTTCCCTTTTCCCTGCCCGGGGAATAAACTTTTTAATTTTCGTGGCATCCCGAAAAAACGAATTAGCATATTACTTCTTGCGGATACCCCACTCGAGTGTGCCGGTGCAAATTTGAACCCCGTCAATGTTTTACTTTGGCGGTAATCGACGATTTTTGGTCGAATTATGACGTCACTTTTGCACCAAAAAGTTGTAATTCCCAAGGTTTTGCGAATTTTACATGACTCCACACAGGAAAGTTGTTCAGGATGCTCAACTTGGTCGATTTGCACCGTCAAAACGCGATTTCCAGAGTTGACTATTAGAAAAACAAGATGGCCGCTCTTCCCTTTTTCCTGCCCGTGTAATAACCTTTTTAATTTTCGTGGCACCCCGAAAAGCCGAACTAGCGTGATTACTTCTTGCGGATACCCCACCCGAGTGTGCCGGTGCAAATTTGAACCACGCCAATGTTTTACTTTGGCGGTAATCGACGATTTTTGGTCAAATTATGACGTCACTTTTGCACCAAAAAGTTGTAATTCCCAAGGTTTTGAGAATTTTGCATGACTCCACACAGGAAAGTTGTTCAGGATGCTCAACTTGGTCGATTTGCACCGTCAAAACGCGATTTCCAGAGTTGACTATTAGAAAAACAAGATGGCCGCTCTTCGCTTTTCCCTGCCCGGGAAATAAACTTTTTAATTTTCGCGGCACCCCGAAAAGCCGAATTAGCGTGATTACCTCTTGCGGATACCCCACCCGAGTGTGCCGGTGCAAATTTGAACCACGCCAATGTTTTACTTTGGCGGTAATCGACGATTTTTTGTCAATATATGACGTCACTTTTGCACAAAAAAAGTTGTAATTCGCAAAGTTTTGCGAATTTTGCATGACTCCACACAGGAAAGTTGTTCAGGATGCTCAACTTGGTCGCTTTGCACCGTCAAAACGCGATTTCCAGAGTTGACTATTAGAAAAACAAGATGGCCGCTCTTCCCTTTTCCCTGCCCGGGGAATAAACTTTTTAATTATCGAGCTCCCGAAAAGCCGAATTAGCGTGATTACTTCTTGCGGATACCCCACTCGAGTGTGCCGGTGCAAATTTGAACCCCGTCAATGTTTTACTTTGGCGGTAATCGACGATTTTTGGTCAAATTATGACGTCACTTTTGCACCAAAAAGTTGTAATTCCCAAGGATTTGCGAATTTTGCACGACTCCACACAGGAAAGTTGTTCAGGATGCTCAACTTGGTCGAATTGCACCGTCAAAACGCGATTTCCAGAGTTGACTATTAGAAAAACAAGATGGCCGCTCTTCCCTTTTTCCTGCCCGGGTAATAACCTTTTTAATTTTCGTGGCACCCCGAAAAGCCGAACTAGCGTGATTACTTCTTGCGGATACCCCACCCGAGTGTGCCGGTGCAAATTTGAACCACGCCAATGTTTTACTTTGGCGGTAATCGACGATTTTTGGTCAAATTATGACGTCACTTTTGCACCAAAAAGTTGTAATTCCCAAGGTTTTGAGAATTTTGCATGACTCCACACAGGAAAGTTGTTCAGGATGCTCAACTTGGTCGATTTGCACCGTCAAAACGCGATTTCCAGAGTTGACTATTAGAAAAACAAGATGGCCGCTCTTCGCTTTTCCCTGCCCGGGAAATAAACTTTTTAATTTTCGCGGCACCCCGAAAAGCCGAATTAGCGTGATTACCTCTTGCGGATACCCCACCCGAGTGTGCCGGTGCAAATTTGAACCACGCCAATGTTTTACTTTGGCGGTAATCGACGATTTTTTGTCAATATATGACGTCACTTTTGCACAAAAAAAGTTGTAATTCGCAAAGTTTTGCGAATTTTGCATGACTCCACACAGGAAAGTTGTTCAGGATGCTCAACTTGGTCGCTTTGCACCGTCAAAACGCGATTTCCAGAGTTGACTATTAGAAAAACAAGATGGCCGCTCTTCCCTTTTCCCTGCCCGGGGAATAAACTTTTTAATTATCGAGCTCCCGAAAAGCCGAATTAGCGTGATTACTTCTTGCGGATACCCCACTCGAGTGTGCCGGTGCAAATTTGAACCCCGTCAATGTTTTACTTTGGCGGTAATCGACGATTTTTGGTCAAATTATGACGTCACTTTTGCACCAAAAAGTTGTAATTCCCAAGGATTTGCGAATTTTGCACGACTCCACACAGGAAAGTTGTTCAGGATGCTCAACTTGGTCGAATTGCACCGTCAAAACGCGATATCCAGAGTTGACTTTTAGAAAACAAGATGGCCGCTCTTCCCTTTTCCCTGCCCGGGTAATAACCTTTTTAATTTTCGTGGCACCCCGAAAAGCCGAACTAGCGTGATTACTTCTTGCGGATACCCCACCCGAGTGTGCCGGTGCAAATTTGAACCACGCCAATGTTTTACTTTGGCGGTAATCGACGATTTTTGGTCAAATTATGACGTCACTTTTGCACAATAAAGTTGTAATTCGCAAAGTTTTGCGAATTTTGCATGACTCCACACAGGAAAGTTGTTCAGGACGTCAACTTGGTCGATTTGAACCGTCAAAATGCGATTTCCAGAGTTGACAATTAGAAAAATAAGATGGCCGCTCTTCCCTTTTCCCAGCCCGGGGAATAAACTTTTTAATTTTCGTGGCACCCCGAAAAATCGAATTAGCGTGATTACTTCTTGCGGATACCCCAACCGAGTGTGCCGGTGCAAATTTGAACCCCGTCAATGTTTTACTTTGGCGGTAAGCGACGATTTTTGGTCAAATTATGACGTCACTTTTGCACCAAAAAGTTGTAATTCCCAAGGTTTTGCGAATTTTGCATGACTCCACACAGGAAAGTTGTTCAGGATGCTCAACTTGGTCGATTTGCACCGTCAAAACGCGATTTCCAGAGTTGACTATTAGAAAAACAAGATGGCCGCTCTTCCCTTTTCCCTGCCCGGGGAATAACCTTTTTAATTTTCGAGGCACCCCGAAAAGCCGAATTAGCGTGATTACTTCTTGCGGATACCGCTAATTCGGCTTTTCGGGGTGCCTCGAAAATTAAAAAGTTTATTCCCCGGGCAGGGAAAAGGGAATAGCGGCCATCTTGTTTTTCTAATAGTCAACTCTGGAAATCGCGTTTTGACGGTGCAAATCGACCAAGTTGAGCATCCTGAACAACTTTCCTGTGTGGAGTCATGCAAAATTCGCAAAACCTTGGGAATTACAACTTTTTGGTGCAAAAGTGACGTCATAATTTGACCGAAAAACTTCGATTACCGCCAAAGTAAAACATTGACGGGGTTCAAATTTGCACCGGCACACTCGAGTGGGGTATCCACAAGAAGTAATCACGCTAATTCGGCTTTTCGGGAGCTCGAAAATTAAAAAGTTTATTCCCCGGGCAGGGAAAAGGGAAGAGCGGCCATCTTGTTTTTCTAATAGTCAACTCTGCAAATCCCGTTTTGACGGTGCAAATCGACCAAGTTGAGCATCCTGAACAACTTTCCTGTGTGGAGTCATGCAAAATTCGCAAAACCTTTGGAATTACAACTTTTTGGTGCAAAAGTGACGTCATAATTTGACCAAAAATCGTCGATTACCGCCAAAGTAAAACATTGACGGGGTTCAAATTTGCACCGGCACACTCGAGTGGGGTATCCGCAAGAAGTAATCACGCTAATTCGGCTTTTCGGGAGCTCGAAAATTAAAAATTTTATTCCCCGAGCAGGGAAAAGGGAAGAGCGGCCATCTTGTTTTTCTAATAGTCAACTCTGGAAATCCCGTTTTGACGGTGCAAATCGACCAAGTTGAGCTTCCTGAACAACTTTCCTGTGTGGAGTCATGCAAAATTCGCAAAACTTGGGAATTACAACTTTTTGGTGCAAAAGTGACGTCATAATTTGACCAAAAATCTTCGATTACCGCCAAAGTAAAACATTGACGGGGTTCAAATTTGCACCGGCACACTCGAGTGGGGTATCCGCAAGAAGTAATCACGCTAATTCGGCTTTTCGGGGTGCCTCGAAAATTAAAAAGTTTATTCCCCGGGCAGGAAAAAGGGAAGAGCGGCCATCTTGTTTTTCTAATAGTCAACTCTGGAAATCGCGTTTTGACGGTGCAAATCGACCAAGTTGAGCATCCTGAACAACTTTCCTGTGTGGAGTCATGCAAAATTCGCAAAACCTTGGGAATTACAACTTTTTGGTGCAAAAGTGACGTCATAATTTGACCAAAAATCTTCGATTACCGCCAAAGTAAAACATTGACGGGGTTCAAATTTGCACCGGCACACTCGGGTGGGGTATCCGCAAGAAGTAATCACGCTAATTCGGTTTTTCGGGGTGCCACGAAAATTAAAAAGGTTATTCCCCGGGCAGGAAAAAGGGAAGAGCGGCCATCTTGTTTTCCTAATAGTCAACTCTGGAAATCGCGTTTTGACGGTGCAAATCGACCAAGTTGAGCATCCTGAACAACTTTCCTGTGTGGAGTCATGCAAAATTCGCAAAACCTTGGGAATTACAACTTTTTGGTGCAAAAGTGACGTCATAATTTGACCAAAAATCTTCGATTACCGCCAAAGTAAAACATTGACGGGGTTCAAATTTGCACCGGCACACTCGAGTGGGGTATCCGCAAAAAGTAATCACGCTAATTCGGCTTTTCGTGAGCTCGAAAGTTAAAAATTTTATTCCCCGAGCAGGGAAAAGGGAAGAGCGGCCATCTTGTTTTTCTAATAGTCAACTCTGGAAATCCCGTTTTGACGGTGCAAATCGACCAAGTTGAGCATCCTGAACAACTTTCCTGTGTGGAGTCATGCAAAATTCGCAAAACTTGGGAATTACAACTTTTTGGTGCAAAAGTGACGTCATAATTTGACCAAAAATCTTCGATTACCGCCAAAGTAAAACATTGACGGGGTTCAAATTTGCACCGGCACACTCGAGTGGGGTATCCGCAAGAAGTAATCACGCTAATTCGGCTTTTCAGGGTGCCTCGAAAATTAAAAAGTTTATTCCCCGGGCAGGGAAAAGGGAATAGCGGCCATCTTGTTTTTCTAATAGTCAACTCTGGAAATCGCGTTTTGACGGTGCAAATCGACCAAGTTGAGCATCCTGAACAACTTTCCTGTGTGGAGTCATGCAAAATTCGCAAAACCTTGGGAATTACAACTTTTTGGTGCAAAAGTGACGTCATAATTTGACCAAAAAACTTCGATTACCGCCAAAGTAAAACATTGACGGGGTTCAAATTTGCACCGGCACACTCGAGTGGGGTATCCACAAGAAGTATTCACGCTAATTCGGCTTTTCGGGAGCTCGAAAATTAAAAAGTTTATTCCCCGGGCAGGGAAAAGAGAAGAGCGGCCATCTTGTTTTTCTAATAGTCAACTCTGGAAATCGCGTTTTGACGGTGCAAATCGACCAAGTTGAGCATCCTGAACAACTTTCCTGTGTGGAGTCATGCAAAATTCGCAAAACCTTGGGAATTACAACTTTTTGGTGCAAAAGTGACGTCATAATTTGACCAAAAATCGTCGATTACCGCCAAAGTAAAACATTGACGGGGTTCAAATTTGCACCGGCACACTCGAGTGGGGTATCCGCAAGAAGTAATCACGCTAATTCGGCTTTTCGGGAGCTCGAAAATTAAAAAGTTTATTCCCCGGGCAGGGAAAAGGGAAGAGCGGCCATCTTGTTTTTCTAATAGTCAATTCTGGAAATCGCGTTTTGACGGTGCAAATCGACCAAGTTGAGCATCCTGAACAACTTTCCTGTGTGGAGTCATGCAAAATTCGCCAAACCTTGGGAATTACAACTTTTTGGTGCAAAAGTTACGTCATAATTTGACCAAAAATCGTCGATTACCGCCAAAGTAAAACATTGACGGGGTTCAAATTTGCACCGGCACACTCGAGTGGGGTATCCGCAAGAAGTAATCACGCTAATTCGGCTTTTCGGGAGCTCGAAAATTAAAAATTTTATTCCCCGAGCAGGGGAAAGGGAAGAGCGGCCATCTTGTTTTTCTAATAGTCAACTCTGGAAATCCCGTTTTGACGGTGCAAATCGACCAAGTTGAGCATCCTGAACAACTTTCCTGTGTGGAGTCATGCAAAATTCGCAAAACTTGGGAATTACAACTTTTTGGTGCAAAAGTGACGTCATAATTTGACCAAAAATCTTCGATTACCGCCAAAGTAAAACATTGACGGGGTTCAAATTTGCACCGGCACACTCGAGTGGGGTATCCGCAAGAAGTAATCACGCTAATTCGGCTTTTCGGGGTGCCTCGAAAATTAAAAAGTTTATTCCCCGGGCAGGGAAAAGGGAATAGCGGCCATCTTGTTTTTCTAATAGTCAACTCTGGAAATCGCGTTTTGACGGTGCAAATCGACCAAGTTGAGCATCCTGAACAACTTTCCTGTGTGGAGTCATGCAAAATTCGCAAAACCTTGGGAATTACAACTTTTTGGTGCAAAAGTGACGTCATAATTTGACCAAAAAACTTCGATTACCGCCAAAGTAAAACATTGACGGGGTTCAAATTTGCACCGGCACACTCGAGTGGGGTATCCACTAGAAGTAATCACGCTTATTCGGCTTTTCGGGAGCTCGAAAATTAAAAAGTTTATTCCCCGGGCAGGGAAAAGAGAAGAGCGGCCATCTTGTTTTTCTAATAGTCAACTCTGGAAATCGCGTTTTGACGGTGCAAA
The DNA here is from genome assembly GCF_032118995.1 of Asterias amurensis. Taxonomy (NCBI): domain Eukaryota; kingdom Metazoa; phylum Echinodermata; class Asteroidea; order Forcipulatida; family Asteriidae; genus Asterias; species Asterias amurensis. The sequence continues at coordinate 10,534,620 of NC_092655.1, forward strand.
TCTACCAAGTTGAGCATCCTGAACAACTTTCCTGTGTGGAGTCATGCAAAATTCGCAAAACCTTGGGAATTACAACTTTTTGGTGCAAAAGTGACGTCATAATTTGACCAAAAATCGTCGATTACCGCCAAAGTAAAACATTGACGGGGTTCAAATTTGCACCGGCACACTCGAGTGGGGTATCCGCAAGAAGTAATCACGCTAATTCGGCTTTTCGGGAGCTCGAAAATTAAAAAGTTTATTCCCCGGGCAGGGAAAAGGGAAGAGCGGCCATCTTGTTTTTCTAATAGTCAATTCTGGAAATCGCGTTTTGACGGTGCAAATCGACCAAGTTGAGCATCCTGAACAACTTTCCTGTGTGGAGTCATGCAAAATTCGCAAAACCTTGGGAATTACAACTTTTTGGTGCAAAAGTGACGTCATAATTTGACCAAAAATCTTCGATTACCGCCAAAGTAAAACATTGACGGGGTTCAAATTTGCACCGGCACACTCGGGTGGGGTATCCGCAAGAAGTAATCACGCTAATTCGGCTTTTCGGGAGCTCGAAAATTAAAAAGTTTATTCCCCGGGCAGGGAAAAGGGAAGAGCGGCCATCTTGTTTTTCTAATTTTCAACTCTGGAAATCCCGTTTTGACGGTGCAAATCGACCAAGTTGAGCATCCTGAACAACTTTCCTGTGTGGAGTCATGCAAAATTCGCAAAACCTTGGGAATTACAACTTTTTGGTGCAAAAGTGACGTCATAATTTGACCAAAAATCGTCGATTACCGCCAAAGTAAAACATTGACGGGGTTCAAATTTGCACCGGCACACTCGAGTGGGGTATCCGCAAGAAGTAATCACGCTAATTCTGCTTTTCGGGAGCTCGAAAATTAAAAATTTTATTCCCCGGGGCGGGAAAAGGGAATAGCGGCCATCTTGTTTTTCTAATAGTCAACTCTGGAAATCCCGTTTTGACGGTGCAAATCGACCAAGTTGAGCATCCTGAACAACTTTCCTGTGTGGAGTCATGCAAAATTCGCAAAACCTTGGGAATTACAACTTTTTGGTGCAAAAGTGACGTCATAATTTGACCAAAAATCTTCGATTACCGCCAAAGAAAAACATTGACGGGGTTCAAATTTGCACCGGCACACTCGGGTGGGGTATCCGCAAGAAGTAATCACGCTAATTCGGTTTTTCGGGGTGCCACGAAAATTAAAAAGGTTATTCCCCGTACAGGAAAAAGGGAAGAGCGGCCATCTTGTTTTTCTAATAGTCAACTCTGGAAATCGCGTTTTGACGGTGCAAATCGACCAAGTTGAGCATCCTGAACAACTTTCCTGTGTGGAGTCATGCAAAATTCGCAAAACCTTGGGAATTACAACTTTTTGGTGCAAAAGTGACGTCATAATTTGACCAAAAATTTTCGATTACCGCCAAAGTAAAACATTGACGGGGTTCAAATTTGCACCGGCACACTCGGGTGGGGTATCCGCAAGAAGTAATCACGCTAATTCGGCTTTTCGGGAGCTCGAAAATTAAAAAGTTTATTCCCCGGGCAGGGAAAAGGGAAGAGCGGCCATCTTGTTTTTCTAATAGTCAACTCTGGAAATCGCGTTTTGACGGTGCAAATCGACCAAGTTGAGCATCCTGAACAACTTTCCTGTGTGGAGTCATGCAAAATTCGCAAAACCTTGGGAATTACAACTTTTTGGTGCAAAAGTGACGTCATAATTTGACCAAAAATCTTCGATTACCGCCAAAGTAAAACATTGACGGGGTTCAAATTTGCACCGGCACACTCGGGTGGGGTATCCGCAAGAAGTAATCACGCTAATTCGGCTTTTCGGGAGCTCGAAAATTAAAAAGTTTATTCCCCGGGCAGGGAAAAGGGAAGAGCGGCCATCTTGTTTTTCTAATAGTCAACTCTGGAAATCCCGTTTTGACGGTGCAAACCGACCAAGTTGAGCATCCTGAACAACTTTCCTGTGTGGAGTCATGCAAAATTCGCAAAACCTTGGGAATTACAACTTTTTGGTGCAAAAGTGACGTCATAATTTGACCAAAAATCTTCGATTACCGCCAAAGTAAAACATTGACGGGATTCAAATTTGCACCGGCACACTCGGGTGGGGTATCCGCAAGAAGTAATCACGCTAATTCGGTTTTTCGGGGTGCCACGAAAATTAAAAAGGTTATTCCCCGTACATGAAAAAGGGAAGAGCGGCCATCTTGTTTTTCTAATAGTCAACTCTGGAAATCGCGTTTTGACGGTGCAAATCGACCAAGTTGAGCATCCTGAACAACTTTCCTGTGTGGAGTCGTGCAAAATTCGCAAAACCTTGGGAATTACAACTTTTTGGTGCAAAAGTGACGTCATAATTTGACCAAAAATCGTCGATTACCGCCAAAGTAAAACATTGACGGGGTTCAAATTTGCACCGGCACACTCGAGTGGGGTATCCGCAAGAAGTAATCACGCTAATTCGGCTTTTCGGGGTGCCACGAAAATTAAAAAGGTTATTCCCCGGGCAGGAAAAAGGGAAGAGCGGCCATCTTGTTTTTCTAATAGTCAACTCTGGAAATCGCGTTTTGACGGTGCAAATCGACCAAGTTGAGCATCCTGAACAACTTTCCTGTGTTGAGTTATGCAAAATTCGATAAACCTTGGGAATTACAACTTTTTGGTGCAAAAGTGACGTCATAATTTGACCAAAAATCGTCGATTACCGCCAAAGTAAAACATTGACGGGGTTCAAATTTGCACCGGCACACTCGAGTGGGGTATCCGCAAGAAGTAATCACGCTAATTCGGCTTTTCGGGAGCTCGAAAATTAAAAAGTTTATTCCCCGGGCAGGGAAAAGGGAAGAGCGGCCATCTTGTTTTTCTAATAGTCAACTCTGGAAATCCCGTTTTGACGGTGCAAATCGACCAAGTTGAGCATCCTGAACAACTTTCCTGTGTGGAGTCATGCAAAATTCGCAAAACCTTGGGAATTACAACTTTTTGGTGCAAAAGTGACGTCATAATTTGACCAAAAATCTTCGATTACCGCCAAAGTAAAACATTGACGGGGTTCAAATTTGCACCGGCACACTCGGGTGGGGTATCCGCAAGAAGTAATCACGCTAATTCGGTTTTTCGGGGTGCCACGAAAATTAAAAAGGTTATTCCCCGTACAGGAAAAAGGGAAGAGCGGCCATCTTGTTTTTCTAATAGTCAACTCTGGAAATCGCGTTTTGACGGTGCAAACCGACCAAGTTGAGCATCCTGAACAACTTTCCTGTGTGGAGTCATGCAAAATTCGCAAAACCTTGGGAATTACAACTTTTTGGTGCAAAAGTGACGTCATAATTTGACCAAAAATCGTCGATTACCGCCAAAGTAAAACATTGACGGGGTTCAAATTTGCACCGGCACACTCGAGTGGGGTATCCGCAAGAAGTAATCACGCTAATTCGGCTTTTCGGGAGCTCGAAAGTTAAAAATTTTATTCCCCGGGCAGGGAAAAGGGAAGAGCTGCCATCTTGTTTTTCTAATAGTCAACTCTGGAAATCGCGTTTTGACGGTGCAAATCGACCAAGTTGAGCATCCTGAACAACTTTCCTGTGTGGAGTCATGCAAAATTCGCAAAACCTTGGGAATTACAACTTTTTGGTGCAAAAGTGACGTCATAATTTGACCAAAAATCGTCGATTACCGCCAAAGTAAAACATTGACGGGGTTCAAATTTGCACCGGCACACTCGAGTGGGGTATCCGCAAGAAGTAATCACGCTAATTCGGCTTTTCGGGAGCTCGAAAATTAAAAAGTTTATTCCCCGGGCAGGGAAAAGGGAAGAGCGGCCATCTTGTTTTTCTAATAGTCAACTCTGGAAATCCCGTTTTGACGGTGCAAATCGACCAAGTTGAGCATCCTGAACAACTTTCCTGTGTGGAGTCATGCAAAATTCGCAAAACCTTGGGAATTACAACTTTTTGGTGCAAAAGTGACGTCATAATTTGACCAAAAATCGTCGATTACCGCCAAAGTAAAACATTGACGGGGTTCAAATTTGCACCGGCACACTCGGGTGGGGTATCCGCAAGAAGTAATCACGCTAATTCGGTTTTTCGGGGTGCCACGAAAATTAAAAAGGTTATTCCCCGGGCAGGAAAAAGGGAAGAGCGGCCATCTTGTTTTCCTAATAGTCAACTCTGGAAATCGCGTTTTGAAGGTGCAAATCGACCAAGTTGAGCATCCTGAACAACTTTCCTGTGTGGAGTCATGCAAAATTCGCAAAACCTTGGGAATTACAACTTTTTGGTGCAAAAGTGACGTCATAATTTGACCAAAAATCGTCGATTACCGCCAAAGTAAAACATTGACGGGGTTCAAATTTGCACCGGCACACTCGAGTGGGGTATCCGCAAGAAGTAATCACGCTAATTCGGCTTTTCGGGAGCTCGAAAATTAAAAAGTTTATTCCCCGGGCAGGGAAAAGGGAAGAGCGGCCATCTTGTTTTTCTAATAGTCAACTCTGGAAATCGCGTTTTGACGGTGCAAATCGACCAAGTTGAGCATCCTGAACAACTTTCCTGTGTGGAGTTATGCAAAATTCGCAAAACCTTGGGAATTACAACTTTTTGGTGCAAAAGTGACGTCATAATTTGACCAAAAATCGTCGATTACCGCCAAAGTAAAACATTGACGGGATTCAAATTTGCACCGGCACACTCGGGTGGGGTATCCGCAAGAAGTAATCACGCTAATTCGGTTTTTCGGGGTGCCACGAAAATTAAAAAGGTTATTCCCCGTACATGAAAAAGGGAAGAGCGGCCATCTTGTTTTTCTAATAGTCAACTCTGGAAATCGCGTTTTGACGGTGCAAATCGACCAAGTTGAGCATCCTGAACAACTTTCCTGTGTGGAGTCGTGCAAAATTCGCAAAACCTTGGGAATTACAACTTTTTGGTGCAAAAGTGACGTCATAATTTGACCAAAAATCGTCGATTACCGCCAAAGTAAAACATTGACGGGGTTCAAATTTGCACCGGCACACTCGAGTGGGGTATCCGCAAGAAGTAATCACGCTAATTCGGCTTTTCGGGGTGCCACGAAAATTAAAAAGGTTATTCCCCGGGCAGGAAAAAGGGAAGAGCGGCCATCTTGTTTTTCTAATAGTCAACTCTGGAAATCGCGTTTTGACGGTGCAAATCGACCAAGTTGAGCATCCTGAACAACTTTCCTGTGTTGAGTTATGCAAAATTCGATAAACCTTGGGAATTACAACTTTTTGGTGCAAAAGTGACGTCATAATTTGACCAAAAATCGTCGATTACCGCCAAAGTAAAACATTGACGGGGTTCAAATTTGCACCGGCACACTCGAGTGGGGTATCCGCAAGAAGTAATCACGCTAATTCGGCTTTTCGGGAGCTCGAAAATTAAAAAGTTTATTCCCCGGGCAGGGAAAAGGGAAGAGCGGCCATCTTGTTTTTCTAATAGTCAACTCTGGAAATCCCGTTTTGACGGTGCAAATCGACCAAGTTGAGCATCCTGAACAACTTTCCTGTGTGGAGTCATGCAAAATTCGCAAAACCTTGGGAATTACAACTTTTTGGTGCAAAAGTGACGTCATAATTTGACCAAAAATCTTCGATTACCGCCAAAGTAAAACATTGACGGGGTTCAAATTTGCACCGGCACACTCGGGTGGGGTATCCGCAAGAAGTAATCACGCTAATTCGGTTTTTCGGGGTGCCACGAAAATTAAAAAGGTTATTCCCCGTACAGGAAAAAGGGAAGAGCGGCCATCTTGTTTTTCTAATAGTCAACTCTGGAAATCGCGTTTTGACGGTGCAAACCGACCAAGTTGAGCATCCTGAACAACTTTCCTGTGTGGAGTCATGCAAAATTCGCAAAACCTTGGGAATTACAACTTTTTGGTGCAAAAGTGACGTCATAATTTGACCAAAAATCGTCGATTACCGCCAAAGTAAAACATTGACGGGGTTCAAATTTGCACCGGCACACTCGAGTGGGGTATCCGCAAGAAGTAATCACGCTAATTCGGCTTTTCGGGAGCTCGAAAATTAAAAAGTTTATTCCCCGGGCAGGGAAAAGGGAAGAGCGGCCATCTTGTTTTTCTAATAGTCAACTCTGGAAATCGCGTTTTGACGGTGCAAATCGACCAAGTTGAGCATCCTGAACAACTTTCCTGTGTGGAGTTATGCAAAATTCGCAAAACCTTGGGAATTACAACTTTTTGGTGCAAAAGTGACGTCATAATTTGACCAAAAAACATCGATTACCGCCAAAGTAAAACATTGACGGGGTTCAAATTTGCACCGGCACACTCGAGTGGGGTATCCACAAGAAGTAATCACGCTAATTCGGTATTTCGGGAGCTCGAAAATTAAAAAGTTTATTCCCCGGGCAGGGAAAAGAGAAGAGCGGCCATCTTGTTTTTCTAATAGTCAACTCTGGAAATCGCGTTTTGACGGTGCAAATCGACCAAGTTGAGCATCCTGAACAACTTTCCTGTGTGGAGTCATGCAAAATTCGCAAAACCTTGGGAATTACAACTTTTTGGTGCAAAAGTGACGTCATAAGTTGACCAAAAATCGTCGATTACCGACAAAGTAAAACATTGACGGGGTTCAAATTTGCACCGGCACACTCGAGTGGGGTATCCGCAAGAAGTAATCACGCTAATTCGGCTTTTCGGGGTGCCACGAAAATTAAAAAGGTTATTCCCCGGGCAGGAAAAAGGGAAGAGCGGCCATCTTGTTTTTCTAATAGTCAACTCTGGAAATCGCGTTTTGACGGTGCAAATCGACCAAGTTGAGCATCCTGAACAACTTTCCTGTGTGGAGTTATGCAAAATTCGCAAAACCTTGGGAATTACAACTTTTTGGTGCAAAAGTGACGTCATAATTTGACCAAAAATCGTCGATTACCGCCAAAGTAAAACATTGACGGGGTTCAAATTTGCACCGGCACACTCGAGTGGGGTATCCGCAAGAAGTAATCACGCTAATTCGGCTTTTCGGGAGCTCGAAAATTAAAAAGTTTATTCCCCGGGCAGGGAAAAGGGAAGAGCGGCCATCTTGTTTTTCTAATAGTCAACTCTGGAAATCCCGTTTTGACGGTGCAAATCGACCAAGTTGAGCATCCTGAACAACTTTCCTGTGTGGAGTCATGCAAAATTCGCAAAACCTTGGGAATTACAACTTTTTGGTGCAAAAGTGACGTCATAATTTGACCAAAAATCGTCGATTACCGCCAAAGTAAAACATTGACGGGGTTCAAATTTGCACCGGCACACTCGGGTGGGGTATCCGCAAGAAGTAATCACGCTAATTCGGTTTTTCGGGGTGCCACGAAAATTAAAAAGGTTATTCCCCGGGCAGGAAAAAGGGAAGAGCGGCCATCTTGTTTTCCTAATAGTCAACTCTGGAAATCGCGTTTTGAAGGTGCAAATCGACCAAGTTGAGCATCCTGAACAACTTTCCTGTGTGGAGTCATGCAAAATTCGCAAAACCTTGGGAATTACAACTTTTTGGTGCAAAAGTGACGTCATAATTTGACCAAAAATCGTCGATTACCGCCAAAGTAAAACATTGACGGGGTTCAAATTTGCACCGGCACACTCGAGTGGGGTATCCGCAAGAAGTAATCACGCTAATTCGGCTTTTCGGGAGCTCGAAAATTAAAAAGTTTATTCCCCGGGCAGGGAAAAGGGAAGAGCGGCCATCTTGTTTTTCTAATAGTCAACTCTGGAAATCGCGTTTTGACGGTGCAAATCGACCAAGTTGAGCATCCTGAACAACTTTCCTGTGTGGAGTTATGCAAAATTCGCAAAACCTTGGGAATTACAACTTTTTGGTGCAAAAGTGACGTCATAATTTGACCAAAAAACATCGATTACCGCCAAAGTAAAACATTGACGGGGTTCAAATTTGCACCGGCACACTCGAGTGGGGTATCCACAAGAAGTAATCACGCTAATTCGGTATTTCGGGAGCTCGAAAATTAAAAAGTTTATTCCCCGGGCAGGGAAAAGAGAAGAGCGGCCATCTTGTTTTTCTAATAGTCAACTCTGGAAATCGCGTTTTGACGGTGCAAATCGACCAAGTTGAGCATCCTGAACAACTTTCCTGTGTGGAGTCATGCAAAATTCGCAAAACCTTGGGAATTACAACTTTTTGGTGCAAAAGTGACGTCATAATTTGACCAAAAATCGTCGATTACCGCCAAAGTAAAACATTGACGGGGTTCAAATTTGCACCGGCACACTCGAGTGGGGTATCCGCAAGAAGTAATCACGCTAATTCGGCTTTTCGGGAGCTCGAAAATTAAAAAGTTTATTCCCCGGGCAGGGAAAAGGGAAGAGCGGCCATCTTGTTTTTCTAATAGTCAACTCTGGAAATCCCGTTTTGACGGTGCAAATCGACCAAGTTGAGCATCCTGAACAACTTTCCTGTGTGGAGTCATGCAAAATTCGCAAAACCTTGGGAATTACAACTTTTTGGTGCAAAAGTGACGTCATAATTTGACCAAAAATCGTCGATTACCGCCAAAGTAAAACATTGACGGGGTTCAAATTTGCACCGGCACACTCGGGTGGGGTATCCGCAAGAAGTAATCACGCTAATTCGGTTTTTCGGGGTGCCACGAAAATTAAAAAGGTTATTCCCCGGGCAGGAAAAAGGGAAGAGCGGCCATCTTGTTTTCCTAATAGTCAACTCTGGAAATCGCGTTTTGAAGGTGCAAATCGACCAAGTTGAGCATCCTGAACAACTTTCCTGTGTGGAGTCATGCAAAATTCGCAAAACCTTGGGAATTACAACTTTTTGGTGCAAAAGTGACGTCATAATTTGACCAAAAATCGTCGATTACCGCCAAAGTAAAACATTGACGGGGTTCAAATTTGCACCGGCACACTCGAGTGGGGTATCCTCAAGAAGTAATCACGCTAATTCGGCTTTTCGGGAGCTCGAAAATTAAAAAGTTTATTCCCCGGGCAGGGAAAAGGGAAGAGCGGCCATCTTGTTTTTCTAATAGTCAACTCTGGAAATCGCGTTTTGACGGTGCAAATCGACCAAGTTGAGCATCCTGAACAACTTTCCTGTGTGGAGTTATGCAAAATTCGCAAAACCTTGGGAATTACAACTTTTTGGTGCAAAAGTGACGTCATAATTTGACCAAAAAACATCGATTACCGCCAAAGTAAAACATTGACGGGGTTCAAATTTGCACCGGCACACTCGAGTGGGGTATCCACAAGAAGTAATCACGCTAATTCGGTATTTCGGGAGCTCGAAAATTAAAAAGTTTATTCCCCGGGCAGGGAAAAGAGAAGAGCGGCCATCTTGTTTTTCTAATAGTCAACTCTGGAAATCGCGTTTTGACGGTGCAAATCGACCAAGTTGAGCATCCTGAACAACTTTCCTGTGTGGAGTCATGCAAAATTCGCAAAACCTTGGGAATTACAACTTTTTGGTGCAAAAGTGACGTCATAAGTTGACCAAAAATCGTCGATTACCGACAAAGTAAAACATTGACGGGGTTCAAATTTGCACCGGCACACTCGAGTGGGGTATCCGCAAGAAGTAATCACGCTAATTCGGCTTTTCGGGGTGCCACGAAAATTAAAAAGGTTATTCCCCGGGCAGGAAAAAGGGAAGAGCGGCCATCTTGTTTTTCTAATAGTCAACTCTGGAAATCGCGTTTTGACGGTGCAAATCGACCAAGTTGAGCATCCTGAACAACTTTCCTGTGTGGAGTTATGCAAAATTCGCAAAACCTTGGGAATTACAACTTTTTGGTGCAAAAGTGACGTCATAATTTGACCAAAAATCGTCGATTACCGCCAAAGTAAAACATTGACGGGGTTCAAATTTGCACCGGCACACTCGAGTGGGGTATCCGCAAGAAGTAATCACGCTAAATCGGCTTTTCGGGAGCTCGAAAATTAAAAAGTTTATTCCCCGGGCAGGGAAAAGGGAAGAGCTGCCATCTTGTTTTTCTAATAGTCAACTCTGGAAATCGCGTTTTGACGGTGCAAATCGACCAAGTTGAGCATCCTGAACAACTTTCCTGTGTGGAGTCATGCAAAATTCGCAAAACCTTGGGAATTACAACTTTTTGGTGCAAAAGTGACGTCATAATTTGACCAAAAATCGTCGATTACCGCCAAAGTAAAACATTGACGGGGTTCAAATTTGCACCGGCACACTCGAGTGGGGTATCCGCAAGAAGTAATCACGCTAATTCGGCTTTTCGGGAGCTCGAAAATTAAAAATTTTATTCCCCGGGCAGGGAAAAGGGAAGAGCGGCCATCTTGTTTTTCTAATAGTCAACTCTGGAAATCCCGTTTTGACGGTGCAAATCGACCAAGTTGAGCATCCTGAACAACTTTCCTGTGTGGAGTCATGCAAAATTCGCAAAACCTTGGGAATTACAACTTTTTGGTGCAAAAGTGACGTCATAATTTGACCAAAAATCGTCGATTACCGCCAAAGTAAAACATTGACGGGGTTCAAATTTGCACCGGCACACTCGGGTGGGGTATCCGCAAGAAGTAATCACGCTAATTCGGTTTTTCGGGGTGCCACGAAAATTAAAAAGGTTATTCCCCGGGCAGGAAAAAGGGAAGAGCGGCCATCTTGTTTTTCTAATAGTCAACTCTGGAAATCGCGTTTTGAAGGTGAAAATCGACCAAGTTGAGCATCCTGAACAACTTTCCTGTGTGGAGTCATGCAAAATTCGCAAAACCTTGGGAATTACAACTTTTTGGTGCAAAAGTGACGTCATAATTTGACCAAAAATCGTCGATTACCGCCAAAGTAAAACATTGACGGGGTTCAAATTTGCACCGGCACACTCGAGTGGGGTATCCGCAAGAAGTAATCACGCTAATTCGGCTTTTCGGGAGCTCGAAAATTAAAAAGTTTATTCCCCGGGCAGGGAAAAGGGAAGAGCGGCCATCTTGTTTTTCTAATAGTCAACTCTGGAAATCGCGTTTTGACGGTGCAAATCGACCAAGTTGAGCATCCTGAACAACTTTCCTGTGTGGAGTTATGCAAAATTCGCAAAACCTTGGGAATTACAACTTTTTGGTGCAAAAGTGACGTCATAATTTGACCAAAAAACATCGATTACCGCCAAAGTAAAACATTGACGGGGTTCAAATTTGCACCGGCACACTCGAGTGGGGTATCCACAAGAAGTAATCACGCTAATTCGGTATTTCAGGAGCTCGAAAATTAAAAAGTTTATTCCCCGGGCAGGGAAAAGAGAAGAGCGGCCATCTTGTTTTTCTAATAGTCAACTCTGGAAATCGCGTTTTGACGGTGCAAATCGACCAAGTTGAGCATCCTGAACAACTTTCCTGTGTGGAGTCATGCAAAATTCGCAAAACCTTGGGAATTACAACTTTTTGGTGCAAAAGTGACGTCATAATTTGACCAAAAAACATCGATTACCGCCAAAGTAAAACATTGACGGGGTTCAAATTTGCACCGGCACACTCGAGTGGGGTATCCACAAGAAGTAATCACGCTAATTCGGTATTTCGGGAGCTCGAAAATTAAAAAGTTTATTCCCCGGGCAGGGAAAAGAGAAGAGCGGCCATCTTGTTTTTCTAATAGTCAACTCTGGAAATCGCGTTTTGACGGTGCAAATCGACCAAGTTGAGCATCCTGAACAACTTTCCTGTGTGGAGTCATGCAAAATTCGCAAAACCTTGGGAATTACAACTTTTTGGTGCAAAAGTGACGTCATAAGTTGACCAAAAATCGTCGATTACCGACAAAGTAAAACATTGACGGGGTTCAAATTTGCACCGGCACACTCGAGTGGGGTATCCGCAAGAAGTAATCACGCTAATTCGGCTTTTCGGGGTGCCACGAAAATTAAAAAGGTTATTCCCCGGGCAGGAAAAAGGGAAGAGCGGCCATCTTGTTTTTCTAATAGTCAACTCTGGAAATCGCGTTTTGACGGTGCAAATCGACCAAGTTGAGCATCCTGAACAACTTTCCTGTGTGGAGTTATGCAAAATTCGCAAAACCTTGGGAATTACAACTTTTTGGTGCAAAAGTGACGTCATAATTTGACCAAAAATCGTCGATTACCGCCAAAGTAAAACATTGACGGGGTTCAAATTTGCACCGGCACACTCGAGTGGGGTATCCGCAAGAAGTAATCACGCTAATTCGGCTTTTCGGGAGCTCGAAAATTAAAAAGTTTATTCCCCGGGCAGGGAAAAGGGAAGAGCTGCCATCTTGTTTTTCTAATAGTCAACTCTGGAAATCGCGTTTTGACGGTGCAAATCGACCAAGTTGAGCATCCTGAACAACTTTCCTGTGTGGAGTCATGCAAAATTCGCAAAACCTTGGGAATTACAACTTTTTGGTGCAAAAGTGACGTCATAATTTGACCAAAAATCGTCGATTACCGCCAAAGTAAAACATTGACGGGGTTCAAATTTGCACCGGCACACTCGAGTGGGGTATCCGCAAGAAGTAATCACGCTAATTCGGCTTTTCGGGAGCTCGAAAATTAAAAATTTTATTCCCCGGGCAGGGAAAAGGGAAGAGCGGCCATCTTGTTTTTCTAATAGTCAACTCTGGAAATCCCGTTTTGACGGTGCAAATCGACCAAGTTGAGCATCCTGAACAACTTTCCTGTGTGGAGTCATGCAAAATTCGCAAAACCTTGGGAATTACAACTTTTTGGTGCAAAAGTGACGTCATAATTTGACCAAAAATCGTCGATTACCGCCAAAGTAAAATATTGACGGGGTTCAAATTTGCACCGGCACACTCGGGTGGGGTATCCGCAAGAAGTAATCACGCTAATTCGGTTTTTCGGGGTGCCACGAAAATTAAAAAGGTTATTCCCCGGGCAGGAAAAAGGGAAGAGCGGCCATCTTGTTTTTCTAATAGTCAACTCTGGAAATCGCGTTTTGAAGGTGCAAATCGACCAAGTTGAGCATCCTGAACAACTTTCCTGTGTGGAGTCATGCAAAATTCGCAAAACCTTGGGAATTACAACTTTTTGGTGCAAAAGTGACGTCATAATTTGACCAAAAATCGTCGATTACCGCCAAAGTAAAACATTGACGGGGTTCAAATTTGCACCGGCACACTCGAGTGGGGTATCCGCAAGAAGTAATCACGCTAATTCGGCTTTTCGGGAGCTCGAAAATTAAAAAGTTTATTCCCCGGGCAGGGAAAAGGGAAGAGCGGCCATCTTGTTTTTCTAATAGTCAACTCTGGAAATCGCGTTTTGACGGTGCAAATCGACCAAGTTGAGCATCCTGAACAACTTTCCTGTGTGGAGTTATGCAAAATTCGCAAAACCTTGGGAATTACAACTTTTTGGTGCAAAAGTGACGTCATAATTTGACCAAAAAACATCGATTACCGCCAAAGTAAAACATTGACGGGGTTCAAATTTGCACCGGCACACTCGAGTGGGGTATCCACAAGAAGTAATCACGCTAATTCGGTATTTCGGGAGCTCGAAAATTAAAAAGTTTATTCCCCGGGCAGGGAAAAGAGAAGAGCGGCCATCTTGTTTTTCTAATAGTCAACTCTGGAAATCGCGTTTTGACGGTGCAAATCGACCAAGTTGAGCATCCTGAACAACTTTCCTGTGTGGAGTCATGCAAAATTCGCAAAACCTTGGGAATTACAACTTTTTGGTGCAAAAGTGACGTCATAATTTGACCAAAAATCGTCGATTACCGACAAAGTAAAACATTGACGGGGTTCAAATTTGCACCGGCACACTCGAGTGGGGTATCCGCAAGAAGTAATCACGCTAATTCGGCTTTTCGGGGTGCCACGAAAATTAAAAAGGTTATTCCCCGGGCAGGAAAAAGGGAAGAGCGGCCATCTTGTTTTTCTAATAGTCAACTCTGGAAATCGCGTTTTGACGATGCAAATCGACCAAGTTGAGCATCCTGAACAACTTTCCTGTGTGGAGTTATGCAAAATTCGCAAAACCTTGGGAATTACAACTTTTTGGTGCAAAAGTGACGTCATAATTTGACCAAAAATCGTCGATTACCGCCAAAGTAAAACATTGACGGGGTTCAAATTTGCACCGGCACACTCGAGTGGGGTATCCGCAAGAAGTAATCACGCTAATTCGGCTTTTCGGGAGCTCGAAAATTAAAAAGTTTATTCCCCGGGCAGGGAAAAGGGAAGAGCGGCCATCTTGTTTTTCTAATAGTCAACTCTGGAAATCCCGTTTTGACGGTGCAAATCGACCAAGTTGAGCATCCTGAACAACTTTCCTGTGTGGAGTCATGCAAAATTCGCAAAACCTTGGGAATTACAACTTTTTGGTGCAAAAGTGACGTCATAATTTGACCAAAAATCTTCGATTACCGCCAAAGTAAAACATTGACGGGGTTCAAATTTGCACCGGCACACTCGGGTGGGGTATCCGCAAGAAGTAATCACGCTAATTCGGTTTTTCGGGGTGCCACGAAAATTAAAAAGGTTATTCCCCGTACAGGAAAAAGGGAAGAGCGGCCATCTTGTTTTTCTAATAGTCAACTCTGGAAATCGCGTTTTGACGGTGCAAATCGACCAAGTTGAGCATCCTGAACAACTTTCCTGTGTGGAGTCATGCAAAATTCGCAAAACCTTGGGAATTACAACTTTTTGGTGCAAAAGTGACGTCATAATTTGACAAAAAATCGTCGATTACCGCCAAAGTAAAACATTGACGGGGTTCAAATTTGCACCGGCACACTCGAGTGGGGTATCCGCAAGAAGTAATCACGCTAATTCGGCTTTTCGGGAGCTCGAAAATTAAAAATTTTATTCCCCGGGCAGGGAAAAGGGAAGAGCGGCCATCTTGTTTTTCTAATAGTCAACTCTGGAAATCCCGTTTTGACGGTGCAAATCGACCAAGTTGAGCATCCTGAACAACTTTCCTGTGTGGACCATGCAAAATTCGCAAAACCTTGGGAATTACAACTTTTTGGTGCAAAAGTGACGTCATAATTTGACCAAAAATCTTCGATTACCGCCAAAGTAAAACATTGACGGGGTTCAAATTTGCACCGGCACACTCGGGCGGGGTATCCGCAAGAAGTAATCACGCTAATTCGGTTTTTCGGGGAGCCACGAAAATTAAAAAGGTTATTCCCCGGGCAGGAAAAAGAGAAGAGCGGCCATCTTGTTTTTCTAATAGTCAACTCTGGAAATCGCGTTTTGAAGGTGCAAATCGACCAAGTTGAGCATCCTGAACAACTTTCCTGTGTGGAGTCATGCAAAATTCGCAAAACCTTGGGAATTACAACTTTTTGGTGCAAAAGTGACGTCATAATTTGACCCAAAATCGTCGATTACCGCCAAAGTAAAACATTGACGGGGTTCAAATTTGCACCGGCACACTCGAGTGGGGTATCCGCAAGAAGTAATCACGCTAATTCGGCTTTTCGGGGTGCCACGAAAATTAAAAAGGTTATTCCCCGGGCAGGAAAAAGGGAAGAGCGGCCATCTTGTTTTTCTAATAGTCAACTCTGGAAATCGCGTTTTGACGGTGCAAATCGACCAAGTTGAGCATCCTGAACAACTTTCCTGTGTGGAGTTATGCAAAATTCGCAAAACCTTGGGAATTACAACTTTTTGGTGCAAAAGTGACGTCATAATTTGACCAAAAATCGTCGATTACCGCCAAAGTAAAACATTGACGGGGTTCAAATTTGCACCGGCACACTCGAGTGGGGTATCCGCAAGAAGTAATCACGCTAATTCGGCTTTTCGGGAGCTCGAAAATTAAAAAGTTTATTCCCCGGGCAGGGAAAAGGGAAGAGCGGCCATCTTGTTTTTCTAATAGTCAACTCTGGAAATCCCGTTTTGACGGTGCAAATCGACCAAGTTGAGCATCCTGAACAACTTTCCTGTGTGGAGTCATGCAAAATTCGCAAAACCTTGGGAATTACAACTTTTTGGTGCAAAAGTGACGTCATAATTTGACCAAAAATCTTCGATTACCGCCAAAGTAAAACATTGACGGGGTTCAAATTTGCACCGGCACACTCGAGTGGGGTATCCGCAAGAAGTAATCACGCTAATTCGGCTTTTTGGGAGCTGGAAAATTAAAAAGTTTATTCCCCGGGCAGGGAAAAGAGAAGAGCGGCCATCTTGTTTTTCTAATAGTCAACTCTGGAAATCGCGTTTTGACGGTGCAAATCGACCAAGTTGAGCATCCTGAACAACTTTCCTGTGTGGAGTCATGCAAAATTCGCAAAACCTTGGGAATTACAACTTTTTGGTGCAAAAGTGACGTCATAATTTGACCAAAAATCGTCGATTACCGCCAAAGTAAAACATTGACGGGGTTCAAATTTGCACCGGCACACTCGAGTGGGGTATACACAAGAAGTAATCACGCTAATTCGGTATTTCGGGAGCTCGAAAATTAAAAAGTTTATTCCCCGGGCAGGGAAAAGAGAAGAGCGGCCATCTTGTTTTTCTAATAGTCAACTCTGGAAATCGCGTTTGGACGGTGCAAATCGACCAAGTTGAGCATCCTGAACAACTTTCCTGTGTGGAGTCATGCAAAATTCGCAAAACCTTGGGAATTACAACTTTTTGGTGCAAAAGTGACGTCATAATTTGACCAAAAATCGTCGATTACCGCCAAAGTAAAACATTGACGGGGTTCAAATTTGCACCGGCACACTCGAGTGGGGTATCCGCAAGAAGTAATCACGCTAATTCGGCTTTTCGGGAGCTCGAAAATTAAAAAGTTTATTCCCCGGGCAGGGAAAAGGGAAGAGCGGCCATCTTGTTTTTCTAATAGTCAACTCTGGAAATCGCGTTTTGACGGTGCAAATCGACCAAGTTGAGCATCCTGAACAACTTTCCTGTGTGGAGTCATGCAAAATTCGCAAAACCTTGGGAATTACAACTTTTTGGTGCAAAAGTGACGTCATAATTTGACAAAAAATCGTCGATTACCGCCAAAGTAAAACATTGACGGGGTTCAAATTTGCACCGGCACACTCGAGTGGGGTATCCGCAAGAAGTAATCACGCTAATTCGGTTTTTCGGGGTGCCACGAAAATTAAAAAGGTTATTCCCCGGGCAGGAAAAAGGGAAGAGCGGCCATCTTGTTTTTCTAATAGTCAATTCTGGAAATCGCGTTTTGACGGTGCAAATCGACCAAGTTGAGCATCCTGAACAACTTTCCTGTGTGGAGTCATGCAAAATTCGCAAAACCTTGGGAATTACAACTTTTTGGTGCAAAAGTGACGTCATAATTTGACCAAAAATCGTCGATTACCGCCAAAGTAAAACATTGACGGGGTTCAAATTTGCACCGGCACACTCGAGTGGGGTATCCGCAAGAAGTAATCACGCTAATTCGGCTTTTCAGGAGCTCGAAAATTTAAAAGTTTATTCCCCGGGCAGGGAAAAGGGAAGAGCGGCCATCTTGTTTTTCTAATAGTCAACTCTGGAAATCGCGTTTTGACGGTGCAAATCGACCAAGTTGAGCATCCTGAACAACTTTCCTGTGTGGAGTCATGCAAAATTCGCAAAACCTTGGGAATTACAACTTTTTGGTGCAAAAGTGACGTCATAATTTG
This sequence comes from Asterias amurensis, assembly GCF_032118995.1. Taxonomy (NCBI): domain Eukaryota; kingdom Metazoa; phylum Echinodermata; class Asteroidea; order Forcipulatida; family Asteriidae; genus Asterias; species Asterias amurensis. The sequence goes on from NC_092655.1 coordinate 10,552,207, forward strand.
ACCAAAAATCGTCGATTACCGCCAAAGTAAAACATTGACGGGGTTCAAATTTGCACCGGCACACTCGAGTGGGGTATACACAAGAAGTAATCACGCTAATTCGGTATTTCGGGAGCTCGAAAATTAAAAAGTTTATTCCCCGGGCAGGGAAAAGAGAAGAGCGGCCATCTTGTTTTTCTAATAGTCAACTCTGGAAATCGCGTTTGGACGGTGCAAATCGACCAAGTTGAGCATCCTGAACAACTTTCCTGTGTGGAGTCATGCAAAATTCGCAAAACCTTGGGAATTACAACTTTTTGGTGCAAAAGTGACGTCATAATTTGACCAAAAATCGTCGATTACCGCCAAAGTAAAACATTGACGGGGTTCAAATTTGCACCGGCACACTCGAGTGGGGTATCCGCAAGAAGTAATCACGCTAATTCGGCTTTTCGGGAGCTCGAAAATTAAAAAGTTTATTCCCCGGGCAGGGAAAAGGGAAGAGCGGCCATCTTGTTTTTCTAATAGTCAACTCTGGAAATCGCGTTTTGACGGTGCAAATCGACCAAGTTGAGCATCCTGAACAACTTTCCTGTGTGGAGTCATGCAAAATTCGCAAAACCTTGGGAATTACAACTTTTTGGTGCAAAAGTGACGTCATAATTTGACAAAAAATCGTCGATTACCGCCAAAGTAAAACATTGACGGGGTTCAAATTTGCACCGGCACACTCGAGTGGGGTATCCGCAAGAAGTAATCACGCTAATTCGGCTTTTCGGGAGCTCGAAAATTAAAAAGTTTATTCCCCGGGCAGGGAAAAGGGAAGAGCGGCCATCTTGTTTTTCTAATAGTCAACTCTGGAAATCGCGTTTTGACGGTGCAAATCGACCAAGTTGAGCATCCTGAACAACTTTCCTGTGTGGAGTCATGCAAAATTCGCAAAACCTTGGGAATTACAACTTTTTGGTGCAAAAGTGACGTCATAATTTGACAAAAAATCGTCGATTACCGCCAAAGTAAAACATTGACGGGGTTCAAATTTGCACCGGCACACTCGAGTGGGGTATCCGCAAGAAGTAATCACGCTAATTCGGTTTTTCGGGGTGCCACGAAAATTAAAAAGGTTATTCCCCGGGCAGGAAAAAGGGAAGAGCGGCCATCTTGTTTTTCTAATAGTCAATTCTGGAAATCGCGTTTTGACGGTGCAAATCGACCAAGTTGAGCATCCTGAACAACTTTCCTGTGTGGAGTCATGCAAAATTCGCAAAACCTTGGGAATTACAACTTTTTGGTGCAAAAGTGACGTCATAATTTGACCAAAAATCGTCGATTACCGCCAAAGTAAAACATTGACGGGGTTCAAATTTGCACCGGCACACTCGAGTGGGGTATCCGCAAGAAGTAATCACGCTAATTCGGCTTTTCAGGAGCTCGAAAATTTAAAAGTTTATTCCCCGGGCAGGGAAAAGGGAAGAGCGGCCATCTTGTTTTTCTAATAGTCAACTCTGGAAATCGCGTTTTGACGGTGCAAATCGACCAAGTTGAGCATCCTGAACAACTTTCCTGTGTGGAGTCATGCAAAATTCGCAAAACCTTGGGAATTACAACTTTTTGGTGCAAAAGTGACGTCATAATTTGACCAAAAATCGTCGATTACCGCCAAAGTAAAACATTGACGGGGTTCAAATTTGCACCGGCACACTCGAGTGGGGTATACACAAGAAGTAATCA